>NC_140582.1:1105230033-1105855033 GCF_964204655.1 Triturus cristatus | reverse complement strand
GCGTGCAGCAGTTTGTGGCGTGCAGCAGTGTGTGGCATGCAGCAGTGTGTGGCGTGCAGCAGTGTTTCTTGTAGCATTGTGCGGCGTGCAGCAGTGTGTGGCGTGCAGCAGTGTGTGGCGTGCAGCAGTGTGTGGCGTGCAGCAGTGTGTGGCGTGCAGCAGTGTGTGGCATGCAGCAGTGTGTGGCGTGCAGCAGTGTTTCGTGTAGCATTGTGCGGCGAGCAGCAGTGTGTGGCGTGCAGCAGTGTGTGGCATGCAGCAGTGTGTGGCATGCAGCAGTGTTTCATGTAGCAGTGTGCGGCGTGCAGCAGTGTGCGGCGTGCAGCAGTGTGTGGCGTGCAGCAGTTTGTGGCGTGCAGCGGCATGCAGCAGTGTGTGGTGTGCAGCAGTGTGTGGCGTGCAGCAGTGTGTGGGGTGTAGCAGTGTGCGGCGTGCAGCAGTGTGCGGCATGTGGCAGTGTGAGGCATGCAGCTGTGTGCGGTGTGCAGCAGTGTGCGGCGTGCAGCAGTGTGAGGCGTGCAGCAGTGTGAGGCATGCAGCAGTGTGTGGCGTGCAGCAGTGTGTGGTGTGCAGCGGCATGCAGCAGTGTGTGGCGTGCAGCAGTGTGTGGCGTGCAGCAGTGTGTGGCGTGTAGCAGTGTGCGGCGTGCAGCAGTGTGCGGCATGCAGCAGTGTGCGGCGTGCAGCAGTGAGGCGTGCAGCAGTGTGAGGCTTGCAGCAGTGTGTGGCGTGCAGCAGTGTGTGGCGTGCAGCAGTGTGAGGCGTGCAGCAGCGTGAGGCTTGCAGCAGCGTGAGGCGTGCAGCAGTGTTTCGTGTAGCAGTGTGAGGCGTGCAGCAGTGTGCAGTGTGCAGCAGTGTGCGGAATGCAGCAGTGTGTAATGCAGCAGTGTGTGATGCAGCAGTGTGTAATGCAGCAGTGTGCACAGCAGTGTGTGGCATGCGGTAGTGTGCAGCGTGCAGCAGTGTGTGGCGTGCAGCAGTGTGTGGCGTGCAGCAGTGTGAGGCGTGCAGCAGTGTGAGGCGTGCAGCAGTGTGAGGCGTGCTGCAGTGTGTGGCATGTGGCATGCAGCAGTGTGAGGCGTGCAGCAGTGTGAGGCGTGCAGCAGTGTTTCGTGTAGCAGTGTGAGGCATGCAGCAGTGTGTGGCGTGCAGCAGTGTGTGGTGTGCAGCAGTGTGTGGTGTGCAGCAGTGTGAGGTGTGCAGCAGTGTTTCGTGTAGCAATGTGAGGCGGGCAGCAGTGTGCGGTGTGCAGCAGTGTGTAATGCAGCAGTGTGTAATGCAGCAGTGTGCGCAGCAGTGTGTGGCGTGCGGTAGTGTGCGGCATGCAGCAGTGTGCGGCGTGCAGCAGTGTGTGGCGTGCAGCAGTGTGTGGCGTGCAGCAGTGTGTGGCGTGGTTTGTAAACAACAAGAAAAGTGGATATCAAAGGAAGGGAGGGAGGGAACGAGCATATGGGGTGTGAGTTATAACAAAAGTTAATTGTTGTAAGAGGGGATGCAGGAAGTGAGGCCGAGCGCGTGCTGGCGAAAGCAATCTGCTGCTTTCAAGTCCGATGCCAGCTTCGCGCTTGAATGCCTCACATGCACTGGCCATAAACCGAATTCCTAAGGTCTTGTGCCCCTTACTAAATCTCTCTGAATGCATGAGGCGGCGCACGCGCAGGAAGTAGCTGGTGGCAAATGGAATGCGTGTGGTTGTGCACGTAACCGCCACCCGATCTGCCTGGGAAGCCTTTGGGAGCATTTTCTGAAGCCCCTAAATAAGTCTCGCTGTGCGATCGCTTACGCGATAGCCAGGCGAGACCTAAAAAGGAAAGGGAACTGTGATACTGCGTGCAAGGGGTCGGGTGAGTGAGCGTGTGGGCATGGCTAAAAACCAAAATGTTCCGTAACTTTTTTCGGTCTTTCACTTTCCGGTAACTACATAGAAAATAACACTCAGCGAAAATGAATATTACATAAAAGTTACGTTAGTCTGCGGGAAATGCACTATCGTACATTACGAAACCTCTATTAGTTGGTGTAGTAGAGAAGAGTGACTAGTGTACATTTAGTGCTATGAGGTCCGAGTCTGTGACAGGAAGCACTGTGAACATGTAAGTCTTTGTTTCAAACTTACATTACACAAAGTATAAGATAGGTGGCTACAAAATTCGCAAAACGGTTTAAGCTAAAAGTCTTTCCAAGATATAGATCATTTTGCAGACTGTATGGAGTGCATTTTTTTTATAACGGATAGAGTGCAGTTTTTTTATACCTGTCTTTTAAAAGCACACACTTCACAGCTTAGCTGGCAGTGAGGCTGTAGTCAGATTGTCTTTGTACTACTGAGGTAACAGAAGAAAGAGAAGATCAGAGAGACGCATCTCCTGGCATTAGCCACTGCAGTGCCACCAACCTCCCCAAACCAGTTACACAACTGTTCAACTCAAACACAAACAAATCACCATTAATAATATTTTTCAGACTTGGACCACACAAACCCTTTAATAATGTAATGGCACCAATAATTGTCTGACACACAACATCAGTATTGTCAGATTTAGCCTAAACGACCACCAAAACAGGACTACCACCAATGTGCCCAACACTAACACACCGGTATAGAAAAACAGCGGTCCTAGACTTCTTCTATTAAGAAAGTATTCAATTAGATCAAAATGTATAGGGTACACATAGAGGTCAATTTACATCATCAATGTACCTGGTTACTTTTCAATTTGATTAAGTATAGCCTCAATTGACTTACACACACCTTGACTAGCTCAGTGACTGTTTAATTACACAGTTATTATAACAGATCACTGTAAACTCTGTTTGAAAACAAGGAAAAGGGGTTTCTCCAGGGAGAGTGTGATGAAAGAGGGGGTTTCTCTAGGGGAAGTGTGATGAAAGAGGGTGCTCGTGAGAGTAAAACAGATATATAAGGAGGGAAATCAAAGAATAATTTCGAAAACACAATTTCATTTAGTCATATCCTTAGTAGACTGATTGTGATTTACAGTAGCACCAGTCTTACAATAGGGCCTGTATCTCATTGATTTCGTAATTTATTTGCTGTTTCTTGGTGGTGAACAAGGTGTATTCACTTATCAAAAGGCAGGGCTGGGGTGAGGTAGGGAACAGGCCCACTAGGGGAGAATGTTGTTGACGTTTCGACCCTGATGCATGTACTTACAGAGTGGTTCTAGCAAAGACCTACACCTAGAGATGATGGGTCTCCCTGCTGGTTCAGTGAGTCGTTTGTGCACTTTGGAGAGAGTATATATTGTAGGCATTCTTGGTTTTTGATTATTCAGGTAGTCCTATTCGTGTTTGGAGAGGAACCCCTCATCCAATCCTTTGTTAGTGATCTGTCTGATGCAATTAGTGATTTCTTTAGTTGGGTCAGATCTCAATTTGGTATAGTTACCCTCTACATTCAACTGTGGGATAACCTCCTTCTTGTAGTCCTCTACATCCTGAATGACAATAGCCCCCCCCTCCGTCTGCAGGCTTTATCACTATTTCCTTATTTTTCCCCAGTGATTCCAATGATAGCCGCTCTTGTCTTGATACATTGTATTTGATGTAATGTCTTTGGGAAAGGCTTGTGTTGATATCTCTCATGACCACTTGTTCATATGCCAGGATTCTGTGTGACATGAAATGCGGTGGTGGGGTAAAAGTGGAAGGTGGTTGTAGTCCTGTGCTAGAGAAGGTGGGGTTGTAGGGAACTTTGTTAAAATAGTGTTTCAGACGTATTTTTCTAAAAAACAGCTGTAGTTTAATATTGAGGTTGAAAGTGTTAGGTAGGGTGGTGGGTACAAAGGACAACCCTTATCCAAGTATTGTTCTCTCATCAGGTTTCAGAACATAGTTAGATAGATTAATGACAGGACTGTCAGTGATGGTAGGTGGAGGGTTTACCATCTGTAGTGTTGCCGTCTCGTTTGGATTTCTTTGTGTATCTCCAGTCTGAAATGTACCTGTGTCTGCGGATAAGTAGACGGTGGTCTACTTTACTGCGTCTGAAATGATTAATTCAACCTTTTAACAGGTTCTAACCTATATCCTCAATTCTTACTGACCGCCACCAGAGGGGCTGTATTCCTGACTTCACCCAAACTTAGGTCAGTGAGTTGACACATTTTCCCACCTTCCGTTTTGGTTTTAATGAATTCATGTATCTAACTCAGTCTAATTGTACCTTCAGGTTGTCTCCCATCCCTTACCTCACCAAGTCCTGAGGAAGACCCGCCTGCAGAGGATACAAACTACCCTCCATGCGTCAGGGTCGAAACTTCAACAATATTCTCCCCTAGTGGGCCTGTTCCCTACCTCACCCCAGCCCTGCCTTTTGATAGGTGAATACATCTTGTTCACCACCAAGAAACAGCAAATAATTTACGAAATCAATGAAAGACAGGCCCTATTGTAAGACTGGTGCTACTATAAATCACAACCAGTCTAGTAAGGATATGACTAAATGAAATTGTGTTTTCAAAATTATTCTTTGATTTCCCTCCTTATATATCTGTTCTACTCTCAGAAGCATCCTCTTTCATCACCCCCCCACCCTGGGGCAACCCCTTTTCCTTGTTTTCAAACAGTGTTTACAGTGATCTGGTATAATAACTGTGTAATTAAACAGTCACTAAGCTATTTAAGGTGCGTGTGTGTCATTTGAGGATATACTTAATCAAATTGAAAAGTAACCAGGTACATTGATTATCTAAATTGACCTCTAAATGTACCCTATATATTTTGATCTAATTGAATACTTTCTTAATAGAAGAAGTCTAGGACCGCTGTTTTTCTATACCGATTACTACCCAGGTCCTTGGACTAGTATAGGTTACCACATTATTTCGTAATGGCAACACTAACACACCAGCAGAGTGGCAGTAGTGGCTGTCCAGCTTTCTACAAACAGAGACAGGGGCTGAAGACATTAGAACCTAGAAGCCTGGGTTCTATCCTAGCTTTGGCACTTGATCTTAAATAGAGTGTATATAAGGGAAAGTACAGACTGGCTTGGAAAAAACATTGCAAGTGGCAACCTCAGAACCAGAGAAAGACTGGATTTGTGTGCAGTACACAGGAGATGGACTGAGCATTCTTCTGCAGGCAGCAGTACTTAGGCCTCTGTGCAGCGGGGTCGCGCCCCTCTGACACCCTTTCCTCCCCCTTGTGTGCATGATATTTCCCTGCTCCCAAGAGCCACTGATGGTAGCCAGAGTGAGGAAGTACCTGACTAGCCATCGAGGACACTTCCCACATATGTGTAGACAGGGTCCTCTCTCCCGGGCTGCACTCACCCTTTTCATGGCCATCCAGCCCCAGTGCACCAAGGCAGAGCAGGCACCCACGAGTTCTCCTTGCAGCAGAGTGTGGGTGCTGCCACAATCCCAGCAGACCTTGCGAGCATTGGCAGCCTCCTCTATGGTTGTCCTCTGCACCCTGGGGCAAGAAAGCGACAGTAGTACCGCCTCTCCTCTATCTCTCGATTAACAATGACAGCTGCTGCTGCAGCAGCAGCTTCCACGGCTTAGGCCCACCCGGTGGTGGCATTGCTAGAAGTGGGTAGGCCCGCTACCTCCTCCCTTTCCCCAGCGGCCTTTGGCGGCGAAGAAAACCCCTCTCCTGGAAGCATACTCACACACTTTGTCTCTGCAAGATTGTTTGCATAGAGGTGCGGGTGACACCTGAAGCAGATCTTGACTTTTGAAGCCAATCGCAGTTGCATTGTGGGAATTGAAGTTTACTTTTTCACTTTGTGAGTGTAGATTATAAAAAGCTAGAATTGGGCTAAGGTCATGCATGTGGCATTGGGTAATTTTGGTAGCTCCATTCTAAATAAACTGCCTTATGCTTAAATTATTTTATTTTTTAAATTGAGATTTGTTTTAGATAGCGTGAACGCAGTCAAGTTGGTGTCAGAGCATTGTACAAAGGAGAGAGAAATCAAAACCATACTGTAAAAACATATAAATACATGTATCAATACAGTGGTGTTGCTAAGGTGCTATGGGATCTAATACAATGCAGTGTAGATCAGAAAGAAGCATGCCTTTGAAGTAAAGTAGGGCTTGCTAAGACTTCTAGTCATTTCATATATGTACACATGTGATGACATAATAATCTGCCTGTAACGATTTTCTATAGTCCTCCAGCACCCTCTGTGACCCCCTTTCTCTATACTCAGGGTGTGTTTGTAACTTTGTAGCACTCCAACAAATACTCATAGGCCAGCACATACTTCTTTTGGCTGTGGGAGGCTGGCAGCAGTGGAGTGTGGGAGGTCAAGGGGGCACCCTGCACCCACCGGGGGTGTGGACTGAATCTGCTCCTCTGGTAGGTCTCTTTTAGCTCCCAGGGATTGTTTCCGGTCCCGCTTCTCTGTTTGTTTTTGACTGATCCGCAGTGATCTCTGAGTAGTAGTGGGGGTGGGCACAGGGAGACCAGGAGGAGTGGTGGGGGCAGGCAAAGACAGCACAGGGAGGCCTTTTTGCAGGGATATCCCCAAAATGTTTGCTTCTTTCTCCTATTTCTTCCTGACCTGCTCTTGTTGGTTTTAGGACCCTGGGCACTTTACCACGGCTAAATAGTGCTAATAAATTGTGTTATCTATTGGTGTTTCCATGATTGGTATATTTGATATACTTGTCAGTCCCTAGAAAAGTGCACTGGATTGTGCCACCCACCCAAGCAGCCTACAAAGGTAACTCTGGCCTGCCATTGCGGAGCCTGTGTGCAGTCTGGGACTGCCATGTCGACTTGGCATGTGTACCCACTTGCCAGGCCCTAACCTTCCCTTTTCGTACATGTCAGTCTCCCCTAAGGTAGGCCCAAGTTACCCCTGTGGGCAGGGGGCAGTGTACATGAAAGGTTGCACATGCTCTCGTGTGTGTGGCATATCCTGATAGTGAATTACTGCCAATTCCGTTTTTCATTATTGCAAGGCTACCTGTTCCCATAGGACAGAATGGGGAGTTTGTTTAGAACATCATTTAATCAGAATTGACCCTGGAAACAAGGTAGAGAAATAAAGTTTAGTATGCCTGAACTCAGAATCCAAAGATATATCTTTTAGTGAAGGTGATTTTTACATTCTGTGTTTAAAAATACCACTTTTAGAAAGTAGGTATGTTCTTGCACAGGCATCCAGTGTGCCCCTGCTGGGTTTGTGGATTGACTGTCTGGCTTTGGGTGACAGTGGCTGGGGGGGAGAATTGGCTCCAGAGAGTCTGAATGAGTCGGGACTTGGCTGAATAGACTGGGGCTGCAGTCAGAGTAGTGGGAGGAGTTTTCACTAGCACCTGGGTAGGCCTGGTCTGCATTTAGAGTGGTGGGAGGAGATTTCCCTTGCACCTGAATAGGCCCTGTCTGCCTTGGACAATGCTGTCTCTGCCTCCTGCTGGGAAGCTGCACCAGAGAGGACAGAATTAGTTCTGGCTGGGCACAGACGCTCTCTGCCCGAGAGGACAAAGGATTTGGGGCTATAAAAAGTAGGTCCCAAACCCCTGAACTTTAGAACTCTTTCAGACCAAGAAGACTGCTAAGTGGAAGAGCTGGAGAAGCTGTGAGGAGGAACTACCACTTTGCTGAATGCTTTGCTCTGTTGGCCTGCAGTGGCTGCTTCTGTCTTTGGCAGTGCAGAGACTGGACTGAACTTTCTACAACTTCTTTCTTTGAGTATCTCCCAGGGCTTGAGTTAGAGCTTGCCCCCTGTTCAAGAAGTGTCAGGAACAGCAAAGACTTCAAGTTCTTCTGTCCTCAGCACTGAGGTCTGTGTGTTTTGTGCTGCAACAGAAGAAAAAGCAACCTGACGCCGTCTACGATGCCGCTGCCAACCTCGTGTCCTGAAGGCACCACAGAGGGCACCGCTGCAATGCTGCACCACAACCCTGTACTTACTGACAACGCCATCTGATGCCGCCACCGAGCCACTGCTTGCACTGCGAGCAGTGGGCACCGCACTCCACGCCGCCTCCCTTCACGTCGCCGCCTTGGTACCCCCAACAACGCCGCTTCACACCGACATCGACGCCGCTGCTTGCACTGTCGTTCGAGGGAACTGCTCGTAAGTTACATCCTCATTCGGCACCGCAGCCTTGGCCTACCGATGCCGACGCCATCAACTCCAGTTCGTCAGCCGACCGCAGTGCTTCAGCAACGATGCTGCTGCTTGCACTGTGACCTACCAGCATCGCGCACCGCACCGCTGCACTTTGCACCGTAGCACCCAACGCCCACCGACGCCAGCACTCCTGACTTCAACCATCAGGAGTTCGATCTGCAACACGTGTGTCTTTGAGGGCCTGACAACTTCTGCGCCGATCTCCGGGAAGACACCTGCGGACGCCATGCTTTCAGAAGCTCAACGAGAGGTCGCTACCGCCCTGCATTTCTAAAGGTTATGTCTTGCAGGTCTCCCCGACACCATAGCTGGCCCACAATGCCACTGCCAGCCAGAACTGTTTGGATTTGTTTGTTCACCGTGATAGCCCTGGACGGAGCTATCAACTTCAAGGAACTGCATTTCCAGGTTATTTTGATAACTGAAGATTTCTAAGTACTGTATTGTGGATTTTTATTATTTTGGTCTTGTCTTAAGTATATACAAATATTGGATTTCTTTCTAAACTGGTGTGGTGTCCTTTTGTAGTGCCTACACTGTATTCCTGTTGGTTATGTGCAATGCTTTACACACTGCCTCTAAGATAAGCCTGACTGCTCGTGCCAAGCTTCCTAGGGGGTGGGCAGGGGTTATTTTAGGAGTGTAACTCCCTTATCCTGACTAGAAGGAAAGGTCCCTACTTGGGCAAGGTGCAAACCATTGCCAACTAGAGAGCCCCATTTCTAACAAACAGCCTCTAGGTCTCAGACACTCCAAGCAGTTCAATTTGAATTCGAAGCCAGAGCCCTTGAAGTGGAGGGCTAGACATATCTATGCAAACATGGAACAATGTGTTTTATGTTTGGCAACTATGTTCTATGGGCTGAAGTTTGTTTATAAACATTACAGAAAGTAAACAAGTTGCTAGGATCACCAGCAGCTTCCAAACACTGCTCCACAGGGTAGCACCGGCCAGAGGGCTCATTAGGCCTGATTCTTTGTAAAAGGTGAAATATGCTCCTGTAAGCATTTGGAGTACATTCCTGACTGTTTTGTAATTTAGAGAGAATTCATTGAGTCCTCATGGTAGCGTGTAACTGATGCATGTTACCAGATGCATTTTCATGTACATATATTTATTTACCCATATAGAAATGCAACAAGTGTCAATATCTGTATTAGTAAATAAAATATAACTGTACTTTTAAAATTACCATTTTTTTGTTTCTCCACAGGGGAAATATTTCTACCCATCACATGACCCATGACTTTATACTGCCACCAGTTTGGGGAATTTTCCATCCCCTTTTCCATCCTGAATATGTATTCACTCACCCCCACCTTGATGAGAGTACATCTCTGAGTATGTTTGTGGTGGAAAAATATCAGTTCTTTTTTTTGTTTACTCCCACAAACATTGAAGTTTGCGTGTGTTAACCACATAAAATACCCAACACCCTCACCACTCATGGTAGAGTCACTCACAACTAAACATACTCTACATGGGGTTGTATCATGATCAAAACACGCCTGTATTTGCACACATCAGTTGCTCTGGTGTTGGTACATTTCTGGGATTTCTGGGATTTTTACACCGAATCCTCAGTGTGCACAAAAGCACTCTCCTGCAATTAGCCATAAACGCATATTGGTTCAGTAGTCAGCACACACCCTCTTCTGACCTAAATTAACTGTGCACATAAAATGGTGATATAACATTAGGTAAAGAGTGGTTACAATTCTAAGTTATTTTGAGCTGTAGCACTATTAATTTCTGCAATCTATGCCTGGCCAAAATTACAAGGAGAATCACATTTCTTTTGCTTGATTTCTGTGCCACAGAATCTTTCATGTACGGAAATGTGGGGCTTGTGGGTGGCATTCAAAGAAAATCCACCCCCGGGCAGCTTCGGGCATGTGGTTTCGCCCAGGAGCGAGCGCGTGCAGGCAAGGCGCCTGCTTTAGAACGCAGCGTTTTCAAACGCCGCGTTCTAATTAATGCCAGTTGGGGGTCCCGAAGTCAGGTAGAAAGGAAGTGCGCTTGTTTTGTGCCGCTCCTGATTGATTTATTGCCACTTTGGGAGGCCTTTAGTGGGCTTTTATGATGGCTGAAGCAGCCGATAAAGTGAGTGAAGGGCTGAGAGTGTTGTGCCAGGCAGGGAGGGAAGATTTATTGGCCCCTGGTGTTTTAAGTCAAGCTTGGACTGGATTAACCCTTAAAAGGAGGGCTTCTTCAGAAGGGGTGTCTGCTGCAGTTATTGCCTGCACAATGTCAGACAGTTCCCCCGAGGTGGTGCCTGAAGGAAAAAACTAAGGCTTTGAATAAAATATTTAGAGAGGCTCCCCTGCTTACTTCCATACAGCATTCAGCTCCTCTGTTTGTGGTGAAATGTAGGGGGAGGGCTCGCACACGCAGAGGGTCTAGGAAACGGCGAATGGTCCAAGTTTACCAAAGGTTCCCCTTGCAATTGTTGAGGATAATAGAGCTCCTGTTGTGTCTTCCGGTTTGACTTCTTTGACTTTCCCTGTCAGAGAGATGAATAGGACTGTTTGTTCAACCTCTGAGGTTGGTGAAACAGATTTTATCCCCTTTAAGTCAGCGAGTGAGCCTCCTGGAGCGGGTGGGTGGGTTTGGATGGAAGGGGAAGATAAAGGCAGTCTTGCAGTGCCTGAACCTCACTAGCCTGCAAGTAGTGGCGGCTTGCAGGCCAACCCTGTGTCAAGATTGCGGAAGGGCATCAGGTGCAGCGAGTTTCCAGCGTCTTGCTCACCTTTTCACACGGTGCCTGGTAATTTTCAAGGATCCCACATGTCTGCAAGTAGTAGCGGCTTGCAGGCCAACACTATGACAATGCTGCTGAAGGGCAGCAGGTGCAGCGCACCGCCATTGAACAAGTTTCAAGCATCTTGCTCGCCTTTTTCTATGCAGGAAAAAGCTGTTGAAAAAATTCTCCCAAATTCCTTACCTGATTATAGCCTCTCCCAGTTCAAAAAAGCGGTGAACTGGAGGGTTTTTGACGGTGGTGTGGGGGATGGGGCTCAGCTTTACAGGTAGTGGTGTTACACAGAGCTCCTAGGATAACGATGATGACAACTTATCAGAGCTAGAGGAGGGTGAGATTACTAATCAAGGGAACCTTTCTAATGACCGTTTTCCTTCCAAACAGGGGGGGCTTGTTAATCAGATTTCTCGAGCTGATATTTTACAGACGCAAGAATCCGAAAGAAGTTGGAAGTGGCTAGAGCGTTTTTCCAAGGCCTCAGACGGAATAAGTACAAAAAAACGTGCAGCGCTGGACAAGCCCCTTCAAACAAGTGGGCAAATTGGTGGCAGTTGTTCTCAATCTAATTTCAGAGAACGTAAAGCAATCACAGTTCCTGAGAAAATCACAGGTGCTAAGGTCTGTTGTCATTGTGAATCTACAAGTTTAGAAGAGCAGGTATCCCCTAAAACAGATATGGTTCCAGATAAGGCGTCTGGCTCACTTTCTCAAGAAGAATCTGATGCCAAAGAAAAAACTACAAGTTTAAAGAGGTTGCCCTATATGGGGTTGTCCCTGTCCTTGGGTTCACATCAAAATAAGTATACTAAAGATAAGATTTGGAACGGGGAATTTGTAGATGTTTATAAGCTACTACATAGAGAGCTTCAATCTAAAGAAGGTTCCAGGGAGGAGGCATGGGAGCTAGCGAGGAGACCCAGGGTTCCCACTAACATTGATTCCTGGACCTCAGCCTTTCTGATTTTTGCAAGCGTTTACTGTGAAAGGTTTCCGGACCGTTCGGTTTCAATTATAAAATATTTGGATACAATTAGAAAGGCTCAGGCAGAATTTGGAGATTTTGCATCGTTACACTATGATGAGGAGTTCCGAGCTCGTCTAGTGCTAGTTCCCGAAAAAACCCTGGGGCGAAGTAGATAACGAGTTGTGGGTTCAGTGGATGTATCCCCAGAGGCCTCCTCCTGCACTGCATACCACCAGCGGGCTGGCTGTTACCCCCCGGCCCTTTCTTAATAGACCCACTCCGGGAGGGGTGGGATCATGAGCTAAAAACACAGCTTATGCCACAGGAGCCTGCTGGAATTTTAACAGGGGCTTCTGTCAGAAGTATCCATGCAAATACAGGCACAAATGTTCAAAATGCGGTGGTTAACATGCTGTGTTACAATGTTTTAGCTAACAAACCTCCAGCTTTTATACAGGTCAGGGCAGAGGAAGAGGATCCACAAGTAATTGCTAACAAGTTATACTCTGAAATTGGTGAAGGTAGGATAGCCGGCCCCTTCTTTTCTTGGCCCCTTTCCAGTCTTATTGTTTCCCCTTTAGGAGTGGTTCCCAAGAAGACGCAGGTAGAATTCCGTACGATTCATCATTTGTCTTGGCCTCAAGGACTGTCGGTAAATGATTTCATAGCCAAAGAGGACACTGTAGTGCAATTCGCCTCAGTGGATGTAATGATGACATACTGCGTTTTGTGCTGAGCAACATTGATAAAGGCATAGCAGCTACCACCATTGCAGGAAAGCTTTTTTACGGAAAATGTTTTTGGGGTTATGACCCGTCTCTGGGCGAGTTAGGCAAAATAATTTTGCTAGGTTTGTCTAAGGTAAAGAAACGTGGGACATTACTGCGCAAGCCTATATCTCTTGACTTATTGGAAGGGATTATAACAACGTTGCCCACACTTTGCTATTCCAAGTTTGAAGTTGTGCTTTTTACACTTTGCAAGTTATGGTTATTTTTTGGTGCCTTTAGGGTATCTGAACTTTTAGGAAAGCCGTTTATTCAAGGTCTAAGATATTCAAACGTATCCAAATCGACGGATTCACTAAGAATTCATTTAGAGTCATCCAAAACAGAGCAAAGAGGTAAAGGGGCTACTGTGGTGTTGCGGAAACTTAGCGGTCCGCTATGCCCATGGTTTACCTGGTAAAAATTTCAAGAATTTCCTCATTACCCTAATAGCAACTGTATTTTTCAGCACCAAGATGGCTCCGTGCTGACTGCTTCCCAGCTTTTAGCGGTACTGAGGAAATCTTTGCTGGCATTAGGGCCAAATCCGTTTGGTACACATTCATTTTGCATAGGAGCTGCTTCAGAGGCAGCCAGGACGGGTTTCTCTTTACAACAGCTGCGTCGACTTGGCCGTTGGTCATCAAATTGTTGTTTAAAATATGTTAGAAATCCAATTTGTTCTTGCTAACATGCATTTCTTTCTAGGTCCCCACATACCTTTATCACCATCCATGTCGAATGTATGGATTGTAGGACACTCTTTCGTCAGATGGGAGGCCAAACAAGCAGACAGCAGCCACTATGGTGTAAATTTAGGTTTTAGTTTTGAGGACACAGACATTTTATGGTTTGGTAAGAGTGGGATGAAGTGGGGTCAGCTGTTACCCAGTTTGAATGAGTTGGCTTCTTCTAAGCCTTTACCTAAGGTGTTATTAATTCATTTGGGCGAAAATGATTTATTACAGTTGTCTGGCCTGGGACTCCTTCTGGAAGTCAAAGCTGACTTAGCCAAAATAGTGCTTTCTTGGCCCAATACGAAAATTGTATTTACTGCACTTGTACCAAGGCAGGTTTGGAGGGGCGCCGAGAAGTTTTCTGCCATCGTCAGGGCCCGGCATAAATTTAAGAGAGAACTACGCCAGTTCTGCCTCATCAACGACATTTCCTGGTTATCACATGATGACATCGGTAAAGATGACTTTCAGTTTTTCAGATCGGATGGGGTACATTTAACCTTCATTGCAAATGAATTGTACATTGTAAATATCAAAGATAAGTTATTATATATTTTGGGACTATGTCCGTGGGGTTTAAGGTTTGCATAAGCGGCTTTCCTTCTTGTTTGGGGACATATATGATATTAAAGAATTTTTGTTCTCTTGCAATGATGATTCGTCGTTTTTTTGGGGAAGTGCTACGATAAAATATCTGATTATGATTCATTCCAAACACATTAAAAAGGTGGCGTGGGGGGACAGGAAAAACGCCTTTACAGGGTTTTGAGGCTGGTAGGAAGGGTTGGGGCAGGTAGAATAGCTTAGGACAGAAGGGAAACAGAGATAAGGCGCTGGGGTAGAGGTTCCAGGTGGGGGAGAATTGGGGATCTATGTGGGGGAAAAATTCATGGGGGAAATCTCTTGGGGGATCAATATGGGGGAAATATCTTGGGGGATCGATATGGGGGTAATTTCATTGGGGGATCGGTATGGGGATTTTTCATGGGGGATCATGGAGGGGTGGCGGGGGCGGGGTATTTTCATTGAAAGTCATTGATTGCATTATGATTCTGTTTTGTTGTTGCTAAATAAAGCGACCTTTTAACCCACATCGGTCTGCGATGTGATTCATTGCCCGATTTAAATAAGTGTTCTGAGTTCTGTACAGATTTTATACTAGAAATATTACACTCCTTGTAATTGTAGTTTGCTTTTAAACCGGAAGTTGGACCTATCAAAAACCCTGTTTGACAGGAAAAATATATATTTTTAATTATCGAATAAGTCACCTCTAATACTGGGGTGCCTAGTATACAGGGTTGGACTGGGAACCGAAACCGTCCCTGGGAAACTGCTTGGCCGGCCCCAGCGGTTTGTGGGGGGGTGAGCTGTTTGCTAGGGCCGATTTTGTTACAAAGGTCTGATATTGCCAGCACGGTAACAAAATGGCACCCAGGGGCCCGAAATCGGTCCCCACCCTGGCGCACACTGGGAAAATGCTCGGTGCCCGCTACGGCCAGTGTTTTCCTGCTAGTTTAGGATAGAATTTTGCATGAATTTAGTTTTGCCATGTACCTACAGAGACTAGCCCCCAATAGCTATTTTCACTGTAAAAGGAAAGTAGCCCATTGTCAACGCAAGGTGGCTGCTAAAAGCTGTGAAGTGGAGGGGAGGTTAGCGTTTCTCTGTCCTTTCAATCTCTTACGCAAAATTGTCAGTATGCCTGTTGAAAATGGTGGGGTGAGGTGAAAGTAAATTTCAGAAGGCTGAAAAGATGAAGGTATTAAAGATGTTTTGTAGAAGATATGGAGTGAGCCGAGCAACTCATCCCTTGTGCCAATTAAAGCTACTCTGCCCCCCATGCTACTGAGCTACTTGTTTGAAAGTTGTGGTCCAACTGCCTTCCCGCGCCCCACTCTCTCTCTCTGGTGCTTGGTTTTTTGTGGAGGCCCAGTTAGTACTGCTCATGAGTTGATCACAGACATGGAGGGCTGTGGAAGTGGTACAGTGTCACATAGAGAGCTATGTAGCACCAAGCCCATCGGGGAGCATCATGATCCTCCAACCCTAAACGCCTGCAGAGAATCGATAATGGGATCCTCCAAGGGTTGGATACTTAAGGATTTCTTTCAGGGTGACTTTCAAGGTACGCTGTCATGCTATCAACTCGACTGTGGTGACCAGTTGAAACAGGAGCAGAAGAAACTGATCAGGGATGAAGTGGCCAAGGACTAAAGGGTTGAGTGCCCAAGTAAAGAGCTTGGCGCGATCAGTTTGTTATTTTAAAGGGCACTATCACCTCTTGTTGGAAAGTGGTTTATTAGTAGTAAGAAGTAGGGACATACCACTAGTAATATGGCCATAAACCAATAAGAGGTTCAGTCAAGGTGTCAATAACTTATTCTATCACCCAACCTTATGCAACTGGCAATAAGCATGCAGGCTTAACTTAGGTGTGTAAAGAATTTAAAAATACCAATACATTAAATAAGTAAGACACAAAACATAATACAAATCTACACCAATTTATTAACATATGTTGTATTTTTCTGAACAAATAGACACCAAACTGACAAACATTGAATATGGGGACCCGGAGATATGAATGTTTAAAGAATAAACACTTTTCTAGTGCTTAAAAAAAGTGCCAACCTGGGACATCTGGTCATGCTTGACTGGGACAAAGTCAAACTTTTCTGAAGGATTTTCTCTCGACCTCGAGCGAGAATCCTTTGCAGCCCAGATTTGGGTCAATGTCATTGGCTTGCTTCAGTGCGAGCCCTCGGTCAACTCATGAAAGTCTTGAGTTCTTGAGCTTTCAGCATGATGAACCTGAAATCTAGGCCAGGTCGCAGTTCAATGTAGTTGGGCTGACTGTCAATGCCAGGTTGTTCACCTTTATGGATCTTTTTCCAAAAGGTGTTCCAAACATCTCCAAAGTTCTGGAACTTCTTCCGGTAGTTCCTCTTGAGGGTTCAACGTGTTCAAAACACAAATCCAAGGGTCTAGAAGCTCTGAGATGGTCATTGTGATGTTGGGACTACACGTCCCACAATACACCTTGCCAAGTTTGTTAAAGTCTACTGGACAGACTCCAGGATGGGGACATTTAGGTGGAGATGATGCAGGTGGACTCTGTTAACCTGTAGCTTTCAGGGAGTCCACTCCATAATCCTTGTGAAGCCATGCAAAGCCTTAGGGATGTAGTACCAGATTGTGCAGTAGGTGCAGTCCTTGAGAGTGCAGTTCTTTAGGTGCAGATCTTGGTTCCAACAGGGCAGTCATTATTATTGTTGTATTTTCAGGCAGTAGATCTGAGTTGCTTGGCAACTCTTCCAAATGTATTCAGTGTTCCTGGGTGTCAAGCAGGAGAGTACCCCTGACCCATGGGATGTAGGGTGCCACTCTTAGGTATGACCACTTCCTCCAAAATGTGGCTTATTCTTGTCCCAGAAAGTACTGTTCTTCTAAAATCCAAAATGGAGAACCTTTCTCCTGGTGGGTTGGATCTGGCTAAGTCAATCCACTGGTGTGCCTGAGATTATCTAATCCTCCCCTTCCATTCCCTTCACTAATTTAATTACATGGGCTCCTGTGTGGCTGGGGGTGCCGGATGTGGAGGTGAACCAGTGCTTCCCTAAAGTGTCAGTCTCCTTTTGAAGACCAGTCTGACCACTCTACCCCCTTCCTACATTTTGCTTCAGCAGTTCTCCAACCGCAGGAAATCATTTATCTCTGTAGCAGTGCTCTTAACACCAGATTGGTAGGCTGGCCAATCAGGAGAGGGCAGATGCAAGGCTGGATTTTAGCTTGTGGAAAATAAAGTTCTATAACTTCTTTTCTGTAATAGTTATAACAAATCTAACAATGGCAAGGCGTTGGATTTAATCTAACTATTAATTTAAGTCTTTGAATGACATTTCTATCTCGCTCACGTTAATATTTATACTTAAATAAATATTCCCATGTTAATCTTTGGAGCTAGTTTTCTATAATGGCAGTTTGCTCCCTCACCATGGCTTATAAAACATCTTTTAAAAATTCCCTGTTAAAAGGCACCCTACCCCTGTGTGGCACCTAGGGAAGACCTTGGGGTGACTTATATGTAAAAATAAGGTAGCTTGAGACTTTGAAAGCACTTTTAAATTCAAAGATTAATTTGCATATAAATGTAATGTAAAGGCAACCTGAAAAGCAGGGCTGCCTTTAAAATGACAGCAGGCAACACAGTAGTGCACGCTGAAGTGCATTAAGTCTACTGAGCCTCTAAATCTACATGCCCTATTATAGATACGAGGGACTTACAGCTAGACCGTCGGTACAAATTATATTTAAACCTAATTACCATATAACTTTTAATCAGAGTACTCATGTTGTGTCTGGTATCCAGAGCCCAGGGCACAGTCAGAGTCAGTTACCACCAGTATCAAGCAAACAAATGGGGGTGATTAGGGCACAAAGGATGACTTCTCACACCTCTATTGAGGTTGATTAAGATGATGCAGATAATACACAGGATGTCTGGCAGAGCCATTTTTTAGTCAGGCTCACCTAGATGAATTTGTGCACTCTACTGTTTACACTTGGCAGGCTAAGTCCAGCATTAATTTGCTGTGCGGAAACTGCTAGCATTGGGATTGGGGATGGACCCACTTGTTTAATAGCCACAACAAAATCTACAAAAGTGGAACATTTAGAAAAGCTCAGTACTGCAACACATCATAACCGCAATTGTTTTTTAAAGCATATTTAGGTACTTTGTACAGAATTATATATTATACAAAATAAAAAGATTTTTTCTTACTTATTGGTCTTGTTGATGTGTAGCAACGTCAATACCCAAACACACCTGGCTTCATGCTCTAATCGTCTCCAATTACACATATCCTTTAAAAGAATGTTATTTGATCATAATGCCTTTGTACTAACGATCCTCAGTAAAGCTCTTCAAATACCAAACACATTATGAAAATGGAAATTTGACAAAAAAATTATTTCTGATGTAAATTATCGCATTGATATTTCAAAAACAATTATGGCTTATTGGGAACTCAATTTATCTCCACTAGCATTAATATGGTGTGGAACTGTCTGAAAGCAGTCATAAGGGAATAAAAATTATAATTCACCATCTCTACAGACAGGAAGGCTACATTTAAGGTAGACCTTAAGAAGGTATGGTTAGGGGACCACAAATTCTGTAGATTTAGCAATATTTTGCGCCCTTTAGGGACCACTATATTCATCTCAATCATGAAGTTAAAACCTACAACTGTAATTACACTCAGCTATATCTTACCACTATAACCTCTCTGATACTTAAAAGGGATTCAACAGAATATGCCGGAGACTGTCAACTGCAGTAAACATTTTGCCTAATAATAAGGCTCTGGGGTCATACTTAATTCCATCAGATTTCTGTAAATGTTTTTCTCAACTCCTAGCACTCCTTATGTAGGCCTGGGCTGAGTTCTCTACGTTTCGCTATGCGGAACTCTGAGAAGTTACCAAAAAACTCCTTTGTTTTACACAGAGTTGTACAAGTGGTGAAGTGCATTACGTTATGCCATTTGCACTGATTTTGAGTGCTGGCGGTTTGTCCTGCACTGTAAAATCAGCACGAACAGCTCCATGCGGAGCAGAAGAGAGCGTGGCTTCTATCTGCTGCTCGAGAAGATTTTCTACTTGAGCAACAGCTTCCTCAGCGCAAACAGAAGGTTTCTCAATGTGAATGGTAGCGACAATCCACAATAGTCCACATTGAGAAATCTCGCTAGGAGGAGGCCTGCAGCAAGATTTTCTTTGCTCGCTTGGCAATGTTAAGTTGAGCACGAAAAAAAGTCCTTTGGAACTATGCATGCTACGCAGAAAGCAGAGTGGAAAAAACACTGCAAAATCCACGAGCAGACCAGAATTTCATGCTCAGGCCGAAGCCTTATATGCTAACCAAAACAGGGATTATACCCACTCTTTCTTAGAAAGAAACAAATATTTTTGTGTTCTTGAAAAAGCATAAAAATCCCTAAGACTGCAGCTCATATAGGGCAATCTATCTCATAAATTGTGACTCCAAAATTTTCAGAAAAATTCTTGCAAACAGAATTATACCTTGGATTCATGGGTGGGCAGACCTCTTGCAACATAGTTTAGTGCCATCACGGAATGTGGCTGATCATACAAACTTGGCTACATACATTCTGGATGTTGCTAAGATATTAGGTAATCCAACTGCAATGATGATGATAGATGCAGAGAAAAATGTTGATAGTCTTTTGGCCTTTATATGGCAGGTTCTTTGTCATTTTATATTTTTTCCATTACTTATTCTTAGGAATATGCCCCTCTATGATGTATTAACTGCTCAGATGTGATCTATGGGAATTATGTCAGCCAGATTTTAAATTCAAAGTGAAACACTTCATGGATGTCCCTTTTCTCCATATCAGTATGCCTTTTACCTCCAGCCATATTTGAAACAAACAACTTTCAATTAATTCACACATCTCTGTCCTAGGAATGAATGTAAATAGACATAAAGCGAGCTACTCATGATAATCACATAGCAATTGTTTTCTGATAAACCAGCTACAGCCATTTTTGGCATTAAGGATGATGCAGGTAAGTTTGCTGAACTTTCAGGATACTTCTGGAGCCAAAATAAAACTCAAATATTATATATCGGAGGATTTCTAAGCTCTGACTCCCGATATGTGAAGAAGGCTACACATATAGGGATGAAGGTATGATTTCAAATTGATGAGCTATGTAAACTTAATTATGAACCCAGTATTACCCACTAGTATAGCCTCTTTGAAAAACTGGATTAGACTCCCATTAGGATTCATTGGAAGATGCAGTATTATTAAAATGACAATACTGCCTAAATTTCTATTTCCATTTAGAGCTTTGTCCCTGATTCTACCCTCAACTTTATTTCAAAGAAACAATGAATCTGCCCTTTTTCAGTCTATATGCCAGCATAAAAAATGTGTTGAACAATTCAATATCTCCAGCTTCCCTTTTCAAGAAGAGGATGAGCCCTTCCATGTTTTAAATTGTATTATTGGTCAGCTTTCCTGTCTAGATTAACTCAATTCCTGGACTTAAAATAATGTCATACCCCAATATAGGCCCTCGATGATGACCTTTTACCACACATTGGCTTATTTGATCCTGGGTGTTTTAAGCAAACAAGGTTTCAAGTCTC
This sequence comes from Triturus cristatus, assembly GCF_964204655.1. NCBI lineage: Eukaryota > Metazoa > Chordata > Amphibia > Caudata > Salamandridae > Triturus > Triturus cristatus. The sequence goes on along the minus strand of NC_140582.1, from coordinate 1,105,834,496 downwards.
TGGCTGTGTCTACACCAACACAATTCCTTGATGTAATAAAGTAGATTATTTTTTGGGGTAGATGAGTCACCACCATAAGAAATAATATCCCTTATTGTCAAGGTAACACCTCAAAGCCACTAAATGAACTTAAGCTCAACCCCCCTTAATAAAGTCAAAACACCAATCAATAAAAATCCAAAACTGAATTTGAAATGCAGAGTAAAATTGAATTAAAAAATGATACCGAAATGCCAAAGTTTTTCGTAAAAATAGCTCCGTAAATCCTTAAGCCCAACGGTAGTCTATAGAAGTATGTAAGAAACTGGGTTATTAGTTGATAGGGGTAGGTAACTCCAATAAAAAGCACAATCCTGGTCAAGGTGAACCACAAAAATCACAAAATCAACCTGCGCGCAACCCTTTGATAGCTTGCCACAAAGCAGTCAAACTTAGTTAAGAGGCAATGTGTACCGTATGTATGCAGTACTCAAACAGTAATAAAGTGAAAATAAAACACAAAAAGAAACGCACATCAATTTAGAAAAACTGAGAATATTTTAATAAATAAAATAACACCAAACAACAAAAATCCAATTGGTACAACCAGAGCTACCAGGTTTAAAAATGTTAGGTAACAATAGCGGCAAACGGTGTGAAGCGCCAACTACGGGAATCTAGTCGTGCTAGACCGGGATAAAGTCACAAGTTCAAGCTGATTGCAATGAAGCATATGTGAGATACAGCATGCAGTTTGTCCAACTGAAGGTTTCACTTTCTGACTTTGATGCAAAGTGGGTGCGGAGTGCCTTTAGGGCTTTGAGTCTCGGTGTTTTCGATCTAGTGAGACTTTCATTCAGAAGCTAGGCAGCTCTGCCTCTCTCCGTGCCCGATCCAGTATGCCACAGATTAGAAGTTGTGTGGTGCTGCGATGTGCAGATCTGTGTTGCTTTGCCTCAGATCCAGAGAAGCTGACAATCAGGAGCTGCATGGTGAAACATTGCAAGACCCTGTGTCATGCTGCTTTGCTGTGCATTGGGTCCGGTGAAGCCGCCAATCGGGAAATGCATGGTGCTCTGTGAAAACTGTTGCATTGCTGTTTTGTCAAGGCTATGCAACGGTTTTCATAAATGAGGCCCCCTGTTTGCATGTAGTCAGTCTAGTGAAACAAAGGGCAGGCAGGCCCAGGCAAGAGCAGCATCTCCCAATGATAGGGTAGGCTTCTTCTGAAGTCAGTAAGGGACTGATTACAGACCTCAAGCTACCCTTCAAAGCTCAAGAATGGGCTGGGTACAACCCCCAGGCCATCCTGCTCTTTACACCGAAAGCCCTTTTGACTTCTGTCTTGAAGTAATGCACATCACACGACAGAACAGTCATGTGGCCCTGGATAATGTCTGAAAGGCACATTTGGTTTAGGCAGAAAAATGGCAACCTTCTAAAAGTGGCATTTTAAAAATAGTATTTGAAAATCCAACTTAACAATAAAGAGGATTTTAAATTGCAATTGAAATGAGTGGAAAAAGTAGTTTTCTAACTGCTTCCATACTACATTTATCATCCATTAAACCTGTGTTAGTATATGGGAGGCTAGCCTTGCTACAGAGAAAAACAACTGTGAAGTTTTTTCACTACCAGGATACCATGAAATGTAAAACTTAGGTATACATGTCCTACTTTTTAAATACTTTTGTTGCAGAGATTCTGCACATATACAGAACTATGTGCAGGAAATCAGGACCTCAGTGTAGTAGTGGTGTACCAAAATACCCACCTCGGTACCCAGATCCCTTATCCGGCTAGCTAGAGTGTCTCATTTGTTCTCCGCACTACAGCGAAGCTACCAATGATTAGTCATCCTAGAACAGGCTATTCCATCTCTCTCTCCCTCAGGATACGCGGGATAAGAACACTCTTTCATTCTAACTCTCGAACTAGTCCACAACATGAGTAAATAGAGTCAAAGCATAGTTTAAAATGTTTATTTTAACTATCGAGATCTATAATACAGTACACGAGCCACTACTAGCAGCAATTTGCAAAGGATTAAACAAATCAGCATTGTTACAATTCCAAATAGAACAAAAGGGGTAATCATATTGTAATCATGGTTTAAACAGGACTATATCACCTTGCCACACTCCCCGTGCCAAAAGCTAGTTTATTAGACTAATAGAAGACCTCCAGGCTTTGTCAAGGGGGACCCCATACCTCCGAGTTCAGATGCAGGGATTTACATCTCGGGACAAGCACAGCTCTTTTATTCTGGAAAGCTTTTCTCCAAGTGTGTTAACATGTATGCAAAGCAATATTAAATGCACCTGATTTCCGGGTTTGCAGCTGTGTTCTATGTTATGGCTAGGGATGAGAGACTGACCAATGTAATCAACAAGGCTCATTGTTTTTCGACCTTGAACACGCTGTGCAGACGAGGAGCAGAGTGTTCAACCAAATAACTGAAATGCAGACAGTTCTCATGTGAAAGCGAGCAAGCAAAGTGTTTATGAGAAACATGCAATGTAGTAACGTGAGCAAAGCGACCAAATGGCGGCCAAGCTTATGCTAACTTAGCAGGTCTGCAGGTGTGTCCAAATCCTCAATACACCCTCCCCTTGATCAGTCCAACGGACAGTGGTCGTAAAGAGAACACAGTTTTCAAAAAGTCAGAGCAAGAATCAAGAGCATTTGTATGAATGTCACTACAGGATTTGCGGAGACTGTAAAAAGAGAAATTAAAAGGGAAAGGAAAAAGTTTGTGGCACAAAAGCGCAACAAAAAAATATCCCCAAAAAATCCAGCCAGGATAAGGCCACTGAGTCAATCCAGCAAGGTGTATGAACAGTAGGTTGCAACAGCCTCCAAGAGGAAGTCATTGTTCTCATCACAAAAAAATGCTGCCATCCAATTAAGTAGAATGAATGAACAAACATGTTCTTCAATAATGGGCGCATCCAGCACCATGAAGGGACAGCTTGCGTGATACTCAATGTAACTCCATTGTAGGAGATCATGTGCCGCTGCACGAACATCCCATTCTGCCAGGACTCCCAGCGGAGCTGCATAGGCCACAATTCCAACACCGGAACGTTCTTGCTCATGGGCCACTAAGGGACTCATTAGCAGCTCCAAATCAGTTGGTGGAAACGCTGTGTTGGAGAGGCAAAGGTCCAGTGCCCATTGAAAGGGACACTCCAAGCAGTTGAAAACAGGTTGCACGCAGGTGAAGTATGCGAAGCGAAAAGATAATCCATAAGCCAAGCTCAGTGTGGCCAGGAGCCGAGTACCATAGCATTCAAGCATCTAGCTACGTAGTGTCTGCAGCCGCAGTTCGCTTTGCAGTTCAACATGAAAAGCATCCATTGCGCAGCAGGCAAATCAACAGCAAAACCTCAGCGGCTATGGTAAGTAATAATGGCAACCCGCCAACGACTCTGGAAAAAATAGAATGAATAAATGATGGTATTACACCAAAAATAGTTTGAAAAGAGGTCAAAAGGCCAGAGCCCACACATAAAAAAAAATGGGCAATGCCTGTAGTGCTAGAAGCATTGAAGATAGTGTGAATTAATGCACCAAAATGTAGCGGGTAGTCTGTATTAAGCAGTGATTGTACCTCTGTACGGGTATTAACCACGTGAAGGACGAATGTCTAACGGGCAGATGTGAGCGAAACTTCTGTTTGGGACAACAAGGTCGGAATAGAAGGCCACAGTGAGTTTTCGAGCCTTCCGTGTGGGGGTGGAAAAAGCACATTTTTTACAGCAAACCACACATTGTGAAACAGTTACAATGTAAGAGATGCCCTCCCTCACGCCACAACTTTCTTCATTACTTAAAAGTAAATAACTACCGTTTGCAAGCAGCGTGAAAGTCGGCGTAATAGATGGCAAAGGTATACCCTTTAAAAGACATGCAAGATTCGGTGCGGAAATGTTACAAGCGCCATGCAATTTAATGCATCCTGTCCTGTGAGATTTTAGGGCCTACTCTAGGTTTTAATTATAAGTATTAAAAAGGAAGGTGCATACCTAGCAAAAGGTTTATTTTCCACACAGATGGAAAAGTCAGGCTTGAGACACGTTTTAAAGTTCTGCTTTAGTGGATAGCACAATGAATGCTGCAGCCCACTATTAGCATCTAATTTACAGGCCCTGGGGACACACAGTACCTTAAACTAGGGTGCTATGAATAAATTAAATGTTTCAATTGGTGTATACAATTTTACCATGTTAGGATGAGAGAGCACAAGCACTTTACCACTGTACACCCCCTAACCAAAAGGTTCAAAGTTCCTTGTGGCAACCCTACTTTTTCAGCAGTTTTTGCAACTCCTATTGTAAACAATCCCACAGTGCCCCTCACTATCAATATTCAAGATGAAGAAACCTTTTATCCTGTTTGCAGAGCCTGTGTGCCAAATCATAGGTGTGGCCAGAGTAATGAGCAGTGCTCACCCTTATGGTCACTGAAAATTAGTTCTGTGGCCAGCTTTCTGTCCACTGGGTTTGGTGCTAGCAGACTAGGAAGAGAAAGGCTGGTGCCTTCCCAGATGTCATCGGACATTTCACTTGTGACAGAACAGACACCTGTGAAGTTAAATACCGTTCTCAAGGTTACATTTTCAATATATCTAATAAAAATTCAATTTCACAATTAGATTGCATTAAAAAAATATAAACATAAGTCTTTGAATGGAGTCTGGCTCTGGTACAGGCCAAAAAGTATAGGTCAAAGTGTATAATGTATACTTTGACTTTTTGCTATGTGACACCTACAGCCTGTACTGTGACAATAAAGTTTTAGTCACGGGGGACACTCCCTCGTGGCCTATCTGTCTATTACACTAAGGACCGAATCACTACTGGGCTCAGTAATACATCAAATGTGAGACTTAGCAATTAGGAAATGTAATTCTCATTTCTTTTATTGTTTAATTTCTTTATATACTTTATAAAATTTCCTTTTTTCCTTTTTTTTCATTTTGTTTTTAAAAAACACTTTTTCTGGAAGTGTATACATCAATCCTACGATTACATTAAATACACATAACACATATTTACATATATAAATTTACTTAACAAAAAAGAGTGACCCCTAGAAAAGATCATATAAATACATCAGTTTCACAAAAACCATTCAAACACATTCAAACTCACACAAACTCCATACAAATTGCACCTGAACAAGGGGGAGATTATGAGTGACAAAAGAATCTCCACAACCAGATTGAATCTTATGTTCAAAAAACGGGACTGAACATAGGGTTGACAAGCGTTTCGGCGGTGTATGAAGAGTATTTAGACCACCTTCATCAGGACATTTCCAGATACCCACATAATTCTCACAGCACCCAGGGGACCTAAAACGATATGAAAAACGTCACTGTTATGAGCCCATAACTTATCTTTTCATTTATTGATTGAACCAAGATTCAAAGAAAGAAAAAGTTTTTTTTCCAAAAAGCACATTACAGAACTAACAGACGATAGAACCCATGTCACCAATTTCTCTCACTCCCATTACTCACTAATGGGGGTATCGAGGTCATAGATTCCAACATTGAATAAATAGTGTATTAAGGAAAAAGGAAGGAAAGCACAATCTATGCACCAATGTGAAATACAGTGATACCTTAAAGACCCTTCAACATTATGTGAGATCACTTACACCCAGAAAAAAGTGTAACAGATCCTGCTACCTAAGTTAGCCAAGTATGCCCTATAAAGTCAGCTAATGTGTTCATGACCATCTACACATAGGTACTTACAACAAAAGGGTGAAAACAAATAAGGGACCAGTAGCCACCAGCCAATCGTTCCACTTAGGAGTTAAGACACTTGTCTGTTTTTTAGGGTGACGACGTTCTATCTGTATAAACAGTGAATTACATAGGCATAAATACAAAGGCAAAAGGAAACTCTAAGTGGATATTATATGGTTTAAACTAGGCCTGGGCTAAAAATCCGTTCCGCTCGCGGAAATTGCGATAATTTGACATTTTCGCGTTCCGCGGAGAGCCCGAAAATGTAAAAATTTCCGCAATCCGCATTTTACCTGAAATTTTTTTCTTGCTCGCGCTGTAAAATAATACATTCTTGCGTGCGCGCGATCGCCTTACCTGAATCCCCGCGTTCGCCGACAAGTTTTTCCGATCCGGTCGTGTTCTCCACGAGATTTTGGATTGTTGGTAGCCATTTGCGCTGTCTCGCGACAGTTCGCGCCTACAGTAACATCATTCGTCGCGCAATCACGTCTTTCTTTTCGCGATCATGCACCGCGAGACAAGTGAAAACAAGATGGCCGCGCCCGCGAGCAACCGCATGGGTAAGTTGGTGAGCCGCGACCACGCAGAACATACCGTGAACGGGCGGGAAAAAAACTTCCGCATCTTCACAATATTTTCGCGTGTTTGCGGAGATTTTTAACATTTTCGCGATAATTTGCGAAAGTGAATTTCGCACATTCCGCCCACCCCTAGTTTAAACTAGAGCTAGGGGAAACAAGATCCTCAGGTTCTGATAAATGTTTAAAATTTCATGCCGTTTTCCCAACCGGGGACCTGCTACTTATAGGTCGCGGTTCCATTTGTTCATCGCGTTCCTGATAGAGAGACGTTGGGCATCCCGTGGATGTATATCAAGCTTTTTGTGAAAGGTAAGCGCACAAGTAGACGGGTATGCTATGGAAGAGTTATGCCAATAATCGTCTTTTTGGGAGGTCATTTATTTATTTTATCTAGATTGAGCCAAACAATGAGGGGTTCGAAACCTTTACGTCAGTCTCTGCAAATATATTGAAGGCCTGTTACCATCGGAGCCATGAGTCTTTAATCTCTTTAGAAATGGGAATTGTTATTCTATCTAGATGCATAAATACCACGAGAGGCACTGTATGTGTGCCGATACGCATAAAAGAGGTACTGGCGTAGGAGGCTATATTTGATAGCCAGTATAAGAGCCTACATATATCCCCCAATTGTATGGGTGTTTTATGAGTAGTAGCGGTTCTGAAGAAAGCTCAAGATTTTGTTAGACTGCTGGTGTCAGTAATGTCTGGTATCTATTAACTGTGAGAAAGTAATGTATAGTTGCCTTTATCAGAACCTGAGGATCTTGTTTTCCCTCTTATTCTAGTGAGTAAGTTGCTCTGCATAATAAAATAATTACAAATTTGGGAAAAAAGGAAAATCAAAATTTGGACGACTGACGAAGAAAAGTTAAATAAATGCTTCTTCATATATTTTTTTGACGCACTATTCCGGTTCGTATTCTTGCAATGATCTCATTTGAATGCTTTGGCTTTTCTTGATATTCAGCTTATCTTTGGGATATCCTTCTCAGTTTCACGAAAATATGTCTCTCTTTGCTTAGAATATTCCGTCCCTGTTGGGCACGGGTCTTTGGACGGAAAAACATGAGTACATGGTGAATTGGGCATTACAAGAAGAATCTTTCTAGGTAAGGTAGCTCTAGCTTAAACCGTATAATATCCACTTAGAGTTTCCTTTTGCCTTTGTATTTATGCCTATGCAATTCACTGTTTATACAGATAGAACGTCGTCACCCTAAAAAACAGACAAGTGTCAACTCCTAAGTGGAACGATTGGCTGTTGGCTACTGGCCCCTTATTTGTTTTTTCCCTTTTGTTATAAGTACCAATGTGTATATGGTCATGAACACATTAGCTGACTTTATAGGGCATACTTGGCTTACTTAGGTAGCAGGGTCTGTTACACTTTTTTCTGGGTGTAAGTGATCTCTCACATAACGTTGAAGGGTCTTTAAGGTATCACTGTATTTCACATTGGTGCATATATTGTGCTTTCCTTCTTTTTTCTTTAATACACTATTTATTCAATGTTGGAATCTATGACCTCGATACCCCCATTAGTGAGTAATGGGAGTGAGAGAATTTGGTGGCATGGGTTCTATCGTCTGTTAGTTCCGTAATGTGCTTTTTGGAAAAAAAACTTTTTCTGTCTTTGAATCTTGGTCCAATCAATAAATGAAAAGATAAGTTACTGGCTCGTAACAGTGACGTTTTTATATAGTTTTAGGTCCCGTGGGTGCTGTGAAAATTATGTGAGGTATCTGGAAAGGTCCTGATGAAGGTGGTCTAACTACTCTTCATACACCGCCGAAATGCGCGTCGACCCTATGTTCAGTCCCGTTTTTTGAACATAAGATTCAATCTGGTCGTGGAGATTCTTTTGTCACTCATAATCTCCCCCTTGTTCAGATGCAATTTGTATGGAGCTTGTGTGAGTTTGAATGTGTTTGAATGGTTTTTGTGAAACTGATGTATTTATATGATCTTTTCCAGGGGTCTCTCTTTTTTGTTAAGTACATTTATATATGTAAATATGTGTTATGTGTATTTAATGTAATCTTAGGATTGATTTAGCTTTCTGTGATGTATACATTTCCAGAAAAGGTTTTTTTTTTAAAGAATGAAAAAAAAAGGTAAAAATGAAATTTTATAAAGTATATAAAGAAATGAAACAATAAAAGAAATGAGAATTACATTTGAAATGTTAAGTGTCACTGTTGTGAATTGATGTATTACTGAGCCCAGTAGTGATTGAGTCATTAGTGTAATAGACAGATAGGCCACGAGGGAGTGTCCCTAGTGTTTCTTGGTTTCTTCCCCTCTTCTCCCTGGCCTGAAAGTGCAATTATTAGAAGGGGTTCCCAATTATGCAGTATTAGTCCCGGGGGGAACATGCCATTCCCAATTTTACAGTTGTTACACTCTTAGATATTATGCACCCTACCATGTGTGCAGCAGGGTGTGCTTAGGGGTGACATATTTAATATTTAAAATAATGGACGACCCTCTTGCTACCAAATCCTGTCTTTATCTACCTGAGGTTTCTTGGATGTCATAATAATTTATTTTTATATTTACTTCTTTAGTAGGCAGCCTATAGCACTGGTAGATGATTTGGACACTTATATCTCAGACTATGTTCTTTGAAGGGCACAGCAGATGGTTATTCTTTGAATGGGTGACTTTAATAATTATCTTTGCCATCATAATAGTTATTCAATTTGTGGTCTATCAGATAGACAAATTATTACCCACTTTTTTCATACTCCCTACTGCAATGCCCTAAGTCAGATTATTGTCAAACATAATTTGTCTTTTTCATCTGACCATGTTAGAGAGGGCTCTTTTCAGCTACTAACCAAAATTGGTAGAGGTAGAGGCAGTACTAGTCACTTTATTTTATTCTCACCTGACCTTTTTCCATTAGTAAAGGATAGTGATGTTCTCTCTTCGAATTTAAGTGATCATAATCCTGTCTCACTCTCTCTAAATTGGTCTCCTACATATGTTCACAGCTCAGAACCCGTCCCTGATCTCCATTTTGTGTCTTAATAAGGGCATTAACATTAAGTAGGAAAAAATAGCTCACACCCTTTTTTTCAAGGACTTTATAGTCGTTAAGCAGGTAGAGTTAATGTGCTGTCTTTCAGAAGAGTCAAAAGATCAGGAAGTACTTTTCAGATATATGATGGGTTATGTAATGAGGTATTGGGCCTGTTAAACACAAATAGATCCAATAAGAGCCGCCGCACTCAAAAAAGGTTCTATCATGCTTGTACTGCTGCCCTAAAACACCTTAAAGCAGCTACAAATACAATTTCTCGTAATATTGAGAATATTAGATTGGCAAGAAAATCCTACAAAGAGACCATAGAGAGGAGCAAACAAGAGTTAAGACAAAGGGCCTGGGAGGATCTAGCAGGTGCTGCCGAACTAAGGGACAATAGGGTATTTTGGGAAATCCTAAATCAACCTTTTTTCCAGAAAATGACAACCCTTGTTTAGAATGCCATATCCCTGCTGATTTATGGGTTTCCCATTTCTATTACATTTTTGATCAAGTAGACATTCCCTCAGGATGGCCACCCTCTCCAGGTCATTCCACCGAAATCATGGTAAAACAATCTCTCATAAGTGATATGATAACAGCAAGCAATGTCACTAAAGCTATTCGGAGGTGCCCGGTAGGTAAGGCACTGGGCCTGAATAGGGTTCCTAATGATGTTTATAGCCAGAATTCAACACTTTTGGCCCCATTATTGACAAATGAATTCAGAGCAGCCATTAGAGGTAGACTCCCATCCTCATGGAGTAAGTCCATCATCATACCAATATACAAAAAGGGAGACAGAAACCACCCTTTTTGTTATAATCCTCCCTCCTGGACTCTTCTGTAAAGATCCCTGAAAGGCTAATTATCCAAAAGTTGGTAGAGTAAAACATTTTGTTAACAGACGTACAGTTTGTTTTCGGCTTGGGTCTGGGCACCGTAGAACAAACACTGAATCTCACCTTGCTTACAGGGAAATATGTAAAGGCAAAGAGAGGTTCAATCCACATGGTGTTTGTGGGTCTCTCCAGCGCCTTTGACTTGGTGGATGGGGGAGGCTTTGGACACTGGTGAAAGAGGCAGGTATTGAGATTTTCTTGAACTATCTCCTTAAAGGAATGCACTGGGGGATGATCACTCAAGTTAGATATGGAAAGACTGGGTAATGTATTCCCTTTCTTGAAGTCTATACGCAGAGGTAGACAGGCTTGTATTCTTGCCCCTTTATTATTTCCTTTTTATATTAAATCGCTAGGTTCATTTTTAGTCTCAAAGGTGAAGGATTAGCCAAAAGTGGGCACTTGCCAAGTATCTATCTTATTGTACAACGATGACGGGGTACTTTTAGCTCGTACTGCCACTGGTCTACAAGTTCTGCTTGACCTTTTTAATGAATTCGTGGAAATCCTATTAAAGAACTAATAACATTGTAAAATAGCATGGAATTACATCAACCCAAGGATCTTGCAAAAAAATTATTTCTTTTATAATGTAGGCTATTAGCAACACTAAGGAGTACTGCAAGTTTTATCACCCACTCAGAAACAGACTTTGCCTGCTTGGAAGACCTGAAAAACATTTCACTTTTATTGTTCTGGGTAAAGATCTGGTACTCTCCTTTATCAACATTTCCCACCTACTGTTAGAAGACTGCTTAATACAAGATCGTGTGGATTCCATTTCCTGGCTGGACTATGTGAAGAAATCATTTGTCAAACTTGGTATTTCAAACATTTTTCACTGTCCTAGTGAAACAGATAATAACGCCAATAAAATTCTTAAAACTTTATTTCTAGATCTAGAAATGCCACCAGGTATTTTAATTTGTTCAAAATGGAATCGGTACTCCACCATTTGGTGGTAACTACTACAGATGGAATAGATCCATACTTACTGTGGGAATGTATGACGTTACAACACATACATTTACAATGCATGCCTTTACAATGCAGTTTTTACATCGCAACATCCCTTACAACGCATCCTTTTACATCGCATGCCATTACATCGCATTTTCAGAAACTACCTTTACAACGCATTCCATTACATCGCATTATACCTTTACAACGCATACCATTACAATGCATACCATCACATCGCATTTAAGGTAAGTGTTGGATAGTATAGGGGTAATAATTACTATTCTAACTCCAGTGAGTGCAACGGTAGGGAAAGTGTTGGATAGTATAGGGGTAAAAATTGCTATTCTAACTCCAGTGAGTGCAACAATACGGTAAGTGTTGGATAGTGTAGGGGTAAATATTACTATTCTAACTCCAGTGAGTGCAACAGTAGGGTAAGTGTTGGATAGTGTAAGGGTACTATGCATTGTAATGGGATGCATTGTAATGACTTGCGATGTAATGCCTGCGTTGTAGTGACATGCGTGGTAATGTCATGAGTTGTAGTGACATGCGATGTAATGGCTGCGTTGTAATGACATGCGATGTAAAGGATGTTGCGATGTAATGACTGCTATGTAAAGGTAGTGCGATGTAATGACTGCATTGTAAAAGTTGTTTTCCCTTTCCTACAATATGGCACCTGATTTTTATCTTTGCCTTGTTGACCCTCTCACAATTTTTATCCTCAATCTCTTATTCACTTTACCTTTTTTTTTAGCTTTTATACAACACGGAGGAAACAATTGTTATGTCTATAATTACGTGAGTATCAACCAGCAACGTGTATGGCAGGTCTGCGAGTCGTATAGCTGTTAGATACGCAGATTATTTGCTCTGATGGAATTAGTTATATCAGTGAGCCTCTTAGGGGCTGATCACGATGTTGGGTGGAAAGCCTCCTCCCAACAGTCGGATTCTCCTCGACCGTGTCGGAGCCCTTCTGACCGACTTGGTCGGTTCACAATCCGCCCGACCGATAACGATGTTCATGGTCAGAAGTTATTCTGCATGGTCTATCTGAATCAGTTCTGCCTGCTTTCGGAGTATCTGTGTCGGTCAGAACCACATTGTACACCCCTATGGACAGCGTCTCCGACCTTGGGATTACGATGCCGGTTTTCAACAGCCTTTATGCGTCAGCCTGTCTGGCATGAAAAGGCTGTCAGAGGGTGACTTTGGGGGCCCCTAGCAGGGCCCCCTTCATCCTGCTGCCTCTGGTTGGGAGCAGAGGGGGTACCCAAATGCCCCCCCTATAAACTCCTGCACTGTGTGGCAGGCACTGTCGGGTGGCCGCAACTTTGCAGGGTTTTACACACACCCCCCATTTCTCAATAGGAGCCTGTGTTACGGGTGGAACAGAAGCTCCCATAGGAAACAATGGAAATCCGACTGAACAGTATTCGGTCGCATCATAATCGGGCGGGTGGAACCACCGACCGCAAGTCGGTCGGTCCCAGTTTCAAGTCGATGTCGGGCGGAAAGTTTCTGCCTGACATCCTAATGAGCCCCCTGGAATCAGTAAAAAAGTAGTTATCCATTCCCAATCTGTACTGTGATATCTGCATAGGCTAATTTCTTATTGCGTTGCAAAAGTTCCCACTCAATGTATGAATTTTCTGCTTGGTTGCACTAAACTAGCAACATAGCTAGCTTTTCTATTGAATAAGTTTTTAAATTTGTACTGTGTTTCTACTTACCTGTTTTTTAATTTTAAGCTGTCATTTTATTTGTCAATCTTTTCATGGCGCCTTTTTAATGATGATGATGAATATTTAAAATCAGGTTTTTCTACCTGTCAAAAGGGTGATTTTGACTGCTCTCTGCAGCCGGGTTCAAGCTGTTCCTGCCAGGCTACACAGAGTATGCTTGAAGCAGTGTTTTGACTGACACTGTAGTGGATAGCACAATGAGTGCTGGAGTCCACAGGTAGCAATTAAGTTTCCAAGCCATGGGTGTATTTCTACACCATATGCTGTGGCCTTATAGGAAACATAACTGTGCCAATCAGGTTTAAGCCAATTATGGTTAAATAGGAGGCAAACACACTTCACTGCTGCTTATAAAAAGTAAAGTACCGAGAGTTCTAAAGCCACAGAAGCAGACAGGTTAGAAATTGGACGGGGGGCATCACACAAAAGATGGTCATTTTCTACACAAAATAAAAATATATGCTTTTCTTTGGCTTGATCCTTTACTTTTTAACTTCTTAAATTATGTTTTTGTTTATTTATGGTCAAGCTCTACACTTAATCATGTTGGTCAGTTATTCAAGGGTTTACCTTTGCAATCTTTTAGTTCACTCACCAATAAGTTCTCATATTCCATCTCGAGGGTCTTTCAAGTATTTGCAAAGTACTCCAGAGCCAATGGTAAAGCTTGAATCCCATCCTTATATTAACCTCTTGGTTATAAAACTAATAAGAAGCTAAGTAGTAGAACATTCCAAATTTTTACGGAACAAGTACCAAAGATTATGATTCTTGTAGCAAAAAATGGACAGACAAAGTGGTGAGCAGATTAGCAAGGATGAGATAATTATAACTTTTTTATTAGCTCATAAGGTACAAAATATATTGCAATTCAAAACACATAATTGCAAGATGTTACAAGACATATACTACATGCCCAAACAGGTTTATGTGTGGGGCGTAGGCAGGGCTCCTGGTGTTTTAGATGTGGGGACCTTGAGGCAAATACAATGTATGTATTTATTCATTGCCTAAAAATCATAGATTTCTGGACAGTAGAATTTCAGAATTTGTGTAGATTCATTAATGTCCTGCTTAAGGTATCTACTAAGGCAATACTACTTGGAGTTTACCCATACATATCTCTGAAACATCAAGCACATATTCTTGCTGCAAAAGCTGAAAAATAATCCACCTAGAACATGAGTGGTGGTTCAAATTTTCACATCTTTGTAGATCAATTGGCTGCTATTTAGGAAAAACATACAATTACACATACCCCAACTGTAATTTTTTGTTGAGAATCTTTTTTGACAACTGTTGTTAAGAAACAGTTTATTGCTGCTATGCACTCTATAGATGTTATAAGAACAAATTGCAAAATAAAAAAGGCAGCAACCGTCTTATGAGGAAAACTAAAGCACCACTAAAGTCATAACACTGCAATCTCTGATTTGGGACATACTACTAGAATAATTCAAACACTAATGTTAATGTTCATTAAAAATCAAATTCAGTGGTGAAGTCAGATGTTTAATAAATATGTAGGAAAAACAACTTTTTAAAAATGTTGGATTTGGCTGTGTTAGAGCTGTCAGCCTCAGGGTGGTCTTCCCCCAAAGCGTTTTGCCTACTTTCCTTCAATATTTGCTGACATTTGTTTTGTTGGAACCTTACCAGTGCTAACCAGTGCTAAAGTGCTTGTTCTCACTCCTCTAACATTGTTTCTTTGGCGTCTACCTAATTGACATATTTAATTTACTTAAGATTTCCTTGTAGAGTCATATACCATCTATCTGGTGACTGTAAATTGAAGGCTACCAGTGGATCTGCAGCATTTATTGTGTCACCCACTTACGTAGCACCGTAAAAACACATTCCCGGTCTGCAGCAGCCTGAGAGCAATTCTAAACTGCCAGCTTGACTTGGCATTTAAAACCCTTGCCAAGCCTTAAACTCTTCTTTTTATTATATTTAAGTCACCTCTAAGGTTGGCTCTATATAACCCATAGGGCAGAATGCTGTGTAATTACATGTCCTGGTGGTAAAAAACTCCTGAATTATTGTTTACTACTGTGAGGCCTGCCCCTCTTATAGGATAACATTGGGGATTCCTTATTACCTTTAATAAGCTTTAATTACCCTTTAACGTGACCAAGAGGAGCTGCTACAGAAAGACTGAAACGTTGGGACTTAGAAAGTTTTTTTTACTGCAGGTGCCCGTTTGTGAGTGGATTTCATCAGCTTTCACCGCTGTACGATTTTGAGCTTCATAAAAAATACAAAGGCCCTCATGTATGAAGCTATTTTACAGTCAGTAAGGCTCCAATTCATAAAATCAGAGACTCTTCAACCGCAAAGTGTCATTTTTTAATTCACCACCCCCAATTTATGATTTGGTAAGCTGCTATAGAATCTTACTGAATTCTAATCTGTGTTTAGAAATAGATACTGATTCGCTATTTTGAATGGGGGTGTTAAGTGTGTCCCTTCCAGATACCGATTCCTGTAGGGGTGTATTAATATTTTTCGATTGAAATCTGATTGCAAAACATTAATATTTTACCACCTCCTCAAAGGAGGTCGTAAGTCATTTGCAAAAAAGAAGTGGTCCCCATGGGACCCTTTCCCATTGGTGAATGTTTCCAAAAATATTTTTTATTTGCAGACCGTGGTCCATGAGATTGCTGCCTCCTCATAAAAAAGGATCATGTACTTACAATATTTTTTTTTTAAATCCATCCTGTTTTCCTTTAGAAAAAGATAGGCTGCTTTAAAAAAAAAAAAAGATTTCTTTATTTAAAGGCAGCCATGGTCGTGGTCATGCCTGTCAATGTAGCCAATCGTAGTGGGTTTAAATTTACGACCTACCTCACGCATCTTTGAATCAGTATTTTGAGTCCCAACCTATTAATAATATTTAAGGTCAGTTCTCAAAATAGCAACAGATTTAGTAGAAGTCGGTGCTCAAATTGTACTTCTAACAAATCTATTTTTGTACATTTTTGTACATTGCATTTAGGGAATCACAAATTGTGAGTTGTTTTTTGTCGGATGTGAAATTCTTTAAATGGACTTTTTGTACATGAGGGCCTAGGCCTAAAGACAGAAATCTAGACCTGAAGAAGGCACAAAAGTATTTGCCCAATGCAAGGACTGTGATGGCTTGCAAATTTGAATATCCAATGGCTTCAGCGAGAACTCCCCCAAGGGTTATCTGGTTTTGAGAGACTTTGTTGGATACAGTCTGCAACCTCACACTGCTAGAGGTTTTTGATTTCCATATCAGAGACTAAGTCAGAAGGTAAAATCTGAATCAAATGCTTTTTGTAACCAACCCATACTCCATTGCGGTTGGTCCAAATTTATGCCTAGGTTTTGGTCAACTGCAAACTGTGACTGATTGGAGCTTTACTGTTTCTTGGTGGTTTTTGCCTTAAATCTTTAACAATTCATATTTCCGGTACCCCATATTTGATTTTTGTCAATTTGGTGTCATTATGCTTGTTATAGTTTTCACTATCTGTAAAAAGTGGTTGTGAGATTTTAATTGTGTTGTGTTTTGACTTTCTTAAAGGTGTTGTCTCTATTAAAAACTTTATACTTCTTTGTAAGCTAAGCCTCTCTGCTCTGTGTAATAGTTGCACAGTATTGAGCCCAGGTTTAATGAGTGAAACAGTGTTTTACCCTGATATGTTAGACGTGTTATTCCTTGTAGTGGAACTCACATGCACTCCAATTAATAACCTATTGTGTTACTGTAAGAATTATAAATAACAATCAAGCTTGAAGGCACAGATAAAAGCACACCAGATCATCTTGAAATAGAAATAAAACAATAAAATATATGCAAAACAATAATATAACTGAATGAAAATGAAGGCAATTCAAGTGATGCGTTTTGCACAGTTGCATAAAATTCCATTCCTAAGTATAAGCTCAAAAGGGGTTGTTTTCACCAACTTCAATTTTGCAACATATCAATAAATAAACTTAAGTGCTGAATTGTTATGATTTACACCTGTTGTATGTGTTGAATAAGTTTTCATTCTACAGGAACTTGTGTTTAGAAAATGCCAAATTCTTTATCCCTGATAGAAATTACTGTAGATCTAACCTAGTGATTCCACTTTGTAGTGTAGTTCCTATAGTATCCCTGCAGGACCTGCACTTTTAGATCACATACATTTTGGGCATGGTGGCAGACTGATTCTGAGCACCCCCACCGCGTATGTTATCCTTGTTTGCATTAGCTAGCTCACAGTGCCACTAGAATCTCCTTGTTATCAGAGAGATTAGTTTTTGGCAACCTCAGAACACGACAACCCTGATTCCTCAGACTTGTGGAAACAATGTACTACTTTTCGCCCAGTCACTTATTCTTGCTCATTTGGTCTCAGGTAGTTACACAGAAGAAACAGTTGAGCGTGTTTACAATAAGAATTTATTGCACAGTTGGTCTTCTAGTGTAAAATATATGTGCTGCGACAACTGTTAAACAGTAGCCGAGATATATGATCAGTAGTACAGTGAATAAAAAGGAATAGTACAGTTCTACCATTTTGCAATAGCCATGAACATATACATGAGTATAAAATGCATTTATAAAATAAAATGCATACTCAAACGATGCCTGTCTAGATGTACCTTAGTGTACCTAGCATGTGAGTAGGTGCGAAAGAGCCATGAATCCTGCTAGGATTTAGTCAAACCCCATTACCTGAATAATGAGAGTGGGGGGCCTCGTCCTGGTCTCGAGTTGGACACCCCGCAAGGGATGGTCCGACTACTGTCAGCTGGAGCGACTGCATGCAGGAGCCTCAGCGTCTCTGGTCAGTGTGTCGGCCTGGAAGTCTTGGTTCTCTCTAATTACTGATAGCAAGAGGTGCTGTATTTATACAGAAAAGTATAGAGTCCCTTTGTCCCTTGTGTCTTGTGTTAGCCATTGTTGGGTATGAAGATGACGTATAGGATGAACCATTTATGTAGATGTTTAAACAGGTGGATTCTAGCCCCTGCCTGGTTTCCTAGAACTCTTATGAATATTTAATCATACTGGATGAGCACATCGAAGATGGTATAGAAGGCCATTGTTCCGGAAAAACCCTCCTTCTGTACCCAAACCACAGTCTAGATAAGGTTCAGCCCTCAGCGCCCCTTATTGTGGAGAATAGGGAACTAATGTAGGTGAAAGATTATGCCTACATCTCAAGACATGCCTATATTAGGGCATCTATATGAAACATAACTTCACATTTCATTTTCTCTGGAGCACAGGGGCAACTGTCAAGCTTCAAATGCGTGTAGTACAATGGGACTCAGGAAAACTCTGCCCAATACCAGACAATACCTGCTTGTCAAAGAGGCTATAACAATCGTTCCCTTTTTGCTGAAGTTCAGTAACAGCTACAGCAGAGCATTTCCTCAGCAAGGTGTAGAGAATGTCTGGTTTCAGGAGCAGTGCACATTAACTCTGATCCTTTAGAGGCTGGAGTGTGCTGACCAAGCTAGCAGTTTGAGAAGAATTGAAGAGGTTTGGAAGAGGCACGGTACAGACATCTTTGTTTGCTTTGCTTGACTGGATTCTGGAATAGCATTTACAGGAATGCATTTTTCTGACACGAACTAGGCCACATTGTTGTAATCTTAGGGATACTGAAAGATTCTTCGATTGTTTTACTAAGATAAAGTAAATGTCAAAAGAGAGATTCCTGGAAAGGAAATATAGAAAACTAATTTCTTAATTGAAGTATTCCCTCTTAGCTATGGAGTAAAGTATTGATGGACCTTTGATAGAAAGGTCAAAGTCAACCTCCACTCTAGCTTCAATCTCCGGTTCCTAGATAAACTACTGGCAAGCTGTGTGGCTCACCCCTTAACAACTACATAAAGAAAAACAACCTCCTTGATGGCCATCAATCAGGCTTCACACCCTGCTACTGTAAATATACTGCTATGCTAAAAATAATCGATGGTGTTCTCCCCATAATGGAAAATGCAGGCTCCTGCCTTCTAGTTCTATTATATTTATCCTCAGCATTTGACACGGTCAATTACTCCCGTATTACAATCCTAGAAAATTGAATGGGTATCAAGGGCACCGTTCAAAGCTGGTTTGAAACTTACATATCCAGTTGCTCACAACAGGACAAGATTGTCAACTCTCTTTCAAACTCTCTACCCTGCAGCAAGGAGAACCACAAGGCATAATTCTATCTCCAACACTAATTAATCTTTAAATAGAACTTTGCTGCTCCCTTCTAGTGGTCATTATGGGCGGAAGCGTCTTGCTGTGAATGGGCCAGTTCATGGACGCTAAGAGCCCAGAAATTCAGGATTTCTTCTTTTATTTAAGAGGTGTTCACTCTAATGCCAACCAAGGGTCCAGGACCTGGTCAGGCACCTCTTGGAGATCAGGGACTTAATCTATCAGAAGGCAGTAGGGCTCAGGCATGCCCAGTTGCAGGTTCAGGCAGGTCCAATTGCAGGTGATCAGAGAGGATATTGCAGGGAGGCCTTTGGAGCTTGTTGTATCTCTGTAGCTCAGAACAGGAGGTCAGTCAACTGACCCTTGGAGTCACTCAGGTTAGCCTGGGATGAAGAGAGCAAGTCCAGTATTCCTTCTCACACAACAGGGCAGGCCTCTAGCAGCATGCCAGTCCTCTGGGAAGCAAGGCAAGGATGGCCTTAAGCAGCAGGGCAGTCCTCTAGTAACAGCAGGGCATTCTACTGTGGAACACGGCAGGCCACTATAATCATTACCTTCCCCTGGGAACAAGGCAGACGACCCTCTTCTGTAGTGTCCACAGGTCCAGGAGTGTACTGAAGAGTGGCCCTAAGGGTCTACTAATTATACCTGGCACCGGGCTTTGAGGGACCTCCTATACTATACCCATATTTGGTTCTGGAACATTCTTCCCTTACCCTGTCAAGGCTCCATGACGTCTGGGGTGACAAAAGACAGGTGTCAGGTTTGTTTCTGTGTGTTGGTTGCAAGCCCTTTGAAGTATAAGTGGGGCAGGGATCAGCTCTACACCCAGTCATCTTGCCAACACCTAGTCCCCTTTGGTCTCACTATCTGGGATCTGGGAGGAACACACGAAGCTCAACAGCTAAGCCATTCACAGTAATGTGACCCAGGACACTGGAAACAGGAACCAAGTGGTTAGGACAAGAAAACACGAACTTACTAAAAGTGGCATTTTCAGAATTGTGACTTAAAATCCAACTTTACCATTGAAGAGGAGTTTAAATTACAATGCATTTGAGCCAAAACAGCATGTCTCTATCTGCTCCCAATCCAAAGTTAGCACCTATTAAAAGTAATAGGGTAACCCAGTGTTGGTGATAGAGGGAAGAATAGAATGCATCACGTAGAGACCCATACAAATCTAAGATCCTAGACCCCCATGCAGACCTTTCAGGTTAGAGATTGTTTCAGACCCATGCAAGTAGTGACAGGCCCTTGCATAGAAGTAAAGACTTGGTGAAATGTTGAGGGTTCAGCAGAAATAGTTAGATCACATCACACGTTAGTTTCAGAAAATATCTTGTGGTAAGTTAGTTGAGCTGCCACACAAAAATATGTAATATTTCTCTTCAGTCTCAGGACACCTGACATAATTTTTGTGGTTAGTACAGATGTCACAAAAATAGGTCACCACCATCTCCATCTGGTAGAGGGATGAGCTGCGGCACACCAATCACATTAGGGCCTGTTTCCCTTGTAAATGTGATGCAGCCTCATAACCCCTTACTAAAACACGAACACAGGCTGGGACACCAGGTGTGCATGCTGCCTTAGAACATACTGACTCACATGTGCACACTTCTGCAGAAACTACACATTCACACCTAATAGTCAGATAGCTTGTCAAGGGAAACCACGCATATAATAGCAGATAGCTTGGCCTAATCAGCATTTAGCAAGATATAACACTGTGCTGTGCAGTCAGAAAAATATATATTTGATCCACTTTAATTCTGAGATCCCAAACCCACAAGGGGGTTTCCACGCTCATCATGTGAGGCTAGTCCCATCTACACGTGCTTCTGTTTCCAAGAAATTGCTACATCTACTGATTTTATTTTGTATGTCCTGTGTGAACATTGCTTACAGAAATGATGAACTTCTAACATTTTCTTTTGCGGTATGAGAACTTATAACGCCCTGCTTTTGAAATGATCAGGTTTTATTCTCCCTGGAGTCGACTGATCTTCCTAGCTATAAAGCTGTAATTAATCAACCCCATCTTACTTTGTCAATTGTGTCTTGGTTTCTGTTAAACAAATTTTCCTCCACATATTGGTGAGCCAGCCAGGAATTCCCCTTGTTCTCACCGGTTGCCACCATCTAGAATACTGCCTACTGCCATGGAATGAAAAATTGTGCATCTTAAAAGAAGGTACGAAGATACCGATTTTATTAAACTTCTCATTTCCAAGGGCAGGTAGGACTCATGATATTGGCATCATTAAGGTGAGAACCATGCGTAATCTGTTCCTTTTTATTTAAACATGTAACGTTTGACATTGTAATATAGATTATGTTGATACTCCCATCCATATTCGGGTAGCAATTGTATGACTCATTATTTAAGCATCCCAGTGATAAGTCCAGACGATATAGGGAAATTGACTAAGTAGTCAAAAGTGGTCAAAGGCAGAGTAAGACTTCAGGCTGGGTTTTCCAGTGTACGTTTTGTCATTACAATAAGGAGACGGCTGGACCTGTGTCATTAAACTTTACTCTGAGTAAGAATAAAACATTAGAGTCAACTCTGTGACCCCAGATCTTAGGTATGGAAGTAATAGTTTGTAATTACAAATATTGAACGTTTATCCTCTCTATGAATGCTGAGGGAAGTGACCAATTATTTTTTTTCCTTTTATGTAGTTTGGAATTGATGAATATGTATATGTAAATGTAAACAGAAACATGGCCACAGATTAATGTAATTTTGATATTGTCTGTTAGGTTGTGTAAAAACTTAGGCTTTTCTATTTTGTGCCAAATATTGTAGAATGTTAGGCAAAGAAATGTAAGTAATTGTCTGAGTTAGGCAACTGTCTCAAGAGTTTGCGAGTGATTAATCACAACAGGTCCCCTAATTATTTTACCTTCTTTATAATAGTCTGGTTGTAGGCTTCTCAAATGGCACTGACCCCAGTAGACTACTAATACAAATACCACCTAATAATCCCTTAATGGAAGAAATTCTTGAACATCTAGGTACTGACACCACATCACTTATAGATCTGAGGACCACATACATTGATGTGATGACAGCAGATCAGTCAGATAATTATATAAGACCTCCAAAGAACTGATCAGAAACATTTCTAAAACTAAGTATTCATGCCACCATAAGATCCAACAAGGATATTGTCATTAGATAACAGAGGGTTGTAGTAATAGAGTGGCCTCATGAACACCATACCAAATAGTGACAATAAAAACTAATACCTCCATGATAAAATTGCAGCTGCATTCCTTCAGGATTGGAAACTAAAAGAATTTTCAGATCATATAGACAGGAATATAGATAACTATCTTTAGGGTACACAGACAGATGACGACTTATTGAGTGTGACCCCCCTACAGTTAGAATAGAGGTAAAGAGAAGAATGGTAAATAAAGAAGTAAAGTTTGTAAATGGACAAAATCTATTGTAATTGTCCAACCAATGGTAAAATATCCTGTAAAGGCCCTCAAAAGAACCAACTTATTTTCTTTATGAGTATTGAAAGAAGTGGCCTACGGATAATATATCATAATCCTCAATGAATAACCAATAGAGACAAAATAAGACATTATTAGCAAATTGACTTCTGTTATTCAGCGCCAAGATACCCGAGGGTGAATGTGCACTTTACAAATACACATGTTATGTTAATAACATTTTTGGTATATAAGTAAAATCTAAAACATCTTCCAAGAAGCGAAGCGTCTTGCCTGATACACAGGACAGGACAAGTACAAAGTGAACCTTCATTTGCAAAGATATTCATTTTTAACACTGCATGTGTGACACTGATGGCACCTTGTGGCCAGTGACAAAGATATTGGTCAAATTAACATTTCAGTGGGACCATGGGCAACTGTTGTGTTGTTCCAGCCCCAAAATAACAACGGACTTACTCCTAATATTAGAAATTCTATCTTACACACTTCTCACAGATGTTTTGATATTTGAGTATCCCACAAACACCACAAATAGTATATATTCATGATAACATTATAGTGTCCATTGTATCGGACTACAATCCTCTTACGCCTTCCATAAATGCACCCGCCAAAGACATATGTATGGAGGAAGTTCTGTAGAAATTAGGGATAAATATATCTGAAGTTCACCTTCACGGCCTAACCCCAATGATTGTGAAGTCCAGAAATAGCCCATCAATAGACAAGGGTCCTCTTACATTATTAAGAATACAATCGAAAGGACAGCAAAGTAATACAAAGAATAAAATTAGGGAGATTGATTATTCAAATTAAAACAAAGTTAGGACTAAATATAAGATTAAAATATAAGACAAGGTCCACCAAAGTGCCATGGTGTCTCCTGTACAAAACCTGGTCAAAGTATTCCCCGAAAACAAAGACCGGATAGGAACACATTGTACAGAATGCCACAAAGCCACTAAACACCACACACATCCGTGGCCCGGGTGCATTCTAGCCCTCCCATTCAAAAGAGGTCCAAGGGAAGACCTAAATTCAAGGCAATTAAAAGTCCGGAGTTTGTCAGTCCTCCTCTTCAGAAGAGACTCAAAGGCAGACCCAACGGCAGTACAAAGAAAAGTCACTCACAGAAAAAAGTAGTAGATGCACAAGCCCAGAAGAGGCCAAGAGGAAGGCCCTGAAAATGGCCAATCCCAGAGTGTCCTAGAGATAAAAAAAACAGAAGTGGGGACATCAAGGGAAAACCAATGTCCTCCTCAGTTGACTCACATCATCAAGGTAGTTAAGTATCATAAAGTCAACACAGCTGCCTTCTTCCTATACCCTATTCAGATACAGATGATAATGCCCATGACTGGACCACATATACTCCAGACGAGTGTACCCAAATAACAGAAGATCCCATTCCAGGTAGTGTTGTATATGTTGTAGATGGGCTTTCTACAATAGATCAGGATATGGGATTGGGACATACAGGTGCAGCAGCGGTCACAGCCATGCAGCATGACTCTTCAGATATATTGCAGATACCAGACCATATAACTTTGCCACTACATTACTTGGCCCAGGCTGCTGAACTAATAGCTTTAGTGCAATAACAGTATACTCTGATTATGCCTATGTAACGACAATAGTGCAAAACAATCCCTTAGGAACACACATACCACAGTTTTGTAAGTTAGTGAAACATTGCCACCTTCAGGCCCCTTGGATGCTTCAAGACATTTTACAGCTCACTTGTACCTAAGAGAAATACAAGAAAATGCTCAGAGCACAGTGAACAGTAGTGGGAAGACCGAGGATGCACACAGACAGTAACTTATACAAACAGATATCCACAGGGAAACCTGGCTTGCCCAAAGCTTTACTACTGACAGCCCTAAACCCGCTATATCTTCTTTCACACACTACCAGAGACTACATGTTCCTCCAAATATAACAAATTTGGCTTGCAATGAACACACACATGTGCCCCGAGTGCCCCGTGTGCCAGCAGTATTTACCAAAACCCACCTTCAAGGTAATAGTTTCCACAATACCTTGACCACAAGGGCCCTCCACTGTAATCAGGGCTGGCTCTAGGGGGTGTGACTGGTGCCACCAGCCCGGGCACAGACTTCAGTTGGGGGTGCCATTTGCAAGTATTTTATGGTCTTAACCCCTTGAGTGCCCCGCCCTTTCCACGCCCTGTGCCGGGCGTTTCATTAGCGGGCGGGGCTCATGACGAGATAGTCTCGTCATGGGCACAGCGCAACCGCGGCCCATGACGAGACCATCTCGTCATGGGCACTCAAGGGGTTAAAAGCAGTTGCTTTCACATTCCTTACCTCCAGTAAATTTCAGCCAAAATAAAAATGTAATGTTCTTCTGGGAGAAGAGCATGATTTTGCCTAGTGGAAGTTTTGACTAATTGTAGGGTAACTCTGAGGTTTGGTATGCTGCTGGTATGCTGCTGCAAAGAACATGTACCATGCAGATCACACAGTGCATACAATGTAATAGGTCAGTGGTTTACTGCTTTTGTCAGAAAGATCCTTTTGTTACTTACAGTTTATAGGTTAAAATTATAATGTATAACATTGAGCAGCTTGTAACTGTCATCAACGAGATGCATGCATACTACATAGTATAGATTGGAGCACATAGTTTTTTGCCCAATCTTTCATTATGGTAATGTTGCAAAAGATAGAAATCAACGCATATTATTAAAGGGAACCCCCATCCATGGTGTTATGGTTTAAATGAAGAATTTGTGCTTCTCCAGACTAAGCACTCATAAACCTTACTCCCTATCAGTATGTGTGACATGGGACTACAACATCTTGTAGGTCTCCATCTACACTGATTTACAGTAGATTTGCTTGTCTCTGTGTAATTTTGGGTGTGATGTAAAGTGTTCTGACAACTTACACTGAGTGGTGTTATAAAACTAATTAAATGCATATGAGAGAGACTATTTATGGAGACTTGAGGGGCACTATTAAGGGGTGGGAGTGAGGAAATATGTGGCAGAGGTTGTGTTTGGGGGTTCCAACAAACATCGTTGCGTCGGGTCCAACCAGTGCTGAAGCTAGACTTTGTGTGCACTACTTGGCATCATATCTTAACTCTTGGCATCACACCTTAAACACTTGGCCTCACATCTTAAATACTTTGAAGAGGTCAGCAGATACGAGAGTGACCCCAGACCACTGAGGGCAATCCTCCAACTAGAAGGGAAAGTTGCCTCACAACTGCAAACACTTGGTGCTCCAACAGGGGAAGAGCGACACAAAGTACTAAGTAGAATAAAATGGTTTGCAAATCTTGTGCCAAAACTCACGGAGTGGATTACATTCAAAAAGTCGAATCCAACAGAAACATGTACAGTCCCCCCACCAGAGCACTGGTAAGCACTCCTAGCGGATCTAAAACAAGCCCTAGGGGATAAACCTGGAACCACTCAGTTGCAGGCCACATACGTCTACCCACTCAACCTTCAAATCAAACCAAGGGAATTATACTTAACCAAACGTAGCCTTTCAAAGGCCTTGAAGGCAAGTAAAAAAGGGAACAAAGTCTTGCAAACGCATACAATTTCAGCCCTTCAGGCAGAGCACAGAAAGAAAGTCTGGCAGATAAAATCCAAGAGAATTGAGGCAGAATGGCTGAAAATCTTCACTCTCATCAAAGAAAGGGAACATACTCCACTTTGGAAATACATCAATCAATACAGTAACACAGGTCAGACAATGAGAATGGATTGGCAGCCGGCGAGTGGGTCAAATATGCAAAACAGCTATATTTTAACCATCAGAACTCATCATATACCACGCCACAACAATATTTCTCAGCAACACCCCAGGCCCCCAAAACACCTAATATTACAGAGGCCGAGGTAACTGACCTAATAAAAATAATGAGGACAGAGGGAGACCCAGGCCCAATGGGGTCCCGGCATCAGTGTTCAAAGTCTCACATGAATACTGGTCGGTCAGCTTACTCCACTCTTCAGGCATGCCTAAGACACCTCAGTAATTCCATCATCATGGAAAGGTTCCATCCTCTTCCCAATTTATAAAAAAAGGGGACTGCACAAAACCAGGAAATTACAGCCTCATTGCTTTACTAGACCTAGAAGCAAAAGCGTACACAAGAATACTACTGACAGACCTAGAAGCCTGCGTAAAAGCTAATATCCTTCCCCTTTTGCAATCAGGATTTAGGCCAGAAAGCTCCACCATAGACAACATCCTAGCACTGGGTTCCCTGGCACACCGAGCTATAAAGCCGATGCAACCGCCCCTCTTTTGCCGTTTTGTGGACTACATTGTAGTCGACCAGGTGGATCGAGGGAAACTGTGGGAAAAACTAGACTCCTGGGGAATCCCACAACAGCTACTAAAGGCAATAATAGCACTACATCAGGGAACCTGGGATCGCAAAAAGACCAGCCAATCCACTGTAACAGCGAAGGTGTGAAACAACAAGGGCCTCAAACAAGGCTGCGTCATCGCCCCCCCTACTTTTTAATCCTTATACAGCAGACCTGGGCAAAACCATGGAAGGTGCATGTCTATTGACACCAAGATTGGGGAAGTGCGGCTCCAAATTCCCCAGTATGCCGATGACATTGCAATAATGGATCATGCGCTTGCCGGCCTACAGAAAGGACCTCAATGCACTCCACAGGTACAATCAAAAGAACAACCTGATGGTGAACCTGGAGAAGATCAAGACAGTTATCTTCGGGAAGCACCCACGAAAGAAAACTGCCCAATGGCACCTAGGTGATCAGCAGATTAAAACATGCACGAGTTACAACTATCTTGGCGTCAGGCTATCAGACGGGACAAAACCAGTGGCCCATTTAAAGCATCTAAGAAGCAAGGGGGCTGGTATCATCTACAGTCTGAAACGTTCTAAATAGGCTGCCACATAGTCCAAACGCAGAACCCATCCTGAAAGTCTTGAGAGCTAAACTCATCCCCTCTCTTAACTACGGTCATTTAGCATCTCCCGGTGCACTTTCATATTTCGGTTCACAAGAAGGTTCTAATTCTCCCCCGACAGGCCAGGAGAGCCAGAGTGAGACTAGAGCTGGGACTTGCTCGCCCGGACTTTATATGTTCCGGGGACACAATAAAATATTACATCAGCACTTTGCGTGTCCCAGCACCCTCACTAAAAGCTCAAATGAATTTTTTTTTGAAGTGGCTGGCTCCCCATGGCAGACCCATTTGGCAGCGTCCACAAGTTTACTTGAAATAGAAAAACAGAACCTGCAGAACCATGACATACCGGTCACAGCCTGAAAAAAGTCTGTGAATGAACAGATCAAGAAAATCTAATTGGAAAGGGATCTGGAAGCTTACGCCGCCAACCCAATTTTTCCAAACTGGACACCTCCTAGATCCTGGGACAAACTCAGCCCTTCTTCGAGCAAGCACTGACAGTTCATACTCTGAAGAGAATCTCTTACATGGCTCGGTGGGTAAACTCAACCGCTTTTCGTCTATGTAGCTACCAATACGAATCTCGGCTTCATCTACTGGGCTGCTGTCCACAGATGGCAGTCGGCGATATCATTTGGTAATCCCAATTTGCAGGGCTCATGGCCTTAGACACTGTGGAGGAGTTTCAGATCAGTGCTTCCCTGGTAACACAGCACAAACAGCAGCCAGACTAGGGAAATTCACAGACGTAATTCGGGTCACTTTTACACATACCACTAAAGCCATTAGTAGCACCTAGCCGGCCACCAAGCTAGAGCTACAAGAACCAATGGCTTGCACAGTAAAGGAACAGTCTGGCGCCCATAATAAATTTAGAGTTCTGCGTCAGACTCCACTCAGCACAATTTCCTGTCATACAAGGAATCTTAATCGACCAAGACAAGAACACCAATCGTGCACGTCAGATAAGTCAACACACACATCCCGTACCGAAATGAGGGAAACTCCCACCAAACCTGTTTCAACTACTTTTACCCACAATCAATGCCAGGACTGTCAAAATAAAGGTTTTACTTCTGCACCGGAAATGAACTCAAATCCACTGGGTTAAAGGGCCCACTCAAAGGTCGAGAAAATTGGGCCTATAAATGTAGTGGCTACCCCAAGGGACTAGCACTTTAGATTTAGCCTGGACTACCGTTTTTATGGTTTTATAGATTTTACCAAAACCATATCCCAGCTGGTACATGTACATTGGCTACAAATTCAAAACCTCATTTTTTTACCCTCTCCTTTTTTCTTTTATTTTCTTTCTCATTCTTTACATGAAAATGAAGCATATAACTAATTGAACAATAAAGAATACTTATTGTGTGCACTGTGATGCCAAGTCTACTGCTAATTTTCTGGTCTTCAATATAATACCCAGGTGGGTATTATATCGAAGGGGATCAGATTCAACAATGGCACGCACGCTTTATTAATAATATCTTTTTATCATCTCACCACATTGTTAGGAATGACACACAAATTCTCGTCAGCTCACCGCCCCCAAAGCAATGGCATCATGGAGTGCCTCAACGGCCTCCTAAAACACAAAATCAGTAAACTGTGTTTAACATTGATTTGTACTGTCTCCCACTAGCATTATGTGTCTTAAGAACACTCCAGGATCAGATCATCATTTGATCCCACGTCAGATAGGGGCAGGGAGAGTAATGAACATATATGTGCCACTAACTAGAAATTAGTAACTGACTGAGAGTGCACCGGAAGTAGTACAGACTGAAATGTCTGGTTACTTGTCTCAGCTAACAAAAGCGTCAAAGTTAATCTCTAAAAAGGTAACTGATACATGCGTCAAAACACCCCTCCAGCTGACGCCCCTCCAGTGCATGACTAACAGACACCCTTGCCATTGGGAACTTTGTTTGCAAGGGGAGAGATCTTAAGTCTCAAGGTCCCTTTCCTGTAACACACAGCACAACTACTGCAGTGGAAGTTTGTAGCCATGTATGATCCATCACTTCAGATACTGAGCAAGAAAAAGAGGGGGAGAACATGAGAAGCAACCGGAGTAAAACCTCCATCTACCGCTCCAACAAGAAAAAATATGTATTTCAAGTTGGGTATTTCATTTTTGCTTTACCTCCTCAGTGTGCTAATACTGATGCTTTTTATCCTCCTCTATATTGATTTCCTTTTCTCTATATCAACTACTACTCACAGGTGCAGAACCACTAAAATGATGCTGACCATCACCCTCTCCACACTGCTGTGTTTGAGAATATTTGGTACCAGAACCTCCAATGCCAGCTTTTACGTACGCTGCCTCAACCCCCATGCTTCTGCAGTAGACAAATTGATTAACTGGCGTAGGTATCCCCAAACATTACACACTGTCTCTTATACCTCCTATTCTGTAGAATAAAAGCACGGCTGCAACCAACACATGTTAGCCATGTTACTGCGTGAGTTAACACAACTAGATTTGATACCACCCCTGAAGTCCTACAAGTCCTGACAGAAAGACAAGAGACAATGAATGAGATATCCAGAATGAAGAAAGCAGGGCAAAAATGACTTATTTAGTTTGGGAAACGAGGGTATTACACCGGGGCGTCTTAGGAAGGTCTTACCCACCGTCTGATTGTAGTAACTATTCGGCTAAACCCATGCCCCCTGATTGCACAGGCAGGCCAGTCCTCAACATCACAGGATCAGTATTTTGCTCAAGATAAATGGCATACTGGGACAAAGTACACATGTAGAGCAATATCATCATGGAATGACACCAAGACAAGCAGCACACTAGTGTAGAACAATGTCAACAAATATGGGATGCAAATATACAGAAATATACATGGACAGGAACTACCACACACACTAGAACAGCAATGACATTAATGCAATTTTCTCTTTGTCTCAGAGGAAATGGGACAGTAAAGGTTGGCAGTAACATCAATTGCAGCACCACCATATACAACGCCAAAATGCAGGGTGCACCTCTAGCCGCAATAAAAGGCCATGTCCAACACGTTAGTTCTGGGGAAGTCAGAAACGTACCACTTTCGGAAAGTCAAAGCTGTAGTGAGTAGTAATAAATCAAAATGTTAATCAGGTTGCAACAGATGTCCCAGTTAAAATTGATCAGATGGAAAACAAACATCAGTAAGGTTTGTGTGATTCAAGTCCTGTAAATCTGTTGGGTGGAGACTTTCTCCGCAAATGTAATTGTGTGATTTACTACATTTGACACACAAGCAAGATGAAATAGAGTGTTCAAAATTAAATTATAAAACAATAGAGTTCAGTTGTTCCTGGTTCTAATGAAAGAAGACCTACCTCTCGATTTAAGACATACTGTCATAGATGAGGAATCTGATTTTTCTGTAAAAGAGCCTGGATTGATTAAAAGAGCAAAGCCAGTTAAAATACAATTAAAGACAGATGCCACATTCCCTAGAAGTAAATAGTACAAACTTACAAAAGAAGCAGGAGAGGAAATGAAGTCAGTGATTGAAAAAATGTTTGAACAGAAAACGTGGTACTTTGTAGTCCTTGTCACTCTCGTCTGATGGTGATGAAGAAACCAAATAGTCCATCACATACTTTTCAGGACCCGAGAAAGATTAATAAAATTGTCATCCCATGTTCTCCTGTGGTACCGAATCCAGCAGTGATTTTGTTTAAATGGCTTTCGATGCAGAATTATATACAGCCATTGACTTATAGCAAACATTCTTGTCTATTCCTCTTCACTAAAAGAGTCAATATTCCTTCACATTCTAATTTTTTTGAATGAAGTTCTTGTGTGATATAGGATTCAACAAGGGTATATAGAAAGTCTAAATGTTGGAAATTTGAGGTTGGCTTGTAACTCAGTTTTAGTGCAGTATGTTGATAATTTGCTTGTCCCACATAAGACAACAGATGACTGTCTACTTGATATAATTGCCCAATCAAACCTTTTAGCTGACAGTGGACATAATGTCTCCCCAACTGAAATGCAGTACTGTACAAAGAAAGTCATTTATCTTGGACGTCATATTGAGGAAAGTCTCAAAAGAACATGTTTTTGCAATTCTGAAAAAGAGCCTACCAGCCACTCAAAGGGAGGTTCGAATATTTGTTGGAATCATTGGCTACTCTCATCAGCGGATTTCAAACTTTTCCTTGATAGCAAAGCTTTCCGTAAGGCTCACCTAAAATGGCATACAAGATCCTGTACCATTTGATAAAGAATCTTATAAAGCATTAAAAGAACCAAGTCTTTGTTCTGCACCAGCACTTCAAATGCCAGGCTATATTCTAACTTTCTTTTAGTTTTGACATGAAGGGGATGGATGTGTACTTTCAATTCTGACCAAGAGAAATGGTGGGTTGAGCTGACCAGTGGCATGCCTTTTAACAGTATTGGAGACAGTAGTTGCAAGTCTTCGAGGTTGTTTGACGTTTGTTTGCAGCTGTTTGTGCTGCCACTGAACAAAGTGAATGAATAGTGATGGGTGATACTTGCATCGTATATGTCTCACACTCTGTGGAGATTCTGTTAATTTGAACAATAACTCAGCACATGACAAAGAGGAGACCGAATGGTTATGAGCACTTCATACTTACAACAGAGAATATTTCTATGAAGAGATGTAAATATTTAACCCAGCAATATTGCTTCCTATTTCAGTAAGGAGCTGTGAAGACAGGGAAATTAATTCAAAATATGAAATTGATGCTAAATAAGAACATGACTGCATTCACGTTACCTAGTTATGTTTCTTGTTTATGAGACAGGTATGGAGAAATAAGAGATGCTTATGCAGAAATGTTCAATTTCTGAGACTTTGAAAGCATCTTTTCTGCTGAATGGAACATCGGGACAAGTGGCAGTATTGGTGGCAAAGATAAGAGCTTTCTTCTTGCCAGAGACTTTGAATGTGACAATTTACACAGACCGGTGGAGTCATTTTGGAGTGCTTCCTAGGGGTGGCATAATATATGCTGCAGCCCCTGGTAGGCCTCTGAGGTGCCTATGCCCTAGGTACATAGTATACCATATACTAGGGGCTTATAAGGCACTCCAGAATCCAATTAGATATGAACCTAATGTACATGGAAACCATTTTAGAGATGAAGCAGCTAGGCTGTGGTCCTGATTAGCAGGGCCACAGCCAGACTAAGGTCGAAAAACAGTGAAACACCAGCAAAAAGTGGGGGTACCCATGTGAAGATCCTCCTCTCCTGCACAACACCCCCCAAACGCAGGGACATTAAACTAACATTGACCAGTTGAATCTTCATGTTCTAAGTGGAAATACCTAGAGAGTCCATCTGCATTGGCATGGTTACTCCCAGGTCTATGTCCCACTGTGAAGTCTATCCCCTGTAGGGAAATGGACCACCTAAGCAGTTTGGGGTGTTCACCCTTCATTTGTTTTAGCCATAAGAGAGGGGCTTATGGTCTGTCTGAACAAGGAAGTGAGTACCAAACAAGTATGGCCCAACTTCTTCAGAGCCCAAACCACAGCAAAGGCCTCCCTCCCAATGGCTGACCAATGTTTCTCTCTAGGGGTCAGCCTTCTGCTTATGAAAGCTACTGGCTGATCCGGACCTTCTTCATTCAATTGTGACAGTACAGCCCCAACCCCCAATTCAGTTTGAACAATGAACTTTTTGGAGTAGTCAGGACTCTGCAGAATGGGAGCAGTACACATGGCCTGCTTCAGGTCATCAAATGCCTTTTGACAGCTAGCTGTCCACGGAACCTTTTTGGGCATTTTCTTAGAAGTTAAGTCATTCAAGGGTGTCACTATTGATCCATACCCTTTGACAAATCTCCTATAGTACCCAGCCAGGCCTAAGAAGGCTCTCACCTGAGTCTGGGTAGTTGGAGCAGTCCGTTCCATTATGGTCTGGATCTTGCTCTGCAATGGTTGAACCTGGCCTCCACCTACAAGGTGGCCCAGGTACACAACCTGACTCTGCCCTATCTGGCACTTAGTAGCCTTGATAGTTAGGCCTGCTTTTTGTAGGGCCTCCAAAACATTCCTTAGGTGGACCAGCTGATCCACCCAGGTGGAGCTAAAGACAGCAGTATCATCTAGATATGCTGCACTAAAGGCTTCCAGGCCTGTGAGAACTGCATTCACCAACCTTTGGAAAGTGGCAGGTGCATTCTTCAAACCAAAGGGCATTACCACAAATTGATAGTGCCCACTAGGGGTAGAAAATGCGGTCTTTGGCTTTGCATCATTAGCTAGTCTGATATGCCAGTAGACAGCTGTCAAGTCAAATGTGCTAAGATACTTGGCTGAGGCCAAAGTATCTGTACGCTCATCTGCCCTTGGTATTGGATGGGCATCAGTCCTAGTGAGTGCATTGAGACCCCTGAAGTCCACACAAAACCTCATCTCTCTTTTTCCACCACTGGTATGAGGTTTTGGCACAAGGACCACTGGACTAGCCCAAGGGCTATCTGAGGGTTCAATCACACCCAAATCCAACATGTTCTGGACTTCTGTCCTGATACAGTCCCTGACATGGTCAGGTTGCCTATAAATCTTAGTTTGAATAGGCAGACTGTCCCCAGTGTCCACTTCATGAGTGCACCAGGTAGTCTGACTTGGAGTAAGTGAGAACATGTGTCTGAGCTGATTGAGAACCTGTCTGCAATCAGTTTGCTGCTACACCATCAACTGACCCATCATCAGGATTCTGTGAGAGGAGGTCAGGGAGTGGGTCACTCTCGTCTTCCTGTCCCTCATCAGTTGCCATGAGCAAGTCCATGTCAGTCCTGTCCACATATGGTTTTAGCCTGTTGACATGAAGTACCCTATGGGGACTCCTAGGGGTTCCAAGGTCTACCAAGTAGGTAACCTCCCCTTTCTGTTCAACAATAGTGTGGGGTCCACTCCACTTGTCCTGGAGAGCTGCTGGGGCCACAGGCTCCAACACCCACACTCTCTGTCCTGGCTGATAAACAGTCAGTACAGCCTTTTGGTCATGCCAGGCTTTTTGCAGTTCCTGGCTAGCCTCAAGGTTTTTGTTTGCCTTTTTCATGTACTCAGCCATCCGGGAGCGGAGACCACGTACATAGTCCACTATGTCTTGCTTTGGGGGCTTGAGAGGTACCTCCCATCCTTCCTTCACCAAACACAATGGACCCCTGACAGGGTGACCAAACAGAAATTCAAATGGGCTGTAGCCAACCGCCTTCTGAGGCACCTCCCTGTATGCAAATAAAAGGCAGGGCAAGAGAAGGTCCCATTTTCGCCTAAGCTTGTTTGGGAGTCCTTTGATCATGCCCTTTAAGGTTTTGTTGAATCTCTCAACTAAACCATTGCATTGTGGGTGTGGTGAACTTGTAGTTCACTCCACACTCCTTCCACATAGCAGTAAAGTAACTTGACATAAAGTTTGCATCTCTGTCAGATACTGCCTCCTTTGGAAAACCTACTCTTGAGAACACACTCAAGAGGGCTCTTGCCACTATAGGTGCTGTAGTGGTCCTTAGGGGAATTGTTTCTGGATACCTGGTGGCACGATCCACTACCACCAGTATAAATCTGTCCGCAGATGCTGTTTGGGGATCCATGGGACCAACAATGTTAATCCCTACCCTTTCAAAGGGCACCCCCCCCCCAGCCCCCCACAGGTAGTGGTATCAGGGGGGCCTTT
The DNA here is from genome assembly GCF_964204655.1 of Triturus cristatus. Classification (NCBI taxonomy): domain Eukaryota; kingdom Metazoa; phylum Chordata; class Amphibia; order Caudata; family Salamandridae; genus Triturus; species Triturus cristatus. The sequence goes on along the minus strand of NC_140582.1, from coordinate 1,105,799,250 downwards.
GTAGTGCCACCTGCTTTGCCACTAGCTTGGTAGGTTACACAGGAGCGACAAAACTCCTTTGTGTCTTCAGACATGTGTGACCAGTGAAAGTGAGGAACAATTCTGTCCCGAGTCTTGTTCTGGTCTAGGTGTCCTGCTAGAGGAATATCATGGGCTAGTGTCAATTGGAAACCCCTACACTTCAGAGGTATAACCAACCTCCTGGATGCGCCAGGCTTGGGGTCTCTACTCTCTGAGTACAGGAGTCCATCATCCCAATAAACTTTTTGTGTGCCACTAGCATTCCCAGCAGCCTCATCAGCAGCTTGCTATCTGAGGGATTCAAGAGAGGGGCAGGTTTTCTGTTCCTGGCTCATAACAGACCTGGAAGGGCCCCCTGTCCCCAAGAACTCAACCTGGTCAGGTTCAAGCTCCTCTGGGACAGTTCCTTCTGCAGGCTCAAGATCATCTCCCTGAGGAGACTGATCAGTATCCTGAGACAGGGGGGAAGGCTCTGCCTTAACCCTACTGCTCCTCCTCTTGTGAGGCACCTGGTCCCTTATTCCAGAATCCAGGGCCTGTCCAGCTTTTGACATATTTGCCTGTGGCCTGGTCACAGCAAAGACATTTGCAGGGATCCCTAACATTTCTGCATGTGTCCTGAGCTCCACTTCAGCCCAAGCTGAAGTTTCTAGATCATTGCCAAGCAAGCATTGTACGGGTAGGTCCGCACTTACCACAACCTTCTTAAGGCCAGTTACCCCTCCCCAGGAGAAGTTAACAACTGCCAGAGAATGGTCTGTTCTGACATTTCTAGCATTGGTCACTTGGTACATTTCACCAAGTATAATCTTCCCAGGATCCACAAGATCTTTTGTCAATGCCCAAGCTTCTACTCCATTAATTAAAGGCTGCTGTCTGTATTTGCCCAGGTTACTGGGGTTACTGGGGCTCACAAAGGGGGACATATCCATGCCCCCATCACTGACAAGCACAGCCTGAGTTGGTACTCTGACTAGGCCAGAGTCCATCTCAGAACCCAGGGTCAACCCTACTACACCCTTATTCTGTGTATTCCCACCACCAATTGTAGCTGCACTAGGGGGAGCAGGTGCCTTAGGGGCATTGGTGGGGGCTGGAATATTTTCTTTGGCCTTGGTGCAGTCATTAGTCCAGTGAGTTTTCTGCTTACAGATTTTGCACCATGGCTTCTTTTGCCCTTTACCCTTTCCTGACTGTGAATCCCCACCTGAAGAAGATTTTTGGGCCCTTGAGAAGACTTCTGGTCTTTACCCTTGTCCCCACCCTTATCAGAGTTTTTGGAATCTTGCTTCTTTGGGTCACCACCTTGGTTCTGTACCTTTTGCCTCACCCTGGTTCTGACCCATTTGTCTGCCTTCTTTCCCAATTCTTGGGGAGAGGTCAGATCAGAGTCTACCAGATACTGGTGCAACAGCTGACTTTGACAGTTATTAAGAATCTGCTCCCTCATTATCAGATTGTACAATCCTATGAAGTCACACACTTTACTGCCCAATAACCAACCTTCCAGAGCCTTAGCAGCACAGTCAACAAAGTCAACCCAGTCCTGATTTTGTGCCTTTTGGGTGTCTCTTAACTTTAACCTGTATTGTTCAGGGGTTAGGCCAAACCCATCTATCAGAGCACTTTTCAAGACTTTGTAGTCATCAGCATCCTCTTCTCTTACCATGAGGAGCTTGTCTCTACCTTTGTCTGGAAAGGTGAGCCATAAGATTGCTGCCCACTGACCTTGAGGGACCTTCTGTACTTTACAGGCCCTCTCCAAGGCAGTTATCCATTTGAGGATGTCATCACCACTCTGGTAGGGAGGGACAATCTTACTTAGGTTTCTATGGCCATAAGACCTCTCCCTATCTCTAGAGAAATTGCTGCCACCAAGGGACTCTAGTCCCTCCTTTTTACTAGCTCTGTAGAGCTCCATGGCTTCCCTATCTAAGGCCATCTTCTGCTTTCTGAGGTTGAACTTGTCTTGCTCATACTTCAGCAGTCTCTCTCTCCTCTCCTGGGAGGTTTCCCTCCCTCTGTGAGAAGAAACAGAGGTTCCTATAGAGGAGTTAGACTGGATAGATCCCCTTGACAGAGATCTATCCTTTCTGGCCCTGTTGTCAGGCCTACCAGGAGGATTGAAGGAAGTGGCATTATTGTCATCCTCCTCATCCTCATCCTGGTGGTCTGTGTTCACCAGAGTCTGGTCATTGTCACCAGTGTGGTCAGCATTACAGTTAGGGTCAGGGGAGTTTCCACCCTTGGACCCACCCTCAGGTGCTGCCCATCCACACTGTCTCCATCATAAGGCCCACTAGGCCCTGTGATATCATCCAGTTTCAGTATCTTTATGAGATGCTGGGTGGATTGACTTTTGCCTGTCTTCAGCTTCCTAATGGAACATAAGACCCTAAGCTGAGCAAAGGAGAGATCCTCATATTTACAGGGAAGGAGCTCACTGGTTCCAGGTAGGGACCCAGTGGTTCCTGGCTGGTTAGACATTACTAATGTGGTGTGGTGTATTGCACTACCTACACTAGTGTGGCCTACTAAACTCTATTGAGTTGTAGAAAGGGTGTGCTATCCCTTAACACACAACTCTAAGTTCAGTAGAACTTACTGTAGCTAAACTTGATATTATATGTACCTCAGGTACCTTTAGTGGTTTTCAGTTGATCAATTCAATTGAGATTATCTGGTAAAACAATAGCAAGCTGGAATCCCACACGCTGCACACCAATGTGAGAAGGTGGCCTGATATATGCTGTCCACTAGTTCTAGTGGGTACCTTGTATCAGTCCAGACAACCCCTTATGGTGATAGGTTAAAGACAACCTTTATTGAAAGCTATCCTAGTGGTAGCTATGGAGAGCAGCCTTCAAGCTAAGTCTTGAAGGAATGTAAAGCAGCTTGTTTTACCAGTCTATCATCTCTTGAATGATCAACCACACCAGGTATATATTCAAAATATATGTATTTAAGATAAAACACACCCCTCTAGTCTCTTTATGAGACTGGAGTTCGAAGTACTTCAGTTACAAGTGATCAAGCATCAGTAAAAGCACAAATACAAGTTTGGGCCCTAGGGGCGTACCAAACCATATATCAAAAAAGTGGTATAAGAACCACGACTGGAATAGGCACTAGGCCTATTGCCTCTAGAATCGCTGGGACCCCAAGGAACCACCCAAGGTAGTGACACAGGGGACCCACGGGAGCTGTATGCAGTGTGAAACCACAACCGCGGGTTCCTATTATCTTCTATGGGCAACGCCGCGGTTGGAATTTTAAAGATTAGGGACACTTCTAATCGAGTCAGGACCAAACTCTTTTGGACATAAGAAGTTCTAGGGCTAGCACCCACGAGAGCAATGGAGTACTCGAGTTACCTCACCCACGGAAGCCAGGTGCATAGGTGTCTTTTGGTGTCAGGTAGCGTCGTCGATTCCAATGGAAGCCTACAAAGAACTGCTGCTGCCGTGAAGAGGAGAAGTGTCCGGAGAGATCCAAGCCTGGATATGGGATGTAAGGAACCTGAAAGCAGAGGGGACAGAGTCTGGGTCACTTGCCAGTGACCTAGGGCAGGATGGACCAATGCCCACAGATGTCGGGTGCTTCAGGTGAAATGATGGGTGTCTTGACTCTTCAGCCACGAGGTCCAGGAGGTGTCGACGAAGTCCACGAGCCGGATTCGAGCTGTCCCACAAAGTTTGTTGAGTGCTGCGGTGAAGGCGACCGGAATGGACCCAACAAGCCTTGGCAACGGCAAGTCACTGGAAATCAGAGAAAGGACTGCGGTGCAGACCAGCAAGGTCTGATAGACTCACCCAGCAAGGGTAAGTAAGGGCACATCTAAAGCAACCAGGAAAGCCCAAGCAGAAGAGGAGTCGCCTTCGTGGGGACCTGATAGCCAATGGGCTAGTGATGGCAAAGGAGCCTCAAGCGGTCGCACTTGAAGCTGGCCCACGGGTCACTCGTGGAGTGGAGGCCAACAATCTTTGGTGCAGGAGGTGCTCCAGGCTGGGGCTAATCAAAGCCGAAAGCACATCTTCGAGGAGGACCAGGAAGATAGTGTTGCTGCAAAAGTTCACGGTGTCCTGGGGTCACGATTCCACGTCACCCACGATAGCCATGGGCCTCAGCTTTGCTGTGGACTCAGGGTAGCCTCGGAAAAGTCTGGAAATCCACCTCTGGTGATGCAAACACTTCGGCGTTCGGCGGGAGCTTCAGTGATGCAGACCGGTCAGTTGCTTCTTTGGTGCCTGCCAAGCAGAGGAGTCACTCCTTGACCCCAAGGGAGATTTCTTCCATCTTCTAGTCGTGATAGAAAGTCTAAGGTCCAGGATATATGTTTCAGAGTTTCGTCCAGGGTAATCTAAAGTCCTAGGGACTGGATTCCTATACTTATAGTAAGTTTAGGGGATGGACTAACTCTAAAGCCCCACCTATGGGTGGGCCAGGAAGGAGGGTGGTTACACCTATTTCCTTTGTCCAGTTGCACGCTAGAGCAGAGGCAGGTAGCCCCTGCAACCAGTTTGAACTGGAGTATGCACAGGAATACCTAGTGTGCCCCCAGTGCAGGACTTCAAAGCACCCGAAAGTGCTCCCGCCCAGCCCCAATACACATCAGCCTGTCGGGAAACCTATTGTCCAGGCCTCCCCTGCCAGAGTTTCGGTCAGCAGCAGGAGGCCAGACCTGTTTCTGTGGCAGAGGCATCCATTTTGTGATGCCAGGGCTCAGGAAAGTCCTACCGGGTTTAGCCAGTGTGAACATGTCTCTCCCTCTAGAAGGGTGGAATGCTACCTCCGCCGCCAGAATTGGCGGGGGATAGTATTCCAAAGCGTTTGACACCAAACACGACATGTTTTGATGCAGCCATTCTAAAGTTAGCATTTACTGCGAGCTTATAATGCACTTTAGAGTATATGGTATGGCTGTACGTTTTGTTTTGCCACGTTGTAGTCGTCTTGCATCACCACAACTATTACTCTTGTTTCAGCGGTTGACTGGCCACAACTCGCTGCGCAGTAAGCACCGTACGTGGTTATCTTCACCCACAGATGATACAGCGCTGCCATTTCACTTTTTGTGAATTAGGTAAGCTTAGAACCTTTTCATGACTTTTACTGCCTTTTAGCTTTCTTAGCTCTGTTTAAGTGGATTATATATATGTACAACCCACCACACTTTTTTTGTTACAGATTTTATTACCCCTTTGGTTGCTACACTTGTCCATGCGATCAATTCAGGGATTTCATGCTTTCAGGTGAGCGCTCCTAGGCTTGCGCATTACCACCAGTCAATATCACCAGTCTCCTCTATTCGTAAAAACAGGCTCACCAGAACTTGTTCTTTGGCTTCTTTCAAACCCAACTAGAATGTTTTCTCACGAGTGTATTCCACAAACGGTAAACACATCATGTATACTCAACGTTTACTGTTGTGGTCATCATTTTCACACAAGGGAACCTTAAATAGAAGTTGTCACCTCCTATACTTTAATATGGCTTGAAGTGTCAAGCATGCTGCGTGCTATTACTAACCTTCACTTGAGCATCACGTTATTAGTACTTGTTTTACGAGGTCTTTAACATGAAAATTTATGATGCGTATTTCTGTTTTAGGTCGGCCCCTGACGAAGGGACTTTTCAAAATCCCGAAATGCATTGGGCATTTTCCATCAACGAATTGAAAGCATTTTTGATTATGTACAAAACAGTTACGTTTGTTCAATAATGAACCAGTTAACTTGTATGCACAGTTAAGAAATTATTAACTTGTTGCACTATTGAGAACTTTAATCAAGCCTTTTTTCTGGAGATCAAATGGTTCATTACTAAAGTTGTTTTGTTTAAACCTATCTTGTGTAAAGTTGTTCACATTTTGAAAATGTCATTTAAAAGATTTTTGTTTTAAAATGCGTCCTTGGGGGGATTCCCCAAGCTGGTGAATAGTGCAAGGTACTTGGTGGGTTCTCCCACTTTTCTCTTTTCTCTACTTTTCAGTTCCGCAGTGACAGCGGCATTAGTACCTTAGCACCCCTAAGATTAATGATTTCAAGCTCATGGTATAAAAAAACTAAATAGAGTTAACATAAGGTGTGCTCCTTCCCTTCCCTTGTATCACAGAACAGCCATAAGGAAGTATTTCCGAAAGCTGCAGAGGGGCTCAGCTCATGCTTGGGCACCCTCTCACATAAAACCAAGCACTCTGCTTTCAGGATTGCCAAGGCCTGCCATAGGAGTGCCTTATAGGTTTATATGTGTCTGTATAGGGTAGTGATATAGGTAGCCTATACCACAGTAAGGGGTGCAAGCACACCCTTACTCAGGCTGCAGTGGCAGACCTGTGGTGTCATTTTGGAGCGCTTCCCAGGGGTGGCATAATATATGCTGCAGTCCCTGGTAGGCCCCTGAGGTGCCTATGCCCTAGGTACATAGTATACCATATACTAGGGGCTTATGAGGCACTCCAGAATCCAATTAGATATGTACCTAATGTACATGGAAACCATTTTAGAGAGGATGCAGCTAGGCTGTGGTCCTGATTAGCAGGGCCACAGCCAGACTAAGGTCGAAAAACAGTGAAACACCAACAAAAAGTGGGGGTACCCATGTGAAGCAGATCCAACTCTCCTTCACAGTACTCCTTTGGTAGTCCTATTTTTGAGGAGGAGCAGCCCTTTGCGGCTCCTCATCCTAATTCTCATGGCCCTGTGTGGTCTTCCTGGTCCCCTGGATCCAGGATTATTTTTGTAATAATATGTCTGACTGCTTTAATATTTGCATTAGGAATAATGTTTATTCTGTGAGAGAAAAGTTCATCTGAGCAGTTGACAAATGTTACTTTACCCTTTCCTTGATTGTAATGATTGATACTCTAGCCCTCATAAAGGAAACACTAGAAAAGTCTAGTGAAAATGTTTTTATTAGATATGTGCTGTTGGCTATTCTGAAGTTGAAATGGATGGTCACTGAAATGTATAGGAGTCTTGAAAATGTTTTTACTGAATGGTTCTGGGATTTGCTTAGACTATAAAGTTAATAATTCTGTTTGTGATAATAGTCATTACTCTCTCCTGCTATCTGTATGACCCAATGCTCTGTTCCCTTTGTACTCCTGCCTATACCTAATATATACCTGCTTACTGAAATGTTTAGAATATAAAATGCCCACATAGCAATTAATTAGGATATTGATACATTTATGAAAATTAATGTGCAAATATTTTCTGTGTTCCTACTGGATCATAGGAATGTCTTTAACTCATGCTAAAAGGACCATCTGATAAATATTACAGGGATCTGTTAGCATGAGCTGAAAGCCATTTTGTACTTAGCAGCCATTTTAGTTAGCTATGTGCTAGCCATTTGCTTTCTCCTTGCACATGCTCAGAAGGGCCAAGCTAGTAGAATGCACCTGCTCCTAGTTTAGAACTGTCAGGCTGTTCTAACTGATCTCAGCAACTTATTACTCCTCCTACTTGTTGACTGTGCATTTTCTGTATGACCATCTATGTGTGTAACTCTTCTCATGTGTACTTGTACCACCTTATTTTGAACCCCTGTGTGGGTATATAAGGCCCCTGTTCTCTGTACTCTTTAGAATGCCTCCTACAGTGACTTGAGATTACTGTGTGACGCAATCTCTCTCATCTGAGGTTAATAAAAAAGATGTCTTTTATATAACAGCTTCTGTGCCAATCTCTTTGTTGGTTTAAAAGGACCAGGTGTATCAGTGAAATCCCTTTCGCTGCTTTTCGTATTAGGAAAAGCGCTCTGGAATGTTCAATTAACATTCAGATTTATGCCACTTGGCGCCATGACTCAAAGGACATACTCGCATCCTTTATCGATGGTCTCAATTATATTTTTCAATTGAATTTCCAACATTATTTAGACCTTTGAAAGACATCCTTATGACTCAATTTTATATACATCCTTGAATTCTTTACTGAATTGTATTACAATACCGATCTATTGATCGTGTGGAACCAGATTGATATTTGCGGGAATCCAACTTCGCTAAAGTAGAGCCCTGAAGAAGTTCTTGTCTTATAGAACGAAACGCGTTGGCTGATGTCTGTTTTTAAGAAAATATACAAGGATTAAAGAAACGTAATAAGGACTCTCCATATTGTTTTGGACTTTTTACTGGTGCACCTTCCTCTTTTGTTAAAAAAGTCTTTATATCTGTAAACCAGTAAAGTCCTTCTGCGGCGGACTTTTGGAAGAATTGTGCACAGGACTTATATTTTTGTATACAGTAAGACTGAGGTGCAGAACCGGTGGTCAGCCGTGGTGGTGCTTTGTGTTAAGTAAACCCCTGAGAAGGTTTTGATTTCTTCAAAGGAACAACTGAAGAGACTGCTGGGAAGGACCAACTCTTGCTTCGTGATCTGGGGCTGGTCTGCAGTTTGCTGTTTTAACCAAGGAAGAGGCTGTTGGGACTGTGCTACGCCTGCTTAAAGAAGACTGTGTCTTGTGCTGTGTCTTGTTACCCCAAGGGCCCGAGATGAGCTGGCTCTCTGTTTGGAAACTCAGGAACATAAAAGTTTCCTGAGAAGTCTCAAGCGACATGGTGGGCGCGTGTTGTGGCAGCTTGAGACTCTCGGAAGGTGTGCCCCGTGATCTTGGACACACGGAGGAGAAGTGAGACTCGGACACGCTGGGTGCGTGTTGTGGTGCACAGGAGGCTTTGGTGAAGAGTGCCTGGTCAACGTGTGCATCGAAGGTGAAGTGAGCCTCGGACACGCAGGGTGCTTGTCCTGGTGCACAGGAGGCGTTGGTGAGGAGCCCCTGGTCAACATGTGCATCGGAGGTGACGGGAGTCACGGACACACAGGGTGTGTCATGGTGCACAGGAGGCGTTGGTGAGAAACACCTGGTCAACGTGTGCATTGGAAGTGGAGTGAGTCTCGGACACGCAGGGTGCGTGTTGGGGTGCACCGGAGGTACTGGTGAAGAGCACCTGATCATCGAGTGCACCAGGCTAAGACACGGTGAGCGTGTTGAGGTGGGGCTGAAGGCGTTGGTGAAGAGTGCCTGGATATCGGGGCACTGCAGTTCGAGTAAGTCTCAGTGAAGCAGTGTGCGTGCTATGGGGCAACCTGGAACTGTGAATGTGATTGGCTGATCATGGTGTGCACCAGAAGAAAGTGAGTCTCTGCAGCCCAGTGTGCGTGTCTTGGTGCCAACTGAGACTGCAGGAAGGAGTGAGTTGTGCACTCGGAGTCGACATGAAGTCCCATCAGCATTGTGTGTATGGCTTCGTGCCACCGGAGACCCAGAGGGTGCTGTGGTGGACGTGCACCCGGAGTCAAGTAATCTCAGAGACGTGGGGTACGTGTGCCCTGCGGCTGCCTGAGACCTTCCTAACAGTCACGGCCCGGACCGGCAGCCCTGGAAGAGCTGAGCTGCCAGGCCGAGCCGCTGAGGCCCATTGAGAAAGTTCTACCCGGAAGGCCCAGTTCACTGAAGGAGGAGAAGAGAGTGGGGTCGCGCCTCCAGGTAACGCGGATCACTGCCTGGGCGGGGTGCGGCCTCAGAGGGACACTCTATCGGCCTCTCAGTCCTTCTGGTGACGTGAGCCTTTGCTTAGGCTCAGATTGGGGCCCGTACTGACCAAAGGAGTGGCAGTACTGGGGCCAGAGTGAGAAGCTGTACTTTGTGTCATCGTTGGTCCGTGTGAGGGGCAACTGTTATCGAAGAGGCTGACTGTCGTGATACACCTTGCCAATATTGCTGCTAACGAACTGCCGGACTGTCTTATGGCGCCTGACATTATTTCTGCATAACGAAGTACACAGTTGTAGCGCTACGCACTGTATTATTTCTCCCTTGCAAAGTACAGGATTGTAGCGGCCCGCATTGCATTATTTCTTCATTTCAAAGTACATGATTGTAGCTACGCATTGCATTATTCCTTACTTGCCAAGTACATGATTGTAGCGGTGCGCATTGCATTATTTCTTCATTTCAAAGTACGTGATTGGGGTGTGACGCATTGCATTATTCCTTCATTGCGCAGTACATGATTATAGCAGTGCGCATTGCATTATTTCTCCCATTGCAAGGCACCGGGGTGTATCATTACGCATTGTAATATTTCTCCTTTGCCCAGCACAGGATTGTAGTGTTACGCAGTGCACTATTGTTTGTTCATTGCAACAGGTGTGATTCTAGCATTACGACCATCATTGCATTTTGAAAGCGGTGGTTGGGATTTGAACCTACCAGCCAGCCGGAACAAATATTACCCTTTATTATATGTTGGCTTTTGTATCGTGTGGTCTGATCGTATATCTTTCTGTATAAAGTTTATACTCGTTTTATCAAACTAGTGTGGAGTCCATTTGTGGTGTCACCAGTGGGTTGTTGTGAGTGTGCACTCGTGCCTTGGAGATACGCCTGGCTGCTCGTGCCAAGCATCTAAGGGGGTGAGCAGGACTATCTCAAGCGATGTCCTCACTTGGCCTAACGTTGAGTGTGGAGCCCCGGGTCTCGCACTTGGTGAGAGTGGTGCGCGTCTTGGACTCCGGCTTCCAACAAGCAGTAACTATGGCTTGTATATAATATTGAAAAAGCTTCCACTCAAAGCCCTGGTGACACCACGACAATGTTGCTGCTCCCGAGTTTCAGAAAGAGAAGGGAAATCCAGAGAGAAAATGACTCTCTTTAAAGGATGTCCCTTCCCCTACAACGCTCAGCTGGCATGACGTTATGCCGTAACTTCTCTACTAGTGAGCAGTGAGCAGTGTGAGCAGCGCACACTAGTGAGAAGTGAGCGCTATGAGCACACACACATCAATATGCCTGCTGTCACTGCAGTCCGCTAAAAAAGGACCGTCTGTGCCAGGGCACAAAACTGAGCCAGATAGAGACCCGTTTTGAGCCCCCCTTTAAAAAACTGCAGGTGCTCAGCACAGGTGAGACCCAGCCCACCTAAAGCCCTGGTTACATATATGTATGTGACCACAGATTCCAGGGTTTTGGGGGAACACTCTATACACTTTGGGGCATTTTATCAAGGACGGCGTTAAAATTCTCGCCGGTTTAGCAGCAGAAAACTGCCGCTAAAGCGGCGATAATAGGCTTGATAATATGCTGCGGAGAATTCCAATAGAAGCCCAGGTTCTGGTGTGAACATGGGCTTCTATTGGAATTCTCCAGGGCATATTATCAAGCCCATTATCGCCGCTTTAGCGGCAGTTTTCTGCCGCTAAACCGGTGATAATTTTTAACGCCGTCCTTAATAATATGCCCCTTCATTCCTTAACAGTTTGTGCTCTGCTGTGGCGTTAAGCGAGGACTAACCACATCTAAATGGGTCTCGCCGCTATCTAAAGTTAGCATTCTGGTCAGCATTGCTGGGCATGTATGGGAATTTCTGTGCCATCCGGGCAGTAGTGTAGATCGGGCTACATAAATACAAAAAAAATGTTTTCAATACCACAGGCCACTGAAAGAAGAATTTTGTGACACAAGTGGAAGAAACGGACTTTATTACTAAACTGAAAATTGTAGGGTCTTCCACGTGGGAAATAGCCAAAAGAAAAACTACGCCCACCCACCATCACCCCAAACTCATTTCTTTTTCTTTAAACATCTTCATTGAGATTGCATTTAGGCAAAGAAAGCACTAAGGGGCATATTATCAAGCCAGGCGATAAAATTACCAGGACATCTAACATGGGCTTCAATTGGAATTCCATAGAGCATATTATCAAGCCCATTATCGCCGTTTCAGCGGCAGTTTTGTGCCGCTAAAGCGGCGATAATTTTAATCGCCTGGCTTGAGAATATGCCCCAATGTTTCTTTCCTGGATGCACATCTCATGGGTTTACTTCTGATTCCTCCCTGGAACCCATGTGAATGATGACCTCTGAGCCACATTCGGCCGCTGTGGACAAATCTGCACTTTCAAGGAGGAGCAGCCGTATTTAGTTGGGAGATAAAGGAGGGGGGGGGGGGTGAGCCGACACGAGACCAATTTATTGTGTGTGAAAAAGGCTGCTTTATTGAAACAGGTGCATATCACAATTTCATCCCTTGGCCACTGCCTTACAAAACTAAAAACCTCACTATACAAGAATTTCCTGACCCATTGTTCCTCCCCCCACCCCTACGATCCCCACATCAGATCCCCCACCCTCAAAATACAACATAACATTCCATAACCATGGACACAATCCACAAGACACAATCTAGTCTTTCCAAATCCTAACCTCCCCTGACCGTAATCCCTACCTGCCTTTGTGCTACTGTAACTAACCAACCTCTAATCTAAACTTATCCTACCTGGTTACCCTTTCCCTGCTCCTGCTCACAAACTACCACATATCACAACAAACTCCAGCCAATCCCGGCCAACTGTCAACCACCCCGCCTGCACCTGTTCCAAGCGACAATTACAACAAAATACGCCCTATGTACCTGTTCCAACAAATGCCGCCCACCAAAAAATCCCCAACGCAAAAAAGATAAAACAGCAAAAAAGGCCCCCCCCTAAACCCCTGAAACTAGGGAGGGCGGGAGGGGACAAAAAACTTGTCCAACAAAGCGCTCCCAGCCACTAGGTCACCAAACCTAAAATGGTGGCTGGGGAAGCGCGATAAACCGTTAAGTACCCCTTGGGCTACATCCTACAAATTGGGCTACATTTGGGCTATTCCCAATGTAGCCCAAATCATGCAAAATAGCCACGAGCCGCCCACTCCCCCCCTTCCCAATCTACCCGGGGGGCAGACCTCGCCGTGCTCGGCTGCCCCCAAGCCTCCAACCTGCCTGACCCCATTACAACTGACCAGTTTGGCCCGAAATGCAACGCCACATCCTATATGTGCTGTCAAGAAGCCTTAAATGCAGCTCTGTCTTTTGTCCTGCTTCGCCGAGGTGTAGTTTGGTTTTCCCTCATGGGTGTCAGAAGCCCATGCTGTACTCGAGTCATGGGTGTTAATAGGATTGCACTGACGGTGGACAGGAGGCTTGGCAGCACTATGTGAAACCATTAACTAACTGCACTACACCCTGCAGTCTGGAGGCAGCTCCCTCTATGACAGTTGGGAAGGAGCAGGGGTGGAGTGGACACAACTGTAGCTGGTACGGAACTGGGTGGTGGGCGGGGAGGAGTAAAAAAAAGCGCGTGAGCCTTTTTTTTTTGGTTGTTTGTGGGCGTATTTTATGGTCTGTGGGCCCGTATTTACTTTGACTACAGTGATTCGAATGGCTGGCACTGCAAAAGGGAAAGGGAAGGGTAATCACTGGCGTCGCACAGAAATGCCAGACTGCATGGGTGCCACCCACGCGCAGGGGTGAGTGGGTGTGCTTTTAAGAATCTACACATGGGCTGCCCGTTAACGGAGCCATTTAGAAAGAAACCACATTGTAATCTAATCTAATCTAATATAATTGTAATACACCCTTTCAATGACTACGATGCATTCACTTTGCCTCCCTTCACTCCTTTGTTTATTAGTAAATTGCGTCCACTGCTGACGATAGTTGAACTTCCCGGCTTATATGGAACAAGCATTTGCAATGCAATAGGACTCGCATTTACGCAAGACCTCTTGCATTACAAACGGGAGTGTGTAGGGGGGAGCGCAAGAAGGCATAAACGTCGGGAGTGCAGACGGGCAGGGAGGCGTTGCTATAAAGCAAGGTCATTGGGGGTGCTAGCGAGGAAGCGGGCAAAAAAAATACTGCTTATAAATAACATGTACGGTACTGTGTAACACTCCAAGTAAAGGGGCCAATAGCCATGGGAGGGTTCACATGACGACATGTACATAATAAGGCGGAACTAACAAGCCTCATAATAAATCAGACGGCAGAGTTTATGTAGCACAAAGACAGAAGCCAATGAAAAATATGGGCAGAGAATGAGGGAAGCTTGTCTCCCCATACTGGACTACTGCATACCTTGCAAAACAAGCAGTGCATGCGCACTACTGCTAAAGCTCGACCTAAACAGGAGACCTTAGACACCAACTCTTCAGTACACTTTTGGACCTATAGATATAGAAAGAAATAAAGAAGGACCGCCATGCTGCTGGAAGGACAGCCACTCTGATGGAATGCTGTTCTGTTGCCTCTCTGATGCCCTGCTGGACTGCTGCCTTGTTGTCTGGCTGCTCTGTCACCTTCTGCCTGGGTACAAGGATTGGATGTACAACTGACCCAGGACTTACAGAGTGACTGTCAAGGGCTAGTTTTCTGGACTCCCGTTCAGAGTCATAGGAACAGAAAAGTCTTCCTGACCCAGCCTGAGTGAGTACTGACTCTCCAAGTGATGCCTCTCCAGTCCTGGACCCTTACATTACATCTTCAATTTCAGCCACAAAGTCCTAACGTAGAAATGTTCACTGCAGCTTCGAACCCAACGACATCGACAACAACACTCTCTTCTCAGACTCCTACAGCCTTGCATCACTAAACTTTAACCTCTCAGAACATTTTTCTCAAAACATTTTTTAAGTCCGAAGGTAAGTTCTGTTCGTGCCAAAGCCACTTCTTTTATTCGAACCGTGCTCCATTGTGGTTGGTCATATTTTTTTACTTCGACCCAGGCTTGCATGAATAGATGTCTGCGGGTGCCGCTTTGGACTTTTAGGTGCTAGGTTTTACTAAATTGGTTAGGGATTTTTCTTGTGTTGTGTTTTTCACTTTATTGCTGTTTGGGTGCTGCATAAATACTTTACACATTGTCTCTAAGTTAAGCCTGACTGTTTTTTGTACCAGGGGGTTAAGCAAAGGTTAATTTTGTGACGTTTTGTGGTTCACCCATCAAGGGATTATGGCTGTTGCTTGACCAGGTTTCACACCGCAGTTAACCAACAACCAATTTCTAACACCTTATTTTGTGTGTGTCTGATGGCTTGATGAGTTTTTTTGGTTCTGATGCCAGTTTGATGTTTGGTTTCTGTTTTTTGGCAAAGCAAGCACTGTGTTTAGCTGCAGAGAGTATGAGAAATATTCACATGTTCTTGAGCTAGACTTGGGTTGTCAGTGAATTCTGAACAACAATGATTATTTTTATGCTTTCTATTTAAAATAAGAAAAGTTAATGCTAACTTTTTTATGCCCCCTGTCCACTGTCAAGCAACTTCCCTGAGGTCATCCGAGACTGGATTTTGAATAGTTAGTATGTCACTCATTCAATTTTTAAACATTTTGTATGTTAAAAGTAATTACAATTAAATTAATATCGAATAGGTTCTGACATACACTAAGTAATGTAAGTAAATATTTTACACTTATCTGATTTTAATTTACAAATACTTTTTAAAGGAACATATTTACAGCAATGGCTATTGCTTTGAAGTATTGTACATGTACTACAGTGGAGTTTCGATTTTCTTTAGCTTCCTTTTAGCATGAAATGTATCTGTGAATTAATATAAGCAATAACGTACCCATGCAATACATTATAAGGATATTGCAAGTCACAGAGAAGTTCCATAAGCATTCCTTTATAAGGTTACAGAACTTCGAGATGACTTGCAATGTTCCTATCATGCATGGCAGGGGCTTCTGTTTCCCATATAATACATGATCACACCATCACTGTTCGTTCCCACAAACCACTTAAAATCTTGGGGGCTTATTTACAAGCACCTTGTGGTGCTAGTGCATCACTTTTTATGACCCTCCAGTGGTGCACAGTGCAGGCCCATATCTACGAGGCAACAAAAAGGCACTTTGCATGACTTTACATGCTCTCATAGATATGGTGAAATTCAACGCAGGGCAAGTGGTTGCATTGCCTTACACTGCTACAGGGAGGTGTTCCCACGCAACACCCATGGGTTTTGACACATTCCCAGATTTACAAAAATCGTTGGAATGCATCAAAACTGTAAGTCTTCCCAAGGCAGGAGTAAAAGGGAGAAATATCTTTATTTCTCCTCTTTTTTCCTCTTTCCATGTGCGCTGCATTACGGAAAGAGGAAAACACCTCCATGGACTGTTTTTATGTAGGAAGGTGTTCTTCTTGCACAAAAACAATCCTGGCAACAGCGCAGACATCCATGGACCATGATGCAAGGGTGCCTGCGTTGGCGCTCAACACCAAATTGTACACTGGCTGAAAGGACGGGAAGGCACCTTATCTCGTAAATGTGGTACATTCCTGTCCTTTCGATTTGGTGTGGGGCAGCGCAGCAGAAAGACTTGTGGCACTCCCCTACACCAAATCATTATAAATATAGGCCTTGGTGTGTAGTTCTTCCATATAAAAAGAGAGAGCATGTTTGTTAACATGCAGAATAAAAATAGAGCCTGTAGTGCAAAATTAAACACATCAAAATCTTTTAGACAAGCTGTGGTAGCAAAATGTACAGAAAAATGCAAAAAGATTCTAACTTTTCAATAATTATCTAAGGAGTGCAAACAATTCACATGTTCTTTCTGCTTGTGACTGTAAGCTAGAAAAATAAAGCAGAAGAAAGAAAAGAAACATTTCAATTTCATTGCTTTAAACAGCTGCTGTGTGACCTACGCTGCCTTCCACCTTGGCTGCTGGTTCTGGCTGCACGCACTGTGACGTCAGAACTCAACTGTAATAACTTATTGCAGCTGAGTTCTAACATCTTCTCTTTATAATTGGTGACTGATGCTAGTGGGTGCGTCACAAGTCATTGATTATAAAGAAATTAGAGAAAGGCATTCATGATGGGATTTCAGAAATTCATGTATTATATAGAAATTACCTCAAAATGTATAATTTAAACAAAAATTATCTTCTAGTGCTACTTTATTATATTGTTAGTCGCAGCACTTATTTCTGAAGAAAGGTGGCAGTGTATTGTATGTGATCGTTCTGAGAGACACTCCTGTGCCACTGTTCACAAAAAGGGGGATGAGTGAATTTATAGATCTCGTGAGGAACAACCACATTTAAAAAAATAAAATATAATTTTAGCAATTTGCTGTGACCTTCTAGGTCTATTTCATCAGCCATCTTGGCGGTCGCACTTTTAAGAAAATTGAAAGTGATATAATTGCATCATTATTATGTGTTTTAATATTTAGTGATATTGGGGCATATGTATCAAAATCCATTATTGCGATTCTCAAATATCGATTTTTTGAGAATCGCAATTTGAGAATCACAAAACGGGATGTATTTAAAAATTTGCAAATATTTAGCGATTTCTTGTTATTCCTTAATTGCGATTAGCAAATTGCGAAATCGCAATTAAGGAATACCTTCCCATTCATTCCTATGGGCCAGGAGGCCCAAAGGAATGAATGGGAAGTCATTCTCAATTTACGATTCGCAAATAGAGAATCGCAAATTATGAATAATTCCAAGGGTGTCATAAGGACACCCTGATGCACCCCTGAAATGAGCATGTGTGCGCATATGGCGCGCCACATGGCACTTAGAAATCGCAAATTACCACCAACTTGAAGTTGGTGGTAATTTACGATTTCTTAAGGAGAAATCGCACAACTTGGGTACTTGTTACATAGCATTTAAGGAATCGCAATTTGCGATTCCTTAAATGCTTATGCAAAATTAAGGAATCGCAAAATTAGCAATTCCTTAATAATGCGATGCAAAAATGGCTCATACATCGCGTTTTGCGATTTTGTATTCGCAAACGCTGTTTTTTTGCAAATCGCAGCGTTTGTGAATACAAAATCGTTTGATACATATGCCCCCTAGTAAGTACTTTTTTCTTACTAGGATTTATGAGCCCTTTACGCCACCGTTGTGTCACTTTTTGTGATGCTACCGCGGCGTAAAATATGCGCATTACTGCACCCTATTTAGAAAGTGGCGCTTCTAGTTAGATACGTCACTTTGTAAACCCCTGCCCTACATTATATAGGTATAATGTATTCAGGGTGGGAGTTCCCCTGCAAAAAAGGCTCGTAAAGGTGTTGAAGTGAAATCTATTTAATTTCACTGCATCCCTTCTTCTGCCTCACTGCGTCAAATCCTTACGCTTGCTTGTAGTAAGCATAAGGGGTGACAGAGGCCTTTCCACATGGGGCACATCCATTGTTTGGAAAGCAGGGCGCACTGAAAAGTGTTGCATAGCTGTTTTACCTCTGCTATGCAATACTTTTCATAAATGAGTCCCTGTGTTTTTAACATTTATTTTTGTATTTAAAAATTGCATAGTAAATGTATGTGGTGTAATGGTTTGCGTGGGAAAGGTATTTTTAATTATACTCAATGTAATGTATGATACAGGTGTGCGTGCTAAAAGGTGGGTGGTAAATGCGTGCATTCTAAAGGCACGCATGGCTATGTCATACAATCATCCTAGTCAGTAAGGAAAACATGCAACCGCACCTTTGATATTACTAAATTGTTCCTCCAAATTTATTGATCTGGCAGAAAGCCTGACATCTACGAGAAAAACACAGTTTGGCACTAAGAAGATGAAACTGAATGCAACAGGATTATTTATTTGTGAGTAACAGAAAGCAGAATCATATCCAATAAGATTCCTCAAATCAAGTTTTAAGTGTCTAAACATACCGTAACATTTAATCATGCTGGGGCATATCATCAAGCCTATTATCGACGCTTTAGCGTCCGTTTTCAGCCGAAAAGCGGCGATAATGGCATCGCAGTATTAGCAAGGATACGCTAGCACGTGTTTCCTTATCTATGCACCGTTTTTCCTTACTCCGCAAAGTAGGCGTTCCCTAGCAAAACAACATTAAAAATATTGCTATCTGTCCTTCGTGGTATTTACAAGCCCACCCAGGACACATATAGCGATATTAAAAGCCGCGCTAACCGCGGTTATCGCCGGTATTTTACGTCTGTGAAAATCCTGACTTGACTATCTTTTACATGGGAGGTGGATTGTACGGCTAAATCCACATCTCCCTATCACTAAGGATTCCCTTATCGATCCAGGTTATCACTGGATTCACAGCGATAAACCTGCATTTCGCCGCTATCGCCGTATTTTTCTTCGCCGTGGAGATAAGCGTTGTAAATAACGCGATATCTCGGCGATCAAATCTGGCGATAGCCAGCGTTTAACAAAATAGTGCTAAGCGCGCTCTGCGATATTTATCGTTGATGATATGCCCCGCTATTCTTTACCAGCAACCGTTTGTGTGCATTAGGTATACCTTAGGTCCGAAATAGGATATCTATTTAACTACTAACGTCCTCATTGTTTTAATATAAGGTTGAATTTGAAAAATCTTAGGGGCATATTTACAAGGCGGCGATAGAAAATTATCGCTGCTTTTGTGGCCGTTTTCGGCCAAAAAGCGGAGATAATTTTATCGCCTAATTAGCAAGGTCACGCTAACGCGTGAAACCTTGCATTAGCGCACGAATTCTTAACGCCCAGCTTTGCATCTCTAGTGAGATGCAAAGTGGGCGTTCCTGACCTGACACGACAGGAGAAATGTCGCTAAGCGACATTTCTCCTATCATCAAGCCCGACGCTATGAAGCATAGCGGCAAGAAAAGTAGTGATAACCCCTCTTATCGCTACTTTCCTTACGCCTGCTTCAGGACTGACTTAGCCACGATATCCTATGGAAGGTGGATATCATGGCTAAGTTTGTGAGGCCCTATCAACAAGCTAACGCCACATTTCGTGAGATTATCGCTGGGTTTCCAGAGATAATCTCACGTTAGGCAGTTAGCGCTAGGATTTTTATCGCTTTTGAGATAAGCGTTGCTAATAGCACGCTATCTCAGCGATAAAAATCCACGTTAGTCGGCGATAATTATCCTAGCGCTAATTGCGCTTAGCAATAATTATCGCCGGTTGTTGTTGATATGCCCCTATCTTTTTCTCTAGTCATGGAATGCAATATGCATTAACGCTATAGAAGAAGAGCTACTATTAACGAAACTCTCCTCAACGGGAATACCGAAAGAGTTTTGCTAAGAAAGGCAGAACTGAAAAAAATAAGAAAGGCGGGCTGCAAAGTAATTTCAGTCCATGAACTAGTCTTTCTGTTTATTTTTAATCAAAGGATCACTCACACACACTAAGACGGTGAGAGCCTTTTTAAGAAAAACATAAAAGCGTTACACGAAGTGCCCATGATACCCGCTAGATGGCACGCTATACCAACTTATAAAAGACACCAATTTAGATTCACTTCCCATTAAGTTATCATATGGTAAAGTGGCAATTCCATGTTTCTCACATTACAGACTAAGCGTTGCGGATGCTGTCGTCTCATAACCAGTGGTTGGAATCAAGTTAGCATCATGCTATAAAACACCAACATAAATAAGTGCACACAATAATGAAGAGAAAAACAGTATGCCTCTACTGCCACGAAGGAAACACTCGGTGGTTGCTCAATTTAGGCGATGAGATCAAGAGATACAGCTATATTCCACTGAAAAAGTCCGCTCTGTAACTACATTAAACTAAGAAGGTAATTCCCGACTCAGAAAGATTCTGGGGTACATTTACAAAGGGATAGCACCACCAGGATGTCATTTTTAGCAACGTTCTGGTGGCGCTATGCCTGTCTCCATCTTTTTTTGCCGGTTTTTTTTATATAGCACGAACTTAACGGGGTTGGAGCACTTTACATGAGCACATTCATTCACATATTAAATGACTTTCCCAGAATCACAGGATGTTGCGCCAACGCTGAAACTCGAACCTGGTTCCCCAAGTCCAAAGGCGGCAGCTCTGGCTGTTACACCACATCCTCTCCCCATATTTACAAAGCGGCGTCTTAACGCCACCTCGTGAATACGGCCCCTTTACACACAACACTTTTCGTGAAAGGGGCATGCAATGGGTGTTGGTGTAGTGTTCCACCGCAACACCTATTGTTTTTTGACACTGCCTCAGATTTACAAGGATGTGTAAACCTGAGGCAGCCTCAAAAACGAATGCCATGCAATAGCATGTGTTAGAATGGCACAACGAAGAGAAATACTTTGGGGCAGATTTATGTTAGACTTGCGCCACTTTTACGCCGCCGTTGCGTCACTTTTGTGACGCAGCGGCGGCGTAAACCATGTGCCATGTTGTGCCTTATTTACAACGTGACGCATCTAGGGAGATGCGTCACGTTGTAAAGCCCTGCGCTACATTAAACCTGCGTCAGGTTTAATGTATGCAGGGTGGGCGTTCCATCGGAAAAAGCCTCGGAAAAGTGACGCAGTGAAATCTACAAGAATTCACTCAGTCACTTTTCCGACGCTGCTGGGTCAAAACCTTGCGCCTGCTTGAAGCAGGCGTAAGGCATGACGCAGCATGTTAGGTATTGGCAGCCCCTAAAGATTGCTGGAGTTGCGTCATGCTTGCGACGCGATTCCAGCAATGCGCCGCCCTTACGCCATCAGATGCGTCACGCATCTGTTTATCCTTGCGTCACGATGCGCTGCATTGTAAATGCGGCCCATCTGTGGTGGCGCAGGGTAAACTTGCGTGACGCATCTTTCCTGGCGCATCCCTGCTGATTTGCAGGGATGCGCCAGGAAACATAAATCTGCCCCTTTATTTCTCGTTTTTCCTTTTTCTATGCGTGCTACAATCTGCAGCACACATAGAAAGCGCAAAATGCCATTAATGATTGTTTATGTGCAGGAAGGTATCCCTTCCTGCACATAAACAATCATTAAATAATGACGATTTGCTACGTCTACAGCACACATAAAAGTAACAAACCAGCATTATTGATTGTTGACGTGCATAAAGGGACACCTTCCTGCACATAAACGATCATTCCCTGCAACGCAGGGACCCTCGCACTGCAGCAGCTAATTTTAGTGGCAGCGCTAGGGAAATTGTGAGGTAAGATATAGGAGAACTCGGGCTGATTTTGTTAAACATCAAGGGGCAGATTTACAATAACTGGCGCATCCCTGCATATCAGCAGGGATGCGCCAGTTATTGTGCGTCACGGCCCCGCCACCATGGATGCGCCGCATTTATAATGCGGCGCACCATGGGGCAAAAACGGGCAGATGCGTGACGCATCTGTGCCGTAAATGCGGCGCATTGCTTGCTTGCGACGCAGCTCCAGCAAGGCTCTGGGGTGCCCTATCGTTACAATGCTGCGTCAATCCTTACGCCTGCTTCAAGCAGGCGCAGGGTTTTGACGCAGCATGGGCTCAAAAGTGACTGAGTGAAATCTTGTAGATTTCACTCAGCCACTTTTAGGAGGCGTTCCTGCGACGGAACGCCCCCCCCCCTGCGCAGGAACGCCTACTTCTGGCGCAGGGCTTTACAACGTGACGCATCTCCCAGATGCGTCACGTTGTAAATACCCCGCAGCCTGGCGCTGGTTTTGCGCCGCCGCTGTGTCACAAAAGTGACGCAACGGCGGCGTAAAAGAGACGCAAGGCACTTGTAAATCTGCCCCCAAACGTACTGAAAGACCTATGCCTCATGTGCTTCGAATTTATCAATAATACTATTATTACGATTTGAACCATTACAGGCAATTGAACTAAAGAATAAGGTACAGATATTTTATTTATTTATTTATTTTGGATAAACTTACCCAGCGTGCCATTCACTAGGGTTGGTGAAAATGTTAGGTACATGGTAACTTGACACCATATTGAATCGGGTCTACTTATTAACGAGGAGTTATGAATATGTAACATATAAACTGTTCTTAGCTATCACTGGATTTTGAAAAAGTGATTCAGTAGAACAAATTGTTAACACATGTACAATCACTGAGCACATGTACATTTGTTGCCCAATTTGTTAGGCACATTGGATCCCTCTGCACGAAGTTGTAATCTGGGCTCACTTATGTTATTATTATTTGTACAAATACTATGTATTCCAATTTCGATATTTGTGTTATTTCCAGCCCTGAGGAAGTCGTTTGGGTCAATCCCTGTAGCGAAGAAACACGTTGGGAGTGGCAGATTTATTGAGAATAAGAAGAACAGAAGCCCAAATAATTATTGTTCTACTTTGATTTAATGTCATATTGTGATTTATAATAATTTGCATGTGCGTCAACATAAGTAAACAATTTAATCAATCTTTGATTGAGCCTTTGGGGATTTGGGTGTTACTCTCCTAGTTTGAAAGCACCGCAGGGTACTGTTAGTACTAGTAACAAATGGTGTGGAATCTTGTTGGAGCGCTAGGTTACCCTTTACACCCAATCTGTATACTATGTTCCCCTATATTCACAATCCACAGAACATAGCACTGTTACTACTAATTCTGCGGGTAAATTATGCCAACAATGGTTAGAACATTCCACATTGTCTGCAGTAAAACAACATCTTTCCCTTTTATCCGAAGATATGACTCTTTCTGATTTCCTTTTGGGCCCACAATCCCCCCATTCTAAATGATTTGTTTATGCTGCTGATAATGAAATATGGAAATTATCTCAAATGGAAGCTGCAGTACGTTTATGCCAAATCTATCAAGATAATTTGCTTAAAGTGCTTGCTGTAGTAGACAACAGTATTAATACATTGTCATCTCACATTTATAGCTTAGATAATATTGTATCATCTGTCATTGATATTGTGCAGACTGATACGTCTGCATTATATCATCGTCAGAATCAACTTAGATCCATAATGCAATTTAGTTGGACTCTTCAAACACTTAAGAACAGGTGCGTTCCTTGCACTACCTCAATTCCACCGTTTTGTTCTGATGTTTTTTATTTGACAAGTAGACAGCAATCAATGGCTGTGAAAGACTCTAGTTATACTATGGTACACATAGAGAAACTTGAACAGCTTCTGTTTACTATGGAAGAAACATTGTATGCAGTCTGGTTAATACATGGGGTTATCTCATTACCTACCTATCTCTACTTTTCAGTTTACTGCTTGCATGAAACACTTTCCAGTAGGTAGATACAAACCTCTTGGGAGCAGTTATATAAATGAATTGAGATCTCTGCCATTTACATATCGTTGGCAATGGGCTGAGAGAAAGGTTTTTCTTATAGGGGAAGAATGTGGCTCACCTGCTGGTCTTTTTCTTGTTTGTCAACATGTAAAAATTCATGGTGTCTGTAATGTGTCTGCCCCTAATTTGGCTTGTTATTTAATACTCCTGCTTCAGCTATTATTCCCATTCTCACATTGCTTTCAAATGGAAACTTTTGTGTCCTAAATAATCAGGACTGTTGCAGTCTGCAGGCAAGAATACCGTATGTGGTGTCCGTTTCCCAATTAGTCTCTTGCTGCAACAACATCCTGTTTCCTCCTATGCAGGGGCGAGTTGATAGGTCAATCTGGCCTTCCATTCCAACTTTGAAAACAGATTTCAATGAGCTGAGTAGAGTCAAAGAGTTATAGTTTCAACAAGAAGTGACTCTCACGTTAGCTCGCAAAACCTTTGAAGTGCAGGTGGCGAGAAATTCCAGTGAAATACAGTCATTGTTAAACACAAATCTCCTCCTACATTTAGGTGAACTGATACCTCAAATATTTAATGCATCTGGTACCGCCAGCCTGGACCACTTATTTTAACTTTTGGGCTCCGGCCTCATGACCTCCTTTCAAACACTTTTTGGAGTAATACCAGCTTTTATACATTCTAGTTTTTCCAGAGTGTTTGATGGGTTCCCACTGCTGCTCGACTTGCTTTTGGGCACTTGGTTATAAGTGTGAGGGTGCCCCTGCATGAGCAGGGCACCCCTACAAACCCCTGAGTTGATTCTCTAGGCTTTGTAAGTGCAGTCAGCCATTTTTAGACATATAGTGGACATCAGGCATTACGAGATGTCCAACTATATAGTGGCTGCACCAAACCTGGTCATGTTTGGTACCAAGCATGTTGCAATCATACCCATCACTGATTCAGGTGTTGACAGATGATTTCAGATATTAGGGGGCTTCTTAGGGGAACCCACTACTCCTGCTAACTGCCTTTCAGGGTCTGCCAGCAATCTAGTGCTGCTGCCGACCAGAGATATGATTCTGCCATTCTGCTGCTGAGTCAAGGTTGCGCAGGGAAAGGTAGGACAATAGGTTTCCTGTCACAGGGAGGTGTGTCCACCTCCCAGACAGAACTTAGTGTATTGGGCTGGGATGGGCCCGCCTCCAGCACCAACACACTGCTTTGAAGTGAGCATTTGGTGCCCTCCATGCATTCACCTGCTTGAACAAGTTCAGGGAGCCCCTGTTTCCCACTCTTGCATAAAACTGGTCAAAGGACATGGGAGTATCCTCCCCTTGTTCCATTGCCTTCCCTGGGAGGGACCACTGAGTCGTCCTAACCCTTTCCTTAGGATATTTAAGGGCCTCCTTGCAGGTAGGTCCTAGATTCATCATGGGACAAGACTCAACTCTGAAACTACATTGGACACTTGGACTTCGTTGGACTTCGACTGGAACCAAGACTACACCAAGAAAGACTCCAGCTGCTCCTGGTCTCACTGTTCTTCAAGTCACATTCTCTGTGTCTGTGCTTCATCCAGGTTCTTCAGCAGACCTGTGGGCATCAAGGACAGCCGAAGAAATCTTCCTTGGAGTGAAGGAGTCACCGTCCTGCATCTGCAGGCACCGCAACATAGCTGACTGGTCTGATACTCCTGCCGTCCTACAGACTTCCTGAGGCTCAGCAACAAAGGTGGGGGGTGGTTCTGCAACTCTCTCAGGGTCTGACCTGTCCTCTATGCAATTAAGAGGCCAGTATCCCTCGTTGGAACAGCTGGGCCTAAACCCCTGTGCACCGCTTTCACTTGCCATTCCCAAGGCTTGATGGCTCTGCACTGGAGACATCTTCAGGCTTTAAGAAGCTACAGCCTCCTGCACTTCACTTCCTGAAGATCCCTGCAGTCTTTGCATCATGGGCTTCCATCTTTGGTGAGGGGCCTGATGTCCTCTTGTGACTCCTGTGCCTTTGGCCTGTGGGTTCTCTCAAGGGTCTTCCTTTGCCTCAGTAGGCTTCCCTGCTTGCTCGGGGCCTGCTCTGACTCTCCTGTTTATGGTGAGTCCCTTGGACCTTGCTGGCCCCAATGCTGCTCCTTTTTCGTGTTCCACACCAGCTGCGGACACCAAGGCTTGTTGGTTCTCCCTAGTCCCCAAATCCAACATGGGACAGCTTGTGCATGGTTCCTGGTCTCCTCAGCATCACCTGGTTCTCACAGCTTCACCATCGACTTTTCAGAACCTCCAGAAATCGGTGGGCATTGTGTCGCCATCCCTCACCTCTGAGGGGCATAGACTCTGTCCCCTCTGCTTGCAGGTTCTTCACTTCTATAATCCACTATTTAATTCTACTGGACTCCTTCACAGTCTTCTCCAGATGAATCTTCAAAGCATGCTTCATTTAAGGCAAATCTCTTTATTTACGCGGAGCATCATCAATTATGTCTTACAGACAAACCTGGGTCAAACCGTCTCTCCCGGAATCCCGAACACGCTAAGTGTTCTAGATTCCAGAAGACACAGCAAGACACCACACATCTTCTTTGAAATCTTCCATTGTTGCCTATGACTGGTTCCAAAGTCACTTCACCCCTATGCACCCAGCTTCCCTGGTGAAGGTAACCTGGTTCCCGGGGAATCCATGGGTGGGTCGCACTTCAGCCTTCTGTCTTTCAAAGGGTTCTGAATCCCCTGGGAATGGTCTTCAAAACTGCAACCACAACTTCTCCTTTGACTTCCATTGGGTACTCGGCTGTGTTTCCACTCTCAACAAAGCCTCTGTGGGGTTTCTGCATACTTACCTTGGGGGGTTCCTTGTGTCCCCGGCTCCTCTAGGTCTTCTGGTCTGAGTCCCATTCTCCTTCGCAGTGCGCATTCCACTTTCCTAGAGTATATGGTTTGGTCTCCCCCTAGAGACCACATCATTTTGTGCTACTTGCCTGATTGCTTTTGAAGTATTCTTGTGTATTGTGTTGATATCTCGGGTAGGAGATATACCAATGTGATAGTGATATTGTGTTGTCATAAATAGACTTATTTGTGCTAAACACTGTGTGGTTTCTTTTCATCTAGCTCACACTCTAGATTAAACTGGTGAAACAAGCTGCTTAACACTCCTTCAAGATAAGCCTGAAGGCTGCTCTCCAAAGCTACCGCCTTGAGAGCTTTCTATGTTTATCAAAGACCACTAAAATCACCATAAGGGTTGCCTGGATTAGTGCAAGGTGCACCACTTGAATACGTGTGCACCATATACTAAGACAGCCTCCTACATTGGTGTGCAGCAGTTGGGATTTAAGCCTGCACTGTTTTACCATTAAATCTAGGTGAAGGTTACATGAAAAAAACATCACTAGCTAGGCACATATAATACTTTGTAATCTAGTTCTACTGCACATTTTGGATTGGTAGTTAAGAGCCTAGCACAACCCTTTCTCCAATCTTCGGAAGTGTAGTTTTCACTAGGAGAGGTAGGTCAACACCACACTACACCTAGTAACCATGTCTTTAGTTGGTAAGCCCGGAGAGGCCCAACCCTCTAGATACAGTGATCTTAAGCTCCAGGAACTTAGCACCCTGGCTGCATCGAGAACTCTCAAGACAGGTAGCAAGCCTAACACAAAGCAGCTCTTAGTATGGCTCCTGCAGGATGACCTTCAGAATCCTGATAGGTCAGAAGAGTAGGACAATGTGGGAATGGGTAGTGTCGTTCTGGAAGAAGATTCAGCAGTGTCTCACCCCAGTGAACCTAATTCTGAGCCTAACCAGGAGGAGTCTGAAGACTCTTCATTGGTAAACTCTAACCCCTCATGGAAGAGCACAGAAGGTACAGAAGAAGGTTTTAAAGGAAGTTAGTTCTCCTGGGAGGGTGCAAAGACTTCAGGGGAGGTACAGGTTCTCCGCTGTTAATCCAACCTCTTCTAACACTTCCACAGAGACCTTCATCTCCAGCAGGAGGGAGGACTCATTAAAAAGGGAATACCATCTGATCAAGCTATAGAGAGCCAAGCTCAGAGTCAAGAAGGAACAGATGGCCCTGGATAAGGAGACCCTGAAAATGCAGAAGGAGATGAAGAATTTGGCATTAGTATTCCATGGTGGCATCACTAGTGAACCTAGGGTTAGGGAGCACTTCTTTGACACTAGGAACTTCAGCAGGATGGTTTCTCCTTACCAGGAGGGGGATGGCAGCCATAAATGGATCAATGCTTTAGAGAGGGCCTGTAAAGTTCAGAGGGTCCCTTAGGGGCAGTTGGCAGCTATCTTGTAGCTCTCCTTTGCTAACAAAGGTAGAGACAAACTTCTCACAGTAAGGGAGGAAGATGTCAATAATTATAAAATCTTGAAGAATGCCCTCATAGATGGGTTTGGTTTAACCACTGAGCAGGACAGGGTTAGGGACACAGAGAAGTCACACATCCAAGACTGGGTAGATTTTGTAGACAGTGTTATAAAGGCTCGGGAAGGTTGGCTTCATGGAAGTTGTGTATATGACCATCAGGGACTGTACAATTTATTGATGAGGGAGCATATCCTTAACCTCTTCAGTGCCCCGCCCTTTCCCCGCCCTGTGCCGGGCGTTGCATTAGCGGGCGGGGTTCATGACGAGTAAGTCTCGTCATGGGCACAGCGCAACCGCGCTCCATGACGAGACTATCTCGTCATGGGCACTGAAGGGGTTAATAAGTGTCAAAATCAGCAAATCCATCAGTACCTGGTGGACTCAGATCTGACCTCTCACCAAGGTTTGGGAAAGAAGGCAGATTAGTGGGTCCTCACCAGGGTGAAGCAGAAGAAGCAAGATTCTTCTAAGACCCAAGAAAAGGGTGGGGAGAAAGGTAAATATAAGAAAGAGTCTTCACAAGGTCCCCAAAGGTCTTCCTCTGGGGGTGGGTTCCAAATCTCTTCTTCTTCAAACAAGAAACCTTGGTGCTATCTCTGTAAGGAAAAAGGCCATAGGGCAAAATATGCCAATTGCTCTAAGTCTGGCACCAAGGATACTACTACTACTGCCCATAAAGTACCTAGCACCCTTGGCACTAGCATAAGTAGTAGGACCGGCCGCAAGGGATTAGTAGGGTTACCCTTGGCTACTGAAGTGGGTTCTGGCCTAATCAGGAAACCGACTAAGACTGTTTTGGTTTGTGATTGTGGCATTGAACTTGTCACCTTACTTGTAAAGTCCCACTAATGTGGACAAGTATAGACAACAGCCTCTCATCAATGGTGAGGAAGCTGTGGCATACAGGGACAAAGGGGCAAGTGGCACTATGGTGACAGAGAAATGTGTGTCCCCTGAACAGATCTGAACTGGTCAGGTTTACCAACTGACCAATGCTAGCATTGTCTGGACAGATTATTATCTGGTAGTTATTTTTCTCAGCTGGGTAGGGGTAACAGGCCCAAAGAGAGTTGACTAGCTTCTGGACAATGATTTAGAAACTTCAGCGTGGCCTGAAGTGGAGTTCAGGACACATGCAGAAACGATGGACATTTCAACCAGTGCCTTTGCAGTCAATAGGTCTCAAGCCAAGAGATTAGGTACAGAGGGAGCCCTGGATCCTAAAAGAATGGACCAGCCAGCTCCCAAAAGAAGGAGCAGGAAGGGCAAGGACTTATCCTCCTCCCAGACTCTCAGTGCGGATTAGTCTCCTGAGGGAGATGACCTAAGCCCTGTGAAGGACCTATACTTGAGGAACTTGGGCCTGACACAGCAGATTTCTTGTGGGCAGTGGGCTCAACCAGGGCAGACTTGAATCTAGAGCAGAAAACCTGCCCCTCTTTTGAACAGATATACAAAAGGAACTTCCTCATGTGGTGTGCGTAGCTCGCACCTCGGCCGGTCACCTACCCGCCGCTGCCGGGCATGTAAGACTTGCCGGGCATTGAGGAAGTTTTTTAATAACCCAAATAGGGTAGATCCTGCATTATCAGGTAGATCCAGCACTACTAGTTATTCTACACAATTAGTAGTTAGGGTGGTTAGTAGTGTGATTCTTTGACCACATCACTACCGTAGGTGAAGATAGATGACATAAACTTTTTAGGTCCTGACGAATCGCCCCTAGATTAAGGATTAGGCAAGAAACATGTTGACCTCTCTTACAAAAGAGCGCCCCAACTGAGACATAAATCCCAGCCTTGCGCCTTTTGTTTTGTTTTTACTCAGGGTAGGAGACCCACTCATTAAAATTGTCATTGTTGGTACTCCCAACCCTGTTTTAATTCACTCATCTAACACATTTTTGACATCTTCACTCACAAGGCCCCTCACCCCCATGGCACCAAACAGCTATTGGAAAAAAGATCTCTGCCAAAGTGCCCCTCATTGGGAGCCCGTCGGGTATTGCAGCGCCGACCCGACAAGGAGCAGCCCGACGATGAAGCATGACACCCATCTGGGTGTGTGAGGGCCCTATATTCCAATACAATGGATTCCCTCCTCTGAATTATTCATAGTCGAGCACTTCTAGATCCCTTTAACTGACTCATTTTTTAAACCATCAGGAACAGCATATTACTTGTCTTTCTCACCTCTCTTGAACAGCTCAGACAGCAAGCTGCTGCAGGCAGGCAATGTCAGCGGGTCTTATAGCACGTTTCGGGAAGATGGGCTCCTATTTTCTGAAAGTATAGTCTCCAAACCTGGTGCCACCAGGAGGCTGGTCAACCCCGAGGAATTCTGGGGTTTTCTATTGATTCTGGAACACGACATTCCCCTTGCAGGATATCTTAGGCAAAGCAAGACTTACAACAGGCTAGTCCACTGGCCCCACATGCCTGAAGACACCAAGGAGTTTTGTCGCTCCTGCGTCACCTGCCAGTGGTAAGTCTTTATCTGCTTTAACTCCCTTTTCACCTCTGAATGATGATATTGCACGGGCCCTTATGAATAAGACTAAATCTGGATCTCTTTTAGATCCGGCACGACCCCATATTCTATCTAAAGGCATGAAGACTATCCTCCCATCGATAGTGGAAATTCTTAATTTGTCATTAGACTCGGTTATTGTCCCCAAAGTTGGAAACATGCAATCATCCGACCACTGCTTAAGAAACCACCTCTAGACCCGACATTGCCCAATAACTGCCGTCCTATCTCACTGCTACATTTCATAGGAAAACTCCTAGAGAATTACATAAACCAGGTGTTGTCTGTTTTCTTGGAAGACAAGTATTGTCTTCACCCTACACAGATGGGCTTTCGTGCTCAGCATAGCACTGAATCTGCCCTCCTTGTGGTTACTGAGTAGCTCAAAAGCACGCTTGACCAATGTGGCTCAACCGCAGTCCTGCTCTTGGACCTGAGCGCTGCTTTTGATACTGTAGATCATGTTATCCTGGTCAGCAGGCTTAGGGAGGTGGGGATACAGGAAACAGCCCTAGAGTGGCTTGCGTCCTTTTTAAAAGATAGATCCTATCAGGTCATGGAATTCATGTGTCTTTCTGACAGTATGCCATCGGTATGTGGAGTGCCACAGGGCTCATTGCTTAGAACTAGTGTATTTATTGTTACATGTGGCCACTAGCAGAAATTGTCCAGGAGGTCGGCCTGTCCTTAGATTCCTATGCAGACAACACACTGTTGATCGTCTCCTTTGACAATGGAGCAAGCCTAGATTGCCAACACTGGCACCTTATTTTTAAAAAGTGTCTAAATGGATGACCAACTGCTGTTTGAATCTAAATGGTGACTAGACAGAGCTGATAATTCTGGGAAACAATTGCTATCCCCAGACCTCTGTCTAGCTGGCCAAGTTGTATAGGGAGCTATCTGGTCCCTAATTCTTCTATTTAGAATTTGGGAATATGGATGGATAAAGCACTGACAATGGACGAACAAGTAAAAAAGCTGGCAGGCACTTGTTTTGGACTACTCAGAATGATCCAGAAGATCCAGGAGCTAATCACAGAGCATTTAAGGAAAATGGAAATCCAATTCATGGTAGT
This sequence comes from Triturus cristatus, assembly GCF_964204655.1. Lineage (NCBI taxonomy): Eukaryota > Metazoa > Chordata > Amphibia > Caudata > Salamandridae > Triturus > Triturus cristatus. The sequence continues at coordinate 1,105,767,457 of NC_140582.1, read as the reverse complement.
CTCTTGACTGGATTATGGTAATTCCCTTTATCTGGGTTCTCAGAAATATGTTATAAAGCGACTCCAGACCATGCATAATGCGTTAGCTAGGCTTCTTTGCAAAACTCCAAACCACAAATCAGCAAGCGAGCACTTGAAACAGCTCCATTGGCTTCCAGTTGATGCAAGGATCAAATTAAAGGCCCTTTGCCTGACACATAATGCAATAAACAGCAGAGGTCCCCCTAAAATCACAGGTCTGATCCTGCCACATGTCTCCACTAGAATTCTAAGATCATCGCAAGAACGCTTTCTTAGAACTACAAGAATTAAGAGAGCAAGATGGGGTGGCAGATCTTTTACCCATCTGGCCCCTAAGCTTAGGAATGCCCTGCACCACAAATTAAGACTAAATCCAGAAGGAAAAAGCTTAAGACTTGGCTATTACCCCAGTATCCTTAATAAGCATAGTTCCCTGTCGCAGTTTGGCCACCCAGCACTGGGAAGCCTTCGGGCAACCATGCACTTTACAAAACCTTTAACTAACTATTTTAGATGGCACTACAAAAGCCTCCTTAATTCTACTTCCGGTGGTTGGGGTTCACTTTGAGAGGGTAGGGATAGACATTGTAGATCCCTTAACTCCTCCAACAGCATCTGCGCATAGTTACATACTTGTGTTGGTTGACCGTGCCACTGCGTATCCAGAGGCTATTCCCCTTAGGACCATTGTAGCTCTTGTGATGCCCAGGGTCCTCCTGGGAATCTTTTCCAGAGTGGGGCTTCCTAAGGGGGTCTTGTCAGACAGAGGTATTAACTTCATCTCTAGCTACATTACTGCTTTGTAGGAGTGTGGTGTAAACTACAAGTTTACCACACCCTATTATTCACAGGGCAATGGGCTTGTTGAAATGTTCAACAAGACCCTGAAGGGTATGATCAAGGGACTCCCAGAAAAGCTGAGGCGAAAATGGGATGTTTTACTACCCTGCTTTCTCTTTGTCTCCAGAGAAGTTTCTCAAAAGGGTGTTGGGCTACATCTCATTTGAACTTCTGTTTGGACATCCAGTTAGGGATCCATTGTGTCTGGTTTAGGAGAGATGGGAGCAGCCTCTCAAGCCTCCTAAATAGGTCATATTTGACTATGTACTTGGCTTGCATTCTCGTATGACTGGGTTTATAAAGAAGGGCAGCAAAAACTTTGAAGCCAGCCAGAAGCTTCAGAAAGCTTAACATGACCAAAAGGCTGTACTGACTGTTTACCAGCCAAGCCAGAAAGTGAGGGTGTTGGAGCCTGCAGCCTTAATATCTCTCTAGGACTGGTGGAGTGGCCCCTACACCATGCTTGAGAAAAAAGATGAGTTTCCTTAATTGATTGACCTAGGTACCCTAAGATGTCCCCACAGGTTTCTTTATGTGAACCGCCTAAAGCCTTTTATTGGTAGGCCTGACATGAGCTTGCTCATGGACACTGATGGAGGATGGGAGAAAGAGAGTGACCCTCTCCCTGATCTCCCCCCACAAGGCCCTGTTGATGGATCAGTTGAAGGAATAGCCTTGGCAGGCAACCTCACTGATCAATAGCAAGCTGATTGTAGACAGGTTCTTAATTTGTTTCCCAATCTCTTATCTCTGACACCCATTCAAGCCACCTGGTGTACCCATCAAGTGGACGTAGGTGACAATCTGCCTGTGAAGAGCAAAATTTACAAACAGCCGGACCTTGTCAGAGATTGCATCAGGACAGAGGTCCAAGAGAGAGAGGAGGTTTTGTGTAAACTATAGAGGTCTCAATGCAGTCACTAGGACTGATGTCCATCCATTTCCAAGGGCAGATGAGCTGATTGATATGTTCGCCTCTTCCAAGTATCTCAGTACATTTGACCTGACTGCTGGTTTCTGGTAAATCATACTCTCTGAGGATGCCAAACTAAAAACTGCATTTTCAACTCCCAGTGGGCATTATCAATTTATTGTGATACCTTTTGGTGTGAAGAATGCAACCGCCACATTTTGGTGAACAAAGTCTTGACTGGTCTTGAAGCCTATTGTGAATCATATGTAGATGATGTTGCTGTCTTTAGCGCTACCTGAGAAGATTACCTGGTACTCCTCAGAAATGTACCTGAGGTCCTGCAGAAGGTAGGCCTCACTATCAAGGCCACAAATGCCAGCTAGGAAAGAGTAAGGTTCTGTACTTGGGCCACTGAATAGGTAGCGGCCAAGTGCAACCACTGGAGAGAAAAATACAGACCATTGTGGACTGGATTGCTCCCACTGCCTAGACTCAAGTCCGAGCTTTCTTAGGCCTTACTGGGTACTTCAGGAGGTTTGTTAAGGGCAATTAATCCATAGTGACACACCTTAATCATCTCCGCTCCAAAAGAATGCCTAAGAAAGTTCAGTGAACAGTTAGCTGTTAGAAGGCATTTGATGACCTGAAGCAAGCAATGTGCTGTGCTCCAATTCTGCAAAGTCCTGATTACTCCAAAACCTTTATTGTCCAGACAGATGGTTCTGAGATAGGGGTAGGTGCAGTATTGTCACAACTTAATGCTGATGGCCAGGATCATCAAGTAGCTTTTATAAGCAGAAGGTTGATCCCCAGGGAGAAGCGTTGGTCAGCTATTGAGAGGGATTGTTGTTGTCTGTTCCTTGAAGAAGTTGAGACCATACTTGTTTGACACTCACTTCATTGTTTAGACAGATAATAAGCCCCTATTATGGCTCAAACAGATGAAGGCTGAAAACCCCAAACTTTTGAGATGGTCCATTTCCTTACAGGAAGTGAACATTTTAGTGGAACATAGGCCTGGGAGTAACTATGCCAACGCAGATGGACTTTCCAGATATTTTCACTTGGAGAATGAAAACTCAACTGGGCAAGGTTAGTCTCATTCCTTATGTTTAGGGGGGTTGTTTAGGATAGTAGGATCTGCTTTCATGGTTGCCCCCACATTTTGCTGAGAGTCAGTGTGTTTTTTATCTAGTCTGCTGGTATCCTGCTAATCAGGACCCCAGCAACTGTGCTCTCTCCCCTAATTTGAGATGGTAAGTACTTTGGTACCTCCACAATTGACTACTGCTGTACCCTTATAAGTCCCTAGTATATGGTACTAAGGTACCCAGGGCATAGGTCCACCAGGGGTCTCCCATGGGCTTCAGTATGTATTCTGCCACCCATGGGTGTCCATTTAAACTGTGACTACAGGCCTGCCATTGCAGTCTGTGTGAGTTGGTGCATTGCACCTCTCACGACAGAAGCTTCCTTATAGCTGAGGTCACTGCACTTAAAACCTATAAGTAGCACATATGGCAGGCTCTGGGGTCCTGAGAGCAGGGTGCTTGGATATAAGTGTGGGGGTGGCCCTACATGAGCAGGACACCCCTACAAATCCCAGAGTTGATTCTTCAAGCTTTGTAAGTGTGGTCATCTATTTTAAACATATAGTGGACATCAGTCTTCACAAGGTGTTGAATTATATAGTAGCTGCACTGAACCGGTCATGTTTGGTATCAAACATGATGGAATCATACTCCAACACCGATTCCAGTGTAGGAAGTATGATCCCTTGTACGGGGGCTCCTTTAGGGAGCCCCCTGTAATTCCGGTAACAGCCTTTCAGGGTTTACCAGCAAGCTAGTGCTGCTGCCGACCATAGACATGATTCTGCACTCCTGCTGCTGAGCCAAGCTCGAGCAGGGGAAGGTTAGACAATAGATTTCCTGCTACAGGGAGGTGTGACCACCTCTCAGACAAGACTTAGTGTATTGGGCTGGTGTTGGGGCTCTTGGTAGCACCAACAGGCTGCCTTGAAGCACACATTTAGTGCCCTCTTTGCATACTCTAAATTTGAACCAGTACAGGGAGGCCTTGGCTCCCGCTCTGGCACAAAGCCGGACAAAGGACATGGGAGTATCCTCCCCTCTGTCCAGCCTCCCATCTGGGAGGGTCCCCTGAGTCATCCTAAACGCTTCCTTAGGATATTTGAGGGCTCCCCTGTGGGTGGGTCCTCAGAGATAAGACTCAGCCCTGAATCTGCTTCCCTCTTCAATCACCTGGACACTTGGTCGTCGTTGCACTTCGACTGGAACCAAGAGTGCATCAAGGAATACTCTTGCTGCTCCTGGTCTTCTTGTTCTTCAAGTCTTTTCCATCATCTGTGTCTGTGCTTCATCCAGGTTCTTCAACAGACCTGTGGGAATCCAGGACATCTGAAGAAATCTCTGTTGAAGTGAAAGAGTCACTCCACTACATCCGCAGGCACCACAATGAAGCTGTCCGGTTTGCTGCTACTGTCGTCACATGGACTTCCTGAGGCCCAGCAACACGGGTGGTGGTTCTGCAACTCACTCGAGGCCTGACCAATGCTCTCTGAGATTTTGAGGCCAGTATCCCTCGTAGGAACCGCTGTGACCAAACCCTTGTTCACCGCATCGACTAGTCATTGTCAAGGCTTGTTGGCTCTGCACTCCAGAGATCTTCGGGCTACAAGAAGCTCCAGCCTTCAGCACTTCATTTGCATCATGGGCCTCTATTTTTTTTAAATTTCCTAAGTTCCTCTTGAAACTCCTATGCCTTTAGCCTGTGGGTCCTCTTGAGGGTCTTCCTTTGCTTCCGTGGGCTCCCCTGCATGATCGGGCCTGCTCTGACTCTCCTGCTGTTGGTTATTCCCTTGAACCTTGCTAGTCCCAACGTTGCTCCTTTTTTGTCATCCACACCAGTTGCGGCTACCAAGGCTTGTTGGTTCTCCCCACTGGACACCAACCACCTAGTCACCGACATCAGATGTGAACAGCTCATGCACAGCTCCTGGTCTTCCTCAGCATCACCTGGTCCTCACAGCTGCAGTGACAAGGTCACCAATGACCCCTAGGATCCTCCCGACATCGGTGAGCATTATGTCTCTATTCCTCCTGGTCACCTCTGAGTAGCATAGACTCCGTCCCATCTTCTTTCAGATTCTTCACTTCCAGAACCCACCCATGGATTCCACCTGACTCCTTCACAGTCTTCTCCATAGGCATCTTCTTAGATGGTGTCCATTGTTGTCTAAGATAAGTTCTGACGTCATTTCACCCCTATTCACCCTGCTTCCCTGGTGAGGGTAACCTAGATCACTGGGCATCCACAGGTGGGGTGGCTCTTCAACCTTCTGTCTTTCAAAGAGTTTCTTCAGAGTCCTCTGGAAAGGGTTATTTTTCTTCAAATTTGCAACCACAATTTCTCCATTGACTTCCGTTGGGCACGCAGCTGTGTTTCCACTCTGCACACAGCCTTCTCTCCTCGGCTCCTCTGGGCCTTCTGGTCTAAATCCCATTCTCCTTTGCAGTTCCCATACCGCTTTCTTTATCTATGGTTTGGGTTTCCCCCGCAAACCACTCTATATTGTGCTGCTTTGGCTGTTTTTAATGTTTATATAACAAATGAAAAATAAAGAAGAATGTTTTGAAAAGAAAAGACATCAAGGAAATGGATATAGACTGATTTAAAACACACCTGCAATTAGCTTAATTTGTTGTCTTGTTGTCATTATTGCTTTGTAAATGCCCATTCGAGGAAGATCAGCCGGCACCTCTTTTTAAACAAAGTAAAAAAAAAGGAATATAGAAATAATATATATATATGTTTGTTTTTGCATAGGATGAATTGTTTGAGAAAGGGCAAAGGAATGTGTAAAGGGGAGAATATGAAGTAAGAAAGTTAGAGAACATAATGTAATAATAATTTTTTAATAAAGAGTGAAAAGCAGGGGTGTGTTGATGGCACCCAGATCTCACATTTAGCTTTACACATTGCAAAATGACAAAAGCTGTTTTGAGCTACAGACATGAAGTTGCATTTGAAAAGTGGCATGCAAGTAAAAATGAATGAATGAACCCTGCTCAGATGCTGATGCTTTTAGTTTGATGGGTAGTGTAAGGAATGCTCAAGTAATTAATTCATGATTGATTTAAGTGAGTGTGTTTAATTTGTATTCAAACTCACACTATAATGTGTATTTAATTTGGAAAAGGTGTTTCAAGCATTCAAGGCAGCATTTATTTATGCTGAATAAAAAGGATTTTCCAAGTTGAAACACACAGTTTGTGATTCAGATTGTTTTGTCAGGCTTACTGCGGCCTTCAGTCTTGAGATGAGAAATTACATTTTCCCCCTGTTCCTCCCATTTTCATGAAATGACCTTTCTTATAATTTACGTTGGTGGCTAACTTTCATCAGTTTGCAGTTTGTTTAAACAAAGCTTACTTCATTTCATAACGTAGAGTGAAAAAAGCAAAGCACACATTTTTCTTCTTGATTATTATTATATGTATTTTCTGTTTCCGCATGATTAATACCTTTTTGTTGGAATAGGTTGCTAGCTCTGTTGTGTTTTTTTATTTCCAGGATGCTTGCAGAATATACAGCCTTTTTTCCCCTTGAGTTTTGCAGACAGGTAAGGAGGTGGGGGGATAGTGCAGCGTTTGGGCACAAGCAAAGAGACATTGCTGTGATATGAAGTGCGGAATGAGGACAGAATTAAATGCTAGCAGTCTAAGGTTTATGTTTGGACTAAGAGGGTTTTCATTTGTCTTATGCATTTATTTCTCTTCATGGGAGATTTTGCAATTATTAAAACAATTATCTAGCTGTATTTTGAACACACCCTTACATTATATTTCACAAGCTCTTTCAAAGCCCTGACTGTCTCTTATGTCTCATTTTCCATAGAAAATACGTTTCTCTTCCTTTATGCGTACTTTGTGTACAATATGCTTTGTGAGAGTATGTTTGAGCTGTTGTTTCCATTTCTGCTGTTTCTGCTCCTGCCATGTTGCCCAGGCTGTGTAGGCTATGGCACATTTTGCTTTCCTTTGTCCCCGCCATTTGTGGCCATTTTAACTGTTAATACCCTGACTCGCAGATTGCCCAGCATTTTTTTTCTCTCTTGCTAACACTTATACTGGTGGCATGGCAAGCAGTGACAATAATGTCCGTTATTTCTGCTGCTATTTTCACTGTGGTTTTTCATCCCCCGATATTAGTGAGTACTGGGACACAGGCATGTGGATTTGAGGATAAAGACTGGATGCAAATCGAGGAACGTGTGTGATCTGAGGTGGGAAATGCAGAAAAGAGGGAATTAGCTATTTCAGTTGCTGCCGCCAGGGGAAAGATGAGAGAGTGAAGGTTTTTCTAGATTTTACTGGGCAGGATTTTGTCTTAAAAAGGGTAATTTGATTGTTTGTTTGCAAATTAATTTTTACTGTGTTTTTTGCCGTAGCAACTTGGGGGCATATCAGCAAGGGTCGGAGTTAAAATTATCGCCGCTTTAGCATCCGTTTTTGGATGAAAAACGGCGATAATTTTAACGCCCTTTTAGCAAGGACACGCTAATGCGTGAATCCATGCTTCTTCGCACTTTCCCTTAACGCCCAGCTTTGCATCTCTAATGAGATGCAAAGTGGGCATTCCTCCCCAGAATAACGGGAGAAATATCGCTAAGCGACATTTCACCTATGATCAAGCCTCACGCAAAGCAGCATAGCGACAAGAATAGTAGCGATAACCTCGGTTATCGCTACTTTCCTTACGCCTGCTGTGAAACTGACTTAGCCTTGATATCCTATGGAAGGTGGATATAATGGCTAAGTATGTGTAGCCCTATCAGCAAGCTATCGCCAAAAGTTGTGCGATTATCTCTGGATTTCCAGCGATAACCGCACAGTTGGCAGCTTGCGCTTTGAATTTTATCGCTTTGGAGAGAAGCGTTGCTGATAGCACGCTATCTCCGCGATAAAATTCAGAGTTGGCCGGCGATAATTATCCTCATGCTAAGTGCGCTAATCGATAATTATCGCCGGCCTTTGCTGATATGCCCCTTGGTTGTAGACATTTGGAAGTATTTGGTCTACATTGCCTCTTTCATTTACGTATTTAACATAGCACAGTGTTATGAGTGGTTTGGTGGGCGTTTCAGACGCATTAGTTGTAGCACATGTTTTGGGCCCTCTTGCTCTGATTATTGGTCGTTTTTACCGTGGGTTTTCCGTTTGCGCTCATGTCTAATTGTGGTGAGACTTTGATGGGTTTGGTATCTTACTATTATTGCTTTTTGGCAGATGAATGTCTGATGCTGGGTCTTAATATAAGCTGTACATAGTGTTTGCCCCCCCCCCCCCTTGAGTTTTGCAGATGCGTCATTCACTTTATGGGCAATAGGCGATGCAGAGGTGGGATTGCGACATATATCCCAGGTTTTGATCTCAGCTATAGACAATGCTATCTTGCCTTGTATCCCTTATTGTCTGATACAATGGGTGGGGCAGCGAGCCTTGTTGTGTATGATACAGGATTTGGTTGAGAAAGGTGTTGGTGAGGAGACGACTGTTAAATTGTAATAGTCCCATTATTTTGATTTTGTCTACAATTTTGTGACTGATTGGTGTGCACCCCATGAAAATGTGGCCCACCTACATACCTACATACCCCATTGGATTGTCTCCCTGTCCTCACATTAAGGTACAAACGTCGGTGAAACTTGTAATTGATCATACATAGCGCATTGTCCAACTTTCAGTAATTGCAACATTCTTCTTTACTTCTTTTCTCAAAATCACAGTACCCGGGCGGGTCCTCATGTGTGTAAACCTTTTTCCTCTTTTCTTCACGTGTGGCACATCATTTTCACAAGGCTGCACAACCATATATTCAGGTACCTTTTATCCAACGGCCTTATTCTATTTATTTTTCCTATTTTTCGCATTTGTGCCGTTATATGGGCCTTATGCTCTCTTTTTATTTCAATCCCATTTAGATGTGCCTTCATCAATAGTCCTGAAGAGACCCCACATTGTTTTGAGGGTCGAAACGCTGTCGACATACAGAAGAAGTGAACAATTTCCCCAGCACATATCACTGTATATAGCTGTTGTTCACATGGAATTATTATGATAATGGTCGACTTGTACAAACTGTGGAAACCTTGTATTTAATGTTCACATTGTGACTTAGGTTTAGGTTCCCTTTGTCACTTGGTACACTATGCACAAATGTTGTTTTGATGTATAATGTTTACTCCTAACTTTATTGTTTAAAAAATCCATAAAATATACTAACTGTAATTGGTGTGTTAGTGGTTCCTTCGCGCTCTGCCATTATCTAACCCTCTATATCGCGATTGTGCTTATGTATCATAACCTCATAGTATATTATTCCACAGTGTTGCAGGGATTCTGCTTCTGCACAGAACTATGCGCAGGAGACCAGGACCTCAGAGAATTGTGGTGTACCAGAAAACTCCCCTCAGAACCCAGAACCCCTTATCCGACTAGCTTAGTATCCCATTTGTCAACCTAGATCTAGCTAGGTGGTCCCAATGTATAGACAAACAAGAACAAGCGACTTAGATATTTCTCAGGAGTGGTGGGAATCCGAAATACCTGTTCGTACTTATTTGTTAGTCCACAACATAATAATACAGACACGGTAAAGTTTAAAGAGTTTATTTTATAAACCTCGCGTCCTAAGATGCAGTACTTTGGCTAACACTAGCAGACTAACAGTACAGATCAGAACCATAAGCATTATTACAATACCATACAAAATGAAAGGAGCAATCATACTATTAATGACAGTAGTATACAGCCACACTCCTTTCACTAGAATCTAATACATTATTATTATTAGACTATTAGAAGGTCTCTTAGGCTAACAGGGGGGACCCCATACCGTATAGATCAGCTTAGTAGAATCACATCAAAGGATCAGCTCTAGCATGCATCAGCTCTTCTGTTCGACTGAATGTAAAACCAAACTGTTCTGCAATATTAAAGACGCTTGTCCTTCAGATATTGGCAGCTGTATGCATGATATGTCTAACAAGTGGTAAGATCAATCTAAACACAACACTCTGTACCTTCTAGTGACCCAGACGCGTTCGTTGCATGATGTACAGACCAAGGGCACATTTCACGGTTAAGAATGTGAAACAACAGTTTGTTATCCTGTAAGGCAAAGTCGAGTCTGCATTTCTAAAATGAATAACACATAACAACAGTGTCGTGTGCAGCGCAGCAGAAACGACAAGCTTGCTTGCTAAAAATGATCTCGTTTATGCTAACTTAGTGTTGTAAATAGGGCGTGGCTTAATCCATCTCACACCCCCCCATGATCGGAGCACTAACCAATAGGGATACACTTATCAAGAACGCAGAGTTCAAGTGATTTAGAACGGAACCAAGGGCATGAACTATAAGTCCATATAAGGTAAGTGTAAAGTCCGAGAATACATTTTTTTTTGTTTTTTGTAAAAAATGAAAAATGATATAATAAAAATTAAGCAAAACTTTTGTAGAAAATTAACACTCCTGGACGCACCCTGGAGTGACAATGTCAATGAGTCAATCCATGAAGGTATATGCACCGTAAGTTGCAACTGCTTCCAAGAGGAAATCATTGGAGCGTTCCGCAAAAGTATCTGCCATCCAATTGAGCAAGGGAAAGGAACCCACATGTTCATCAAGTATCGGAGCATCCAGCACCATGATAAGACAACTGTCAGTCTCCTCAATATTACTCCTTTCAAGGAAATCAATAGCTGCCTCTCCGATATCCCAGTTTCCAAGGACTCCGTGTGCAGCACCCAAAGCCATAAACCCGACACCAGAACAATCAAATTCATGAGCCACTAAGGAACACATTAGTTCATCAAAATCCGGGTCAGGTGACGCCAAGTTTGACAGGCACAAGTCCAGAGCCCATTGGAAGGGACAATCTAGGCAATGAAAAACAGGTTGCACACACGTAAAAAAGGGAAACCGGAAAGACAATCCATACTTGACGCTTAATACCGCCAGTGGTACGGTGCCGTAGAAATCAAGCATCCGGCTACGAAGATGGAGCAAGCGCAGCATTCTGTCTTGCAACTCCCGGTGTGCAGCCATATCAAAGTGCGCAAATCAACAAGAGGATCCCAGCCACCAAAGCGAGGAGCAAGGGGAACCCTCTGAAGACACTCGAAAAAATAGAATGTAAAAATGCGGGGATCACACCAAAAACAGTCTGGAAAGATGTCACGAGGCCCGAGCCCACAATTTTAAAAAAATGAACAAGGCCAGTCGTAGACGAAGCATTAAAGATAGTTTGAATCAAGGTTCCAAAATGGAGGGGGAGGTCGGTATTTAAAAGAGCTTGTACCTCAGTGCGTGTATTCGCCACATTAAGAAGAAATGTTTCACGGGACAAAGTCAACGCAACCTCTTTTTTAGACAAAAGAGCCCTTATTCTGCTCATCCTATTGAACTCTGCGTTCAAGGTTGGAATCGCTGGCCAGATGGATATATCGAGTCGGCCTTGCGGGGGTGGGAAAAGGACGTTATTACAGCAAACTACTTTTTGTGAGACAGTCACTATGTAAGGAATACCCACTAGCATCCCACAGCAAGCTTCACTATTTAAAAGCAAATAACTACCGTTGGCAAGCAGCTTAAAAGAAGACGTTATAACTGGCATTGGAATCCCCTTTAGGACACAAGCTAAATTAGGAGCGTGTATATTGCAAGCGCCATGTAATTGTATATGTCTACAAACCACAGAGTGATCAGGAGCGGAAGTGCATTCTTCACCCTTTAAGTATACCTCCTTGCCATCCCTTACACATCTGTAAGTGAACGGAAGCGACCATACTTCGTGCAGGAACGCATCACCAAGCTGTTCATATCTGCCGATGGCATAATGTTTCATGCACAAACTAAACTTGAACAAACTGAACGGTAGAGTGACTAATCCGTGAATAAGCCACACGGCTGAATTTAACTCAGCTACAGAAAAAGGTAAAGGTTCTAATTTTTCAATGTGCAGTAATGCATAAGTTGCATCTTTCATGGACATGAACTGCTGTTTTTCAGTCAAATTAAACGGAAGGAACAATGATGAAATATTCATGTAATCCCAAGGGACTTTCCCTGCCTTTAACGTTTGCAATGTCCATGCAAACTGCATAATTGAACGCAACTGATTTTGACCATGATACAACACAGATGCATCATCTTGCACAATATCTACGACAGAAGAAACAATATTATCTAATGTATAAATTCTAGAAGACAAAGTATTAATACTATTATCTATTACAGCCAATACTTTTTCCATATTGGCCTGGTCAATAGCACGCAGTCTAGAAGCAGCTTCAATTTGCGACAATTTCCAGATTTCATTGTAAATAGCATAAGCCCATCATTTAGATCTACTATTTACAGGACCCTTAATAAAATCATTCAAATCTATTTTTTCATTTAAGCGTTACAAATGAAGCTTAACTGAAGATAACGTGGAATGTTGCAGCCATGACTGACATAACTTACCTACAGAGTAGGTAGTCACCGTGTGTGAAGATGTGAAACGAGGGTCAACCCTAAGTTGTGTATATCCTGGAGCCAAATCCAGAAACCGACGTTGACAGGAATCTGAGCTTGTTTGCCACACCAACCAACCCTCAGGATTCAATGTTGAAATATTGAAGGTGCCATTGGAAACAAGCGACTGCAACATAGTAAGGGACAGATCTGAGTGATTTTCCCAACCAGGATAAGCACCCAGATCAGGGATCGAGGGAGAAATTAATTTTTTAGATATAGCCAATCCAAAACAGGTGGTCTGAAAAATAGATGAATTTAAAAATAAGATATGGTTTGGGATAAGACAGGCACGATGCAAAGCTTCTGTTCCTTGTACCTGCCACGGTTTAGTTCCCCAAACCGATTTAAGATCAATAGTAGCTTTCCATATGTCATAACCTCCAATAGCCAATTCATCCATAAAGGATTTGGAATATAATAATTTTGTGTGTGTCAGTCTGACCTTAGAAGTGGGTTCTACTGCCATTAAAAAGAATCAGGGTTAGACACACTAAAATCTGAAAAGCATGTGAATTTTTTCAATAAAGTGTCAGAGCTGCCAGGCATAGGGACAGGACAATGTTCCCATTGAGTAAAATTAACAAAATTTCGAAAAGTATTTGCTCTGTGTAAAAAATGTGTTGAAAACAAAATTGTTCATCATAGTTTGCAGTATTTAAATACAGATCTTCAGCATCAAATGCAGCATAATATTTTAAATCAGAAAACAGTGCTTCTATTGCTTGTACATCCCAATCATCTGAGCGGATGTTTTGTCTAACTACATCACCCATAGAAACACGAAAAACAGTAGGCACATTAATAACTTCGGTGGGACCATGAATTTGAAAGTTCACTGCATCCCAAGCAATCCCATCACGTACAGGCCAGGCGGTGATGTTCACAAACGTCTGGTCTCGTTTCATGATGTGTGATGAGGAATGTGGGGGCCAAAGTTCCATCAATTAATTGAATTGTAGAATGCTCATTCAGGTAGTGTCCATTGATAAGTCTAAAAAACACTACCACAAAGCCAATTGTCATGAATAAAAAAATACAAATTAGCACCAACCAGATGTAAGTCCAAGGTGCAACCAAAAAATGTCTCTTGAACCAGGCAAAAAATATAGAAATTTTGGAAGGGACAGTGGAAGTCAATGATTCAGTTTCAAAGGAAGAATGTGACTGGGTAAGTGTCGTATTTAATAGGGGCAAAGTGACTTCTGTAGGATAAGCATACTCCGGATCACCAGGCAAACCACCAACAGAAGGTGGCACAGGCAGGTCTGAAACTGTATGCATCTCAATGGAAACCTCAGGCACGATGATAGAGGGTGGCAACACAACAGAGTTTCTCAGCATTGAAGGGCAGGAAACCGAAGGTGTCATACTATGGAGAATCGGCCACCCTGTTTAGCTTGACATTTTCAATTGAAATGTACCTGTTTTCCTTGCGACCAGGAAGTGGTGGTAAAACAACTGTACGTGTACCCAATACTCCAAGCACCGGGACTGGTGCACGATAAGAGGGGCCAAACTCCTTCTTGTTCTCCACCTTCTCACGGACCAGGTCACCAACTCGAGGCAGCCAGCCGACCACCGGAATCAGGAGCGCTTCTTCAGATGTAGAGGGCACGTGTTCCTTAGCTAGAGTGTCTCTTGCTTCTTGTAGATTCTGTAATACAGCACAGTGGTCATCGAGGTCAAAAGGCGCGGCAGCCGCCGCCATGTCTAGACCATCAAGGTCCGGAACAAACATTCACACCCCAAAGAGCATCATGTACGGGGTCCGCCCACCCAGAGACCTTCTAGGGAGGTTATTAAGTGCACGTTGAACGTCATACAAGTGGGCAAGCCAGTTCCGGCCTGTACCTAACACCTTGGCTGTCAACGATTGCTTTAGGTCACGGTTCATCCATTCCACAACACTATTGCCCTCAGGCCAGTATGGAGAAGAAAATTTGACTTGGACCCCCAAACTTCTCATTGCCTCTTTGTAAGCCTTAGAGGCGAACGCCGGGCCCTGATCAGAGTGAAGGGTACCACACGCAAAACTCCCTATAAAGACACGCAATGCTTTGATGACAGTCCTGGCATCAGCACTCCTTTGTGGCCACACCCACAGAAAATGTGTGCACGAATCCACTGCAACCAAGATGTACTTGTACGCAGTATCAGAGGTAAAAGGACCGCAGTGATCTAAATAAACACACGCTAGTGGTTGATTAGATATATGCAGCTGCGTGGAGGTGGACGCGCAATAGAAGAAGGTTTGATCTGCTGGCAAATGTCACAATTAAGTACATAAGCCCGCGCTTCTTTATACAAACCGTACCACCAGTAACGTTACTGCAAAAGAGACACAGTTGCTGACACTCCAGCATGCGCAGATGCAACACCTTCGTGGGCAGCTGTTATCAAATTTGGTCTGCAGTCTGCGTTGGGAATCAATCTATCACCAACGTCGTTAATCCTCACTAATGGGACGTTATCAGGACTTAAGTGATAATGGTATCGAGAAGGGAAACCTCTAGGGAAGTTTGTCCCTGTCTCAGATGCAGCAATAGCTGCTAAGATGTCAGCATCTATCTTAGATTTTGATCTTGTAACTGCTGCTACTAAATATGTCACCACTGCTGTTTTAGCTGCCTCGTCAGCCAAACTGTTACCGACAGCATGGACACCAACTCGTTGGTGACCAAGAGTGTGAATTACATCCACAAGTGGCAGACTCCCTTTGAGTTCTGACATTCGAGCCCAAAGCGTTTTATGCTTCACTGCGCTACCTTTGGAATCACGAAATCCATTCATAATCCAAAAAAGCAAATTGTCGTTGTAAGATTGAACACAATAGTAAGAGTCACTCACTATAAGAGTAGTGACTCTGTGATCAGCAAACTCAAGTGCAAGCACCAGAGCACGAAGCTCCGCCAGTCGCGCGGTACAATCACCCAATGACTGCGTATGCACTGCATCAGATTTGAACTCTCCATTCACGAAAGTACCGACTACTATTGCGCAAGCCGCTGAATAAGCGTGCCTTGATCCAGTTGCGGGTTGCGCCGACCCGTCAGTGTATATGACACAATGGTATTCCTTGATGGGGCGCAATGACTGTGGAGCAGGATGAACAAATTCATACTCCAAACTCTCTTGAGTCTGCAACGCCGCGTCAAAGATGTATTCGACGTCAGGCGAAGCTAAGGAGGTCGCCCATTTTATCCACCTTGGATGCAAAGCCTTGGAATTTGGTACACTAGCTTTAGTGACTGCTTCGAGAGCAGGAAACGGTGTTACCACCAGCATGCGTTTTACCTGTGATAGCGCTCGTTCTTTCAGGATCGCCATCTGAACTGCTGTTAAGACTTTTTCAACAGTGGAAAATCGCAGCTCAGCCGATGTGTACAGATGAGATTTGTAAGCAATGGGGACTGTGTCACCCTCATTGAACGTTAAGTACGTGAAACCTTCCGCGCCTGGAACAATTCTAATGACCAGGTTGGTGTGGTTGTCACAAGTTTTTAGATATTTAGCTGTAAGAAGATCAGTTTGCAAAGTATACAATGCCAACGAGTGCTCTGGCAACCAGCAAGATCTGGTATAAGTTGGTTGTATCAAGGCATAAAGCGTCTTGATACGCTGGGCATAATCAGGAATGTAGGATCGACCAAAATTCAGAAAACCCAGCAAGGATTGTAGTTTTTTCAGTGTCGTAGGGATACGAAGGTTTGCGCATTTCTCAAGGAACTGCGGTGCCAAGCCTCGACCTTCATTATTGAGTTCGTACCCAAAGAACAACACTGTAAATTCTGCAATGTGGGACTTCTTAAAGTTAAACTTGTAACCGAAGTCCGCAAACATAGTCACTATGTTATCCACACGAGCAAGGTGTGGAAGCAACTCGTCGTCAGTCAGATAGATGTCATCAACATACGAGTATGCTTCCGGGTCTACCATCTCCAAGAGAGAGACCACGCGAGCGGCAAAAACTCCAGGGCTGTTTTTATAGCCCATCGGGAGCCTTTTGAACAATTTTTGTTTACCACCCGAGGTGAATGCTGTCCACTCATAACTAAGAGGGGCTAGGTTACGGCAATAAAAGCCATTGGATAAGTCGAGCGTAGTTTTGAAACGTTTTCTCACAAGACTATCTACGAGAGCCGAACTATGAGTATTTTGTACCGCACACGTCCGGCAATGTGAGTTTAAATGCCGGTAATCCAAAACTAGGCGGTACGACCCGTCAGGCTTCATTACAGTGAATCACTCACTCCTTGATATTCCAATTGTTCAAGGATGGACGCGACGTGAGGTCTTGCCTCGCGACGCATGGGATATTGGTGTTGAGGCTGGGGATCGGATCGCAATGGAATATTGTGATTGGGAGAACATTTATCCCAACCAACCTGATTACAATATAACGCAGGTGCAAGCACCTGTGCCCACTCCCCGGCTAACCTAGTAGACTCCTCCGTGGGCACTGCGTGTCCAAAGGAAGGAAGAATAACTTCCTCTCCCCTTGGGGCGTCCAAAATGAAAGCCGGAGGCCAATCTTTCTCCGCCAAAAGAATATCATATGTGGTGGTAAGATTATCCCAAAAAACCACTTTAATTTTGCGTTGTATGTCACCCTCAATATTAAGGACTATTTCAAATAATCTTTCCGGGGGGGCTACGCGAGTATCAGCAGTTTCAACTGTCACATAAATGTCAGTTGCTGTCGCCTCCAGAAATGGACGCAATGCTTCCCGCACTACTGTAACCTCCGCTGCACTGTCTAGCAGCGTTAGTGCCCATGTCAGGTTCCGCAACTGTGTCCTGACCATCTGAGGCATATCTCGCTGAGATAGCAGCAACTTTCTTTTTCTGAAACGGTGGACGCGGTCTTGCAGCGTCTTCCTGCTTGCCTTTACCGTCAGTCTGGCGGGGCTGGTCTCGACCTTGAGTACCCCGTCCTCTCCCACGGTCTCCACCACCAGAGTGTGAAGTCGACGTTTCCTGTGAAGAACGAGGAGAGCGTTGTTCAGAAACCTGTAACCTATCAGGTGACTTAATACGAGTACGATCGCGCAAATAATAAGTGCGTTCGCTATACGACTGAATGGGTGAGGCAGGACGAGAAACCTGTTTCTGTTGCTGCTTCTCTTGTTTTTTGGCTCGCCAACTTTGTTTAGGAAAGTTGGGCTTTTCGTCTTTTGTAGACGAACTCACCTTAGTTTGTTGCACTACATCGGGAATTTTGATGGTGGGTTTCACACCTAATGCACTACGTCCAACCATCCTATAGGCTTTCGCAATAATTTTAGCGAACTCCCTAGGCTTATCGGCATCAGCCACAAGCTCCAGCATATTACCAACTTGGAACTGCATGGCATCTCCTTTGAGGTTGCCCATTACCATGGAACAAACCACATCGAAACTGTCGACAAGTCGTAATCCCAACTCAATAGCTGCCTCCGCACCATGACTTTCTTGAACTTTCTTGATGACGGAGGGTAGTACAGCCATAGACGGAGTGCCGTAGCACTTCGAATATGTCGCAGCAAAGACCTTGCCCCAATTGTCACAATCAACAAGTTCAGGGACTAGGTCTTTCGGCAAAGTAATGGTGAGTATCCTGTGTTTATCCACAGGTGTAGTGTTTGGAATCACGGCTTCTAATTGATCAAATTTTTCCGCAAGCCAGTAAGGAAATTCATCCTTACTGAGGGGGCGCTTGCCGACAACCGCGTTAACCATAACAGGGCTAATCACCACCGCGTGATGGTGATCCGCCCCGTGTCCAGCAACCGCAGGTGCTCCCACCTGAACTGTGCGTGACACATACTGCACTAAAGCCCTATGGACCGTAATCAGGGCTGTGTGTAACGTTCGTAAATCACCCACTCCCACCGTCAGGTAGCGTGGGTGTGGAGTATATCCGGCCAGTACCGGCCATGTAGCCCCTGCAATTGACAACGGGCCCATTCTCGCCGATACGACCTCATGGGGGAGGGCGCCATTAAACCAAATTGTATGCTGCCAGGCAGAAATAGGAATTTCCAGAGTCCGATATGGGGCATAAGCCGCAGGTACAGCCGAGGCTGTATATTCGTGGAACAAATTATCGTCTGTATCCACCTCCGCAAAGGTCACCCATGAGTAAAACAACTCATATGGGTAGGTGGTATCAGCACTGACCACAAAGACTACGGACATCCCGTCATCAGGTACCCCATACGCCCTCAAATGAGCGCACAGAGGAACCCTACTATGAGCGGAAATATTAACCGCCATAAGGACCCCTTAAAGAGTAACAACGATATTCACAGTAGCACAAAAATTATAACCTTTTTAATTTTCAAGCTTGATAGAACCTTTAGTCTAAACCTAGGTAGGTTAAACCGTCACTCAAGTTTTCCGGAAACGAGAGTGAGGGTAGTTGTGGACTAAACACTAGTACTACTAAAGCGTCTCAGATCTTAAGACCAAACGTTAGGTGCGCCATGTTGCAGGGATTCTGCTTTTGCACAGAACTATGCGCAGGAGACCAGGACCTCAGAGAATTGTGGTGTACCAGAAAACTCCCCTCAGAACCCAGAACCCCTTATCCGACTAGCTTAGTATCCCATTCGTTAACCTATATCTAGCTAGGTGGTCCCAATGTATAGACAAACCAGAACAAGCGACTTAGATATTTCTCAGGAGTGGTGGGAATCCCAAATACCTGTTCGTACTTATTTGTTAGTCCACAACATAATAATACAGACACGGTAAAGTTTAAAGAGTTTATTTTATAAACCTCGTCGTCCTAAGATGCAGTACTTTGGCTAACACTAGCAGACTAACAGTACAGATCAGAACCATAAGCATTATTACAATACCATACAAAATGAAAGGAGCAATCATACTATTAATGACAGTGGTATACAGCCACACTCCTTTCACTAGAATCTAATACATTATTATTATTAGACTATTAGAAGGTCTCTTAGGCTAACAGGGGGAACCCCATACCGTATAGATCAGCTTAGTAGAATCACATCAAAGGATCAGCTCTAGCATGCATCAGCTCTTCTGTTCGACTGAATGTAAAACCAAACTGTTCTGCAATATTAAAGATGCTTGTCCTTCAGATATTGGCAGCTGTATGCATGATATGTCTAACAAGTGGTACGATCAATCTAAACACAGCACTCTGTACCTTCTAGTGACCCAGACGCGTTCTTTGCATGATGTACAGACCAAGGGCACATTTCACGGTTAAGAATGTGAAACAACAGTTTGTTATCCTGTAAGGCAAAGTCGAGTCTGCATTTCTAAAATGAATAACACATAACAACAGTGTCGTGTGCAGTGCAGCAGAAACGACAAGCTTGCTTGCTAAAAATGATCTTGTTTATGCTAACTTAGTGTTGTAAATAGGGCGTGGCTTAATCCATCTCACAACAGGAACCATTGTTTTTCCTATATAACTATTATCCCGGTTCCTTAGTGAGTAGGGTTCCCCTGTTTTTCTTGAACTTTAAGTTGAAAGAAGGGCACATTTGAAGGGAAGAGGTATGGTGAATTAAATAGGCTAGGGAAGAAAAAAAAGAATGTCGATGTATTTCCCATGGTTATGATGAGACATTGCCCAGCCCGTGTACTGTTTGGTGCGCATGACGCACAATACTAGGAAGGGTACCTGTAAGCCCCCGATAAATTCACACCACACATTATACCTTTTAGATGTTTTTTCAGATGAATAATATAGGAATAGACAGATATAATATTTCAAAGGATGTTCTGATTGAAACAAGTATATAAAGTTTTATCCTTGCAGTTAACCGAAAGTTTGCATTCTATTCACTAATATGTATGAGACTCCCTGCAGTCACATCAGAGGGCCCCGGATGCGATGCACAGCCTGGGTGCTTGTTATGGACCATCCTCTTCAATAAGATTGAAGCGGAGCTGCAGAGCAAAGAAGTGCTGGATGAGGCAGGACCACCAAAAGAAAGGAAATGGGCTATCCAGGATCTCCAGTCTGTTGGTCCACCTGTGCTTAAGACCTAGCCCATTAAGCCCCAGCCAGTGGGCTCACCCGTGTTTGAGCCTCTGCCCCTTGGTCTCCTTGAGTTTGACCCCCTTTTTTCCTGACCCCTCTGTGCCTGGGGTGTTGAGGTACAATTTGCACCCTCGCAGGAGGAACAGTGCACCAAAGGGAAAGTCAGATTAGTAGGGAAGGAATGTATTGCTGAAGAATTAGATGCATGTACCCTGCCCATGGTAGCAACGATAGTTTAGGGAAAGGGAGATTGATGCATCGTTTGGACAGTCGACAAACAGGGCAAATGAACTGTGATTCTAAAGAAATACCTTGCCCTGCAACGTGGGATCTGGATCCTACCTAGACAAACAGCTCTACTGCCGTTGCTCAACAGCGCCTACACCTAATGAACGATAGGGGTCCGCCAGCGGGACCTAGATGTACGCTTGGAACTTTGTTCTATTTCCTTGCTTTATCCCCATTAGCTCCATTGCATGTTCTTTCCTCTGAACACATGTTTGATACTTTGCTCATCACAGAGGGAAGAATTGAAATGTGTTGCGGTCACATCACTCATGCTTTACATTGTATTATGTAAGCATTTATATAGTTATTTCATAATAATCTTTTTTTCATACATATGTAACCAATTCCTGCAAATACTCTGAGATTAAGTTAGCTTCTGTGCCACCATTTTCTCTCATACAGCCTCCATTTCGCCCTATGATTGAAACTAAGCTTTTGTCTCATGTTGCTTGCCTCAGCAGAAGGCTGCTGGGATGCATTTGCATCTCCAAGGTTAGGCCTCACTGAAGCATGAGAAAGATGCCTTTTAATGCATACCTTTCCCAGAGATAGAGGGTGCTTCCACTATTCCAGCTGCAAGCACAGACTGTATGACCTCGCCAGAGAGACAGCGTGTGCCCGGTCTCAGACTTTTAGCTCATCCTTCTGTGCCTCCCTTTTGTTCAGTGTTTGCCTAAGCTGTATTTTTCCATAATCGGCGGGTCTTTGTGGGCTCTGCAAAATACATAATGTAACTTTATGCTTGTTAGAGTCAGTCCCTCGACAGCCATCCCATTGGGCTGGTCAGACTGGACTCCATTGCAGTGTATTTACTAATAAACTAGTTAGTTTGTGTTCTCTACTGCCTCATCGACTCTTCATTTCTTGTAAGGCTAGAGGAAGTTGTGAGTGACCCAGGTGATCCTAGTTGGGTCTCTTCCTTCACTTCCAATGGTAAATTACACTTGAAAGATGTTTCAAGGCAATCCCCAAGTTAACCATAGGAGAGATAGGCCTTGCTGTAGTGAAAAATAAATGTAGCATTATTTCACTACCAGGACATGTAAAACTCCAAAGAACATGTCCTTCTTTTTAAGTACACTGCACCCCGTCCATGGGGCTGCCCCATGGAGAGAAATGTGCTTGCAAACCAAAGAGCTTTAATTTTCAATGCTTGTGCACATGTCCGCTAGTGCTTCATATCTGCCTGCCTGTTGGTATTGGAGACAACATTGGATTTGAAAGGTCATGACCAGTAGGTTGATGTTACTATGGACCATCCAGTGAGTGAATGGTGTCTCAGCCACGGTGAAAGGTATTTGGTCTAATTTTTTAATGTGCAGCATGGTACAGTTCGCATCTCTACGTGCCATTGTCATCTGTTTTTCTGTTTTTCTGTTAGATCGTATGCTAAAAACAGATATGTAGTGTTGATGTATTGCCATTGCACGTGGCCAGAATGTAATGTTTGCAACGTCCAGCTAAATATTACTATTGACCGAAATTGTGACTGTCCATGTTGTAATATGTCTCATTGTATTATGCGGAAGACACCATGTTGCCCAGAAAAGAAATTCGGGATGATAAAGTGGTCATAACATTGTCAACTACTGCCAAAGCCATTTCTAGATTGACCCTGTCGATCTCACTCAATCTCACAGCAGCTTCCTGTTGGTAAATCTTCCATAGCTCATTGTATATTCCGTACAAAAAGCACATTTTGACGTGGGTTCCGGGGACCTAATAAAAATCTCTGAAATCCATGTCATCCGAAAGAAGTGGCAAGTGTTGCTTCACCTAGGAATGTGTTGAGGTTTTTAGCAAATCAAGGCACACATTTCTAACACTATATGATGTCACCAACCCCGAGTTTTCTGTCTGTACATATAGCTTATCAGGCATATTGAAACTAAACCCTTTGGAGCTACTCAGTATCTAGATTTTCACCTGTTTGTGTCCACAGGCCAAACCAACCATCCCTTCCAATTGGGATCTGATGAATTGAAGGAACCATTACGCATCATGGTATCCAGTGTATCCTCCCTGAAGTGTGTGAAATGCTGCCAATTCTCGAATCATGAGAATGCGGGAATACGTGGGATGTTCAAATCTTTCACTTTTGCTATACCTAGACATGATGTCTATTGCACGGTCTTGTTCAGGAAAATCATTTGATGTGGTGTGAGGCATGCTCTAAATAAGGCCTCTGTTCCCTGAACCTATCAATCTTTTGTACCCCAGATTGATTTTGTGTCTATAGTGTCTTTCCTAATGTCAAACCCCTGTTCAGACAGTTGGGAAATAAAGAAAGTGGAGTATATCAGCTTTGTGTTCGTTAACATATTTTTCTTTGCAGGTGTAGGTGCAAGTCTATAGTAATATGAGGCTGTGTCTGATGTTTCAAAACCTGAAAAATATGCAAACTTCTGTACAAATGTCTTTGAACTACCTCTCGGCGGTGTTGTGCAGTGTTCCCATTGTGTGTAATTATAAACAGCGCATGGGATACTAGCTTTGTAGAAAAAAAAGCAAACATAGAGCTGGTAGCAGAAAATGGCCACAAAATGACTTGTACATCATACAATTTATAATTAGAAAATGTGGCTGATTGCTTCAAATCTGAAAGCCAATCATGCACAGTGAAAGTACTGGAGGTGATGATGTCATTTGAAGAAATTTTGAATGAATAAGGAATTTTCAAAAGTTCAGTAGGACCATAGACATCATATGATACCATGTCCCATACAATTCCTTCAGGAACTTGAACTGCTGTAATGTCACTAGGGACAAGTCCTGTAGTTCACGGGGTGAAGATGCATGTGGTATACTGCAGAGCGTTCTGCGAGAGAGTGTCCATTCAAAAGACAGATACTATACCAATCTAAAGTACCAGGAAAAGTCATCCAAGTGTAATCCAAAGATGTATCCAGAAAACAATGAAGTTCGTTTTTTTCAGCGAAAGATAGAAAGCATAAACTCGAAGCTTGTAAGGGAGGGACTGTGTCAGCAGCTCAGATTCACTTGGGTCTGACGTTATTAAAGCTTCCATCTGAACTTCCTTTACGGTAGAGAGAGGAGCACAGTGGCTACCCAGGAGCCCACGTGGCCTACTGTTGAGAATCGGCCACATTGTGGGGTTTGATCAGATCAATTGAGAAAAACCTTTTGTCTCTGCGGCCGGCAAGAGACAGAAGGACAGTTCTGGTGCCTTTGACAGCTGGGACAGGTACAGGCGCTATGTAGGATGGCCCAAATTCTTTCATGTCCACAATTTTCTCTCTGACCAAGTCCCCAATCACCGCGACCAAGGTAGGGTCTTGCCGTTACCATTTTCACTTCCCCAGTGGCGGTGCGTTTTACTTGGACGTTGCTTTGTAAAGATCAGTATTCTATAAGGTCCTGTAAAACATCCAAACGATCATTGTGGTCAAATGGTGTTTCAGCCACCACTGTGCCATCCCTATCGAGGTTGTGTACTCACATTCTTATCCCAAACAGGAGCTTATTAGGTCAATGACCCCCCTAGGGATATTCTTGGCATGTTGTTAAGTGCCCTCTGGACCCCATATAGGTGATTGATCCAACTGCTGTCCGAGCCTAGTACCCTTGCTGTTAAGGATTGCTTTAAGTCACGGTTTTTCCTCTCTACTCTAAATTTCACTTAGGATAATAGAGAGTAGAGTACAGCAAGGTCACACCCAAACTTCCCATGGCTTCTTTGTAAGCCTGAGACCAAATGCAGGGCCCTGGTCAGAATGTAGTGTGCCAATTGCGTACTTCCTGATGAAGACTCCCAAATCCTTTAAAACAGTTCAAGTGCCAGCCAAACCCACAGGAATCTAGAGCATGAATCTACTGCCATCAAAATGTACTTGTAAGTTCTGTCCGAGTGTAAGGGGCCGCGGTGATCCAAATAAACACACTCGAGAGGTTTGTCTGAGATCAATTAAGTTATCTGTGGTGAAACTGCTACAGTGGAGCTGTTCATCTGCTGGCAGATGTTGCATTTAAGGACAAAATCCTTGTACTGTTTAGTAAGATCTGGACACCAATAGCGCTGCTTTAGTAATTAAACTGTAGCATTGATCCCTGCATGTGCTGTATCCAGACCCTTGTGTGCGGCTACTATCAATCCTAATCTGTGATCAGTGTTTGGCATTACTCTATCCCCCACTCCTGGTATTTGGTCATACAGAATATTTTGTGCATCTAACTTGTAGGAGTACCCTGTTGGCAGGGCTTAGATGTTGCACTTGGCATTGACAGCTATCATAGTTGTTCCGTCTATCCTCGTACTGGACCGACTTACTGCAGCAACGGTCGGCCGGGAAGATCCATCAGTATAAATAATACATTCATATCGATCTAGAGGCATTATTTAATTCGGCAGAGGATATTTGTGTATGTACTGAAGGAATGCTCATGTTTGTAATGTAGAATCAAATCTGTAATCTACATCTGTAGCATTGAGTGTGTTAGCTCATTGAATCTATCTTGAAGGTAATGCTTTTGCATTTAGAATGCTTGCCTTTGTAGCGGCCTCTAGGGTTGGTACTGGGGTCACAATAATTATGAGTTTCTCCTGTGCCAGGGCTCTCTCTCTCTCTCTCTCTCTCGCTACAGCAATCTGTATTGCTGTGAGTATTTTTTCTGTTGGTACAAAACGTATTTCAGCATTTGTGTACAAATGTGATTTGTAAGCAACAGGTACTGTATCGCCGTCATTGAAAGTGATGTAAGTGTACCCGGTAGGTCCAGGTTAGTTGTGTTGACACATGTTTGTAAATGTTTGGAAGCTTTCATGTCAGCTTGTACTGAACGTAGGATATCAATATGTTCCTGTGTCCAATGATGCACTGAAAAATCAGGTCTAATTAAGTCTTAGAATGGCTTTGCCCTTTCTCCATAACCCAAAATGTATGTTCTGCCAAAATTCAAAAATCCTACAATGGATTGTAGTCTTTTCAGAGCTGTTGGAGGTCGGAGCAGTGCACACTCTTCTAAAAATTGTGGAGCCAGGCTTTTGCCTTCACTTGATAATTTGTATCCTAAAAATAGGACACACAGGTAGGCGATTTTTGATTTTTTGAAACTAAATTAGTATCCCAAGAGAGGGAAACGCAGAATGATGTGGTTCACCCTAGCCAAGTGTTCCATTAATTCATCGTCCGTCAGATAGATGTAATCTATATATAACAATGCTTCTTCATCAAAATTTTGAAATAACTCTGTTGACCTGGTTGAGAACAACCCAGGGCTATTCTAATACCCATGTGGTAATCAGCAAAATTGGCGTTGAGAGCCAGAGATATACAGGAGAATTCCCTCAGGCGTTGCCATATAGCCACCGCTGCTGCCTCCCCTTTTATGTTACTCAGTATAATTGTTGATGCTTTGGCAACATTGTTCACCAGTGTAATTCCCAGATGTAAGTCAGGTTCTGCCTGTACTCATTCTGAATTTGTTTCAGTACCTCTGGTATGATTGCTATTGAAGGGGTGCCATGTGTTCTGATATACATGGCTGCAAAGATTGTATTCCACGTGACACAATCTTCTACCGGGGAAGCCATCCCAATTGGTAAGCACATTATCAGATTTCTGTGTTTTCCCTGCATGCCTGTATGGGGAAAAACTACTTCAAGCTGTGCTGTTTTTTGTGCTATCCAGATGGAATTTGCTTCTGGCTGGGGTGAACCTTTCCCATAATTGCTTTTAGTGTTTGTGGGCTAATACCTGTGGTAATCATGTGTGGTTATGTAGCCTGAGCAATCCCCTGGTTGTATTGTCAATGTTCTCATTACATGTTGTATTAGATTTCTGTAAATTTTACAAAATCTCTGTAAAGTTTATGCATTCCAACCAGGTGTTAAAGCAGCAACGCCTGGATGCAGTGTGTATGATGCTAATACCGGCCAGGTCGCTCCTTCTCTGCTGAGCAGACAGAGTCTCACGTGTTCTTGGGTATGGGGTAGGGCACCTTTAAACCAATTAATGTTCTCTTGGTAAGTTAACAGCACTTCTAAGTCCATGTAGGGAAAATATTGATGAGATGGTTCATCTTCAATATATTCATAAAATAACCATGTGTGTGTGTCTGCAGGTGGGAACTCAACCCAAGAATAGAATACCTCTGTTCTGAATGCTTTGTTGCCTCAACCATGAAGGTAACTTCTCCACCTGTGTGTGGGAGGCCATGTTGTAATATTTTCATGGTAACTGCTTGTCTGCAATTTTCTGAAAAATTTAGTTCTTCACCCAGTTGTTTGGTCATTGTTAGAACATTAGTATTTAACTGATATTTTATAAAGATATGGTATGCACAATGTGGGAACCTCTAATCCTCCAAGCTTGATTTAACCTATAGCCAATATATATGATGTACCAACTCAGCTGAGTAGGATTTGTTTCCTTTTTCACCACGGAGGGCTCTGAGAAAGCATGACTGAACTACTCAGAATAGACCTTTTAAGTGCCTTACCAACGTTGGGGGTGCCATGTGGTGTAGTTCCTACCAATCTGTAGGATCTGTGCATTTTTCAGACCACATAAACTAGGGCTAGGTGTCTAGACTGATTCGGGACACCCCGCAGGATATTTTGGCCTATGGACCAGCTAGCTCACAGTGCCACTGTAAGCCCCCCTAACCTACCAGGGAGCGAATGGTTTCTGACAACCACTGAATACGACAACCATGACCCCTCAGGGATAGTGGAAACAGTGCAGAACCTTTGGCTCAGTCTCTCATGCTCACTAAGTCTCAGAGAAATATACAGATAATACACAGCGGGATGTTTTCAATAATATTTATTGAACCAATGTCATTCTTGCATAAATTACGTGTGCTGCAATGATTAGTAAACAGAAGCAGATAAACGTGATTACAAGCACCAAAAGCAAAATTGGTGGGTAGAGTTCTACCATGGTGCTAAAACAGTGTATATATGCAGGCATTTAAAACCCTATTCTGAGTGTACCTGGAATGTATGTAGGTGTAGAGCCAAGAATCCCTCTCAAGGATGAACCAACGCCATCACCTGATTGGATAAAGTAAAGGACCCCATCTTGGTCACAAACTGGACACCCTCATGACATGTCAGACCACTGTGTGGTGATTTCTCAGCATGCAAAGACCCTTGGTGTCAGCGGAAGTACCTCCTCTACTTATCTCATCGTTTATAATAGAAAGCAGCCTTGCGATGTAAGCATAGATTAGTGATGGTATGGCTATATAGATAGCCTTGTCGCCCCATGGATGAAGACAGTAATGACATTTTGATGTGGTGTGAAACAAGACGTTGTACATGATGTTCAGGGCATTGTGCGAATCTAGATATATTAATAAGTTTAGCTTCAGAGAAATAATACAACATTGTTGTGAATACAAATGTGTGCCAAAGGTCAGAGCTGGAAATGTTATTTGTGAGGACATTGTAAGAAATTAGCTGCTTAGCTACCTGGGCCTAACTTGAGAATATAACACTGGTGTCCACCCAGGACACCCACCATCCAGACGTTAGGGGCTGAGTGGGGAGCCCCAAGGCCCCCGCTGCCCCAACTGGCTTGCTAGTTTCTCGTATAGTACATCAAGCAAATATTCTAAAACGTTTATCATAACAATTGATTAAACAGCGCACAAATAGACAATACATGATTAGCAGCGTCAGTATGTCTTGCTCATATTTGAGGGCTTCCGGACGGGAATACTCTTTTCTTCTTCTGATTGACATTTGCAAGAAAACAATTACTGCATTACAAATTTTTCCATTTTCTAGACTACAGATATAGTTAAAAGCAGGCTTATAAAAATACAATTTATTATCTAAAAATAGGGACCGTTAAACGTGCTTCCTGATGTCTCTATAAAAATTACAAAGAAAGTATAAAGTGCAGTGTGAACTGTATTGACTTCCCATCACAAGGGCATTTTGGAGGGTTACCATACCACTTGCCCATTACAGAAAATGTAAGCAGGTGACGGAGGGTACACAACCGTAACTATGGGGCTCATTAAGATGGCAGAAAAATAGCCACAGCTGGGCTGCCATCATCATGAGATTTACCCCCTGCCACATCATGATGGCGGTGGGTATCGCAGTGGGCGGAAAGTCCATCTGCCGCTTTTTTACCGGTAGCAATTATCACGATTGCCTGGCGGAGAGGTCAACATGCTCACAATGGCGACGTAGCCTAGCAGGCTCCGCAGGCACCATTATGATGCCAACGGAAGCCTGCCTTTGCATGGCAGTGGAACCGCCAGTGAAAGGCTGGTGGAGAACGTCTCCAGGGGCCTGTTGCAGGCCCCTTTGTGTTGAGGGGAAGTGAGGGTGCAAATGGCTGAAATGCCAGAAACCGGTCCTAGGAAGCTTGTTTCCGGTCCAGGGAAGGCATGGCTTCGCGGTTCGGGCTGGACTGTTCCCATGAGGCACAGGGTCAGACTGATTTGCATATGGCCATGTCTGAACTGGGGTGGCAGAGTGGGCTAAAGACCGGTGATGGATCAAACCCAGATCTGTTGACTGGGTGTGAGTGTTTGATTGGTTCTGATGCTCTGTCTATCACCACCCCCTTTTGTACCGCTTTGTTCGCCATAAGTTGGCAGGGTATGCTCAGACGTGAGTCCCTTGCTCACTTTGCCACTGGATTCAAGTAAGCCTGGCTGAAGACGGCTGAAATGCCAGAAACCGGTCCTAGGAAGCTTGTTTCCGGTCCAGGGAAGCCATGGCTTGGTGGTTCGGGCTGGACTGTTACCATGAGACACAGGGTCAGACTGATTTGCATATGGCCATGTCTGAACTGGGGTGGCAGAGTGGGCTAAAGAACGGTGATAGATCAAACCCAGATCTGTTGACTGGGTGTGAGTGTTTGATTGGTTCTGATGCTCCGTCCATCACCACCCCCTTTTGTACCGCTTTGTTCGCCATAAGTTGGCAGGGTATGCTCAGACGTGACTCGCTTGCTCACTTTGCCACTGGATTCAAGCAAGCCTGGCTGAAGACGGCTGAAATGCCAGAAACCGGTCCTAGGAAGCTTGTTTCCGGTCCAGGGAAGGCATGGCTTGGTGGTTCGGGCTGGACTGTTCCCATGAGGCACAGGGTCAGACTGATTTGCATATGGCCATGTCTGAACTGAGGTTGCAGAGTGGGCTAAAGAACGGTGATGGATCAAACCCAGATCTGTTGACTGGGTGTGAGTGTTTGATTGGTTCTGATGCTCCGTCCATCACCACCCCCTTTTGTACCGCTTTGTTCGCCATAAGTTGGCAGGGTATGCTCAGACGTGAGTTCCTTGCTCACTTTGCCACTGGATTCAAGCAAGCCTGGCTGAAGACGGCAGAAATGCCAGAAACCGGTCCTAGAAAGCTTGTTTCCGGTCCAGGGAAGGCATGGCTTGGCGGTTCGGGCTGGACTGTTCCCATGAGGCACAGGGTTAGACTGATTTGCATATGGCCATGTCTCAACAGGGGTGGCAGAGTGGGCTAAAGAACGGTGATGGATCAAACCCAGATTTATTGACTGGGTGTGAGTGTTTGATTGGTTCTGATGCTCCGTCCATCACCACCCCCTTTTGTACTGCTTTGTTCGCCATAAGTTGGCAGGGTATGCTCAGACGTGATTCCCTTGCTCACTTTGCCACTGGATTCAAGCAAGCCTGGCTGAAGACGGCTGAAATGCCAGAAACCGGTCCTAGGAAGCTTTGTTCCGGTCCAGGGAAGGCATGGCTTGGAGGTTTGGGCTGGACTGTTCCCATGAGGCACAGGGTCAGACTGATTTGCATATGGCCATGTCTGAACTGGGGTGGCAGAGTGGGCTAAAGAACGGTGATGGATCAAACCCAGATCTGTTGACTGGGTGTGAGGGTTTGATTGGTTCTGATGCTCCGTCCATCACCACCCCCTTTTGTACCGCTTTGTTCGCCATTAACCCTGGGCGTAGTTCGCGAAGTAGCACTTCGCGAAGCTACGCAAAGTGCAGTTCGCACTACGCGAGCTACGCGTAGCACTTCGCGAACTGCGTAGTACCTTGTTCGCACTGTGCCAGATGTCGTTTTCAATGATTGCACAGTGCGGACAAGCAACCGGCACTGTGCAATCATTGAAAATGGCATCTTGCACAGTGCGAGCTGTAGTTTTCTGCTGCTCGAGTAGATTTTTACTCGAGCGGCAGCTTTCTCAACGCGAACTGGTAGTTTCTCATCGCGAGCGGTCGCGAGCATACGCGACCACTCACAATGAGAAACCTCACCTCCTCGCGTTGGGAATCTCGCCGGGAGGTTTATTTTCCATGCTCGCGATCGCCAACTTGATGTTGCTGATCGCGAACAAGGAAAAAGTCTCGCCGGGATGTCATTTTGCTTGCTCGCGGCCGCCAACTTGACATTGAGGACCGCGAGCAAGCAAAAATTGACCGCAGCACTACGCAACACTATGCTACGCATGTTCACACTGTGCTACGTTCAGTTCGCGTAGTGCGAAGTAGCGCGAACTTCGCAAACTACGCGAGCGTAGCGTAGTGCTTTGCCCAGGCTTATTTGCCATAAGTTGGCAGGGTATCCTCAGACGTGAGTTCCTTGCTCACTTTGCCACTGGATTCAAGCAAGCCTGGCTGAAGATGGCTGAAATGCCAGAAACCGGTCCTAGGAAGCTTGTTTCCGGTCCAGGGAAGGCATGGCTTGGCGGTTCGGGCTGGACTGGTCCCATGAGGCACAGGGTCAGACTGATTTGCATACGGCAATGTCTGAACTGGGGTGGCAGAGTGGGCTAAAGAACGGTGATGGATCAAACCCAGATCTGTTGACTGGGTGTGAGTGTTTGATTGGTTCTGATGCTCCGTCCATCACCACCCCCTTTTGTACTGCACTGGGGGGTACCCATGGTATGCCCCTCCATTTCACTGCACCACGTGGCAAGCACAGTGTAGTGCCTGCCATGTAGTGCAGTGAAATGCACAACATGCTCTTTTTAACATTGCGACGGTGCTGCTGTCAGCAGCCACCGCTGCAATATTAAAGGTGCGGAATCCAACCGCAGCGGTGGTGGTCCCATCATAATTGTATATGCGGGACCGCCGCATGCATGGCGGTAAGATCCAATCACCGACTAGGGACGCAATGAGCCCCCTTGTTAGGTAAAACCTATGTTGTAATTTTTTTGTCAATACAAGGTACGGTTGGATGCCCAGTAACAATGGGCCTTCACAATACGATCTAACAGTCTGTTTCAAACTTACTGCTAACTTCTCTAGACAATTCATTTGATTGTACTAGTCTTGTTTTTAGATCCCCTTTGCTGTAGTTCTATATTAGGATGGGTTCTTTAAAATCAGCATCCGCATTACATTCAATTAGTAGATTATAAATGTACTTCAGGCAAGAAATGTTTTTGCAGTAGTCAAGGCAGTCCGTTAATATTTCCTTCATGAATTTGGTCTTCTCCTTACTCCAAATCCCATGCCAGAGCATGAAAGCTGCTATACTAATATAATTGCTTATGTGGGAGGCTGACAATTCCTTATGGACTATAATCGAAGGGGTTGAATTAGCAAATGCTAAAAGCCTTCTTAGGAACGTATTTTCCTGTGTTTGTAGAGAGGTGTAATTTGCCATTCCCCATAGTGCTGCACCATAACATGTACCTGTGAGGCACTTGCTCCTGTATAGGGTCAGGATTTCTCTCACTGGCTTGTTAACGATTTTATTGGACATTCTGAAAATGCCCTCGAGTATTCATGTAAATTTCAATTCACATATGTCAATGTGTGTGCTCCAACTTCCATTTCCATTAAAAAGAAGTTCTAGGTTTAAAAAAGATGCTGTTCTTTCAATACGTACACCTTCTACATGAAGATTTCTGCTCTTTATCATCCCTTTCCCACATATCATTGTAAAGGTTTTACTGAGGTTAAGTTAAGTCTTTCCCAGCCATGAATTGTGCAAACATTTCGATTAAACATTGGAGCCCATTCGCTGTTCTAGATAACAGGACAGCGTCACCTGCATACAGAAGGACTGGCGTAACACGATTGCCAACTCTTGGAGCATCGGCATTCAGGCTTTGCAGGGATACATCAACATTATTAATATAAAGAGAGAATAAAAGTGGTGCAAGTAAACAGCCTTGCCTAATACCACGGGTAACTCTAAAAAGGGGTGTGCATTCACCGTTAGGGTCATATCGTACTCTTGAGGATAATAGAGTGTAAATTTGTGACTGATAAATTACATCTTTTGGGGCTCCCATCCCTAGTAAGATATGCCATAATTTTGCATGGTTGACTAGATCAAATGTGCTTGTAAGATCTGCAAAGCAGAGATGTAGTTGGCCTTCTTTAGCTAGGGTGTACTTCCCAATCAATAGTTTGAGGTTGGAGCACTGCTCAACTGTCCCTTTACCCCTTCTGAATCCATACTGTTACTCGGTTAGGATATTATTTTCACTTGCCCAGCTTTTGAGTCTTTCTAGAAGGATTCTACCCATCAGCTCCAATGTTGACTCAAGTAGGGATATAGGGCGATAGCATTATGCGTCCCCTCCATCTCCTTTCTTAACCCCTTCGATGCTCATGACGGAATGGTTCCGTCATGATCATCGGTGCCCCTGTGCTCATGACGGAACCATTCTGTCATGAGGCCAGGGGCACGAAATCCCTCCACTGCAGACAGCAGAGGGATTTCTATTTAATCCCTTTGACCTTGGGAGCTGGGGAAGAGCTTCCCCAGCTCCCGAGGCCCCCTCCCTGGTTTCTGTGCAATGAAGATCAGCGCGCACGTCGCGCTGTCTTCATTGCACAGAAACCAAAACTGAAATGAGCCCTAGACACCAGGGAGCGGGGAGCGGCCCCTTAGGCAAGGGCTTTTGCTCCCCCCAAATATTTTTAGAGTCATTTAGTCTTTTTGCCCCCCCTGGGGGGCAGATGCGGGCAGTAGCCCCCAATCTGCCCCCCCCGGGGGGCAAAAAGCCCACTAGACACCAGGGATATTTACTTTGCGCAAATAATTTATTAGGGTGGGGGCTGCCCATGAAGGGCATGTCCATGCCCTCACCCCGCATAATGTACAGCCTTTCTGCTCCCCCTGGGGGGCAGTTGGGGGCAGTAGCCCCTAATCTGCCCCCCCCGGGGGGCAGAAAGCCCACTATACGCCAGGGATTCATTTTTTCTCATAATTTGTGGTGGGGGCTGCCCAATATGGGCATACCCATGCCCCCACCCAACCTCCGAAAAAATGTCAGCCTTTCTGCCCCCCTTGGGGGCATTAGCCCCCAATCTGCCCCTCCGGAGGGGCAAAAAGCCCACTAGACGCCAGGGATTTTTTTGGCAAATTTTAATTAGGGTGGGGGCATTGGCATGCCCGTTTTGGGCAGCCCCCACCCTAATTAAAATTTGTCCAAAAAACTCCCTGGCGTCTAGTGGACTTTCTGCCCCCCTGGGAGGCAGATGGGGCCATTAGCCGCCAATCTGCCCTGCCGGGGGGGGAAGAAAAAGCCCACTAGATGCCAGGGTTTTTTTGGGGGCAAATTTGAATTATGGTGGGGGCTTCCAAAACGGGCATACCCATGCCCCCACCCCCTCTTCCCCAAAAATAACAGCCTTCCTACCCCCTGGGGGGCAGATGGGGCAGTAGCCCCCATTCTGCCCCCCAGGGGGGGGGCAAAAAGCCCACTAGAGGCCATGGATTTTTTGGGAAAATTTTAATTAGGGCCCCCAACCTAATTAAAATTTGCCCCAAAACTCCTTGGCGTCTAGTGGACTTTCTGCCCCCCCCCCCCGGGGGCAGATGGGGGCATTAGACCCCAATCTGCCATGCCAGGGGGGCAAAAAGCCCAATAGATGCCAGGGAGTTTTTTTGAGGCAAATTTGAATTAGGGTGGGGGCTCCCAAAACGGGCATGCCCATGCCCCCACCACCCTCCCCCGCAAAAATAACAGCCTTCCTGCTCCCCTGTGGGGCAGATGGGGCAGTAGCCCCCAATCTGCCCCTCCAGGGGGGCAAAAAGCCCACTAGACGCCAGGGATTTTTTTGGGGCAAATTTGTATTAGGGTGGGGGGTCCCAAAAAGGGCATATCCATGCCCCCACCCCCACAAAAATTACAGCCTTCCTGCCCCCCTGGGGGGCAAACGGGACAGTAGCCCCCAGTCTGCCCCTCCGGGGGGCAAAAAGCCCACTAGACGCCAGGGTTTTTTTTAGGCAAATTTTAATTAGGGTGGGTGCATTGGCATGCCCGTTTTGAACAGCCCCCACCCTAATTAAAATTTGCCCAAAAAAATCCCTGGCATCTAGTGGACTTTCTGCCTCCTCTGGGGGGCAGATGGGGGCATCAGCCCCCATTCTGTCCTGTTGGAGGGGTAAAAAGCCCAATAGACTCCAGGGATTATTTTGTGGCAAATTTTAATTAGGTTGGGGGTTGGCCAAAATGGCCATGCCCATGCCCCCACCCCCTCCCCGCAAAAATTACAACTTTCCTGCCCCCCCCGTGGGGGACAGATAGGGCAGTTGCCCCTAATCTGCCCCCCCGGTGGGCAAAAAGCCTACTAGACGCCAGGGATTTTTTTAGGCAAATTTTAATTAGGGTGGGGGCATTGGCATGCCCGTTTTGAACAGCCCCCACCCTAATTAAAATTTGCCCAAAAAAATCCCTGGCATCTAGTGGACTTTCTGCCCCCCCGGGAGGGGCAGATAGGGCCAGTAGCCCTCAATCTGCCCCCCTTGGGGGGCAAAAAGCCCACTGGACGCCAACGATTATGCAGGCTTTTTTTATGTGTGGGGGTGGGGGCTGCCCAGAATGGGCATACCAATGCCCCCACCCCCCAAAAAATAGCCACAGTGTTTCTGCCCCACTTGGGGGAATATCGGGGCAACCCCCTCCCCCTATATGCCCCCCCGGGTGGCAGAAAGTCAACTAGGCACAGAGTTGTTTTTAGCAATATGCCTACCTGTGGATTTAGGGCACTAGCACAGCCGTCACATAGGGAAACCTACCACACCCACACATTTCTGAACACTAGACACCCGGGGGCTTCCAGGGAGGTATAGCTTGCGTGGATCCCCCAGCGTTTCCGTACCGAGAATTCCCTGCAAACCTCAATTTTAGCTGAAAAAATCACTTTTTTCACATATTTTGGTGTGGAAAAGTTGTGGCATCACCGGGCTCACACAAATTAACCACCACCCAGCGTTCCCCCAGGTCTCCCGGTAAAAATGGTGCCTCACTTGTGTGGGAGGCCCAAGTACCCGCGACAGGCAAGGGCCCAAAACGTAGTGAGACGACATCAAAATGGCCTATCGCAAAACCACCTGGTTTTGCAAGGGGGGTCACTTGGGTTTTTGGCCCGGTGCTCGGTGGCCATCTAGGGAAACCTACCAAACCCATACATTTCTGAAAACTAGACACCCGGGGGCTTCCAGGGAGGTATGGCTTGCAAGGATCCCCCGACGTTTCCTTACCCAGAATCCCCTGCAAACCTCAATTTTAGCTGAAAAAATCACCTTTTTCACACATTTTGGTGTGGGAAAGTTGTGGCATCACCGGGCTCACACAAATTTACCACCACCCAGCGTTCCCCCAGGTCTCCTGGTAAAAATGGTACCTCACTTGTGTGGGAACCAAAGGAAATGATGGACGGAGTGTTGAACATTGCAAGCACTCACCCCCAGTCAACTGATCTGGGTTTAATCCATCACCATTCTTTAGCCCATTCTGCCACCCCAGTTCAGACATGGCCATATGCAAATCAGTCAGGGCGCTGTGCCTCATGGGAACAGTCCAGCCCGAATTGCCAAGCCATGTCTTCCCTGGACCGGAAACAAGCTTCCTAGGACCGGTTTCTGTCATTTCAGCCATCTTCAGCCAGGCTTGCTTGAATCCAGTGGCAAAGTGAGCAAGGGACTCACGTCTGAGCATACCCTGCCAACTTATGGCAAACAAAGCAAAAACCAAAGGAAATGATGGACGGAGTGTTGAACATTGCAAGCACTCACCCCCAGTCAACTGATCTGGGTTTAATCCATCACCATTCTTTAGCCCACTCTGCCACCCCAGTTCAGACATGGCCATATGCAAATCAGTCCGACCCTGTGCCTCATGGGAACAGTCCAGCCCGAATTGCCAAGCCATGTCTTCCCTGGACCGGAAACAAGCTTCCTAGGAGCGGTTTCTGGCATTTCAGCCATCTTCAGCCATGCTTGCTTGAATCCAGTGGCAAAGTGAGCAAGGGACTCACGTCTGAGCATACCCTGCCAACTAATGGCGAACAAAGCAAAAACCAAAGGAAATGATGGACGGAGTGTTGAACATTGCAAGCACTCACCCCCAGTCAACTGATCTGGGTTTGGAAGGCTCTGGACAAACTCAGACTGAATGGCCCAGTATTTGAAGTGGCAGACAGCTTTTCCATTACTCGTCCAGTGGAGGCTAACTATCTATCCCTTTGCACCAGGATTTCCAACACTTCGGACCGCCTCGTCCCTCAAAAAAAAAAAGGGTAAACCCCAGAGACGGGCACCAGCCCCATGGTTTGATGACTCTTTAAGAGCTCTCAAACTAGCATGCAGACAAGCAGAGAGAAAATGGAGGCAGGGTTACTCTGACACCTACAAAATTCTTTGGAAAGAAAACCTCCGGGAGTACAAAACGGCTATCGCCCAAAATAAGGCTAAACATTACTGCTCCATCATTTCCAATGCCACTAACAGCTCAAAAAGTATCTTTCAGATACTTAAAAATCTAACTAATCCGGACTGTGTCACTTCTACACAGCCTCCCACCCAAGCCCTCTGTGACAATCTTGCAGTGTTTTTTATCAACAAAATCAACACTATTATTCACAACCTGAAAACACCTCCAGCCTCAGGCATTTCCAATATGCAGGGACCAGACACCAGTTCTCGAAACTCGTCGCCTCCTGGCCCTGTCCTTTTGGCTAGACTTCAGGAATTCCCCCCGATTCCGGTCTCCGAGTTTGAAAGACTGGCGCTTGGTATCACCTCGGGCTCTCCACTCGACCCCCTACCACCAAAAGTCTGGAAAAATTTTGGAAACGAGCTCTTTGACACCATGCGCCTTATATGTAATCAGTCTCTCCACAGTGGCTTTGTTCCAACTCCCTGGAAACAGGCACTGATCACCCCTCTCTTGAAGAAACCTTCCCTGAGCTCGGACTGTCTGTCAAATTACCGACCCATCTCCCTGCTGCCTTTCCCAGCGAAGATCGTCGAACGATGGGTCAGCTCGGGCCTGTCCGCCCATTTAGAACAAAACAATCTCCTTGATGATCACCAGTTCGGGTTCCGTCCTGCCCACGGCACCGAAACAGCAGTCCTGACAGCCTTGGAGGATCTTCGCATGTGTGCAGACAGGGGTCAGCCAGTGGCGCTGATACTGCTGGACCTGTCTGCCGCATTCGATACGGTCAATCATGGTATGCTGCTGCAGAGACTTGGTGAGGTGGGAGTGGAGGGCACTGCATTGCTCTGGTTTCACTCCTACCTTCGGGACAGAAGACAGGCTGTCTCTCTCCCCCCATTCCAATCCACCTTCGCATCAGTACCCCAGGGAGTCCCTCAGGGCTCCTCCATCAGCCCCATCCTTTTTAATGTGTATCTCATCCCGCTAATCCAACTAATCCAATCCTTTGGGATCAAAACAATAAACTACGCGGATGATACACAGCTCATCCTCTCTTGGGAGGGTGAAGATGCCACTCCTTTCTCGACCTTCCACGACTGCTTAAGAGCGACGGCTGGATGGCTTCACATAAATTCCCTCCAGTTTAACTCCGCAAAAACGGAGGTTCTGTTCTGTTCAGGCACCAAGATACCCCGTCAGTTTCCGACTGATTTCTGGCCCCTAGAGTTTAGTGACAAACCTCTGCCAGTTCCCTCGGTTCGCAACCTGGGAGCCATGCTTGACAACAAATTAAGTATGGAAACCCAGGTGACGAAAACTGTGGGGATCTGCACAGCCCTGCTTCGCTCACTGCGGAAAATCATGCCTCTCCTCCCGGCACAAGCCAGGGCGTCGATAGTCAGGTGTACGATACTCAGTCGCCTTGACTATTGTAACGCCCTGCTCCTGGAGTCTCCAGTCACGCTGATGGATCGTCTACAGCGAATTCAATCTGCCGCCGCCAAGCTGGCTCTTGGCTGGACGAGGAGGGCTTCGGCCACAGCAGCTCTGTCTGAGCTACACTGGTTACCTCTAAAACAACGAGTGGCTTTCAAGTCCCTCTGCATTGTCTTTAAGGCTCTGCATGGACTTGGACCTAAACCTCTGCAAGCCCTGTTTAGGTGGTACACTCCTGCCAGAGATCTACGCTCGTCCTCGGCTTGTCTGGTAAAGGTACCCAGATTTAATAAAGCCAGAACAGGGGGAAGATCCTTCAGGGTTGCAGCGGCCAAGCTGTGGAACAGCTTACCCACTGACATACGTCAGATGTCCCAGCTTCTTCCGTTTAGGAGACGTATCAAGACCTGG
The DNA here is from genome assembly GCF_964204655.1 of Triturus cristatus. NCBI lineage: Eukaryota > Metazoa > Chordata > Amphibia > Caudata > Salamandridae > Triturus > Triturus cristatus. The sequence continues at coordinate 1,105,728,333 of NC_140582.1, read as the reverse complement.
CTTTTCCCTCAATAAACTGTCCGTTGACTGTTCCCCCGGTTATTCGCTAACTGAGTATTCTACAGCGCCAGGAAGCCTGCAAGGTATCAGTCGCGCTCTACAAATTCCCAAAATAAATAATAAAAATCCATCACCATTGTTTAGCCCACTCTGCCACCCCAGTTCAGACATGGCCATATGCAAATCAGTCCGACCCTGTGCCTCATAGGAACAGTCCAGCCCGAATTGCCAAGCCATGTCTTCCCTGGACCGGAAACAAGCTTCCTAGGACCGGTTTTTGGCATTTCAGCCATCTTCAGCCAGGCTTGCTTGAATCCAGTGGCAAAGTGAGCAAGGGACTCACGTCTGAGCATACCCTGCCAACTTATGGCGAACAAAGCAAAAACCAAAGGAAATGATGGACGGAGTGTTGAACATTGCAAGCACTCACCCCCAGTCAACTGATCTGGGTTTAATCCATCACCATTCTTTAGCCCATTCTGCCACCCCAGTTCAGACATGGCCATATGCAAATCAGTCCGGCCCTGTGCCTCATGGGAACAGTCCAGCCCGAATTGCCAAGCCATGTCTTCCCTGGACCGGAAACAAGCTTCCTAGGACCGGTTTCTGGCATTTCAGCCATCTTCAGCCAGGCTTGCTTGAATCCAGTGGCAAAGTGAGCAAGAGACTCACATCTGAGCATACCCTGCCAACTTATGGCGAACAAAGCAAAAACCAAAGGAAATGATGGACGGAGTGTTGAACATTGCAAGCACTCACCCACAGTCAACTAATCTGGGTTTAATCCATCACCTTTCTTTAGCCCACTCTGCCACCCCAGTTCAGACATGGCAATATGCAAATCAGTCCAACCCTGTGCCTCATGGGAATAGTCCAACCCGAATTGCCAAGCCATGTCTTTCCTGGACCGGAAACAAGCTTCCTAGGACCAGTTTCTGGCATTTCAGCCATCTTCAGCCAGGCTTGCTTGAATCCAGTGGCAAAGTGAGCAAGGGACTCACGTCTGAGCATACCCTGCCAACTTATGGCGAACAAAGCAAAAGCCAAAGGAAATGATGGACGGAGTGTTGAACATTGCAAGCACTCACCCCCAGTCAACTGATCTGGGTTTAATCCATCACCATTCTTTAGCCCACTCTGCCACCCCAGTTCAGACATGGCCATATGCAAATCAGTCCGACCCTGTGCCTCATGGGAACAGTCCAGCCCGAACTGCCAAGCCATGCCTTCCCTACACACGTGCAAATAAAGTTTGTAAACAAAGACCTCCGGTTGCAATTTCTGTACTACGACGGAGTACCGACGGAGAGAGCGGGGCTCCCTATTCTGAGTTGTAACCAGGTTGAGGTGGGCCTACTTGTCCCACAAATTGGACAAGTTCCAGCGAGATTGTATCCGCAAGAGCATTAACTGGTTTGGTCTTTGTTTACAAACTTTATTTGCACGTGTGTAACACTTTCTAGCTGCAGCTTTGTTTTGGTCCTGATGAAAGCCATACATACTTTTGAGATGGTCATTGGCTGAAACATGTCGACCTTTTGTCACCAAGCAGTCTACAATAGTAACTGCTTTGCACTGTTTTTCATTTCTGGCAGGGCTAATGAGCCAATAAAAAATCATTTTTTCACTAGCACTAGCCAGTTTTAGATCACACTCACACATCTTCTAAAAACTTTTTTGCGCTGCGCCCTCACTTCACACAAGTACTCGTCTTTGGGATCTGAGTATCCTAATTCTCCATATAAAACATCCCTGAGCTCCCACCTCTCAGTGCGGTGGTTGTAGCCCTCAGTGGGACTAGGTTTTCCCACTGAGAGGAGAAAGCCCAAATGATGAAGCATGTCACCTTCTGGTGAGTGAGGGCATTCATCCTGAAAGGGATTCTTTTCCTTTTCTTTATTAGGGCACTGTCATTCTAGACACAGCTTGATTACAATATTCCTCTTTTTCATGCTCATGTTTTAAAGTTGCTCAGACCCGAGAAGTTATTTGTGTGTTATATGATTACGTTTTGGGGAAAAACTTCTTGCAGGTCTTAAAATTCGTTCCCTTGGACCCCCTCCTCCCTTTTTGTGTGTTACCCGACTGATGTGGGTGACCAATGCAAAAGATGCGTTGGACACCTAAGGAAGGAGCCGCATGCACGCCTTGCACGCACGCCTTGCACAATGTCTTCAATTGAGACTGACGTGGGTGGACCGAGCCGCACGTACGCCTTGCATGCACGCCTTGCACAAAGTCTTCTATGGGGAATGACGCGGGTGGAAATAGCCGCACGCACGCCTTGCATAATGTCTTCAATGGGGACTGACGCGGGTGGACCGAGCCGCACACATGCCTTGCACGCACGCCTTGCACAATGTCTTCAATGGGGACTGACACGGGTGGACCGAGCCGCACGCACGCCTTGCACTCACGCCTTGCACAATGTCTTCAATGGGGACTGACATGGGTGGACCGAGCCGCACGCATGCCTTGCACGCACGCTTTGCACAATGTCTTCAATGGGGACTGACGCGGGTGGACCGAGCTGCATGCACGTCTTGCACGCACACCTTGCACAATGTCTTCAATGGGGACTGATGCGGGTGGACCGAGCCGCACGCACGCCTGCACGCACGCCTTGCACAATGTCTTCAATGGGAACTGACATGGGTGGACCGAGCCGCACACACACCTTGCACGCACGCCTTGCACAATGTCTTCAATTGGGACTGACATGGGTGGACCGAGCCGCACGCACGCCTTGCAAAATGTCTTCAATGGTGACTGACGCGGGTGGACCAAGCTGCACGCACGCCGTGCACATTTGCCTTGCACAATCTCTTCAATTGGGACTGACATGGGTGGACCGAGCCGCATGCACGCATTGCACGCACGCCATGCACAATGTCTTCAATGGGGACCGATGCGGGTGGACCGAGCCGCACGCACGCCTTGCACTCACGCCTTGCACAATGTCTTCAATGGGGACTGACGCTGGTGGACCGAGCCGCACGCATGCCTTGCACGCACACCTTGCACAATGTCTTCAATGGGGACTGACGTGGGTGGACCGAGCCGCACGCACGCCTTGCACGCACACCTTGCACGCACGCCTTGCACAATGTCTTCAATGGGGACAGATGTGGTTGGACAGGGCCGCACGCACGCCTTGCACACACGCCTTGCACAATATCTTCAATGGGGACTGATGTGGGTGGACCGAGCCGCATGCACGCCATTCCACACACGCATGCCTTGCACAATGTCTTCAATGGGGACAGATGCGGGTGGACCGATCCGCACGCACACTTTGCACGCACGTCTTGCACAATGTCTTCAATAGGAGCAGACGCGGATTTGAGCCTGGTATGAATCGGTTTCTTGAAAATCCGTTGGCTGCCTGCAACAATGTTTCAGACTCGTCATTGCAATGCTTTTAAATATTTCAAACAGTGCGGAAGGAGTGTACAAGGCATGCAATGCAATGGATTGGCCAGATTCATATGATGCAAATGTGTCGGACCTATCGCTTTTGACACATGGAACAGAATCTGCCTCTGCAGCACAGATATAAGTCTGTCTGTTCACCTGGGAGCTCACTTGCCTGCACTACATGATCAAGATTGACATCTCTGCTACCACTGCTTCTGTCTCTACATCCTCTGGCTCCAAGAAGGGCACGTACTGTGGAGAGGGCCCCAGCCTTCACAGAGGAGGAGAACAAGGCCCTGCTGGACAGCCTCGTTCCACAGTACAGCAAGCTGTATGGGACACCAGGGGAGCAGGTGAGTGTGCACTCCACATCCCTTATTCATTGTGTATGTTGTCTGACTGGCACCAATGAAATTGTGTTCAACAGTCTAGCATGCTCACTGAGTAGTTTATACCCCCAGGGTGTGTAGGTCCCTGTAGTGGACAGGTACTGTGCATGAAAAGTGCATTTTCACACGGTTGTAATACTCAGGCAATGTTTCCCTGTTGGAAATTCAGGACAACTGTCAATCACCATATCTGCACTAACTGTGTCCATCAGATACCCTTGTGAGAAAGACATGTATATCCAACTGTGTGATGCACAAACATGTGGCATGTGTGGTAACAGACTTTTTCTATCCTTGTCATCCTCACAGGTTGATGCCCACCAGAAGCAGGAGATCTGGCTGACCATTGCCCGGGCGGTTCGTTCTGTGGGGGTCCACAGACGCTGCATCCGCAACTGCCAGAGGAGGTGGCAGGATCTTCGTGGCTGGACCTGGAGGTTCGTCATAGTTCAGCAGAAGCTGTTGCCTCCTCGCAGAAGGGGCGGATGATGGACACTGACCCCCCACATGCTCAGGATTCTGGTGGTGGTCTTCCTGGACCTGGATGGGCAGTTAAAGGCCAGACAGCAGCAAGGAGGGGGTAAGTGCATGCCTTTTCTGTGTCCAATGTCTCACATGCTCTTTGCACTCCCACATTCGAGTGAGACTTCAACATATCTCCTGTCTGCTTGCACAGGAGTCATGTGGCAAATATATGTCATGTCCCATTCTTATCTGATACACAGGTGTGCCCCTTTCAGTCTGTGACTTGTGTAACTTGGCTTGTGTGTCCCTGCTGTTGTACATACTTAACGTTGTGAACAGCATCTGCGACCGGTGCATTGTTTGGTCTTCATGAGTGAGGCACATGATTTCCATGTGTCTGCACATTGCCAGTAAAAATGACATGTACTATGTGTGGGCAATTGATATGTGTTCCAATTGATGTTTTGGCACACCATATGTGCCAGGGGTATTTGACACACAGCCATGTAGCAGCAACAACAATGTATGGGCATCAGAAAAATGTACATCATGTGTTTCACACATGCATGGACACATGCCTGGTGTCCAGGGTAATCCCATGTTGCACATGTTCCTGGACAGGTATGCCTACTCTGGACATAAAGTACACTCTGTTCTTTTACTCCTGTGTATCAGCCTAACATTAGTGCATTTTGAAGTGTGCTAAATGGTTTCTGCATCGGTGTCATTGTGAGGTGGCCTAGCCTCTTAGACTCCTGAGGTGTTGGTCATTTTGGTTTGTGCACCTAGGTTGGGTGTGGCCAATGGATCATCACACTGGGCCCGATTCACAGAACTGACTTAAGACAAAATCCTAAACTTACTACCATTTTGATATTCACAGAAGGCACTTACTCATTTTGGTATTCACAGAAGGCACTTACTCATTTCGGTATTCACAGAAGTTAGGAGTCCTAACTTTAGGACTCCTAAATGCCTTCTGTGAATACCGAAAGTCTTAAAATTAGGATTTTTCTCAGTTTACTAGTAGTATAGTTAGGACTCCTAACTTTAGGACTCCTAAATGCCTTCTCTGAATACCGAAAGTCTTAAAATTAGGATTTTTCTCAATTTAGTAGTAGTAAAGTTAGGACTCCTAACTTTAGGACTCCTAAATGCCTTCTGTGAATACCGAAAGCCTTAAAATAAGGATTTTTCTCAGTTTAGTAGTAGTATAGTTAGGACTCCTAACTTTAGGACTCCTAAATACCTTCTGTGAATACCGAAAGTCTTAAAATAAGGATTTTCTCAATTTAGTAGTAGTAAAGTTAGGACTCCTAACTTTAGGACTCCTAAATGCCTTCTGTGAAGACCGAAAGCCTTAAAATAAGGATTTTTCTCAGTTTAGTAGTAGTAAAGTTAGGAGTCCTAACTTTAGGACTCCCAAACTGAGAAAATCCTAATTTTAAGACTTTCGGTATTCACAGAAGGCATTTAGGAGTCCTAAAGTTAGGACTCCTAACTTCTGTGAATACCGAAGTGAGTAAGTGTCTTCTGTGAATACCAAAATGAGTAAGTGCCTTCTGTGAATACGAAAATGGCAGTAAGTTTTGGATTTTGTCTTAAGTTAGTTCTGTGAATCTGGCCCAATGGGTTCATGCATAATTGTGGAATCACTTGATGGTGCATAATAATGTATTGTACATCACAGTGCAGGCAGTCTTAATTCATTCTCATCATGCTGTGATGTCATCATGCTTACAGATTGGTGCTTGCAGTCAGTCATGCCTGAAGATGTGGTTAGCATTGGGTGTATCTGTGCACTTGACATCTGCAGGGCTTAAATTCTCATACATGTTAATGGTTGTAACAGTGCAGAGTGTTTAAGTTTGGATCCACTGCCCCTGGGACTGAAGCTAGTGCTGGCTCCCTAGCCATACTGGGCCGTAGCATGGTATCCCACTTGCTAATGTGTATCCCGCAACAATGGCAGTTGTACAGCATGCACTCTATTGTGGCCTTGACCATCAAGACATGTGCACATCATGGTGTCTTGTGAGTGAAGCATATCCATTTTAGTGACAATGATTTTGGCCATCCCTTCTCATGACACATGTACTGAGTCAGTGGCAGGAGATGGCACGTGTTAGTCCTGGCAGATTTAAATCACAAGTCCTGCAGTTCTGAGATGTGTCTATGTGGTGCGTATGCACACATATCAGAAGTGGCATAAAACATGTCCCAGACAGATGGGTCCATGGAGGGGCAGGATATGAGGGGCATGGTTAACTGGCAGACTGACAGGTGTCATTACCAAAAAATGTCTCCACTTTTCACAATATCTGGCACTTGATGCCAAGGCGTACTCTGTGATGTGCTGTACTGACTGTGATGTGTAAGGTGAAACAGGTTACTGATGTGGATCTGTTTATCCCGATTGATTGCAGATACATCTACGGCTACTGGAGGAGACAGCTCCACGGACCAAGAGGAGCCGCAGAGCCAGACTGGGTCAGCTTCAGAGGATTTTGAGGGACCCAGTGCCACAGAGGGGGAGGGGAGCCACACAGCGGAGACCTCAGCTGCAAACACCTCTTCTGAGGAACACAGCATCTCCATTGAGGACTCCCTTGTGGAGGCAGGTGTCAGCAGACCCCAGACAACACCTAGTGAGTCTGTCCCCACCACCACCACCATCTCCACCCTCCCATCTGCTGCCATCCCAGATGTCCGTGTAGGCCCCCGTGTGAGGGAACATGTCTCCTTTGGTCCAGGCACTGTACCCCCTGCCCCTGTCTCCCCTGCTGCTCTGAGTGTGGAATCTGTGGACCTACTGAAGTAGCTCCATGTAGGGCAGACAGCGATGCTGAGTGTCCTCCATTCCCACACCACTCTGTTGACTCAACTGGTGTCCTTCATGGAGGGCATCTCATCCAACATGTCTGCCCTACATCAGACCATTCAGTCCATGGCCTCCACACAGATGGCAGCAGTGCCCCTCCTCCAACAGTCTCTCACCCCTCCTACCTCTGCCACACCCACAGACCCCACTACCCTACCTGTCCAATGCACACACACACCAGCACAGGTATGCACCACAACAGAACTAGGCAGCACACAATCACACAAGTCAAAATCCACAGGCACGTACGCTCCAGGGACTGATGGCACACATGCAGGGGATGTGTCACAGACGCACAAACAGGCATCCACAAGCACTCCGCAGACCTCAGATGCCTCTCCCTCCAAAAGCACTTCCCCTGCCTCACCTGCAACCCCCCCTTCTAAGCAGCTCTTCCTCTGTGACCTTGGCCTCGTCCCCACCGATCCATCTGCTCAGATGCACAAGTGGAAGAGGAAGTCACCACGCACAGGGGGGAGTTCCCCTGCCACACAGACACCCTCCCCCAGACGCCCGGACACTGAAGCCCCGATCCGCAAGTCCCCCCGGAGCAGGAAGAGCAAGACCCCCCCAATCCTGCAGCTCAAAGTCACAGTCTTCATCCTGCAGCCCCCAGGCCACCACTCCACAGGTCCCCCCGCCACACCCTGCCCCTGGTTCCCCCACACACCGATACCGCATCCCCAAAATGCTTAGGCCATCTCCTCCTACCACATGCACTTCCACTCCCACCTCACATGCTCAGCCTGTTCCTGCCACTGATGTGAGGACCGTGTCCCCCCCTCTGTCCTGCCAACCTCACCTGAGCCCCATGACACTCCCTTGGAGTTTTGCACTGCAGTGGAGGCCCCGTCCCAACCATCTGACCTGCCCACTGCAGTACTGCTGGTAACAACCTAGACACCCCATTGGACTTGGGCCCTGCTGTGGTGACGGCGCCCACTGTGTCAGACACCTCCGCTGCAGTTGCCAGTGACACTCCTGCACCCACCAGCCCTCCCCTGCCCCATTCTGCTGTCCCCTGAACCTATTACTGCGGTGCCTGGCCTGCCCCTGTGCCTGCCCCTGGTTGACAACTTGTCACATCTCACCCTGTGAAGACTCCAGAAATGGACGGGCCATTGGCCTTTTGACATTGTGGTCTATACGGTTTCAAAGAGTTATGTCCACAATAAAGTCAATTGTTGTTATCCAGTGTTGTTGCATCAAATGTACATGATGGTGATGATGAGTGCCATGGACTTGCTGCTGTACAGGTGTTACAGAGGTATAACAGAATGATTTTTTGATGGGATGTACTCCATGTGGTCCCTGAAATCTGTGTACTTTTCAGATGTGTGTCCATGACATCGTCAGCTGCAATTTCAGGGTGTGATGCTGGCTACATGTTGTGGGCCGGATTTTCTCTTTGGGGTTGCTACTTCGCATCTTTAGCATACACTGTTGCACAGGGGTTGTGCTTACATTTGGGCACATTGAAAGATTCCCTGACTTGGACAATCTTAACTGGATAGGCATGTTTCTGCATCCATGTTACACAGGTCATCTGTGTCATCAGTCCAACTTGGTCTACATGTGTATTGCATATGTGCAGATGACTGAGGGAGGACTCCCGTATTCAAGCTTCTGTGACCATAGCTTTTCTTGAGTTGTAATAGTTGGATCACTGGGCAAGTGTTGTGCTGGCATGACAGAAGCCTGCACAGACAAAATTTGGCGCCGCTGACCTTCCCCAGGAATTCAGTCCCCTCATGTCATTGTGTCATTCCATGACATTGCCTAGGCACATGGCGTGTGTTGTGTGAGCATGCCTGTGTGTGTTCCCTTCACGTTTTTGGACGCAGCCTGTGTTCCAGACAGATGTACCTGTTTTGTGGACTTGCTGACTTGGCCTGTGTTCATCTAACTTCTTTGCCCTGCCTTTTCTGAGATGTAGGTGCATGACAAATTACTGGTAATTAGGCCATCATCCCTGGCTGTTTCAGTAGTATAATCCAGGGATGTTGTCCAACGCACGTGGGACACATTCTGGATTACCATTGGCACTTATGTGTTACCAACATCATGTTGTTTTCCCTATGTGGTATCTGTCATTGACAAGCTCAATTGTGTGTGTGTGACTACTCCCTATCATCAGGGTCATTGCTGCTATGTTGTAAGGTGTCGACCTTTGCGCGTTCTGACTCTCCTTTGGTTCAACATTGGTGAAGGTGTGTGGCAGGGTTCCGAATGAATTGTGTAGTTTTCACGTAATGTTGATGTGCCGCATGCTGCGCAATGTGGCAGACCTTCACAGGTGTTGTTGTCAGCCCATGTGTGAGGATTTGTGGGTACCTTGGATCCCCCCCACCCCTGGGATTGTCATGTGTGCATGAGCAATTTCACCAGTCCCTGTGTGCCTAGCTGATGCACATTGTTGCAGATCTGGTAGGTCGCTCCCCCCCCACTGCAGCTCCGCCTGCACCCCCGCTGTCGCTGCTGCCGTCAAGGAATTCGAGGCCCTCCACCACCCGCAGGCTTCCACCTGTGCCTATTCCCAGGTGGCCAGTGGTGGCCTTAGGTTTGTTCCATTTCCCTTGTGCTGTCTCTTCACTTTTTGCCTCTGTGACCCTGATTTTGTGCCTGTAACTGCCCGTGCCCCCTGGCCCCTGCTCGCCGCTCTGCGTCATTTCCCTTGCGCTGTTCCTTTGCTTTCTGCTTCTGTGACCCTGATTTTGTGCCTGTAACTGCCCGTGCCCCCTGCCCCCCGCTCGCCGCTCCGCTTCTGTGCCCCCTTTCTTATTTCTGTACCACCTCGCCATCCACGTGTTTACTTTGTGCCTGTGACCCTGCTTTTGTACCCCGTTTTTCTTCTGTACCCCTCGCCGTCCACGTGTTTACTTTGCGCCTGTGACCCTGTTTTTGTACCCCGTTTATCTTCTGTGCCCCGCGCCGGTCTCCTGTCCCCCGTCCCCGCCGCTGCCTCCCCTGCGGCCCCGCCCCCTCCGTGCCCATTCGCCACTCCCATCCCTCACCTTCCGCCTCCCAGCTGCTCCTCCCTCCCCACCTCCCCATATATGGCGGCCGCTGCGTGGTGAGGAGAGCGACCCTTGACCTTCTGGTAGGTCGCTTCCCCCCACTGCAGCACCGCCTGCACCCCCGCTGTCGCTGCTGCCGCCGGAGAATTCGAGGCCCTCCACCACCCGTAGGCTTCCACCTGCGCCTCAGCCCTGGTGGCCAGTGGTGGCCTTAGGTTTGTTCCATTTCCCTTCTGCTGTCTCTTCGCTTTTTGCCTCTGTGACCCTGATTTTGTGCCTGTAACTGCCCATGCCCCCTGCCCCCCGCTCGCCGCTCCGCTTCTGTGCCCCCTTTCTTATTTCTGTACCACCTCGCCATCCACGTGTTTACTTTGTGCCTGTGACCCTGCTTTTGTACCCCGTTTTTCTTCTGTACTCCTCACCGTCCACGTGTTTACTTTGTGCCTGTGACCCTGATTTCGTACCCCGTTTTTCTTCTGTACCCCTTACCGTCCACGTGTTTACTTTGCGCCTGTGACCCTGTTTTTGTACCCCATTTATCTTCTGTGCCCCACGCCGGTCTCCTGTCCCCCGTCCTTGCCTCCGCCTCCCCTACAGCCCCGCCCCCTCCACGCCCATTCGCCACTCCCATCCCTAGCCTCCCGCCTCCCAGCTGCTCCTCCCGCCCCACCTCCCCATATATGGCAGCCGCTGCGCGGTGAGGAGAGCGACGCTTGACCTTCTGGTAGGTCGCTCCCCCCCTGCTGCAGCTCCGCCTGCACCCCCGCTGTCGCTGCTGCCGCCGGAGAATTCAAGGCCCTCCACCACCCGCAGGCTTCCACCTGCACCTCATCCCTGGTGGCCAGTGGTGGCTTTAGGTTTGTTCAATTTCCCTTGTGCTGTCTCTTCGCTTTTTGCCTCTGGGACCCTGATTTTATGCCTATAACTGCCTGTGCCCCCTGCCCCCGCTCGCCGCTCTGCTCTGTGCTATTTCCCTTGCGCTATTCCTTTGCTTTCTGCCTCTGTGACCCTGATTTTGTGCCTGTAACTGCCCGTGCCCCCTGCCCCCCGCTCGCCACTATGCTTCTGTGCCCCCTTTCTTATTTCTGTACCACCTCGCCATCCACGTGTTTACTTTGTGCCTGTGACCCTGCTTCTGTACCCCATTTTTCTTCTGTACCCCTCACCGGCCACGTGTTTACTTTGTGCCTGTGACCCTGTTTTTGTACCCCGTTTATCTTCTGTGCCCCGTGCCGGTCTCCTGTCCCCCGTCCCCGCCGCTGCCTCCCCTGTGGCCCAGACCCCTCCGTGCCCATTCGCCACTCCCGTGCCTCGCCTCCCAGCTGCTCCTCCCTCCCCACCTCCCCATATATGACGGCTGCTGCGCGGTGAGGAGAGCGACCCTTGACCTTCTGGTAGGTCGCTCCCTCCCCGCTGCAGCTCCACCTGCACCCCTGCTGTCGCTACTGCCGCCGGAGAATTCGGGGAGCTCCACCACCCGCAGGCTTTCACCTGCGCCTCATCCCTGGTGGCCAGTGGTGGCCTTAGGTTTGTTCCATTTCCCTTGTGCTGTCTCTTCGCTTTTTGCCTCTGTGACCCTGATTTTGTGCCTGTAACTGCCCGTGCCCCCTGCCCCCCGCTCGCTGCTCCGCTTCTGTGCCCCCTTTCTTATTTCTGTACCACCTCGCCATCCACGTGTTTACTTTGTGCCCGTGACCCTGCTTTTGTACCCCATTTTTCTTCTGTACCCCTCGCCGTCCACGTGTCTACTTTGAGCCTGTGACCCTGTTTTTGTACCCCATTTATCTTCTGTGCCCCACGCCGGTCTCCTTTCCCCCGTCCCCACCTCCCCTGCGGCCCGCCCCCTCCATGCCCATTCGCCACTCCCGTCCCTCCCCTCCCGCCTCCCAACTGCTCCTCCCTCCCCACCTCCCCATATATGGCGCCCGCTGCGCGGTGAGGAGAGCGACCCTTGACCTTCTGATAGGTTGCGTCCCCCCCGCTGCAGCTCTGCCTGCACCCCCGCTGTTGCTGCTGCTGCCGGAGATTTCGAGGCCCTCCACCACCCGCAGGCTTGCACCTGCACCTCATCCCTGGTGGCCAGTGGTGGCCTTAGGTTCGTTCCATTTCCCTTGTGCTGTCTCTTCGCTTTTTGCCTCTGTGACCCTGATTTTGTGCCTGTAACTTCCTGTGCCCCCTACCCCCCGCTTGCTGCTTCGCTTCTGTGCCCCCTTTCTTATTTCTGTACCACTTCGCCATCCACGTGTTTACTTTGTGCCTGTGACCCTGCTTCTGTACCCCGTTTTTCTTCTGTACCCCTCACCGTCCACGTGTTTACTTTGCACCTGTGACCCTGTTTTTGTACCCCGTTTATCTTCTGTGCCCCGCGCCGGTCTCCTGTCCCCGTCCCCGCCGCTGCCTTCCCTGCGGCCCCGCCCCCTCCGCGCCCATTTGCCACTCCCGTCCCTCGCCTCCCACCTCCCAGCTGCTCCTCCCTCCCCACCTCCCCATATATGGAGGCCAGTGTGCGGCCGCACTGCTGGCGCGCTGCTGGCGCGCTGCTGGCGCGCCTAAGGCAAGCCCGTCTGCGCCCGTCCGCGCCTGGACCGTGCCCAGCGCCAGAACCGCTGGCCCCCGCACCAGCCACAAGGACCACCGCCTCCGCTACGACACCAACACCCTCACCGCTCTCAACCCAGGAAGGACCCACACCTGCTGCAAGGTCGCCTTGAAGCACACCCACGTCCCCTTCACCTGCCGGAACTGCAACTTCTCCTGCCACGAAAGCGCAAAGACACCCACCACAACAGAAGCCAACCAGCTCAGATGCATCCTGATCAACACCAGCTCCGCACACAAACACGCCGTCGAACTCTGGGACCTACTCGACACCACATCACCGGACGTCGCCTTCCTGACCGAAACCTGGATGAACGAAGCCTCCTCGCCAGGCATCACCATAGCCATCCCAGATGGGTACAAGATCACCCGCAGAGACCGCGCAAACAGAGCCGGAGGAGGTATCGCCATCATCCACAAAAACACCATCAAGATCTCTATAAACACCAACGACACCCTCAGCACCGCCGAACACATGCACTTCCGGATTCCACACGGACCCAAAGACCACCCTAAGAGGCATCCTTGTCTACAGACTGCCAGGACCCCGGCCTCAATTCTGCGACTCTATCGCCGACCTCATCAGCTCGCACACGCTGACCTCCACCGACTACATCCTCCTCGGAGACCTGAACTATCACCTGGAGAACAACAGCGACAGCAACTCTTCCACCCTGATCGACAATCTCGCCAACCTCGGACTCAAACAGCTCGTCACAACGCCGACCCACATTGCTGGCCACACGCTTGACGCAATCTTCTCCTCAGGCCCCCAAGTTACCTTCAGCCACGCCTCCGAACTCACCTGGACCGACCACCACTGAATCCATTTCTCCTTCCGAAAACCACTCACACACCACCGCACCCTACAGACCCCCCACCGCCGCTGGGGCAAAATCACTGAAGAGCAACTACAGACAAGCCTCGCACTCAACCCTCCGACAAACCCCCCCAACCCAGATGATGGTGCACTCGCCCTCGAACGCTGGATGAACGACTGTGCCAACACCATCGCGCCGCTGAAAAACCCCACCAAGAGAGACACCAGCAGAAGAGTCAGCTGGTTCACCCCGGAACTCCGCGACTCCAAACGCACCTGCCGGAAACTGAAAAACATACAGAACAGCAAAAAGACTCCAGACAGCCACACTGCCTACAAAGACGCCATCCGCAACCACCACCACCTCATCAGGACCGCCAAAAAGGACCTCTTTCACAGACCGCCTTGACAACAATGCACACAACAGCAAGGAGCTCTTCACCATCGTGAAGGAACTCTCCAACCCCAGCTCCAACGCCAACGACTTCCCACCATCACAAGCCCTGTGCGACTCACTCACCACCTTCTTTCACCGGAAAATCACCGACATCCATGACAGCTTCAGACCCCGGACGACCCCTGTCGACCACACTGCACCGAATCCTACGCACCTCACCACCCACGATACCCTGACAACCTGGACCAACGTGAGCATCGAGGACACAATCCAGACCATGGGAGCAATCCACTCTGGTTCCCCATCCGACCCTCTCCCACACCACATCTTCAACAAAGCCAGCAAGTCCATCGCACCCCACCTGCACAAAATCATCAACCTCTCCTTCGAGACCACCACCTTCCCTGAGAACTGGAAGCATGCAGAGATCAACGCCCTACTGAAGAAACCCAAGGCGGACCCAAGAGACCTGAAGAATTTCCTTGCTCCCGTTCCCAGCTAAGGTCATCGAGAAGATAGTAAACACCCAGCTCACGCGATACCTCGAAGACAACAACATCCTAGACCCATCACAATCAGGATTCCGCAGCAACCACTGCACCGAGACCGCCCTCATCGCGCCACAGACGACATCATGATCCTGCTAGACAAAGGCGAGACGGCAACCCTTATCCTCCTGGACCTCTCAGCCGCCTTCGACACCGTCTGCCACTGCACACTACGCACGAGCCTCCATGACGCTGGGATCCGAAACAAGGCCCTGGACTGGACCACCTCCTTCCTCTCCGGCAGAACTCAGCGAGTCTGCCTCCCCCCGTTCCGCTCCGAGGCCTTCAAGATCATATGCGACGTTCCCCAAGGATCCTCCCTCAGCCCGACGCTATTTAACGTCTACATGGCACCACTAGCACGCATCCCCCGACAGCACGACCTCAACATAATCTCCTACGCCGACGACACTCAGCTGATCCTCTCCCTCACCAAGGACCCCCTCACTGCCAAATCCAACCTCCACCAGGGAATGAAGGCCGCGCCGACTGGATGGAGGACAGCCACCTCAAACTGAACACAGACAAAATGGAAATCCCCATCCTCGGGTCCAACCCCTCCGCTTGGGACAACTCCTGGTGGCCCACATCACTGGGGTCCCCCCCGGCCCCCACCAACCACGCACGCAACCTGGGAGTCATCCTCGACTCGAAACTCTCCATGACCAAACAAGTCAACGCAGTCTCCTCCACCTGTTTCAACACCCTCCGCATGCTCCGCAAGATCTTCAGATAGATCCCGACAAACACGAGGAAAACAGTCACCCAGGCCCTGGTCAGCAGCAGGCTCGACTACAGAAACCCCCACTACGCCGGAACCTCGTCCAAGCTCACCAGCAGACTACAGAGAATCCAGAATGCCTCTGCAAGCCTAATCCTCGACATCCCGCGCCGCGACCACATCAGCCCCCACCTGAAGAACCTGCACTGGCTCCCCATTGACAAAAGAATCTCCTTCAAGCTCCTAATCCACGCACACAAGGCACTCCACAAAACCGGCCCAGCCTATCTCAACAGCCGACTCTCCTTCTATGTACCCAACAGACAACTCCACTCCGCTGACCACGCCCTAGCCACGGTCCCACGCATCCGGAGAACTACTTCTGGAGGCAGATCCTTCTCCCATCGCACCGCCAAGACCTGGAACACCCTCCCCCTCCACCTACGTCAAACCGAAGACCTGCTGACCTTCAGGAGACAACTCAAGACATGGCTCTTCAACCAGTAACAGCTTCCCCCACCCCAGCGCCTTGAAACCCGCCCGGGTATATAATGCGCTTTACAAGTTATATGATTGATTGATTGATTGATTGTGTGTTGATGGTGACAAAATGGGAGTTGTTTCATGTTTAGGCCCATAACTACTTTTTGCCCATTGTTTGCAGGCCATGGCCGGTGATTTGTGTTTATGGAGGTGTGATGTTAGTTTGTGGGCCCGGACACATGACCAAGGACGGACATCTGACTGTGCTATGCAGTTTTGGGAAAACCTAGCTTTAGCATAACAGTGGGATTGGCGTACAGGCTAATGTCACCACAAATTAGGGTACTAGAGGGTAGTGCTGTGTTGAGTCTGTCTCTTGCTGTGTTGGTTGCTGTTCCACCCACCTTGTGTCATATGAATCCTTTGTGATCCAGCTTACCTGACAATGCCTGCTTGCCCAGTCAAAGACTTACTTTTGTATGGCACTGTTTACACATGTGTGTCATTGTAGTCCAGCCCACCATCATGCGTTGTGCACTAGCCTGGCGACACTGTGATACACACATGTGTTGTGTATGATATGCATTGTGTGGCTGCCTGTCTGTGTTTGGGCATCTGCACCTCTGTATTGGTGTGGCTTTAGTGTTCCATTGGGGGGATGTTGTTTGTGGGATTGTCCCTAGTGTCCATGCATCTTGTAGGTTATCATCCTGCACATTGATCATGTTTGGTATGTCGCATTCCTGCCATGGTATGTGACTTTGTCACCTAACATCGACAGTCTACACAGGATTCGGCAGTTTGTGTGTAGAGATATGTGTGTATGCATCATGAGGCTCACTTTTAACCTAGTATAATTGTACACTTTTGGCATTGTCAGGGGTCATGGCCAATGCTTGTCTGCACATGGCAGAGGAAGTTCTTGTGATACACAGCATTCTTTGCCTCTCATATCTATGTTTGTAAGTGACACAACCACCACATTGCCACTACGTTGGTTGTGGTGTTGGGTGCAGTAGTCACAAATGCTGGTCTGGTGATGCTGCTCTTGTTATGTCCACACCCACCTTTTGGTTACTGTAGTGATGGGGTTTTTGTACCCCATTACCACAATGATCCGACAATTCTGTTTTTTTGGAACCCACACTCACCTTTTGCTGACTGTAGTGATGTGGGGTTTACACCCCATTACCACAATGATCCTAGAAATGGTGTTTTTGTAATTCCACAACAACCTTTTGGGCAGACATGTGATGTGAGTCACATTGTATGTTCACTGTCGGGATCTGGGTTGTGGCCATTTTTCACACACAAACATATGATCTTACCAAGATGTTAGGGGGATGGTTTGCTTGATCAACCTATGAGTGGGGAGGGTAGTGGTGCAGGACACACAGCCACCTATGAGTGGGTAGGGGAGTGGTGCAGGACATACAGCCCCCTGTGAGTGGGGAGGGGAGTGGTGCAGGACATACAGCCCCCTATGAATGGGGAGGGGAGTGGTGCAGGATATACAGCCCCCTATGAGTGGGGAAGGGAGTGGTGCAGGACATACAGCCCCCTATGAGTGAGGAGGGGAGTGGTGCAGGACATACAGCCTCCTATGAATGCGGAGGGGAGTGGTGCAGGATATACAGCCCCCTATGAGTGGGGAGGGGAGTGGTGCAGGACATAGGGCCCCCTATGAGTTGAGGGTAGTGGTGCAGGGCATAAATCCCCCTATGAGTGTGGAGGCGAGTGGTGCAGGGCATACAGCCCTCTATGAGTGGGGAGGGGAGTGGTGCAGGGCATAATCCCCCTATGAGTTGTGGGTGGTGGTGCAGGGCATAATCCCCCTATGAGTGGGGAGGGGAGTGGTGCAGGGCATACAGACCCCTATGAGTGGGGAGGGGAGTGCTACAGGGCATACAGCTCCCTATGAGTTGTGGGTAGTGGTGCAGGGTATAATCCCCCTATGAGTGGGGAGGGGAGTGATGCAGGACATACAGCCCCCTATGAGTGGGGAGGGAGTGGTGCAGGGCATAATCCCCCTATGAGTGGGGAGGGGAGTGGTGCAGGGCATACAGCCCCCTATGAGTGGGGAGGGGAGTGGTGCAGGTCATAATCCCCCCAATGATTAGTGGGCAGTGGTGCAGGGCATAATCCCCCTATGAGTAGGGAGGGGAGTAGTGCAGGGCATACAGCCCCCTATGAGTGGGGAGGGTGGTGGTGCAGGGCATACAGCCCTCTATGAGTGGGGAGGGGAGTGGTGATGGGCACCCCCCAGGTATGGTGACTGCTGGTAGTGGGGACTATGCTACCCCTGTGGCTTTGCTGTTGGTGGTGGAAGGGATTTCACCCCCCCCCCTATGTGTGTGTAGCATTTCGCGTGTTCGTGACGTTAATTTGTGGGGGTGTCTGACTGACCGTCTGCGTTGTGCGCGTCTGTTCCTGATCCGGTCATAGATGTACAGTACTGGGATGACCTGCGCAATGGGATTCATCGTTGGTTCGTCTCGTACTTGCTGCTCGTTGCTCCGTCTCGTACACGTTGAGAATTGGTACGTCTCGTAGCCGTGAATCGTGTTGTGGAGCGAATCAGACCTGATATGCAGCTCTCCAGGATGCTGTGACGTGCTGCTAGTGGTGACCCGTCCTGCGCGTAGGATTTGCACATCGTATTTGTCTGACCGGAAACTGCTGAGGGAACTGCTTCCGGGCAACTCAAATTGGCGTTCGGAGGTAGGGCTCGTACGGGAAATGCTGCTGGAATCGCATGAATGTCGGACAGAATTGTGTCCGTAATGCGCATCGTACTTCGTCAACTGGACGGCATGGCTCCCGGGACGAGTCAGGTAAGCCTACGGACAGCTTTAGGAGGGCTGTCTGACCCGGATCGGAATCAACCCTATAATAGTAAGAAGAGGAAAACCATGTGATGGAAGTTGATTAGAATTGTTGTTAAAGGTGCTAGGGACTGGGGTGGACTGATTGATGCCGGTCGACTGCTCTTTCTCCCTAGGCAGTCAATCTAGCACCCTACAGCCTCCTAAAGGTAAAAACCTATTGGGCATAGATTGTATCTCATACGGCTCTCTGCTGTGGGAATTTTTACTACTATGTGATGGTTGCACGCTTGTCGATATATAACTGTAACCTAATGGGACGGCATTAAAAGTATCATCAGTATGATTAAAAGATCTTACATATTTGACTGAGAATTCCTCAACCAGGGTCCTAACAATTTCAGGACAGCGAAAGTTAATGACAACACAATCTCCTATACAGAGCTTCCTCATGGGCCCGACACAATTTACTCTTCTTATCATGAATATGTTACGATAGAGAATGTTGGTACTACAGTTAGTGTTGGTTACAAACCAATGTACAGTTTTGTTCTTCATGGTCCCCCAAGACTCTGTACTCTTATCAACCAATTTCAGAACATTTTGTAGGGATTGTACAGTAGAAGCTTCTTTAGTGAAAGGTGTGTTCGTTGTTGTCACTAGAGGAACATGACCATTGTTGGTGATTTCATCCAGGTCTCTACCAAACGTTGCCCTCGAGGTTTTTATTTAAAATATTAAGTCCCTGATCAAGTTCAATAGTTGAGTGACATCTTTTTGCACTGTCTAAATTTCTGCCACTTATCTCTTTTGCACTGTCTAAATTTCTGCCACTAATCTCTTTTGCACTGTCTGAATTTCTGCCACTAATCTTATGTGCTTGTCTTGCTTCAGTTGATGGGCTATCTGTATAGTTTTCACCACAGTATGAAGGGTGCAAATAGTATGATCTTTAGCACCTTCAGATCTTGAATATTAGCATATAGTTTCCTTTTTGACAACTGTTACAGAGTGTACACTGCACTTAGTAGATTCTAAATACTCTGTGGTTTGATTGTGGGTAAATCCACAATCCAACCATCCCCGAAAATGACCAAACCGAGTTGGGGAAGAACTGGTTACAGCCTTAGAACACTTTGGCCTGAGGGTAATCAATGGTAGAATGGCATATGATAATCCTCCAAATTTCACACATTATGGACCAACAGCAGGATCAATAATTGATTATACCGGGGGAAAGGAAGAGACAAATCTGAAACAATTAAAATGGTTGCATCATTCACTCCCAAAACTGGTAAACAAAGTGAAAGTAATCATGGAGGTTAGTATAGTATCTTCCTCTACTCCAATAAACGCCTGGATAAATTTTACAACAAGACTGATAAAGCGCGCTTCAAGAATAACATCAAGAGAAAGCCAAATGTCCATGGACATTGATGAAAAAAAAACTAGATTTAATAAAAGAACTGAGAAGGGAGATCAGGAAGGCCAGGACACCTGGTACAGCAACGATTATATGGGATTTTTTTTTTTAAAATGAAGACGTCGTATAAATCATCTCTGGAAAGAGAAGAGAAGAAAGGCTGAAGATTTCTGGGCTAAGCTTTTGTACAGTTGTAAACGATCAAATACCAGAGCTTTCTGGATAGCAATCAATGGTATTGGCAGGGAAAGAAGAGTAACAAACATCTCAAGTGTCATCAAAAAGGATTGGGCAGCCTACTTGATGAAGTCCTTTGCCAATCTAGAACACACTTGAGTATAAGAAAAAATAAAGCAGTCAAGTCAGACAGAGTAAAACATGTAGTAACATAATTTTTGAGTGGTAGTCCAACTACTCCAGCGCACTCACAATGTACAACGGCAAGAGCGGAATAAGTTATTAAGGCAGGTAGAAACGACGAGGCACATGGCCCGAACAGCATTCCGCAAGCTATACATAAGCAAGATTCAAAATGTTGGGCCATCCCGATAATGGCACTGTTTAAAGCGGTGAAGTCCACGGAAATAATCTCAAACAACTGGAAGGGGTCAAAAGTGAACCCAAAGCTAACCTTGTATATTACAGGCTGATAGAGCTTACAGACTCAGAAGCCAAATATTATGCCTCACTAGTATGGAAGATTTAATCGATTGGTCTAACTACAAAAATCTGATTCCACTACAACAGACAGGATTCCAGAAAGGTTATGGAATCACCATTAGTATGCTAGCAGTAACAACAATCGCTGAGAAATGTAAACACTTGAAGAAAAAACTCCTTTTCTGCATTATAAATCTAAAAGCAGCTTTTAATTGAGTCGACATACCCCTCTTGTGGGGAAAATTAAGATGATGGGGCTTCCAAGAAAATATCTTAAGAGCTATTTAGTTATTGTAAACTGATACATGGATTCAAATCAAGGTGGCGGATGGCACAAGATTATCCAGGAGAATACCTACAACCATTGGCCTTAAGTAAGGGTGTGTTCTTGCTCTACACCTGTTGGACCTTTCATAGCTTAGCTGTAATAGAGCCCTATATTAGACATCTTCTTGAGCTTTCATTTTCATCAGGAG
This sequence comes from Triturus cristatus, assembly GCF_964204655.1. Taxonomy (NCBI): domain Eukaryota; kingdom Metazoa; phylum Chordata; class Amphibia; order Caudata; family Salamandridae; genus Triturus; species Triturus cristatus. Next base: position 1,105,707,213 of record NC_140582.1, on the reverse strand, counting down.
TTGTCCGTAAAAGTTGGAAAGCGGCTATTGTCATTCCTTTAAAAAAGAAACCGAACATCTGTATGAGTCAGTTGGATAATCTTCGCCCCATCTCCTTCCTGCCCTATTTTGCGAAAGTAGCAGAGAAGGTGGTCAACATCCAACTGACTGCGCATATTAATCACCATAACCTTCTCCATCCTACACAATCTGGCTTCCGTGCCACTTACTCTACCGAATCGGCTCTGCTCTTATCTACGGAAACGATCCACAGGTAGGTAGATGCAGGACAGACGGCTGCTCTAGTCCTTTTAGATCTCAGTGCCGCTTTCGACACTGTTGCCCATCACACGCTGCTTCAACGTCTGAGAGAAGGAGGCGTGGGGGGTAGGGCGATGGAGTGGTTTTGCTCCTTCCTACGTGACCGCAGTTTTCAGGTGTCACAGAAACCTTTCCTATCTAAAAGCGTCAAGCTGGACCTAGGGGTCCCTCAGGGCTCCATACTTAGCCCAACTCTCTTCAATCTCTACATTGCCCCTCTGGCTGAGATTGTGGGGAAGTTTGGAGTTAGTATGGTGTCATATGCTGACGATACTCAGCTTGTGGTGACTCTTACTCAAGACTTTGAGGAGGCAGCATTGAACTTCACAATGTGTCTTCATGAGTTGGTGTCCTGGATGGCCTTAAATTGCCTTAACTGAATGGAAACAAAACAGAGGTTTTAGTGGTAGGTAAGGCCCCCTCAATCTGGTCCTCTGCTTGGTGGCCCCAAACCTTGGGCCCGACTCCATCTCCTAAGGACCAGGTAAAGAACCTGGGGATGTGGTTGCACACTAAATTGTCTTTTGAGACTCATGCTAGGCGAGTGACAGGAAATTGTGTTGGGGTCCTGCGCACTCTCCGGAAGACCTTAGATGTACTCCCTGTGTCAGCTAGAAAAATGATGGTCCACGCCCTTGTGACTTCCCGTTTGGACTACGGTAATGCTCTGTATTTAGGAGCCAACATTAAATGTGTCAGAGACTCCAGCGCATCCAGAATGTGGCTGCACGTCTCATATTAATGCTCCAGAAGAGAGCCTCATCTAGCATGGCCCTGGTTTCCCTGCATTGGCTCCCGGTGAGGGAACGTGTTTTGTTTAAAGCCATGTGTGTTAGCCATCGCATTATACAGAAGAAAGGCCCTTCCTATCTGCATGATCTCCTTACACCGCATGTTCCTACACTGGGTTTAAGATCCAGTGGAACGGGTCAGGTCTGCATCCCGAGGATCAGAAGAGCCAGGATGGGCGGACGCTCTTTTAGCTTTCTAGCAGCCACCCATTGGAATACGCTCCCGATAGAGCTCCGGCTGGAATCGTCAGAGACTGTTTTTCGGAAAAAGCTCAAGACGTGGCTTTTCCCATCTGGCTACTCCATTGTCTGACCTCTCTCTCTCTGCGCTGTTATTTTCTGTCTGAATCGGGTCCTTGTCGTAGCGCTGGGACGCACTAGCTAGTGCAGCCATGCGCTTTATAAATTTGATTTGATTTGACTTGATAGCTGATTTATATCCCCCAGTTTGTCCGGGTAAATTCTCACCCTCTGAGATTGGGACCATTGACCTTGACACACCTTTTAAATGCAGACAATATTGTATTGTTGAGCCATACAAGGGTTGGACAGCAAAGATCAATCAAAGAATTTGCAGTATTTGCTAAGATCAATAAATTAGAAATTATTGAAACTAAGACAAAACAATGTCAATATGGAATAAACCCAGCCCCCCTTTGAAAATCAAACTAGGAAATGTAAGCATAGAAGAGGTCAACAATTACAAGTTCTTAGGCATGCACTTTGATAAGAATCCAACTTCCAGATACATAAGCAGTATATGGTGAAAAAACAATACATTTTTGTGCTCTTGCAAAAAAATTGGATGGACCCTCCTTTCAGCCACTATTAGCAACCATTAATGCAAAGTTGTTAGCAAAGCTGGCCTACGCAAGTATGGTTATGCATGGTAAAGGTGCACAAATGGTGGATACACTCCAAACAAATACTTATAAACATGTTTTTGGGCATTCCCATAATGCCTCACCTGCGCAAGTCCATCTGGACAACAAGGCATAGCAAGAAGATATCACACTTTTAAAACTTGGCACAAAATTCGTATTAATCAATCTAGCGCTTTTGTTGATGCTTTATGGCAGTCCCTAATGAATGCTGCAAATTCTAACTATAATACATATTTATGGTCGTCCCTGAAAAAACCCAATATAATTGATTTATGGGACTTAAACCCGTCACACCCAACCTTTTGTAGGACTATCAACAAAGTAGCTGAAATGTATTACCTCATGGATGACAAGAATAACTCCTCGGCTCGGTCCCATGCCTGGATGGTAATACAAACATATTTCACCCTGCAACCAGCATCATGTCTCTCCATAACGTATCCAGCGTATTTAAAGAAAGAAATATTGGCCATTCGCTTAGGAGTACTAATGTCCTTAGCAGATAAACCAGTTTGGAGCTATAAAGGATCAAAATTATGCAGGCTTCAAAGGAAGATATTATACTCTTGATCAGTGCAGGAATAGAATATTGACATAGAAATATCGAATTGCCTTAATATAGAGTCAAGAATATTGATGGTGCAAAATATCAAGATACGTTTTTTCATTGTTAAAAATATTGATTTTAATGTAATGCAGAAATATCGATGTTGTCAATTTCGATGTTAAAAATATAGTTGTAAATAATATATTTTTGTTGTTGTTTAATTTTGGTATTTTTTATCATTAATTTAGTATTAGTTATTACATATTTTATATAACAAATATTATGTTAAAATGTTTGTATATTTTTTTATTAAGTTTAATGAGCAGGATTTTTAGTTTATAGGGGATAAAGGTGGGAAGTAATTAAAAAAATGTGGATTAAAATTTAAAAGAAAAATAATTCAAATTGTATGAGTGGGATGTTGAGTTTGTAGGCGATAAGGGTGGATTGTAATAAAAAAAATAGATTTAAAAATATTTTTAAAATTGTTTAAACATTTAGGCGCCGATTCCGATGACGGACGGACCCAGGTCCGTTCAACATCAGTCAGGAGTCGTAACCAACCGACCTGCTGTCGTTGGTTACGGCCCTGCTAGTACGATGCGACCGAACAGGGTTCGGTCGCACTCGCAAACATCACAATGCAAGCATGCATTCCCAGCGGAATGCATGCTTGCATCGTGGAAAGCAGGGGTGCAGTTCATCCCTGCACCCTGTGGGCGGCCCCCCCAAGGTGCCTGCCACTAGTGGCATGCAGGGATCCACAAAGAGGCACCATAGGTGCCCCCAGGCTGCCATACGGCAGCTTTGCTCCCATGAGGGCCCTACTGGGGCCCCCAAAGACAGTTTCCGACTGCCTTTTCGTGCCGGAAAAAGCGGCATGAAAAGGCAGTGAAAAACTGCCATCGTACTCCCTCGGTCGCAAAGAGGCGGCCGGTGGAGTACTGAGGGATTTCCGGACGGCAGACGAGCTCTCCGAGCCTGTCGTCCGCAATCCGGAAATCCGTGTCGGATTTCTTTCCAACCGAGCCCATCAGAATGGCTCAGTCGGAAAGGAATCCGGCCGACACGATCCGATTCGGTCGGAAGGGCTCCGACCATCGGTCGGAGCCCTTCCGACCGAAATCGGAATCAGCCCCTAAGTAGCAGGATGTTTGGTTTATAGGGGATAAGGGTGGGGTGTAATTTATACATTTTATATTCATATTTAAATATATTTTACATTTTTGTGAAGATTTAGGAGTGGGATGTTGGGTTTATAGGGGATAAGGGTGGGGAGTAATTTAAAAATGTGGTATTCATATTTAAATATTTTTAACATTTTTGTGAAGATTTAGTGGTGGGATGTTGGGTTTATGGTGGATAAGGGTGGGAGTAATCTTTGAATGTTGTTTAAAATAAAACATTTATTAAACTACTTTTTGAAGTTTATTATTTTTTTATTTTACATTTCAAAATGTTTACAAAACTTACTAACTTTTGAAGTTAAATTTATTTTTGGGTATTTTTTATATATATATATATTTAAAAATGTATTTAAAAAAATTGAAATGTAAAGAGAAATATGATTAGTTTATTAATAAAATTGCGATGTTGAAAAATGTTTTTTTTAATTATAAATATGGAGTTTGAATGTTAATTTATTATTGTTTATTACCCAGCACTTTCCCTGAGTTTAGTTAGGTTTGGAGATGGAATAGTAATTTAATTAGGTTTATTAGCCAGCACTTTCCCTGATTTTAGATGGTTTAGGAGTTGGAATAATTATGTTTTATTATCCAGCACTTTCCCCGAGTTTTTTTGCATTTGGAGTTGGAATAGTTATTTTTTATGGTTTAGTATCCAATATTTTACCTGAGTTTTGTTGGTTTTGTATTTGGAATAGTAATGTAACTTTGTTTATTATCCAGCATTTATCCTGAGTTTAGTTGGTTTTGGAGTTGGAATAGTAATTTATTAAGTTTTATTATCCAGCACTTTCCATGAGTTTAGTTGGGTTTGGAGTTGGAATAGCTATTTATTATGGTTCAGGGCCGGACTGCCTACCAGGGCGTTTTGGCATGCTGCCGAGCTGGGGGTTGATTTCATTGACGGGGACCTGCATGTGATGAACGAAATTCATTTTGCTTTGTTTATTTCGAAGCACACGCAGGTCTCCATCAACAAAATTAGCCCCCACTGCAGTGACATCAGCCCCCAGCTCGACAGCATGCCAAAACGCCCGAGAGGCAGTCCGGCCCTGTTATGGTTTATTATCCAGCACTTTCCCTGAGTTTTTTTGTTTTTGGAGTTGATATATTGATTTAATATGTTTTATTATCCAGCACTTTCCCTGAGTTTACTTGGTTGTGGAGTGGGAATAGTAATTTAATTTGTTTTATTATCCAGCACTTTCCTTGAGTTTAGTTGGTTTTGGAGTTGGAATAGTAATTTATTAAGTTTTATAATCCAGCACCTTCGCTGACCTTAGTTGGTTTGGGATTTGGAATAGTTATTTATTATGTTTTATTATCCAGCACTTTCCCTGAGTTTCTTTGGTTTTGGAGTTAGAATAATAATTTAATTTGGTTTATTATCCAGCACTTTCCCTGAGTTTATTTGGTGTGGAGTTGGAATAATTATTTATTATGTTTTATTATCCAGCACGTTCCCTGAGTTTATTTGGTTGTGGAGTTGGTATAGTAATTTAATTTGTTTTATTATCCAGCACTTTCTCTGAGTTTATTTGGTTGTGGAGTTGGAATAGTAATTTAATTTGTTTTATTATCCAGCACTTTCCCTGAGTTTTTTTGGTTTTGGAGTTGGAATAGTAATTTAACCGCATCGCTGCTCATGACGGAACCACTCCGTCATGAGCCACGGGCTCCGTGTGCTCATGATGGAGTGGTTCCGTCATGCTGCGGCTGTTGGCGGCCGCTCCGCCCACGCGGCGCTGATTCCCCGCCTGTGCGGTCGAATAGCGCGAGTGGGCGGAGTCGTGACGGAACCACTCCGTCATGAGCACAGCGCGCCCGTGGCTCATGATGGAGTGGTTCCGTCACGAGCATGGCGGCACCGCGCTGCCCCCAAACCCCCCAGCACCGCGGCAAAATTCGTGCCGCGGCGAAGGGGCTAATGTGGTTTATTATCCAGCACTTTCCCTGAGATTTTTTGGTTTTTGAGTTAGAATAGTAATTTAGGGGGCCATTATGATGACGATGGAAGGCCATCTGTGCTGTTGGCGGTGGTGGAAAACCATCATGTCCTCCGCCCCAGGTGCGGTCATTGTGACCATCAAATCACAATGGACGCATAGAGGCTATTGTTTGCACACCCAAGGGTGGCAGACGGAGCCAACAGGGCAGGTCCGAAGTGCAGAAACACGTTCTGGCCTCCAAGCAAATTAAGATCTTGCAGACAGCCCTTCCCACCACCACGTAAAAAGCTCCACGTTGTGGATGGCGGAAATACAACATCGGAGAGGAAGAGCTGATACTGTACCCAACCAAACCCCCATACCCGCCATGGATCCTGTGCCGCAGGCTTTTGCCACTGCACTACCGACTGCACTGCAGGCAGACAAGACGCCGTTACGCTCAACAGCAGAGGTACGTACCAGACATCTCCACGCATGCAACCCCTGAACAACTACAACTCCCAGCAAGCATGGCGGCACCGCAATGAAAGTGGCAACCTGCCAAATGCAAAGTGCGAGGCCCACCTAATCTCCATGAGTAACCCTCAGTGCCCCAGAAGGCAACTGGACCCAATGACGAGCCCAGCAGTTGCAGAGCGTGCACGCCACATCTAAACTTGTACACCAAAGGCACCCAATGGCTGATGGCTCATCCGCATTGTGTGTGCCACACCCTGGCGGTCCTGAAGCCGCGACCGCAACCCTGCAATGTTCAAGTGTGGACAATGTGCGTCATTGCTGCAAATGTCAGCTACCGCGCATGCAAACACATACTCCATTTGTATTGGCACCCTGACTATCACATCACACATCACAACTCATTTGCCTCAAGTGACTGGTGCACCCCATTGGCAATGTTGTGGGTCACGAGGCTCCCATGCATATCGAGTAACCACACAGACACCGTACATGCATTGGAGAACTGGCCCAGGGCACGTGGGTCCAGCTCTGTTTGCTGGCAGGGTCACAGGTCCAGTAGCGACTGTGCTTGGTGGCTGTGGGGTGTAAGTCAGCCCTCTGGGAGTGGCTGGCACATCAGAACAACTAGAACAGTAACCAGCTGGTCACTACACTGTGAAGATATGAGAGAGTTTGACCCGTGAGCCAAGTCTTCACACATAGGGAATGTCCAAGGAAAGGAGAGTGAAATTACATACATAGCCATGCCTCGTGGCAGCATGGACTTAAATGGGAGAAGGAGTCAAAAAGGACAAGGGTCTCCCGCACAGTACCAATGTTGTGTAACAAAACATCCAACCTTTGAATGACGCTTGAACATCCCTTGACATCTGAGTGGCGTCTCCTGGCCACTTTAGCGATGAATTTGCCACAAATGATATGGCAATGAAACGTTTTGGCCGTCACCTAAGTGGTCTATAACATGCTGTGTTTTTAACTTGGTACAGACTCACAGTTCGGAATAAAGGCTAATATTGTCTGTGAGTTTAGTCCATTTTTAAATAGAGACCTCTTGTGTCTCATTTCTTTCACGGGGACAAAAGTTTCTTTTGACTTCCTTCTTTACTGGACACATCACTTTTTCTGTGAGAAAGTTATCAATGATGATACAAACGTGGGTAAGCTGGTGAGAACCTACCAGTAGCTCCTCTGGTGGTGCGCACGTGAGATACTTTCACCTTTCTTTACACTTTTTTAGCACATACACACTTGAAATTGGGGGTATGTGTTAATTTCAGATTACTGACTGACCACCTCTTCCTCTTTTCTTTTTCAGCTTTTTTTAAAGACTAGTAGGCACATAGGATTGGGCTATAGTAAGCTACAAAATAGTTGGCTGAGGATTTTGATAAAAATGTCTTTCCTCTTCCCAGTCCTATATATATATATACATATATATATATATATATATATATATATAAATTGAGAAAAGTGTCTATGTGTGCCAGATCTTTGTTGTACGAATAAGCCATTTAGGATCCCCAAGAAGTGGAAGGCACCCCTCCACAATCTCCCAGCCACACCGTGACTCCCGTCTGCAAGACTCCACCTCCACGGGCCACTACACCACCTGGTCCAAGCAGCCCTCCAGCTTGCCAAGCCACTGATAGCTCTACCTCAGCTGTTCCGCTCTCTCCCCTGTCAAGTGCCCCGACAGTCCCAGAGACACAGCCAGCTCCCAGTCTGCCTGACAGCCAAGTCTGAGAGTTAGTCACTCTCACACACCTGTGTCTCACACAGGTGGGCCTGTACTGCACATTGTTACCCCCTGACTGTGTTGCTGACTATGGAAAGGTACAGTCCCTGTGCAGCTCCTCATGGACTCAGTCTGCACTTTGTCCTGCCCACTGGCCTTGTCTTTCACTGCTGTGTGCGCCCTGCCTGTGCAGCTTCTCATGGACTCAGTCTGCACTTTGTCCTGGCCACTGGCCTTGTCGTTCACTGCTGTGTGCCCCCTGCCTGTGCAGCTTCTCATGGACTCAGTCGTCACCCTGGACGGGCCACTGCCCTTGTCGTTCACTGCTGTGTGCCCCCTGCCTGTGCAGCTTCTCATGGGCTCAGTCTTCACCCTGGACGGGCCACTGGCCTTGTCGTTTACTGCTGTGTGCCCCCTGCCTGTGCAGCTTTTCATCGACTCAGTCTGCACTTTGTCCTGGCCACTGACCTTGTCGTTCACTGCTGTGTTGCACCCTTCCCTGTGCAGCTTCTCATGGACATGCTCTGCATCTTGTGCCTTGCTCTTCTCTTCTTATGGTACCTATCTGTGCAATATGTGAATAAAGACAGTTGCTCCTGTTGTCTATTTTGTCAGTGTCCTTACTGAATAAAGTTATTTTGCTGTGTGTATATGGTTTACTGTGCCACATGGTCTGTGTGGCACTTCAACATGGTCAATGTTTGGGCTCACTTACACTCTTAGGGGTGACATGGTCTTCATTTCTTTTTGACCCAGATACTTGTGGTGGCAATGGTGTCAATTTTGAATGATTAGCAGTAGTCATTTACTTGATTGGTTCATGTTGGCTACATTGTAAACATGTCAGGGGAGGGGTCACTGCCAGCACAGAGTGGTTTTCTGCACACAGTATTGCAGGCAGGCTGTCCAGGGTCATCATGTATGTGTGTTCTTCCTTTATGTGTGCCCAGTGGTGTATGTGTGTGGTCATCTTGTGATGGTCAGTCATCCTAGTCCCATGGCTTAATTTCCATTTGCGCTCTTGGATGGCTAGGTAGTGTGCAGTGTGAAGGGGGTGAGTTTGTGGGGAGTGTTGATGTGTGCATGCTTCTGCAATGTCAACTACACACGTGTCACTCGGGAGTTGTGTGCCTGTTGTTTTGATTGTTCATCCCTGTGGTTGTGGTTGTATGCCCATGTGTGAGTTGTATGTTGCGCACTGTGCACTGTGTTGGTGTGTCCTTGCAGTTCTGTCTGACTCCTACTTGTTGTTTTTGTCACTTGTGAGTATGCAGAGAGTGTTACTGGCAAGCCAGTATTGTGTTTTGTTGCACATCCATGTGTCTTGTTGCTGTTTGTGGGGACTGTGCAGACCTGCTGCTCCACACTGCCATTGTGGTTGTGTTTTCTCATGCCTTGCTGTCACATGGTGCCTTCTTGCCTTCAGTGTGGCATGTTGTGTGTGTTGTCATGCCCTCCCCTATATGTGCATTCAGCTGCCTACCCATTGTGGGTCTACACTCTCTCTTTTTATGTATGGTAGACTCCTGCCATGTCCCCTACTGACATGCAGTACACTTCACTTTTGTGTGAGCTGTCCCCTTGGTTTGTATGTGTGTGTGCCTCCCCATGACTTCATTTGTGGCACTGAGCTTTATGGTGCAGTTCTTTGTCCAGGGTCAATGTGTCACTCAGGGCATTTCACAATGGGTCATGTGTGATGTTCTGGTGCTGTTTGTCAGTCATGGTTGCTCCTATGCAGTTCAACTGTGTGTGCTGCCCAGTCCTCTGAACAAGTTGTTTCCACATTTGTGTCCCAGACTTGTGCATCTATTGGGTGTTGTGTTGTATGTATGTGTGTTGTTTGTGTTTTTGCTTCATTTCCTGGGTGTGCTGTTGTCTTTGTGCTGTGCTGTATGGTGTTGTGTGGGTTGCTGTTCTGTCAATGATGTCTGTGTGTGTATGGTATGCTTGGTGTGCACACACTGCTTGTTGTGCATGCAGTGCTGTGTGTATATGTTGCCTTGTGATTGCCTGGTGTGCATCCCCTGATGTTGTGCTGTGTTTGCTATGTGATTATTCTGCCTGTGCATCTGTTGTTTGTTTGCTGTGGCTGTGTTGTTCTGTGATGGTGCACTTCTTGTGTGTGTTGTGGTATGTTGTCTGTGCATTTGTTCCTGAGTGATGAGGTTGTGCACTCCTGTTGTGTCTGTGCTTCCCTTGCCTTTCCCCAGATTAGCTGCACAGGGCATGTCTGTTGTTGTTGTTGTGACTCTGTGTGTGTTTCTGTTGGGCTATGTGTTTGTCTGTTGTATTTGTTTCCACATTTGTGGTGGCATCCCTGTGTGTGGGTGTGATGTCTGTGGCTGAGCCCAGGGTGTGTGGTTGTTTGTGTGTGTATTGTCTGTCAAGTATTGCCAGCCTTCAGTGTGTTTGGCACTGGTGTTGTGTGCTGCTGGTGTGAGGGGGGTATGTGCGTAGATTCTTACTGGTGTTTGTCAGTCCTGAGGTGTGTAGATGGACTCTGTGTGTAGTGCTGCTGGTGTGCTCCTGTGGGGTAGTTGTATGGATGTGTGGCTGTTCCCAGTTTGACTTCAGGGCCTTCCTTTCATCCTTGTGCCTATACATGGTTTGCCTTGCTGTCTCCCCCTGTGTTCTTGCACTGCGCTGCCTGTGGTTTGAGTTCACTGACTGTGCCAGCCATGGGTGTAAGGGTGTTGTGCTCTGTTCCTTGTGTTGATGTGATGTACACGTGCTTGTTGTGTGTCTCCATGGCCTTCCATTTATGTGCAGCCCACTTTGGTTTGCCTATTTGTTGTGCTCCATTGCTGTTGGCATGTGGGGTCTGTATGTGTGTGTGTGTCAGTCTGTGGTATGTATTTGTGACTGTGCAGGCTGTGTGTCCATTTGGATGTTAATTCCTTGCATGTGTTCATTTGTTGCTTGTCCTAATTGATATTCCCTGAATGTGGTGGTTTGTGTGTTACCCTGGCCCTGTGCTACTGTGCTGTGTGTTGTGTGTTCCTGTGCAGCCACTTCTGCATTGTGTGTCTCCATGATTGTTTGGTGTGTATTGCCCTGGCTTGTTGTTGTGCATGGGGTGCACAGGAGGGGCACATGGCATGTGCCTTCATGGGGTGTGCTAGTGTGTGGTGGGGATGGGTGTGGCCCTGTGGTCTTTGTGCCCTGCCCATGCCTGGCACTGGCCCTGCCTTCTACATTATGCGCATGTATTTGCTTGTGTTCGCCGCTGCGGTGACGTGACCTAGACATTGCTGCATGGTGTCGGTAGCTGTGTGTCCAGGATGCAGCGAGGTGACTTTGTGGCACGTGGGTGATGTGTGGGTGCCCTTGTGGATGTGTCCCTGTCCCCTCTAGGGTGTCTGATGTGGATTTGGACCCTGTGTCAGGCCGTGTGTTGTGTGTTGTGTTGTTGCTTACCTGCGACGGGGTCCACGGCAGTCCATGAGTTCCTGGTGATGTAGCAGGTACAGCACTGGAAAGACGTGTAGAGCTGGGTCCATGGCGGTCGTGACTGGGACTTTGCGCTCCGCTGTCGAGCTTCCGCCGTCTCTGGTTGGGCGGTGTCTCCGCTGCACTGCGTCTGCTTGCTTGAGTCCTCCTAATTTGTGGAGCGGGGCGGACGTCATTCCGCACGGTGGTGAGTCTCCATTGGCTCACACCACCGTGGTGGCGGGCGCACTTTGATGGCGGTGTGCGTCGCACCGCGGCGGTCGGGAATTGGCCTCTGTTTATCCCTGCTAATATGGCGGGCGTGATGTCCGCTGCTGGCGGGCGGAAAAAAGCATTTTTCCACACCGCCAGCGCCGCGGTGCTTCCACCGCCCTCCATCCTAATGGACCCATAAGTGTTCTATTTCTGCGAGTTGTAGTATTCATGCACAATCAGAAATAATGTAATAAGGATATATATTTGCCCAACAACACTATAAATGGTTAAAGCACTGATTAAGTACAACGCAAATATAATCAACCATCTATTATAGTATGATTATATATTTTAATCTGATGATTGTAAACTATTTTCTTATGAAATCAATCATTGAAGTGGTAAAGAAATTTTCTTGGAAATTGGAGAAACGCAAAATTTTTTGTTTGGAATTTTATTATTTTCTTTTAACATGTATCATTTGGATATATTGTGATGTTTTTATCAACTTATAACAATAAATGGATGCTTATAGCAATTTAAAAATGTTAATGCTCTGTGGTGCATTTTTCATGTTTGCAAACAGTGTGGTTTAGAATAAACTCTCTCCATAGAGTAAACAGTACCAAGTTCTCTACTGATATCAACTTTATTTCTTAATGAAGGTATTTTTAGGAAGTTGGCTTTCTTTGAAAAGTTGTATACAGATTGAACACCATATTCAATAAGAGTTTCCCATATATCTAAGGTTGATTGTTAATGTGAACTATGCTACCTGTAAAATGTATGGTATAGGGTCAATGTCGCACATAATGATTTCTTTCTTCACCTAAGGGAGGTTTATCTGTGATGGCACTAATGATGTTTGATTTTTTCCAGAGGTATTTTGTACTTACTGTCAGGTCTCTAATGCCATAGTAGTTTGTAGCACAATATGCAGGAAAACAAAACTTGAATGATGTCATCAGTAAAATTATCAATGATGTCATTTGAGATGTGATCAGTGATGTCATAATTGATGGCATAGAACATGTCATAAGCAGTGCATGGCAGGGGAGCAAACTATAGTTGGTGCTGCTAACTATAACTGGTGAATTTTTGTGTGTTTTTAAAGTTCAAAATAGTAATGTTGTCACTGACAAATTCATCTAACTTTAACGTTTCTTCAATGAATTTTTTTTCTTTTTAAGTAAATGAATACTTAATTATCATACGTAAATGCAACCCCACCATGCTGCCAGGCCCTGCAGCCAACCCCCCTCCATACAGCATGCCCCACGCTGTGCACACATCTCTGGAGTTACCAGTATGCCAGTCATTGTTAGAGATTTTGGTAGGAAAGATTCACAGGGGCATATGTACAAGCCCCTATTGCCACGGGAACGTCAATTTTTGTGACGTTCCCGTGGTGATAGGGGCCTTTCCTTATGTACAAGGCAGCGTTAAGCCACTTAATGTGGCTTAACGCTGCCTTGTACACAACATATCACTCCCAGCAGTGCCCAGACATATGAGGGGTGGGTGCAGAGGACCCCCAGCAGTGCCCAGACATATGAGGGGTGGGTGCAGAAGACCCCCAGCAGTGCCCAGACATATGAGGGGTGGGTGCCTATCACTCCCAGCAGTGCCCAGACATATGAGGGGTGGGTACCTATCACTCTCAGCAGTGCCCAGACATATGAGGGGTGGGTGCAGAGGACCCCCAGCAGTGCTCAGACATATGAGGGGTGGGCGCAGAGGACCCCCAGCAGTGCCCAGACATATGAGGGGTGGGTGCCTATCACTCCCAGCAGTGCCCAGACATATGAGGGGTGGGTGCCTATCACTCTCAGCAGTGCCCAGACATATGAGGGATGGGTGCAGAGGACCCCCAGTAGTGCCCAGACATATGAGGGGTGGGTGCAGAGGACACACAGCAGTGCCCAGACATATGAGGGGTGGGTGCAGAGGCCTCCCAGCAGTGGACAGAGACATGGGGGTGTGTACATCATCCTCCCATTAGCAAAACTCCATGGGTGCAAGAAATCATCCACAATGTGCGACTATGTTGAGAGTGACAGCAGTGTCCCACTCCCATGAGGATGGATGTCCTTCCCCCACTGCATGACACACCACATGTGGGTGTGATGACAAATTACACATGCATACCCACCCCTGGCGGTGGCTGCACAATAGACACACTGAGATCATGCAACAAGACTGTATCCTCATGTTAAACCCCACTCAACTAAGAGAGCCTATGGGAACACACATGGTCACCCACATTCCAGGACTGATAGGAATGTACAGGTGCTGGGGCAGCCAACAAGTTGTTGCCTCCCATGGAGGGAAAAGTGTGGAGTTCCCACAGATACAATGCCCACAATTGTCAGTCAGGTGCCCAAGTACCCTGCAGAACAAGTAACACATGTGTGCTAGGCTGGGAGTACACACATGCATAGTGTGGAAAAGGGACCATGTCCACATTAAGCCATGGCAACATACTCCATACACAAGTACAGTGACTACCAAGGATGGCACAGACGATGCAGGCGGAGACATTGCTGAGCAGGCATGGGCAAAGTTGAAGTGATCCCTCACACAGCAAGGAAATGTAGACACAGGTCAGCACAACAATTGGGAAACATCCTGCAGGGAAGAAGTCAGGTGCCACAGAGGAAGGAACACTCCTTGGGACAATGTCACCATACAGTAAGAGCTTACATGACCAAAGATTATTTGCAGAGACCTTGTGATGGCACGCAGATACCAGGGTCCTCCCCATGAGCAGCACACTACAACATTTCCCAGACACCTAACACATTATCACCACCCCAACTCAGGGAGCAGCAGCACCAACAGCAATACCAGAAAAGCATTCGTGTGCAAATGAAAAACAAAATGCTTTATTCAGCATAAAAAATGATTGGATTTGAAATGTCCACTATATACAAGGCCCATAGGCCAGTCCATATTTGAATTCCGGGGGGGGACACACTGGGACGCGTCTCCCCTAGCTTGCCTGCACAGTTCAGAGTTTCTTTCCATCCACAGGGGGGGTATCATGTGGGGGGAAGGACCAGGCACCGCAGGGACAGGAGGGGCAAGGGTAGGTGTTGTGGGTGCAGGGACAGACGACTCCACCACAGGGGGTGGGGCAGCGCCAAAGGTGGCGGTTAGGATGGCGCTGCACACGGTTGCAAGGTCTCCCAGCGTCTCCCCTGCACCCGAAGGAACCACAGGCCCCAAGGAGGGGGGGGGTCAGAGGGATGGTTTGCAGCGCTACTGGGGGAGGGTGTGGACAGGGGGTGGGACTCAACTCCCCTGCCTGGGGACTTCCTCGACCGCTTGCGGGGTGGTGTCACACTGGGGCTGAGGGACTAACTGCCCATGAAGGACTCTTTGTCCAACTGTTGGGCAGGGGAGCTAAGGGGAGTGGTTTTGGAGGAAGTGGGTCATGAGGACTGCGAACTCCCACTGTGGCTGCGTGGCTGCCGTTTGCCCCCCGACCCAGTGGGTGTGCCTACTTCCCCCTGTGTGTGCGTGACTGGAGGTGTGCGCTTGGCCTTCCCTGTTGGTGTGCTGCCTGTGTCTGGTGGGGTGCGTGCATGGGGATGTCTGGGTGTGCTTGGGGCAGGCATGGGAGTGGGAAGTGTGGATGGTGCAGGGGTAGGGGGGGACGGAGCACTGCAGGAGACCCACTGCTGCCGTCAGTGATGAGTCCATGGACCTCAGCAACATCCGTTGGTCAGACATCACTGCTGACATGCCCTCCATGTACGACACATCTGTGTCAGCAGTCTGGTGTGGCCATGGAGGACATTAAGCAGCGATGTCTGACCAACCTGCAACTGCCGCAGGATGTCCACAGACTCGGCATTGACGGCAGCAGGGGAGACAGGGGCAGGGGGTGCGGTGCCTGGCACGAAGGAGACATGTGGTCGCCTAGCACGGACAGAAGGGACCCGAGCAAGTGGGAGGGCGGTGATGGGAATGGAGGGGGCAGCGAGAGAAGTACTGCTGCTTTCAGCTGTGGGAGCAGCCTCCGCCTCCTCTGGGAGCTCAGCCTCGGACCCGTCAGTGTCATGGTCGGTGTTGGGACTGGACAGGTCCTCCACCTGACTCCCCAGCCCTCCGTGCCACTTGCTGCGCCAGACTCCCCAGCACTGGTGGCACGGGTGCTGGATCCCTCCTCCACGTCCGTGCCGGTGTCTCCCTCGGTGTCCCCGACGATGCTGTGGGCAAGGTGAAGAGACAGGAAATAATCAGACACCTGTATACATATGACACATGAGTCCAAACTACATAGGTCACAGTGTATGGCATGAAAAGCATCATGAGTAACATCTACAATACTACGCACATATGTAGGCCCTGCACTACACAGTTGGTTGACCCACCATGCCACTTTGAAACAATGGAGAGCATGACACAACAGCAAAGCACTTGATATCGAATTATACAGAGAAGCTAGTGTCTGTGGACAGTCGAGCACAGCATCTGGACCACACACCGTTGCCAAAAATGGATGAGCAGGAACCATGTCTTTTAACTTTTGACACATGCTGCAAAGCACAAACATTAAACCCTGCACAACATGTCTGGGTCAATACTTGTTGAGTGTCTGTTCCGACTATCATCACACACAGGCCAGACCTGTCAAGGAGACATAAGCTTTGGACATGTAGGCCTTGCCCGCACAAACCCCCCCCCCTACCTGAGACAATGTGATTGAGACAGAGGAAGTACTTACACCTCTTAATCAGGGATCACAAAAATGGGTTCCATTAAATCCTAATTGCACTCTAACTACCCCTCGTGGGGCTGACCACACATATTATTGACAAACAACCATCATCCGATAGTTGTACACAGACACACAGGCACTGGCCAGTGTGAGGATGCACAAGCCACATTGGGTCACCCTGTACAGTGTACACATGTAGCACACTTTACGCAAATACAAATGAGGCCAGGGTACAATGCCACAAAGGACAACCTATGCTGAAGACACTGAGAATGTCCACAGTGTTGGATGACACACATGATTCCTAGGAAAAGGTGTCTCAGGGGACTGTAGTGGCCACACTGCTCCATGGACCTTGATAGATCTGACTGCAACAAGAGCAACCGTACCCGCACTATGCATATCTCCCCCTCATGCACATCATGTCTGAGGCCACAACATCAGTCATGCATGCTGCAAGGCAGTTCATTTTAAGCCTCACACTCCTATGTTGAGACTCTGCATCAGTGCCAACAATCATGGACCCCCAAATGACTGAACTGGACAGGGCACAGGCAAGGTCCCAACACATATCACAGACCACCCCACACATGATGCTGCAAGCATTTGGCACTTGGATTAACTGCCAGCCTAGATTACCTTGTGCAAGAGTGACTACACACAGACCAGGGAACACATGTCAAGGAGGGGAAGGGAGGAAGAACAGGACCGGTTGACTTTGGGGAACAGGATATGCACTGCACATATAAACCCTGGCAGTGTATCCAGGCGAATGAGCACTTCCAAAAGCTGGTGACACACAACAAACACACATGTACCTACCCCCTTCCTGCTGCTGCTTCTCCTGTAACCGCCTATCCATGTCAGGGAAGACCACCACCAGGACATGCTTCATTTGGTGGGTCAGGCGCCGGCGCCCGCCGTGTTTGCGTGGAGGTGAGTCCCCCAGCAGGACCCGGGCGATCCTCCTGGTCCAGCACCGGATATCCTGCCAGCGTTTCCTCACCTGGGCCAGGCGCCGACTGCGACCCTCCACCGACCTCACAGCCCTGACGTCCCGCTTCCATATCTCCCCCTTGGCATAGGCGGCTACCTGTGAGGATGACAAAGTGAGACAACATCAATACACCTGCTCCATGTCACAGAGACACACATTAGAACAATTGGGCTTGTTTGAACAGGGCATAGTATGCAGCCAACTCATTGCACCTTTGTCATAGGGACAATATCCTCTGGGGAAGGCCAAATGCACTACGTGGCATTTAAAGTACACACGTGGCATGAGGGATGCGACAGGATCAATGATCATGGCTCACACTGTGCATCACAAGCAACCCCAGGATTATGGACAGCAACTCAAAGCAGTCACATGCCCCAGGCCACTGACGCAACCTCAGCGGAGTACACAGACACACACAGGCACAGGACAATCACCTGCCATTGGCAACTGTGGGTACAAACATCACTACACATGTGCCACTTAACTGGGGGGAGTCACAGGTGTGGGGCTAGCTCAGCACGTCAGACACACAGCACGGCTCCCTGCTCACATCAGATGGGTAGGGCATATGCATCCTCCATGCAGCTGGGGTGCAACACTCCACATAGACACTCACCCACATGACAGGGGACTTACACACCAATGTCCAGGGGCCGTACACATCATTTGGACACTATCACCACAGGTACACTCAACTCACACACATCTGTGGGTACAGTCACCTGTCACACTGGGTGGACCACAGAATCACATCAGGACTATAGAAACAACATTCCCAAGAGGATTAGCCAGGCTGAATGTGGCATGCACCATGCAGTGATTGTCACAGTAAGCACAATGCAAGTGAGGAGTGCAGATATGAACCACATCAGGCTCTGCATGGGAGACATAAGGCATTCCCCCCCAGGACCCACCATGAACAACATTGCATTTCTGTCACACCTGGACACAATGCCAGAAGTGACAGACACAAAAAAGGGGCACAGTCAAAGCTAGTGGAGTCAGCACTCACCTGCTCCCCTGGTTTCCCATACAGGCAGGGGTACTGTGGGAGGATGACGTCCAGCAACGCCTCATTCTCCTCTTGGGTGAATGGCTGGGCCCTCTCCACAGACCTGGACATGGTGCCAGAGGAATCATAAGCAGCAGCAGTGGTGTGGAATGAAAGGTTGTGAAGGCAAGTGCTCTCTCATGGGTCCTGGTAGCCTTATATCTACCTTGCTGGGCTGTTTCATTTACAGGAGTACAGCGTGATTGGTCAATCTCATTTGCATCCTACGTTTCCTTCAATCCCTTCAAACCTACCCCAGTGAGGGCCTTTGCATGGTTCAAAATTTGAGCATGATGTCAAGTCAACAACCACTTTGCAACATAGGGGCGTATTATGTTAGACTTGCGCCACTTTTACGCCGCTGTTGCGTCACTTTTGTGACGCAGCGGCGGCGTTAACCCTGCGCCCTATTTACATCATGACGCATCTATGTAAAGCCCTGTGCCATATTAAACCTGCGTCAGGTTTAATGTATGCAGGGTGGGCGTTCCATCGGAAAAAGCCTCGGAAAAGTGACGCAGTGAAATCTACAAGATTTCACTGAGTCACTTTTCCGACGCTGCTGCGTCAAAACCCTGCGCCTGCTTGAAGCAGGCGTAAGACATGACGCAGCATGTTAGGTATGGGCAGCCCCTAAACATTGCTGGAGTTGCGTCTTGCTTGTGACACGACTCCAGCAATGCGCCGCCCTTACGCCATTGTAAATGCGGCACATCTGCGTGGCGCATCTTTCCAGGCGCATCCCTGCTGATTTGCAGGGATGCGCCAGGAAACATAAATCTTCCCCATAGTATATTGTCTCCAACCAACTTTTGCTGGCCACCTGATGCAACATTTTGAACTGGAAACTCGGTCTCCATGACAACCAGCATGCATTTAGGCCCTTCTACTTGTCCCTCATGTATCCCCTATGTAATTTCACTATCCACACACAGGTACGGTGCGTTCCACATGTACCCCTAGGGCACCACTACTCCAGTGATATGGTCCGTACACGCGTGTGTAGGGCCCGTATCACTTTGGTAGTGTTGGCGTAGGCGTACGCCATTGTGATACGGGCCGTACACGTGTGTGTAGGGCCCGAAGCACTATGGCGTACGCCTATGGCAACACTACCATAGTGTTACGGGCCCTACACGCGCGGGTACGGCCCGTAGCACTAGGGTAGTGTTGCCGTAGGCGTACGCCATAGTGCTACGGGCCGTACATACGCGGGTACGGCCCGTATCTCTATGGCATACGCCTACGCCAACACTACCCTAGTGCTACAGGCCGTACATACGCGATGCTGGGTGAGGGTGCTGGGGTACGGTGTTAGGGTACTGTGCGTACAGGTGCGGGCTATGCTATGGTGGTGCGTACAGGTGCGGGGCTGTGCTACGGTGTTGGGGTACGGTGCGTACAGGTATGGGGCTGGGGTAAGGTGTTGGGGTACGGCGCGTACAGGTGCGGGGCTGTGCTACGGTGTTGGGGTGCGGCGCGTACAGGTGCGGGCTGTGCTACGGTGTTGGGGTGTGGTGTGTACAGGTGCGGGCTGTGCTAAAGTGTTGGGGTACGGTGCGTACAGGTACGGGGCTGGGCTATGGTGTTGGGGTATGGTGCGTACAGGTACAGGGCTGGGCTATGATGTTGGGGTACGGTGCGTACAGGTACGGGGCTGGGCTACGATGTTGGGGTACGGTGCGTACAGGTACGGGGCTGGGCTATGGTGTTAGGGTACGGTGCGTACAGGTACAGGGCTGGGCTACGGTGTTGGGATACGGTGCGTACAGGTACGGGGCTGGGCTACGATGTTGGGGTACAGTGTGTACAGGTACGGGGCTGGGCTACGGTGTTGGGGTACGGTGCGTACAGGTACGGGGCTGGGAGATGGGCCTGGGGTGCAGCGCGTACAGGTGGGGGGCTGGGGTACGGTCCTGGGGTACGGGGCATACAGGTGCGGGGCTGGGAGACGGGCCTGGGGTGCGGAGCATACAGGTGCGGGCTGTGCTACGGTGTTGGGGTATGGTGCGTACAGGTACGGGGCTGGGCTACGGTAAATGCGGCGCATCTTTCCTGGCGCATCCCTGCTGATTTGCAGGGATGCGCCAGGAAACATAAATCTTCCCCATAGTATATTGTCTCCAACCAACTTTTGCTGGCCACCTGATGCAACATTTTGAACTGGAAACTCGGTCTCCATGACAACCAGCATGCATTTAGGCCCTTCTACTTGTCCCTCATGTATCCCCTATGTAATTTCACTATCCACACACAGGTACGGTGCGTTCCACACGTACCCCTAGGGCACCACTACTCCAGTGATATGGTCCGTACACGCGTGTGTAGGGCCCGTATCACTTTGGTAGTGTTGGCGTAGGCGTACGCCATTGTGATACGGGCCGTACACGTGTGTGTAGGGCCCGAAGCACTATGGCGTACGCCTATGGCAACACTACCATAGTGCTACGGGCCCTACACACGCGGGTACGGCCCGTAGCACTAGGGTAGTGTTGCCGTAGGCGTACGCCATAGTGCTACGGGCCGTACATACGCGGGTACGGCCCGTATCTCTATGGCATACGCCTACGCCAACACTACCCTAGTGCTACAGGCCGTACATACGCGATGCTGGGTGAGGGTGCTGGGGTACGGTGTTAGGGTACTGTGCGTACAGGTGCGGGCTATGCTATGGTGGTGCGTACAGGTGCGGGGCTGTGCTACGGTGTTGGGAAACGGTGCGTACAGGTATGGGGCTGGGGTAAGGTGTTGGGGTACGGTGCGTACAGGTGCGGGGCTGTGCTATGGTGTTGGGGTGCGGCGCGTACAGGTGCGGGCTGTGCTACGGTGTTGGGGTGTGGTGTGTACAGGTGCGGGCTGTGCTAAAGTGTTGGGGTACGGTGCGTACAGGTACGGGGCTGGGCTATGGTGTTGGGGTATGGTGCGTACAGGTACAGGGCTGGGCTATGATGTTGGGGTACGGTGCGTACAGGTACGGGGCTGGGCTACGATGTTGGGGTACGGTGCGTACAGGTACGGGGCTGGGCTATGGTGTTAGGGTACGGTCCGTACAGGTACAGGGCTGGGCTACGGTGTTGGGGTACGGTGCGTACAGGTACGGGGCTGGGCTACGATGTTGGGGTACAGTGTGTACAGGTACGGGGCTGGGCTACGGTGTTGGGGTATGGTGCGTACAGGTACGGGGCTGGGAGATGGGCCTGGGGTGCAGCGCGTACAGGTGGGGGGCTGGGGTACGGTCCTGGGGTATGGGGCATACAGGTGCGGGGCTGGGAGACGGGCCTGGGGTGCGGAGCATACAGGTGCGGGCTGTGCTACGGTGTTGGGGTATGGTGCGTACAGGTACGGGGCTGGGCTACGGTGTTGGGGTATGGTGCGTACAGGTATGGGGCTGGGCTACGGTGTTGGGGTACGGTGCGTACAGGTACGGGGCTGGGCTATGGTGTTGGGGTAAGGTGCATACGGGTACGGGGCTGGGAGACGGGCCTGGGGTGCGGCGCGTACAGGTGCGGGGCTGTGCTATGGTGTTGGGGTACGGTGCGGACGGGGGGGTACGGTGCTGACATACGGGCATACGGTGCTGACATGTGCGGGGTGAGGGGGGCTGTACGACTCGTATTCGGGCACAAGTTTACCGGTGTACATGTAGGCTACAGCGTTCGCTCCGTACGGGGCCTTTTACATGCAGTTGTGTATTCGGACGGGCGGTACGGATCGTACTTGCGCGCTCGGACTTCTGTTTTACGATTTGCACGTAAAAATGTCCGGCTCCCTATCGGACACTTTTCCCGATGCTATTCGGACGTAAATATTTACAGCTCACTCTCGGACCATTTTCCCGACGCCATTCGTATGTATTTTTCACATACGAATCGTACTTCGCCGTTTGTACGGTACCTGTACGATTCGTACGTAAAAAAATACGGATACGAGTCGGACGGTAAATTTTTTTAACGGATCGGAATCAGCACCTTAATGTGGAGTAATAACAATTCACACTTAAATGGCTATCAAATGCGTGAGGTCTAGTGCACGTATCATAAAATTTCGTAATAAACAGATCAAGCCTATAGCCATAATCATAATAACCAACATGGGGGCATATCTACCGAAAAGCGGCGATAATGTTATCGCTATATCAGCAAGGTCACGCTATCGCGTGAATCCTTGCCTTAGCGCCTGTTTACTGAACGCCCAGCTTTGCTTTGCATCTCTAATGAGATGCAAATTGGGCATTCCTTCCTGATATAACTGGAGAAATGTCGCTAACCGACATTTCTCCAATTATCAAGGGAATCGCTAACAAGCATAGCGATAAGAAAAGTAGCACTAACCATGGTTATCGCTACTTTCCTTACGCCTTGTTTACTTCTGACTTAGCCATGTAATCCAATGGGAGGTGGATTACATGGCTAAGACCACCCTGCCCTATCAGCAAGGTATCGCCGGTCACAGTGCGATTATCGCTGGATTTCCAGTGATAATCACACTGTTTTCCATCTAACGCTTGCATTTCTATCGCTTTGAAGATAAGCGTTGCTGATAGCACGCTATCTCCGCGATAATTATAATTATCCTAGCGCTCAGCGCGCTTAGTGATAATTATCGCCGCCCCTCAGTCCTGTGTCATCAAGTATAAACTTTGTCACAATCCAAAAAGTGCAATAAATACAATCTTTTTAGTGGAAGACCACAAATTCGACTCAATCAAATGTTGAACTTAGGGTGACGAACATGTGTGTGGAGACTCAGCTCCTCTCTCAGTAGGCCTCTAAAAGCTCTTCTCTGTTGATCACGCAAGGGCAGGTGAAAGTTGCACTATAAAGCCAGATTTAAAACTCCATGTTGCTTAATAATTGCCCATCTCCCTATATGTGCCGCTGCCAGAGTTAAACATCATAGATTGTCTAGTTATCTAAGAATATTTATTACCATTACAATGTCATGTGTATGCCCTTGAAATTTCAAGCTTAGGTAGATGGATAAGTAAACAAAATGATCCTAGCTGGTGGAGGTCAAGGATTTTTTTGTGGGAGCCTCAACCTCAGCCCAATCAAAACATCTACTCCTGGTTCCAAACATGTGGGCAAAGCCAAAGCTGCTCTCCCGGTGAATATAACATAATTGACTGGCAACAGCTCTGCTGTCAAACAGCACCATAACAGGGATTGGCAAAGACAATAGGTAGGACCTTGACAACCTGATGTTATGTTATTTTTTCTTTATAATTTCAAGGCAGCTGTAGCCTTGCGATACTATTGAAATATACTTTTAAAAGAATTGTATTGGTGTCTTTGAGGAGGTGGGTATACTTATAACAGTTAGAGAAACCATTTTTTATTTGTAATGCACATCACAAAAAAAATGATTCTTATTGGGCAAAATACACTTTGGCTTTGAATTACTACTACCTGAAAACATAGTTTAAACACAGAAACATGACTAAGAAAAAAGGCAAGCAAATAGGTATCACCTTGAGCTTTTGGTGTTGCCAATTGTTTTGTCTTTTTGTCAAAACCCACTAAAATATGGCCTGCTCACACAAGAGGAATGGTCAGCTATTGTATGCCACAAACAATCCTTTTGGCTTTCTGTCCAGCAAAAAAATGTATATAGACTACCATAGGTTACCATGTGTTCCAGATAGGAACCAAAGTATGCACAGTTTTTATCAACAAAAGTTTTCTTGGGATCAGCTTTAGGCCATAAGCATATTACAAATAGCAATCTAGAGGCCAGATGTACGACGAGAACTAGCATGCGCAAGCAGGTTTGCGACCCGTTTGCGCATGCTAATTCTGATAAGGCCATGTACAAACACTATTTTGCAAGTTGCAAATAAATTGCGACTTGCAAAGTAGAGTTTTGCGACTTGCTTTTAGGAAGGGGCGTTCCCTTCCTAATAGCGAGTCACAAGCTATGTACCAATGTTTTGCGACCTCAATTGCGATTGGTACATAGCTTGTGACCCAGGAATTGATGTCAAAGTGGGTAGCGTTTGTCCTGGGAACCTTTTCCCTATTGGCCAGGGAGTCTTCCCTATCCACAAGTTAGTGCTAAGCATAAAAGCGGCACCCAGGATGCCCTCTTCAGAATACTGCTGTACCTTGAAAAGACAGAAGAAGGACTGCGCCTGCTGAGCCATTACTCCCGAAAGAGGACTGCACCTGCTGTAAACTGTGAAGAGAAATACCAAGGGCTGGACCTACTCCCACTTAAACTGAGGACAGAGGACTGGCCTTTGAAAAATAGTTTGTTAGTCTCCTGCTAAGCTCGAAGAACACAAAAGCTGCAAGAAGCCCAAGAAACTGTCTAGTTCCACTGTCTAGGTCCACCTGGATTTTGCGACACCCTGCTGACAACCTCCAAGTGAGTCCTAACCCCCAAGTGGTGCCCAATATGTCCTTGACGCTTGAGGTGTACCTGAGAAGTTCAAGAACTGGACTCCAAAAGAACTAGAGACTCACATCAGGACACTGCTGAAACCGAAGCTTCTGTCGACGACTCAATGTAGCAATTTAGTTGGCCGGACATCCCGCTCAGAGTCCCTCACAATGACAACAACTGTCCTCACTCTCCTTGTGAATGCAAATAAAAAACTTGACCAATGCCAATGCAAAAACTGCATCTGACTGCGAACCAGACCAGCTCGGACACAGACTCTGCACTTTGCCTGCATGCAGCTCTACACGTCAACAATGACCACCCGGCAATTCCCACCAACGCAAAGTTCTAACCTGGGACTAGCCTGCCGTCAACTAACCATTCTTCAATCCAGCCTGCATCTCAACCTGCCAAAGAACTGAGTTTTTCTTGAGAAAAGCAACTAAGTCAGGAGGTGAAATTTCTATCAGGATGACTCTGGTCCCTATATCAGGCTAACAGCGCTCCATCTCAGTCGAACGTAACTTTTGGCATTGACCTGGTCTAGTGTGACTAGATACTTGCAGTTGATGCTTTGCTCTTTTAGCGCTAGAAACCTATATAAATTTGAAAAATAATATCCCTGGTTCCCTACATGCAATGTTTGTAATTTTGTTGTCCATTTAATGAATAAACTTTATATTAATATTTTGAATGGGAGTGTAATTTGTATTGTGTTTTGTTTTCTACATTTTAACTGTTTGGTGCTAATAAATGCTTTATACATTTCTCCTAACTTAAGCCTGTCTGCTCTGTGCTACATCTAGAAAGGGTTGAGCTCAGGTTTAAGCTAGAAGAACCTAATTAGACCTAGTTAGGAATAGTGTCATTCATGCCAACTAATAATACACTTTCTCACAATAGGTATTGGACATCAAATGCATTATTTATTTATTTAATTTTAATTTTTGGTAAGCAATAACGGATAGTGTACGTTTACAATGGAATTACACAAACAAGAGCAAAAACAAGAGGGACCAGAATATACATTTAGTCACAATAGAGTTTCGGAAAGATACAAATAAATAAATAAGACCAAGACCAGAACAAGACAGCAGAATCAAGAGGAGGAGAGAGCAAAAAAAAAAAAAAAAAAACGAAGCGAGAGATGACAAAAGCATATGAGAGACCTCATGGTTATACATAAAAAAAAAAATATACAAACATATAGTGTTTCTCTAATTTAATCCTTCATTAAACACCAGAACATAAATAAACACAAATAAAGAAGCCAGGGCATGCAACAACACAAAGGCAAATTTAAATCGGAGCCATTTTAAATGGTCCACTAACGCCCCCCCATATCTTAATACCTAACCTACATTTCTGTCCCCCTTTAAGGGTATAAAGACTATGTTCTAGGTTACATATAGCGTATAATCTGCCCTTCCACATTTCAAAAGAAGGTGGCTCTTTTTGACTCAATAGTGATGCTATGCAAGTCTAGCCACCGTCACAGCTATGAATATAAAGTACCTAAATTAATGTATACCCTGTGTGGCTTATTATTCCTCCAATACACCCAAAAGCATCCCCATGGATGTAATCACAGTCTGTACCCCTGTTACCTCTGTCAGAAAAGCTTCCATCCTGTTTATCAGTTGTCTCAATTCTGGGCATTCAAAAAACATGTGCAGACTATCGGCTTGATCCATCCCACAGCGCGTACTTTTGCCCTCATTTTGACCCTCCCCACCGGCAATTTTGGCAGGCGTGTAATATAAATTAAATATGGTTTTAGAATGTTGCATTTTAAGACTAGAGGAAATCAGAAGCTTATCTGCCAAGGCAATTGATTCTTGTAAGATATTACCTCCCTGATCTAGTTTGGTGTTCCATTTCAAGTTCTGTATTTCCAGATCATCACTTGATACCACTGTTGTCTCCATCTAGCCATGATGGTATCAATGAAAATGGAAGGGGGTAGTGCTTGGGAGGAGGTAGACTTATAAAAATGAAGCTTTCGTATCTGCAGCCACGCTTTGTGGGTAGCCTGAACCACCTTAAGTCGTGTTGCCAGAATTCCTGCATATATCTTCCCATCGCAGTTTAAAAGCGAAATAGGTCTCTATGACGTAGCGTAGATGGTTTATCTTTAAAAACAAAAAAATAATGATACTTTCTACATCCCATGACGCTGGGGCATCCCCTTTCTGTGCCGCGCGAAGGACTGTAAGCATATCTGCTTGTATCTCGGGTAGAAAAGTCTTGTAAAATTCAAGCGGGAGATTATTGGGACCAGCACCTTTCCCTGTTGATAACGAGCCAACCACCTCCACAAGCTCTTCCAGGGTTATAGATTCTTCTAGGTATCCACAATCGTCCACACTTAATATCTTCCTATGTGGATCTTTCTAAAATGCTTTAGATCTATCCTGATACACATAATTCTCTGTGTATAGCCCCTCATAGACGGTTCTTAAAACCTTTGGGATCCCACATTTTTATAACTTTCCCATTTACATCTTTAATTGCAGTCAATGCATCTTTTACCTCTCTGCAACTGATTTTCTTTGCCAGGCATCTTCCAGTTGATTCCCCATACTCAAAACAGTCCCTTCTGAATATTTGATATTTTTGTTAGCATTATTCTTAGCCCATTCCCCATTTATCCTAGTCTTGCAGCAAGCTACTTCGGTTTGTGCCTGAGAGCTATCTAGATTCTCCCTCAGAGCATATATTAACGCATATTCAGCTTGTTGGATGTTGTCATACAACCCCTGAATAAACTGCTTCTGTTGCTTTTGAGCATACAATCCAAAACTCAGAATTTCCCCTCTGTGTCCAGCATTTAAGGCATCCCACAAAATGCCACATTTAGAGGAGTTCCGATTTATGGTAAGAAATAGCTTTAGCCACTGTCGTATATGACTAACAAATTGCTCGTTAAGCAACAGCTTCCGATCAAAGGAAAAAGTCCCCTGGGCTCATACCACTCCTTGCATTTTGATTTTTAGTAGTAGTGGATTATGATCCAAGGTAATTCTCGGGTAAATCTGTATCTGTGCTTCAGGTAAAAGTGTTTTAGTAACAAATAAATGACCAAGCCTTGCTAACTTCTGATATGGACAAAAACAGTGTGTATATCCTGGATCAGATTGTTTTAATCTTGGCCAGACATCAACCAGACCATGCTCATACATAAGCTGCTGTAAAGCATTGTACACCTTGGGTTTCCAACCATAATATTTATCTCCAATAGAGCCCTGGGTGACTTCTTCAAGCTGAATGTTGAAATCCCCACACAATATCAGGGGAGATACCCAAGAAGCTAACTCTGTATTCAGAAGATCTAATATCTGAGCCTCATCGTGGTTTGATATATACACCGAGCAAATTGTAAACTTTTTATTGGCAATAACACATTCAACAATTACCCAGTGACCACATTTATCTGCGATGCTTTTCCCTACTATTAAACTGTTATTTTTGGCTAAAATGGCCACCCCTCTTGTTGTAGTCCCTTGTGATGTACAAGCCAGTAGCTTATACCCTACCTCTGTTAGCACCTTATGTTTAGTCCAGGGAATATGTGTCTCTTGGAAACAGATCATATCAGGGGACATCATTTTAATTTCCTGTGCTACCCTTTGCCGCTTAGCGCTCTCATTGAGGCCCCATACATTAAATGAACATATCGACAATATATTCGTCATTAACCTTCTTCAAAGCTGCAAAAACAACTCCCTCTCTCCCAATGCACCACATCAATTCTTCTTATTTGCTTGGATTAGTTTATTGGCTTTTCCTCCCATTTTTCACCCCCTGTGCCCCTGCAGCAGCCACTCCCCCAAGTGCACCAACCTAGTGTCTCTTTTGCCAGCAGAGACCCCCTCCGCCAACCCAAGCATAGAGGCTGCAAGACCCGTTGGTCTTGAATGATGGAGAACTTTGCACCAACGCAGACCGCTCACCCTCCCCCAAAAGTTACCCAACCAATATGCTATTAAACCCAACTGTTCAGGCTCATCTGAACAAGTGCTTGAATACAAAAAAAAGTGAAAACAATATTGGAGCATAACCTTGTATATGACTCACGTACTGAGAATATTGATAGATAGCATCCTTATGATGTAGATAAGGTTATTGTAACTTAATCTGCTACAGCACCCTCCCATACAATTTAAGATTTAATGTCATGGAGGTATTCTTTAGCCTTGATCTCAGATGTAAAAAACTGTGTGTTGTCCTCATATATAATCTTGAGCTTAGCTGGATTCAAGAGGAATGCTTGGGCTCCTTTACCCTGAAATAGAGATATTAACTGCCGGAGTTGCCACCTTTTTTCCACTGTTTGATGACAATAGTCAGAGCGAACAAAGAACTCAGACCCATTCCCCTTTCTCTTCCTATCTGGCCTGGACAAGTCATACAAAGCGTGCCTAGATAAAAAATTTGATAGACAAATGAGAATTGCTCTAGGTTGTGCAACAGTTTTACTGGACCCCTGGTTGTTACTTAGTCAGGAGGGATCCCGATGGGTCCATTGCACCTCGGTGTTCCATGCCCAATGAGTCAACTCCGGGAAAACTTCTGTAAATAGTCCTACCATGAACTTCCGTGGGTCAGAACCTTTGAAGCCTTTGGGCACACCAAGAATTCATAAGTTGTTGCGACGGAGTTGATTTTCCATGTCCTCGAGCTTCCAAGCCATTTCACTACACTGCGCTGACAAAGCATCTGTATCTGCTTTCTGAGCAGTCATTTCATCCTCAAGAGTGGAGATCCTGTTCTCAGCCTCAGTTATCCGCTCAACGAATTCGGAGCAGGACTTTGGCCACTCGTCATATTGAATTTTTTAACTTTTGACCCTTTGCGTTTTTTGGCTCTCTGCCTGGGTTTCTTCTCTTTGTGACATAATTGTCTCATAAATACCAGCCAGGGAGATCTCTTCTGTGTGGTCTGTCGAGTTATACTGCTCTTGTCTCAATACCCCCTCTGAGGAAACAGTTGGGCCTAACTTAAACATAGGAGGCTGTGTTTGGATAGACAAGATTGCTGCATCAGTAGCCTCTCCGGGCGTCCAGTTGGTGTTTTTTTCCGTAGGGTATCTGGGCCACGAATCCTGGTCCAATTCACCGGGTTCTCATCTTGGTGAAGGCTGCTGGTCTCACTCTACTGTCCTCTTGGTGAGCCAGAAGGGCCATCAGATATCTGTACGGACTCATCTCCTGATGAGTTAGAATAGTCAGACAATGAGAAAAAGTGATCACCCGTACCTGCCTCAGGCAGTTCTTAAGATTTTCTCTGATCTATCAGATCTTCCATTGCAGCATGTCATAAACTATTTTATCCATCTCTTGGTTATTAGCTGCTCATTCTGTCATGTTTGCACCATATTCTGCCCCCAGCGTTGTGCGGTATTTAATACTTTGCCCCCTGTCCCATCAATGCCCCCCTGGAGTATGCATTAAAGGGTCGCTATCCCCCTGCCCTCCATGGTTAATTTTGTTCATTTTGTTCATTGCTGCCTTCAAAGAATAGCCAGAAGCCCCTGCATTCCCACAGCTCTCCACTTTCAGACCGTCAGACTTGAGGTTCTTTCCCTTCCTGGCTGCAAGAAAGATAGCAGGAGTAGTTTTCTTCCCTGGCTTTACCGTCCGGCTGTTCCCGGATCCCACATTACTTCCTGGATCAGCAGTCGCTCCATGTCTTTGTTTCTCTTGGGCATTTTCTGCGGGCTTCAACAATGTCGTTGTGGGGTCTCCAACCGCTTCTCGCCAAACCTTGAAGAAGGATCGCCGAGCTCCTTGAGGAGAGCACAACACCAGCTGTAGAAACGGAATCACCACCCGGGGACCACACACCGCTGAGCAGCGAGACGTAAGTACCCTCCAAAGCATTTCACTCTGACCACCGTTATACACCTGTAGCCTCCAAGAGCCTGCATTAATTTCTACTCTTGAGCCTCTTGAGCCGCATCGGGTCCAAAGTTTGTGGAGGGCGGTCGGCTGCAAGTGCTCACTCGACCACCGGAGCGTCCGCCATCTTGCCTCGGACATCAAATGCATTAAGTGCAAATGTAAAAAGACACAAAAAATTTCAGTCAGTACAGTAGGCACTGAGCAGGGTGCTGTGCCTTTTTGGCAAAAAAGAACAGCGGCGACAGAATTTAACCCCTTCGCTGCCAGGCCTTTTCCACCCTGTGCTAAGCCTTTTTTGGGCAATTTGGGGTCGTTTTCGTTTAGGCCCCTGTAACTTTTTGCCCACATAAGGTATCCACGCCGAATTTGCATCTTTTTCCTCCAAAATCATGGGGATTTTAAAGGGACCCAGGGTTTGTTGATTCCCCTGGAGGGGACCCAGAAATTAGCCAAAACACATCGATACTTTTGGGGGAAAAATGGGAAAGATGACTTGTGTGGGTAGGCCTAGTGCCTGCGACAGGAAAAAGGCCAAAACGTATTGTGGATACATCACAATTACATATCACAAAACAACCTGGTTTTGGGTTTTGCAAGGGGGGTCACCTGGGTTTTTGGCCCTGGGCTCAGTGGTCATCTACGGAAACCTACCAAACCCACATATTTCTGGAAATTAGACACGCGGGGGAGTCTAGGTAGGTATGGCTTACATGGACCCCCCAATATTTTCTTTTCCAGAATTCCCTGCAACCACAAATTTAAATAAGTCAAATTTGCTTGGGGAGCCACCAGAAGGATTACCATTTTAATGGGGTGATTCTCCCCTTTCCAATGATATCTCTCCTGACTTTCTACGTGCTCAGGGGGCTGAGATAGCCCCTTGTGCACATGGAAAGTGCAATGCAATGAGGTCAGCGCGATGTGCGCACCAATCTTCATTGCACAGAAAACAAGCATTTGCAATGCATTAGGTCTCGCATTTACACGAGTTAAAGCTATTGGCATTGTAAATGACAATGCCAATAGGCATTGTTATTTGCAATGTCAATAGCTCAAACTCGCATAAATGCGAGACCTATTGCATTGCAAATGCTTGTTGTTTGTTAGCACATATGTAGCAGCCTCAACAAGTGTAGTGTCGGGCACAGTGCCATACTGAGGTTTTTAACCCCTTCAGCACGGCTCTGGATTCACTTCCAAGTTACACCGCAGCAACAAACAAAAAAATCAAAACCACATAGCGGCCCACGTGCAGCTTTATAAGCTGTGGCACGTAGAGAAAGTACGTGTGGTGGAAAAATAACAGCTATTAGATGCTGCCTCGAGTATGTAAACCGACCCTCCCCTCATCCCGCACACAGGAGGCCACCACAAACCAGGGGTGCAAGCAAGGCATCGTGGGCAGACGTCGAGGTTTGTGGTGCACGCGCAATAAGCCTTGCGAGAATACAACCCGACATTAAAACTGCTCGTTTTTTGCACAGGGTAGAATTATAACCCAGGAGGCAGCCTGCCTCAGAAGAAGGCACAGCTGCTACCTCCGGTTTATGCAAACAAACACATGTAACATGACATTCTGAGGCCAGAGACAAACCGCAGCCTGGGAAGTAAGCACATGTACTTAACGAATTCCACCCCGAGTGTGTTTGTTTTCCAACATGCCTGTGAGCTCGCGACACAATGCTGCTGAAACCCGGGCATCCCAACCACTCGGCCAAACTCACACATCTTCATTAGTTTTCCGTCTGCGGAGCCTTTTGGTAACACAAATGTAGAGGATTTCAAAATGCGCATATGTATCCAAGGGGTGAGAAAACAATCTAGAGTGTGACATCACACATCACATGAGCTGCAATCATTTAATGGGAGTGACTGGCAGTTCATGTGGGCCAACTTTCACATAGCGCAATCGCAGCTCCAAATGCAATTCTGTCTGAGAAGCGTCAAAGGGCAACGCTGGAAAAAAATCCGATAGTTTCACTGACAATTTGTCGCTGGGATGCAGGCAAAAAGAGTGCAATATATCGGACACGCAACAGTTGATTCCGCACTGTATGGATCTACGGCATCGAACTCAAAATACAAGAAGGAAAACGCAGCACAAACAACAATGTAGTCCTCAAAACTCAAAATCGATTGTGCCCGATTTAGCCCCCGCGTGAATATACATCCCACTAATAATCCCATTCTCGTCTCAGGATCCAAGTACATCTGATACTGTAAAATAAATAGCATAGACCTCATTCTGCAGTAAAGAATGGCGTTAACTGCACCACGCTCTGTTGCTTTACAAAAATCAAAACTAAAAGAAGCATCCCCAAAACGTGTCTTCGTATGGATCTGTAAGGCGTGAGCTTTTTCTGCATCCGAACACAATTGTTTACATAAACAAGCATTGGACACGATGGTGGTGGGTGGGGGAGAGAAGCGTGAGTTCTGATGAAGACGTGTGAAATAGCAGCAGGGAAGGGGGTGGAGAGGGGCTACGAGGGAGAGCGACCT
This sequence comes from Triturus cristatus, assembly GCF_964204655.1. Taxonomy (NCBI): domain Eukaryota; kingdom Metazoa; phylum Chordata; class Amphibia; order Caudata; family Salamandridae; genus Triturus; species Triturus cristatus. The sequence continues at coordinate 1,105,674,150 of NC_140582.1, read as the reverse complement.
AAAGCCATATGGCTGCTTTGCGCGCGTGCACGCCTCGTGCACTGTAGCTCTATGCCAGGGGAAGCACTTTAAAAACTCACTTACAAAATGTCTCAGCGAGACCTAAAAACGACAGCCTCAGGAGCTGGGCGATTAAGTCCCCTTGAATCCTGAAGGTCCCTGGGGGCTAACTAGCCCACCAGGTACCTCCAGTAAGCGTCACACAGCTGAGTTGCAGAGAGGTGTTCTGAGGCCATGCCCCTTTTTACACCATGCTGCAAACGTGGCTTCTGGCGCACTTCTGCTCGCAGGATGAAGCCACTTGTGTCCCGAGGTACTCAGGACACAAGAGGACCTCATCGCCCCACCACCAATGCAACAGAAGCTGCGTTTGCAGAGTGGTGTAAAAAGGGGTGTGGCTTCGGACCACCTCTCTGCAACACAGCTCTATGGTGCTTAGTGGAGGTACTTGGTGGGCTTGTTGGCCCCAAGAACCCTCAGGATTGAAGGGGACTGAATCCCCCAATTTACAACGCACCAGTGGACGCGTTAGCACACTTGTTATATCTGGCCCCACCCCTTCCCTGTACCACTCTGCAAACGCGCCCCCTCGGACGTTGTAAGTTGGAGGATTAAGTCCCCTTGAATCCTAAGGGTTCCGGGTGCAAACTAGCCCACCAAGCACCTCCAGTAAGCGCCGCAGAGCTTCATTGCTGAGAGGTGGTCCGAGTACACGCCTCTTTTTACACTACGCTGCAAACGAGGCTGCAAATGAGGCTTCTGGCGCACTGCTGCTCGGAAGATGGACACAAGAGGACCTCATCGCCCCACCACCAGTGCACCAGAAGCTGCATTTTATTTTTTTGCAGCAGGATTTGCGACTCCAACGCATATTCTGCCATTTAAAAAAATAAAAAAATTATTTTTTTAGCCCTGGGGGTCCTTGTGGGACCCCCTGAGCAGGCCTGGGGGCTCCATGTGTTTCTACCCTGCCCCCTTTTCTTGTTTTTCACCTTTTATTTTACTCTTTTCTTGTGACTCGGTTACCGAGTTACAAGATGGCTGCCAAAACATTCTGGATGAGAGTGAAGCTCGTGTCCGGGAGGGTTAGCGAACCCTCCTCGGTGCTCAGATATCTAAACTTTTCTGTTTCTAATTTCTCAGGAACCACCGAACGGATTTACACCATGTCAAAAATAGGTCTCTTTCTGAACCAAGCGCTACCTTTTTGCCAAATTTGGTGTAATTCCATTCAGCAGTTCGGGCTGTAGCCTGTTCCAATTGTTCCTATGGAATTTAACACGGGAAAAACGCGTTTTGGGACCCGCTTTTTTCTCAGCCCCCGCTTTGACTGTGGAGAGTGGCCTCCCATTAAGGACTGTTGGCTATTGATCTGCTGAATACGGTGGTGTTACATGGGCCCGATGGGTTATGCTTATGTGGTCCCTTGCCCAAGGGGGTGTTCCTGTAACTCCCCCTCTGTACATTGGTCCCGATAGTCACAACTGTGGCGTAGGGACATGAGGGTTAAATACATGGGCTCGGGCGTCGCCGAGTTAGAGTAGTACCCCACTAAACTGTGTCTGCGTGTGTCATTTATGAGCGCAGGTTAAGGCCTACCTCCGGAGTGTTCACTGCTACGGCCAAAGCCCGGCCAGTGAACACAACAAGTGGAGATGAGCAGGTGGACTCTGCGACCTACCCTGGTGAGGTGCACGGTGCCATGTGGGTCCGTGGCTGTCAGCATCATCGCCCACCCATCAACGGTTCCTGCCTGGCATCTGGTGGTGCATGTGGCGGGGGAATTGAACGTGCCTTTGCTCTGTCCCCAAGGTGCAGCGAGCATCAGCGTGTGGAGGCATGATCCTGGATGGCGACTCACACCCTTCTCCTGCGGTGCGGGGTTCCAAGTGCAGCACCCGGCCGTGACGGTGAGGTCCTGTTTCTGCCGGCCGGCCCCATCTAGATCCAGGGGGCGTGGCCTAGTCTCCCGTCTGCGAGGAATTGAGTGACAGCAGAAGGCCCAGGGAGGTGAGAGATGGCTGCTCACTTATGTGTGACGCTGCCTGGGGCACGTTGACTACTGTGAGTGCCCAGTACAGCGGCTTTCCTCCTGAATATCGGAGAAAGAGGAGAGCAAAGAAAAGAAGCCTCCCACACAGCCCAGCAGCCAGGAAGAATGTGCAGGACTCTGGCAGGGTGTACAAGTCCACAAAGACAAGCGAATCACGGCTACAAAAGGGGGAAAAGTACATGTCTGGTAGCATACACCCATTATCACAGTAGGTGGACAAGGGACTTTTTAAACTCACAGCAGACAGGACCTGGGGGTAGAATATCGAGCACCTTCTGAATTTGGCACCCCGACACCGGCGCCATGTCTGCCATTCAACCCATGGAACCCTTTTTACTTGATGGCCCTCCCTCAGCCCAGGCAGCCTATAGACTTACTTTGCTGCCATTGACCTGGAGGAGAGAGAGAAGGCATCCTATGCTGTTACACTTAGGGGGGGCCAGCTATCCACAAGTTGGGGAAATCAGTGATTTAGGCGAGGTCACCCTTCACATATACCACGTTGAAATGAGCGCCTACTTATTTTGAACTGCTAGCAAACCTGGACTATGAGCGTTTTCTGCTGCGTCAAGCCAGGCAGCTACCAGAAGAGTCCGTCAACACGTTTTTTGCATGACGGAGAGACTTAGCTAGCATGTGCATTTTGCCAGATGCTGCAGATGAAATCAGTAATGACAAAAAGAGGAAACCTAGTATTTATACAACGTCCGCAATTTCTTTACTGCACACAATCAGAGTAAGAGAATCTTTATCTGAATCGGTTTTTTTGTATGTAAATATATGTAATGTTGATATGTGGTTGTGTTGATGGACTAAAAGTTGGTCATATCCACATTTTTCTAAAAAATGACATACATTTATAAGGTGAAAATATTTCAGGTTTAATAAAAAACCGAATCAGATAAAGTTTCTCTTACTCTGAGTGTGTGCAGTAAAGAAATTGCGGAAGTTGTATAAATACTGGGTTTCCTCTTTTTTTTCATTTTAGTATTACGGCCCTACCGGTTGTTTGTCCCTCTGAGCCCAACCCCCTATTTGTGTCAGCAGATGAAATCAGAGCGCAATTTATTCAAGGCTGTTCGTCCATGAAGCTACGTGAAAATATTCTGCAGGTGCCGGGTATGGCAATGGCAGACTTGCTGACCATGGGCAGGTCAAAAGAACTGACGAAAGAACGGGCAGCCCACATAGAGGCGGTGCTTCAACATGCCGTAAAAGTGGAGCCGGTAAATGCTTTCACTGCCAAAACCCCAGAGAAGAGGAAACCAAGGAACAACCATCATCCAAATCTAATACCTGCCATGGATGTGGCTTACCTTACCCTCACAAGGGTCCGTGTCGTGCATATGGGAACGGATGTTCAAATCAAGATGAACTACTTTGCGAAATTCTGCCGCACCACAGGGCCACAAAGGAATCCTCGACTGAAGTTGATCAACTAGGTGTACACCAATGACAGTCCAGCTGAGGAAGAAGACATGGACGAGGACGACGTGGAGGGAGCTGTTCACGTCATCCATGCCTTGCAACCGGGAGGGTATCGGCGAAAACACATTCCAAAGTGTAGCTGCTGGTTGAGAGCCACCAGATGCAAGCACTGATTGACATAGAGCTTCTATCAATATAATGGCCCATTCAATGATGCTCACGTTACCCATCTCACCATTCCTGAGCCACACCACTACCAAAGTCTATGCCTATGGGTCTACTGATCCACTCCTGCTGGCAGGAGTGTTTCCCGCAGACATTGCACATGGATTTCGATCAACGTGGACCAAAATATATGTTACGAAAGGGAGCCAAGGCATGTTGCTGAGTTGCCGGATGGCGAGCTCCTCCAGTTGGTTGTATTCGCTCTCAGCATGCATCAAGAAAGTGTAGAGGACTTGATGGCCCAGTTTGCACCACTATTTGAGGGAATATGCTGTTTGAGGGATTGTCTGCTCAAGCTTCACATTGACGAGTCAATTCAGCCAGTGGCTCTACGACACCAAAGGTTGTCCTTCAACCTTCGGCCGAAGGTGGAGGAGGAACTGGTAAAACTGGAACAGGCTGGGTGTCTCCGATTGTAGTTGCCCGCAAACCCAAGCAGCCAGGAGAGATTCATATCTGCGTGGATATGCACCTGCCCAACCTCGCCATAAACCGAGAACAACACCTCACCCCTACAGTGGATGATATTGTGGTTGAGGTCAGTTCTAAGAAATGATTCTCAAAGATGGATCTACGTGCCAGGTACCACAAGTTGATGCTGGATCCGGCGTCCCGGGTGATTACCACTTTTTCCACCCATGTGGGTCTTGGAAGGTACAGGCACCCACGTTTTAGAATTCCGAGTGCTGCGGAGGTTTTCCAGGACACTATGAGGGAGGTATTTTTGGCCTTGATGGAGTGTTCAATGTCAGAAATGACATTCTGATACACACCCCCACCCTGGAGGAGCACTTTGCTAGCCTAAAGACTGTGTCTCTATGGTTAATGGAAAACGGACTAACGCTCTACAAAGAAAAGTGTGAATTTCTTAAAAAGAAAAATCTTTTTTTGGCTACCATTTCTGGCAAGAAGGGGTGCCACCATACCCCCTCAAGGTCCAGGATATCCAAACAGCTCCTGCCCCCACCACTGTTACCGGAGTTGAGGTTCTGGACTTTTTAGAGTCCAGAGGTGTCAGGGAAACAACACCCAAAGACCCCTGAGTTCCTTCCTGTCTTGGTGCACAAATAAACAGAGACGCGGGCTTTCTCGATGGTGGCGTCAGAGACCAAGATTTATTTACTGCAGGGACACAGAAGTCATAGGAACCACACCAAGGCAGAATCTACGAGACTGTTCAATTTGCAAAAAGTGGGTTGCACCTTAAATACATAAAATATGCCTTCAGGCAACATTACACAAATATCTTTCATGCCCAACCCGGTATCCCAAACAGACAATAAACATACACCAAACAATAATTAGTCGTAGGTTTTCAGTATTCGATCAAGTCCCTCTGTCAGTTTCCCATTCTTTGACCGATCCTCCCCATCATAAAAATCGTATCCTCCCCATTGTAAAAGCCCAGAAGGAGAGGAGCAGAGCCAGGTGTAGGAGATAGAAAAGTAGGATAGAGATGTTTATGGATCATAAACGGGCATGGCTACCGTCTTCGGCCTCTCAATCAGGACAATGGACACGAAAACCAGTATAGCAGGGCTGGCCTCAGGCAGGGGAGGCAGCTTGCTTCTGCCTAGTCACGCAGCGTCAGCTTCCTCGGGCTCGGGCTTACGTGTCCTTAACAAGGTGATTCTGCCGGGGTCATTGCTCGTCCATTGACTATGTGAGGGCAAGAAACAAAATGGGTGCCGTATCTAAAATGGATGCCATGGCTTTACAACAGAATGCCCTATTTCTCAGTGAATTCATGCTCGTAGCGCAGCGAAAACACTGTCATATATTAAATGGATCATTTACGGTTCATTGATACCAAAATCGTGTCAGTACTACGATACCGAATACACGGGTTCGGATCGCTGCAGAACCTCAGACCGTCCTTTTGCCCTTACATAGGCAATAACTCACTCTATGTCAGAGTCCATCTCTATGTTCATCAGGTCACTGATATGTTGCTGGAACATTATTCTATCCTGTGGCGTATCTCCAAGAACAGGTGGTCTTCTTACGCATGTTGAAACACAAAGGCCACATAAGGCAGGACCACACTGAACAATGAGACAGCACGAGAATAAAAATACCAATGCAACACCAGTGACTATCAGAACCTTCCATCCCCACGCAGATAACAGATTCCAGAACCATCCCATTAGTGACCAGTCACCTTCCTCTACATGAATAGAGTCAGAGATTTTGTGTAATGGCCTTATATACCGTTGGCGCATTATCTGGGATAAAAACACAACAACTCGATTGGATCATCTTACATACCCCACCTCGATCTGCAAGTAATACATCAAGGACCATACGATTCTGTAACGTCATGAGGCGATCCGCTTGAAGCTCAGCTGTCAGGTTGCTAAGGGCACCCGCAGTCTCGGTAATAGTGGATTCAACTACCCGTGTTAGTTGACGTAAGTTTCTACTGTTGGCCATAGGCCCCCAGAACGGAAGGAAACCTTTGAAGAAGTCTCCTGCTTCTTGGCCAGCAGTGTCTTCCTTATTGAAAACACCTCTCACAACTCTAGTTTTGTGATAATCCGGTGCAGCAGTGTATGTCGGAGGCAACAGTTGAGCGATATAACATGAGCCTGAAAAGTCAGCAGGCAGCCATGTATATGCTCTGTCTTTGCAAACAAAATAGGTGCCCTTAGCAGCTAAGAATGCAGGTGAAAACTGTGATGGGAAAACGTATGTTTCGGTACAGTCACTCTTCCCTAGTCGAGCTTTCGGATTTCTCCCATTTCCTTGCAAACAGACCTGACCTTGGTGGGGTACGACCCAGATCGGAGTCGAGCTTTTACGTTTGTTCTCACCCAAAGTAATGCCATATTCTGTAACATTCCAACCCATGTAAACTCGCAATTCATCCTTGGGAATAAACGGAGTGTTATTGACATCTCTAACCATGTCAGTAATTCCCTTTACCAAGGCTCTATTAGCGGAGTTATACCTAGTGGAACGCAGAGGTCGCGGGGGATAGGTCTCTAGAGCATAGGCGAACATGGTCTGAAATGCCCAGAATGATCCATTATAACTAAATGGCAGAACCAGATAAGGGATACCCTTGTCCATGGTATGTGGTATCAAGCCACACACCCAGCAGTTCGTTGTGTTTACCACTAGTTGGTGTTGGTGTAAGAGCTGAATGAAAGTGTTATTTATAAACTCAGAGCGTCGAGCTTGCTCATGTGCAGGGAAAGGATGGAAAGAATGAACAGAAACAATAGTCGGAGAAACAGAAACATGGGGAGATACCGTAGATGTAACAGGTGCAAAGATCAGTTGAATACCAAAAATAATTCCGCCTATCAGAGTTATTAAAACAATCAGAAATGTCAGAGCACATTGCATTAGGAAACATTTGCTATACAATATTTCATACAGTTTTGTCTTGCGAGCATTTATGACGTTAGCCCGTCGCAGTTCAGGAAGCTCCATCTTCTACAACCGTTCACAACGGATGGTTTGTACCGGTTAAAAATTGCCTCTGTCTACCCTGGGAGTTCCCAAAATAAACAGAAGAAACCGACCTTGTGTCTGGTTCCCTGCAAGTTAAAACAAGGCACACGTTACGACCCTACGGTAACCCAGATGGCAAGGTAAGAGAACAACACAAAAAACAAAAAAGAAAACAAAAAATTATAGAGCTTGGCTATTGATCTGCTGAATACGGTGGTGTTACATGGGCCCGATGGGTTATGCTTATGTGGTCCCTTGCCCAAGGGGGTGTTCCTGTAACTCCCCCTCTGTACATTGGTCCCGATAGTCACAACTGTGGCGTAGGGACATGAGGGTTAAATACATGGGCTCGGGCGTCGCCGAGTTAGAGTAGTACCCCACTAAACTGTGTCTGCGTGTGTCATTTATGAGCGCAGGTTAAGGCCTACCTCCGGAGTGTTCACTGCTACGGCCAAAGCCCGGCCAGTGAACACAACAAGTGGAGATGAGCAGGTGGACTCTGCGACCTACCCTGGTGAGGTGCACGGTGCCATGTGGGTCCGTGGCTGTCAGCATCATCGCCCACCCATCAACGGTTCCTGCCTGGCATCTGGTGGTGCATGTGGCGGGGGAATTGAACGTGCCTTTGCTCTGTCCCCAAGGTGCAGCGAGCATCAGCGTGTGGAGGCATGATCCTGGATGGCGACTCACACCCTTCTCCTGCGGTGCGGGGTTCCAAGTGCAGCACCCGGCCGTGACGGTGAGGTCCTGTTTCTGCCGGCCGGCCCCATCTAGATCCAGGGGGCGTGGCCTAGTCTCCCGTCTGCGAGGAATTGAGTGACAGCAGAAGGCCCAGGGAGGTGAGAGATGGCTGCTCACTTATGTGTGACGCTGCCTGGGGCACGTTGACTACTGTGAGTGCCCAGTACAGCGGCTTTCCTCCTGAATATCGGAGAAAGAGGAGAGCAAAGAAAAGAAGCCTCCCACACAGCCCAGCAGCCAGGAAGAATGTGCAGGACTCTGGCAGGGTGTACAAGTCCACAAAGACAAGCGAATCACGGCTACAAAAGGGTGAAAAGTACATGTCTGGTAGCATACACCCATTATCACAGTAGGTGGACAAGGGACTTTTTAAACTCACAGCAGACAGGACCTGGGGGTAGAATATCGAGCACCTTCTGAATTTGGCACCCCGACACCGGCGCCATGTCTGCCATTCAACCCATGGAACCCTTTTTACTTGATGGCCCTCCCTCAGCCCAGGCAGCCTATAGACTTACTTTGCTGCCATTGACCTGGAGGAGAGAGAGAAGGCATCCTATGCTGTTACACTTAGGGGGGGCCAGCTATCCACAAGTTGGGGAAATCAGTGATTGAGGCGAGGTCACCCTTCACATATACCACGTTGAAATGAGCGCCTACTTATTTTGAACTGCTAGCAAACCTGGACTATGAGCGTTTTCTGCTGCGTCAAGCCAGGCAGCTACCAGAAGAGTCCGTCAACACGTTTTTTGCATGACGGAGAGACTTAGCTAGCATGTGCATTTTGCCAGATGCTGCAGATGAAATCAGTAATGACAAAAAGAGGAAACCTAGTATTTATACAACGTCCGCAATTTCTTTACTGCACACAATCAGAGTAAGAGAATCTTTATCTGAATCGGTTTTTTTGTATGTAAATATATGTAATGTTGATATGTGGTTGTGTTGATGGACTAAAAGTTGGTCATATCCACATTTTTCTAAAAAATGACATACATTTATAAGGTGAAAATATTTCAGGTTTAATAAAAAACCGAATCAGATAAAGTTTCTCTTACTCTGAGTGTGTGCAGTAAAGAAATTGCGGAAGTTGTATAAATACTGGGTTTCCTCTTTTTTTTCATTTTAGTATTACGGCCCTACCGGTTGTTTGTCCCTCTGAGCCCAACCCCCTATTTGTGTCAGCAGATGAAATCAGAGCGCAATTTATTCAAGGCTGTTCGTCCATGAAGCTACGTGAAAATATTCTGCAGGTGCCGGGTATGGCAATGGCAGACTTGCTGACCATGGGCAGGTCAAAAGAACTGACGAAAGAACGGGCAGCCCACATAGAGGCGGTGCTTCAACATGCCGTAAAAGTGGAGCCGGTAAATGCTTTCACTGCCAAAACCCCAGAGAAGAGGAAACCAAGGAACAACCATCATCCAAATCTAATACCTGCTATGGATGTGGCTTACCTTACCCTCACAAGGGTCCGTGTCGTGCATATGGGAACGGATGTTCAAATCAAGATGAACTACTTTGCGAAATTCTGCCGCACCACAGGGCCACAAAGGAATCCTCGACTGAAGTTGATCAACTAGGTGTACACCAATGACAGTCCAGCTGAGGAAGAAGACATGGACGAGGACGACGTGGAGGGAGCTGTTCACGTCATCCATGCCTTGCAACCGGGAGGGTATCGGCGAAAACACATTCCAAAGTGTAGCTGCTGGTTGAGAGCCACCAGATGCAAGCACTGATTGACATAGAGCTTCTATCAATATAATGGCCCATTCAATGATGCTCACGTTACCCATCTCACCATTCCTGAGCCACACCACTACCAAAGTCTATGCCTATGGGTCTACTGATCCACTCCTGCTGGCAGGAGTGTTTCCCGCAGACATTGCACATGGATTTCGATCAACGTGGACCAAAATATATGTTACGAAAGGGAGCCAAGGCATGTTGCTGAGTTGCCGGATGGCGAGCTCCTCCAGTTGGTTGTATTCGCTCTCAGCATGCATCAAGAAAGTGTAGAGGACTTGATGGCCCAGTTTGCACCACCATTTGAGGGAATATGCTGTTTGAGGGATTGTCTGCTCAAGCTTCACATTGACGAGTCAATTCAGCCAGTGGCTCTACGACACCAAAGGTTGTCCTTCAACCTTCGGCCGAAGGTGGAGGAGGAACTGGTAAAACTGGAACAGGCTGGGTATCTCCGATTGTAGTTGCCCGCAAACCCAAGCAGCCAGGAGAGATTCATATCTGCGTGGATATGCACCTGCCCAACCTCGCCATAAACCGAGAACAACACCTCACCCCTACAGTGGATGATATTGTGGTTGAGGTCAGTTCTAAGAAATGATTCTCAAAGATGGATCTACGTGCCAGGTACCACAAGTTGATGCTGGATCCGGCGTCCCGGGTGATTACCACTTTTTCCACCCATGTGGGTCTTGGAAGGTACAGGCACCCACGTTTTAGAATTCCGAGTGCTGCGGAGGTTTTCCAGGACACTATGAGGGAGGTATTTTTGGCCTTGATGGAGTGTTCAATGTCAGAAATGACATTCTGGTACACACCCCCACCCTGGAGGAGCACTTTGCTAGCCTAAAGACTGTGTCTCTATGGTTAATGGAAAACGGACTAACGCTCTACAAAGAAAAGTGTGAATTTCTTAAAAAGAAAAATCTTTTTTTGGCTACCATTTCTGGCAAGAAGGGGTGCCACCATACCCCCTCAAGGTCCAGGATATCCAAACAGCTCCTGCCCCCACCACTGTTACCGGAGTTGAGGTTCTGGACTTTTTAGAGTCCAGAGGTGTCAGGGAAACAACACCCAAAGACCCCTGAGTTCCTTCCTGTCTTGGTGCACAAATAAACAGAGACGCGGGCTTCTCGATGGTGGCGTCAGAGACCAAGATTTATTTACTGCAGGGACACAGAAGTCATAGGAACCACACCAAGGCAGAATCTACGAGACTGTTCGATTTGCAAAAAGTGGGTTGCACCTTAAATACATAAAATATGCCTTCAGGCAACATTACACAAATATCTTTCATGCCCAACCCGGTATCCCAAACAGACAATAAACATACACCAAACAATAATTAGTCGTAGGTTTTCAGTATTCGATCAAGTCCCTCTGTCAGTTTCCCATTCTTTGACCGATCCTCCCCATCATAAAAATCGTATCCTCCCCATTGTAAAAGCCCAGAAGGAGAGGAGCAGAGCCAGGTGTAGGAGATAGAAAAGTAGGATAGAGATGTTTATGGATCATAAACGGGCATGGCTACCGTCTTCGGCCTCTCAATCAGGACAATGGACACGAAAACCAGTATAGCAGGGCTGGCCTCAGGCAGGGGAGGCAGCTTGCTTCTGCCTAGTCACGCAGCGTCAGCTTCCTCGGGCTCGGGCTTACGTGTCCTTAACAAGGTGATTCTGCCGGGGTCATTGCTCGTCCATTGACTATGTGAGGGCAAGAAACAAAATGGGTGCCGTATCTAAAATGGATGCCATGGCTTTACAACAGAATGCCCTATTTCTCAGTGAATTCATGCTCGTAGCGCAGCGAAAACACTGTCATATATTAAATGGATCATTTACGGTTCATTGATACCAAAATCGTGTCAGTACTACGATACCGAATACACGGGTTCGGATCGCTGCAGAACCTCAGACCGTCCTTTTGCCCTTACATAGGCAATAACTCACTCTATGTCAGAGTCCATCTCTATGTTCATCAGGTCACTGATATGTTGCTGGAACATTATTCTATCCTGTGGCGTATCTCCAAGAACAGGTGGTCTTCTTACGCATGTTGAAACACAAAGGCCACATAAGGCAGGACCACACTGAACAATGAGACAGCACGAGAATAAAAATACCAATGCAACACCAGTGACTATCAGAACCTTCCATCCCCACGCAGATAACAGATTCCAGAACCATCCCATTAGTGACCAGTCACCTTCCTCTACATGAATAGAGTCAGAGATTTTGTGTAACTTAGAAATGGCCTTATATACCGTTGGCGCATTATCTGGGATAAAAACACAACAACTCGATTGGATCATCTTACATACCCCACCTCGATCTGCAAGTAATACATCAAGGACCATACGATTCTGTAACGTCATGAGGCGATCCGCTTGAAGCTCAGCTGTCAGGTTGCTAAGGGCACCCGCAGTCTCGGTAATAGTGGATTCAACTACCCGTGTTAGTTGACGTAAGTTTCTACTGTTGGCCATAGGCCCCCAGAACGGAAGGAAACCTTTGAAGAAGTCTCCTGCTTCTTGGCCAGCAGTGTCTTCCTTATTGAAAACACCTCTCACAACTCTAGTTTTGTGATAATCCGGTGCAGCAGTGTATGTCGGAGGCAACAGTTGAGCGATATAACATGAGCCTGAAAAGTCAGCAGGCAGCCATGTATATGCTCTGTCTTTGCAAACAAAATAGGTGCCCTTAGCAGCTAAGAATGCAGGTGAAAACTGTGACCGGAAAACGTATGTTTCGGTACAGTCACTCTTCCCTAGTCGAGCTTTCGGATTTCTCCCATTTCCTTGCAAACAGACCTGACCTTGGTGGGGTACGACCCAGATCGGAGTCGAGCTTTTACGTTTGTTCTCACCCAAAGTAATGCCATATTCTGTAACATTCCAACCCATGTAAACTCGCAATTCATCCTTGGGAATAAACGGAGTGTTATTGACATCTCTAACCATGTCAGTAATTCCCTTTACCAAGGCTCTATTAGCGGAGTTATACCTAGTGGAACGCGGAGGTCGCGGGGAATAGGTCTCTAGAGCATAGGCGAACATGGTCTGAAATGCCCAGAATGATCCATTATAACTAAATGGCAGAACCAGATAAGGGATACCCTTGTCCATGGTATGTGGTATCAAGCCACACACCCAGCAGTTCGTTGTGTTTACCACTAGTTGGTGTTGGTGTAAGAGCTGAATGAAAGTGTTATTTATAAACTCAGAGCGTCGAGCTTGCTCATGTGCAGGGAAAGGATGGAAAGAATGAACAGAAACAATAGTCGGAGAAACAGAAACATGGGGAGATACCATAGATGTAACAGGTGCAAAGATCAGTTGAATACCAAAAATAATTCCGCCTATCAGAGTTATTAAAACAATCAGAAATGTCAGAGCACATTGCATTAGGAAACATTTGCTATACAATATTTCATACAGTTTTGTCTTGCGAGCATTTATGACGTTAGCCCGTCGCAGTTCAGGAAGCTCCATCTTCTACAACCGTTCGCAACGGATGGTTTGTACCGGTTAAAAATTGCCTCTGTCTACCCTGGGAGTTCCCAAAATAAACAGAAGAAACCGACCTTGTGTCTGGTTCCCTGCAAGTTAAAACAAGGCACACGTTACGACCCTACGGTAACCCAGATGGCAAGGTAAGAGAACAACACAAAAAACAAAAAAGAAAACAAAAAATTATAGAGCAAACTTCCTGACTGAATGGAAATGTGATAAGATCAAAACAGTTTTCAAATAGAAAGGTAATTATGCAATGTTATTGGTTCATAGAATGAGAACGTAGGTTATATCTGTACTTTCCGGGTCTTGTCTGATCTTGAAATAGCTGGTCTACAGGTGCAGTAATGTTCGAATCCATAGGTGACAAATGTTCACTTTGTACAACACTCTGTTCAGGGTTCGAAGGAACAGTTCCTGGTGGGGTGTCAGAGTTCTGCGTTTCAGTTCGTTTGTCCGTCATGTACTCTGCATCACTGAAGGGAATGAGCCTAGGAACAGGTTCTGTCTCGGATACACCAAATCCCTGTCTAACCCAGTTGTCGTAGGGGAGTGGGAGAGGGACACGCTTCGTATGGCTAGCGTGCACCCAATTCTTTCTTCCAGCTAGGCGTACAGCAGTTCTTGTTGCCAGGAGCACTTGAAACGGTCCCACAAATCTTGGCTGGAGGTTCCGGGTTCGTTCAAAATTCCGCACCACCACTTGATCACCGGGTTTCAATGTGTGGCCTGGACTCTCTGGCAGTTTAGGCAAGGATTCAAATACCTGTTGATGAATAAGGCTCAATTTAGCAGTCAGGTCAAAAAGGTAATCAATCAACATTGGATATTCGATCTGTTTGAATTCCTTTGGCCTAGGGACTCCCCAAACATTAGCAGGACGACCAAACACAATCTCATATGGGCTAAGCCCTACTCGAGAGTGTACAGTCGCTCTGGTGGACAGTAAAGCTAAAGGCAGTGCGTCTGGCCACGATAGACCAGTGGAAGCTTGAATTTTAGCAAGTTTTAGCATCAAGGTACCATTGTACCCTTCAACCAAGCCTGCTGACTGTGGGTGATTCGCACTGTGGAATTTCTGGGTGATTCCCAGACCCGCACACACACTCTTCATAACTTTCCCTACACACTCACTTCCATTGTCTGACCAAACAATCCGTGGCATACCATACCTGGGGAAGTACTCTTTGAGGAGGATTTTTGCAGTAGACATAGCAGTGTTATCCTTTAACGGATACGCTTCAATCCATCTTGAAAAGGCAGAGACTACCACTAGGACATATTTAAGATTATTACATCTGTCCATGTGGATAAAATCCAACTGAATCACTTCAAAGGGACAAGAAGGGGGAGCAAAGTGACCAACTGGGGTTGGGGTTCCCTTGCCAGGATTATGCATCGGGCATATCATGCAATTTTTCACCACTCTTTCCGCACACTTAGTAATTCCATCGTTCTTCCATACTGGAGCTAACATCTTACAGATCCCTTTCGAACTAATGTGTGCCGCTCCATGCGCCATCGTGACTACCGCAAGTACATACGCATCAGGTAACATCCAACGCTGCTGCTCAGACAAATCAACCCAACATCCACTTGAATCCATTCTACCTGTTTTCTCCTTCCATTCATTCTGCTCATTTTTAGTTGCTTCATTCTGGATTGCCTTCACACTTTCAATTGTATTCTCACACATTCCTGATTCAGCAATCCATCTCGCAGATGTTGCAACGTACATTCGACTCATCATGTTCTTGGCCGTCTCTTTGACGACCTCATCAGCAAACGCATTCCCACGGCCAACATCATCCGTAATCTTTCAATGTGCACTGCACTTCACAATCGCAACTTCATTCGGTAAGGTCAGAGATTCCAACAGGTCATTGACTAACTGTCCATGTTGGATCTTAGTCCCATGGGACGTGAGAAAACCTCTTTCTTTCCACAGACGTCCAAAACTATGTGCTACGCCGAAGGCGTATTGGCTATCGGTAAACACATTCACTCTCTTTCCCTCAGCTAAAACACACGCTCTTGTTAATGCAATTAATTCTGCAGCTTGGGCAGAATTCTGACTTACTCTTGCGGTCTCAACAATCGTGCTCAAAGTCGTAACTGCATACGTGGCCGTCACATCACCATTCTGTAGTTTAAAACATGACCCATCGACGTACAAAGTGCCATCTGGATCTAGTAACGGAGTATCTTTTAAATCAATCCTACCTTTTGTCTCTTCCTCAGTTCTAAAACAACAATCAGGGGGTTCTGAATCACTCGACTCTTGAGTAGTCGGCAACAGCGTTGCTGGATTCAATATGTTGCATCGCTTGATCTGGATGTGACTTGCCAAAAGCGTCAGCTCATAGCCTGATAGTCTAGCACTGGTGAGGTGCTGAGTTTTCGTTCGATTCATGAGTGTATCCAGAGCATGTGGAACCATGACTACTAACATGTTGTTCATGACTAGTCCAGCAGACTGTCGAATAGACACTGCAGCTGCTGCTGTAGCTCTCAAACAACTTGGCAATGCTCTGGCTACCGGATCTAATGTGGATGAGAAATATGCACAAGGTCGCTGTTTGTCACCAAATTGTTGCGTTAAAACACTCAACGCACAACCTTCTCTTTCATGGACATATAAAGTAAACGGCTTACTGTAGTCAGGAGTACCCAACACAGGAGCTGAACACAGCGCATCACGTAAGTCGGAGAAGCTCTGTTGACATTCGTCAGACCATGGCAAAGGGCTCGGAACACCTTTTCCAGTCAGGGCTACCAATGGTTTTGCCATGAGAGAAAAATGTGGGATCCATTGCCTGCAGTATGACGTAATACCCAAAAACGCACGCACTTCTCTCTGTGTGCTTGGTACAGTCATCTGCGAAATTGCTTTGATTCTCTCTGGGGTCAACCTTCTTCCCTCCTTTGACAAAAGATGACCTAAGTAGGTCACTTCTTGGCAACAATATTGCAGTTTAGAAGGTGAAACCTTGTGATGTAAGTCTGACAAATGACGTAATAAAGAAATTGTAGCTGTTTTGCAAGTTTCCTTGTCATCAGCAGCCAGTAAAAGATCATCTACGTATTGGATCAGGGCAACACCAGGAGGAAGTACAAGAGCATCTAATTGACTTTTTAATGCTTGGCTGTAAATTGAAGGGCTCTCACAATAACCTTGTGGAGCGCGCTTGAACCTGAAACTGCGACCACCTAAAGAGAAACCAAAAATGTCTCTACTTTCCTCGGCTATCGGAATGCTGAAAAAGGCATTCTTCAAGTCTATCACTGTAAACCATGAGGCTGAGGCAGGAATCAACGTCAATAATGCAGTGATGTCTGGTACCACAGGAAACTGTGGAATCACTATTTTGTTAACCTCTCTGAGATCAATCACAAATCTGTAGATTGGAGGTTTGGAAGGGTCAGTGCGTTTCAAAATCGGCAGAACAGGACTATTGCAGACATTTCCTCTAGTTTCCTCTATCACATCTTTCAGTATTAAGTCTTTCACGATCAGTAAAAGTGCATGTTCACCTTCATTCGAAATCCGATATTGTGGTATTCGTGGGAAACTAACATTCGCTTTCAGACTCATCACATAAGGGGGAATTTCCAAAAGACCTACATCATTAGGACCAGTTGCCCAAAGAGTATCAGGGAGAGAACGCAGCTCCGGTGGGAGCTTATTCATTGACATGTACATTGGAGAAATGACTCTCTTACCCAATGTGAGCTGTACTCCCGAAGGAGAACAGTACAGTGTCGCATGCAGGCGTTTCAACAGATCTAAACCAAGCAGATTCTCATTACAACCGGTTGCCAGAATAAGGGGTGCTTCCAACAGAAATTGACAAAGGACTAGAAACAGGATTGTGAACAGGGGAGCCTGAGAAACCTACTGAAGTGTTCGTTAAGCCAGACAAAGGTGCGCCAGGGAGTTTTGCATGCATGATTGAACTTTTTGCCGCACCAGTATCCAACAGAAACGGTTCGACCACGCCTGATGTAACTACTGCGACATAAGGTCCACTCTGATCAACTGGAACTGATACTACTCCCTCTCTTTGCCTGTGGCTGTCCTAGTAATCACTTTTCTGAATCTCTTCATTATTTTCATAGTAATCCTCAACATGATACTGTGGAGATCTACCTGGTTGCGTAGATTGTACATTTCGCTGATCGAAATAATTTGATGGGCGATCAGCCTGTGGAGTCATTGTACCACGCCCTCTACCTCTAGGAGCTTGCATAAACTCACCACTACCTCTATGAGCTGGGACACCACTGGTTTGTGTGTGCAGTACTGGACACTCGTTCTTATAATGGCCCTCCTTTTTACAATAGGCACACTGATTCCATGCTAACTGTTGTCGGGGAAAACCATAATTAAATCTTTGGGACGTCCCTTGCTGGAATTGTGGCTGTTGCTGAAACTGGGGTCGCTGCTGTGAATCAGACTGAACTGAGCGAGGCGGGTATGCCTGTTGCAAAAGAACTTTAGTTTTTAAATCTTTTGTCTTCTTTTCTGACTTTTCCTTCTCTTCTTTCTCTCAATTCTCGTAATACTGAGCAGTTGCAAGTATCTGTGCTGTCGTCGACACTGCCCATGCACTCTCAGAATCCTTTAGCTTGTTACTAAGCTCAGGCAGTAAATTAAACACAAACTTGTCGACAAACAACCTCTGACCTCCTTCAGTACTCATATCTTGCCCACTGTGGTCTACGAAGGTCTCTTCAAATCTAGTGAAGAAGTCAGAGACGCTTTCGTCCTTCTTTTGCTTGCATGCTGATAGTTTATCCCAGTTCACCCGTAACGCTGGCATCAGCGTTTTCATCAGATTAATTATTCTGCCAGGTAAAGCAGCAATCAGAGTCTCAGGTTTAGCACCACCAACTTGTTGTGCGTCTGCCGCTACAATAGCTGGCCAATCACCTCCTAAGGCGACTGGGTGATTCTCTTGCCGAATCTTGGCCCATATAGGCTGTGGCACTACATTGCCAAATAGCATTTCGATGTCTGCCAAATTCATGACACACGCTTGAACCGTCTGCGTTAACTCTTTATAGTAACCAGCAGGATTCTTACGCGGGTCCGGCAATGCCTGTTATACTGCTAATACTTCAGCCCGCTTCCAAGGGATGTGTATCCACACTCTATGGAAATGCGCCGGAGCAGCTGCAATTCCCTGAGCCGCATCAGCTTGAACTGCTTCGCGCCATATCGGCGGAACTTCCCTCATCGGATATTGACCTCGTCTTTTCCTCGTAATCGGAGAACCATCAGAACCCATTGCAGGCCGAGAAGGAGAATCATCCCTATAAGCTAAAATCAGTTCTAACGCTTCCCTTACTTCTGAACCTATCACCATTCCTGCGGCGAACTTTTGCTGAATATTTATCAAATCAGAGGGGACGGAATCTGAGTCATCATCATCCCATTCCTCACGCAAAAGAGAACACATCACGTCAAAGACATAACGCTGAGTTGGTTCATTCCATTGCATAAATGTATCTGACACTCTTCGTGCATCATACTTCGCAGCTTTCGACATCCACCTGAGAGCTGTCAAATCCAACATTTCTCGTTCCTGAGGACCAGGAAACTGGCTACGTCCCTGTGTAGAGTCAGAAACTGAGGTCCCAATTAAAGACCTGTAGAGAGGAGTTAGGATATTAGTTACAGAGTCGGTTATTTTCCGACGAACAGAAAGCGGAGTCAGAATGTTTACAGGGTTCGGGAACAGGGAAGCAGGAGCAGATGAAATGGTAAGGGTGGGAGTAGTAGGTAGAGTAGTTTGTGAAACGACAGGCACAGGCGGAATAGGCAACCCAGAAAGAGGGGGTGCCGAGGGAACATTTACCACAGGAAGGACAGGAGCTTGAATCAAAGGAAGTGGAGCAAATATTCCAGGCTGACCAGCAGCTGGCTGCACAACAGGTGGTAACTGTGGTGCTGTATTACCCTGTGCATACGGTGGAGGTGATCTCAACAGATAAGACAACAGAGGATCCTTTTCGCAGTCCTCTATCGGCTTAGCAGGACAAGATGGCAAGACAGGGTAGCATTTATCAATCGCCAAATTATGTTTTCTATTCGCTATCTCTATTGTTTTCTCAGTCTTGTTGACATGCAACTGTCTAGCAGACTCCATTAATGTCAACCCTTTCTCTTTCTGTTCCTTCTTCATCTTCCTAATTTCTCTCTGTTCAGCTTCTTTACGCCATACGCGAAAAGAATCAAACATTGCCGGCCGGGCTTTCTTTTTAAACAACTTCATCTCTAGATTGTCTAGAATTTCGGTTTCAAAGCTACCATGCGGTGGCCAACTAAGGACACCATCTTTCCTGGTGTAACGGACCCATACTTCATTATAAGCGATAGGACCTACACCGTGTTTACAATAGAGCTCATATGTAGGAGTTCCAATTGGAGGAACCGAACACGGATCCTCCAACCGGGAATCCCCGTTGCAACTTAACCAGGACAGGAAACAATTACTACTGTTAGTCATTATAAACTAAGGACAGATTCCAACAAAAATGCGCAAAGAACTTAGGCCTACCAAATGAACCAATACCAAAACAAAGATTATCTTAACAAGAGCAACCAATGATAATCTACGAATTCAAAAACAAACGTATCCAGAGAACAAAACAAGAGCAACAAAGCACAACCCACTTTATACTTAACTGAAATGTGGAAGACGTCACCAAGGAGAACCCGTCTACGTCTCGCCGTACTAAGGTCTGCACCTCGGGTCCAAGACAGGGCGACAGTCAGGGCAGCGGTCCTCTGTAGCCGTCTAGGAACGGGAACCCTCGTGGAAGAGATCGTCGGGCCACTTTTACGACATACAGGGATCGATGAAGCGGGGTACCTCCCTCCGGAATCTTCACACGAAGCTCCTCGAAATTTTCAGGCTTTGGACCGGTACCGGATGACGTCCCCCCACGTTGGGCGCCAATTTGAGGTTCTGGACTTTTTAGAGTCCAGAGGTGTCAGGTAAACAACACCCAAACACCCCTGAGTTCCTTTCTGTCTTGGTGCACAAATAAACAGAGACGCGGGCTTCTCGATGGTGGCGTCAGAGACCAAGATTTATTTACTGCAGGGACACAGAAGTCATAGGAACCACACCAAGGCAGAATCTACGAGACTGTTCGATTTGCAAAAAGTGGGTTGCACCTTAAATACATAAAATATGCCTTCAGGCAACATTACACGAATATCTTTCATGCCCAACCCGGTATCCCAAACAGACAATAAACATACACCAAACAATAATTAGTCGTAGGTTTTCAGTATTCGATCAAGTCCCTCTGTCAGTTTCCCATTCTTTGACCGATCCTCCCCATCATAAAAATCGTATCCTCCCCATTGTAAAAGCCCAGAAGGAGAGGAGCAGAGCCAGGTGTAGGAGATAGAAAAGTAGGATAGAGATGTTTATGGATCATAAACGGGCATGGCTACCGTCTTCGGCCTCTCAATCAGGACAATGGACACGAAAACCAGTATAGCAGGGCTGGCCTCAGGCAGGGGAGGCAGCTTGCTTCTGCCTAGTCACGCAGCGTCAGCTTCCTCGGGCTCGGGCTTACGTGTCCTTAACAAGGTGATTCTGCCGGGGTCATTGCTCGTCCATTGACTATGTGAGGGCAAGAAACAAAATGGGTGCCGTATCTAAAATGGATGCCATGGCTTTACAACAGAATGCCCTATTTCTGAGTGAATTCATGCTCGTAGCGCAGCGAAAACACTGTCATATATTAAATGGATCATTTACGGTTCATTGATACCAAAATCGTGTCAGTACTACGATACCGAATACACGGGTTCGGATCGCTGCAGAACCTCAGAGTAAGAAGCTTTTTGGGAATGGTGAACTATAGTGGCCGGTTCATCCGCCACCTGACCGATCTTACTGCTCCGCTGAGGGAGTTAATCAAGTCCAACTTTGCCTGGAACTGGGGACCGGAACAGGAGAGTGCTTTTCAAGCCACGAAGCAAGCGCTTTCAGCAGACACAACATTATTCTATTTTGATCCAGCAAAGGAATCAGAGCTGTCTGTGGATGCCAGTCCTATCGGACTTGGAGCGGTACTCTCTCAATGGCAGGGAAATGAAGAATGGGTCCCGGTGACATATGCCAGCCAAGCACTAACGTCGACGGTATAGAGGTATTAACACATTGAAAAGGAGTCCATCGCCATCCACTGGGGCTGCCGCCATTTTCATTTATACCTTTATTGTCAGCCCTTTACAGTACATACTATTAACAAGCCTCTTATTCCATTGTTCATGGAGTCCTAATCAAAGCCCCCTCCTTGAATTGAAAAATTGATTCTTCAGTTATATCTCTCTAGGCATGCCTGTCCTGCGACCCAGGTCGAGGAAATGGATGCAAAGGAAGTGGAAGAATATGTCCTCCTGGTAGTGGTAAGGTCCAGGCCCCTTCCCATCTCATTGGAGGAAATCCTGGAAGCCACAAAATAGGACTCGCATTTCCGCTATGAGGTCAGACAAATGGAGTACCCTGCTGGAAAAAACTGTGTATCACACTGAGGAGGAGAGGTCAGCTCTGTTGTTTCTACACAATGTGAGGGGCGAGTGGATAATATCCCCAGAATGTTGCTTGATGAGACATCCGAATTTGGTGATTCCTGGATGTCTGCAGCAGAGGGTGGTGGATTTGGCACATTTAGCTCATCAGCAAGTCGTCAAAACAAAGTCCCGACTAAGATGCAAGGTGTGGTTTCTCAGTCTGGATGCCCCTGTGGAACAAGCTGTGTGGAGGTGCTCGCTTTGTCAAGCAGCAGGTCCTGCTGACCGGCCGGCTCCCATCATTACTGAAGTGATTCCACCTTTTCCCTGGTACCGGGCAAGCGCAGATTTTGGAAGCCTACCCGATGGGCCTCATATGTTGGTGGTCATTGATGATTTCTCAAAATATCCTGAAGTTGAAATTCTGGACTCCACCACGGCCAGCCAGACTATTCCTCATTTTGAGAAAATCATGGCGACCCATGGGTTGTTTAAAGAACTGCACACGGATAATGGCCCTCCTTTCCCAAGCCAAGAATTTGCAGAGTATTTAAGATCCAGGGGAATCTGTCACCGAAAAGTCACACCCAACGGAGAGGTGGAGCGCTTCATATGCACGCTTAACAAGGCCATCAGGATTGCGGTGGCGAAAAGACAGGAGATGGATTGTGTTCTTTATGGCTTCCTCAGAGAGTATCTGATGACCCCTCACTCCACCACCCAAGTAATTCCCATGTCTTTGTGCATGAACCGGTCAGTGGGAGATGTGATTCCACACCCAGAAGTTGTGTCAGCCAAACAAGAGCGGGTGGCGGAAAAACTGCAGAAGAGCAACCTGAGAAATGACAAAGTATTGCGGAGGCGTGGAGCGAGACCGAGCTACTTAAAAGCAGGGGATGCTGTTATGGTGAGGAATCAATACCCCAGAGGAAAGTTAATCTGCCTTTTGAACCTGAACCAGTGAAAAGTGCAGAAAGTGCAGGGGACCAAGATAACTGCAGTGAAGGATGGAGTGACCATAACCACGTATGTGTGACTTATTAAGGCCTACAGGAAACCTGACAGCAGTAAAGCAGGGGTGTCCTGCGATCCTGAGTGATCCAGAACTGGGGTCAGATGATGAGTCAGGAGCGGGTGGAGGATGCGGCAGTCTCGAGTCTCCTAGTCGGAGGCTGTCGCTGTCAGAAAGGGGTGATACCTGTCCGCTGGAAGAGTTATCATGTGGGGCAGCTCAGAGAGACCCATTGCCCTGTCCAGAAGAATCCCAGGCGCCCGAGAATGGTGTCCGATAAGGAGGTGCGGAGAGGTACCAGCTTCGACCGTGTCCAGCCAGTTCATCTTGTTAGAAGAACTTTGTAATGTATTGAACTAACTTGATGAAGTGAACACTTATTTCTAGTTGTGTTTAGTTTGGCACAGCATTGTGGTATTTTTATTTGTTATTTATATTTTTTTTTTGCTGGTTTGGAAGGAATGTTACGTGATTTCTGACCCTGCAGCCCAGCCTTAGGAATCGGGAGACACAGTACGGTCTTCTGGATCCAGCAATGATGCTGATAACGGGGAGGCCAGGACCCAGGGGCATGATGATCCAGAAGACCTTGAGAGATTTCTCAATGCTTTGGACCTCGACGACATGGACACTTGTGAGCGTCCTGGTGAATCATCGCCTTAGTCCACTGTGAGGGAGGGGAGACAACCTGATAACCAAGAGGAACGCTGGTGGCTTGAGAGAGTTATTCAACGTTGATCCTCTGACAGGGTAAACATTTGAGTAAAAGTCATGGCTGTCAAAGGGACAAGTCATGTTCACCACGCATGGTTTAGGACATTATGCTATACTGTCCTCAGGCCAGAGGTGGTGCTTGATACCTTCCTTTCTTACTCCTGTACATGACCACGGGGGCCTGCGATGGAAGTATGCTGATGGAACAAGGATGTAAGCGTGTGGGTGTGCCGTGATTGACATGGGGTGTGCCAGCTGTGGGCCCCGCTGATACCCGGTGGCCTGAGTGAGGCCTACAGAGGCTTGCTGTTGGACTACTATACAGTTCCTGTATTGCTGACTGAGTCCTGAAACTGTAAAGTATTTTCTGTTATTTGTTCATATGTTTATTACAGAAATCTATGATTTACCTATTCCTCAATTTGGTGGTTGTCTCTGGGATTCAATGAATGTCATGCCTTAGACACAGTGGTGGAGTTCTGGGTTCTGGGTTTGGGACCCTGCTTGGCCCATTGAGTGTCATGGCCAATATGTGGATGTAGATCCTTTTGCTAACATTTAATGGACCAGGGCCCGTGGTGGCAGGCTGGTGGTTCGGCTGTGACCCAGAAGTATAGGCCTTATTGTTCCCGTATTATTCTCTTTTCCCGCTGGTAGAGGAGAAGTCGGCGGTCATTTACATGCGTCTCTGGCTTATAGCATAATCTTCTTCTCTGCTTATCAGAGGTTGTGGTTTATACACCAAAGACAACTCCTGGTTTATCCCTGTTCTCCCTTTTTAGCTACCTTTTTATTCCCATTCATGAACCCGTCCTGAGCCATACAGGACTCATATTGCCCTTGCATGTCCTATACTCCTCTAGACTATAGGAAGAGTGGGGTTGCCTTTCTGTTCCACAAATCCCTGGCAGTCAGTATGGATGGACCCCTTGGGCAGGTAGATCCTTGCAAAGGTTCGGACCCACAGGGATAATTTTATTTTGAGGGTCGAGACAGAACTCTTCTCCGCTCTTGCCAAACTCCTCCTCTCTTTTAGGGCATCATGGGTGGTGATTGGAACATGCCCCTAGGTCTGTTCCTTGACAAATCCAGAAACAACGCAGGCAGACAGCCTCAGGACCGGTTTATCCCCTCTGACCTCATTAATGCCGATGCTTTGGTAAAGCCCTGGCGATTGACATATCCGAGGGATGGGGAGTACACCTTGGGCAATAAGCACATTCTCAGGCCGAAGTGGGGTAAAAGGCCGCTTTATTGGACAGGTAAGCATTCTCATTTAGTACATATATCAGAATCAGGCCTCATTAATACATATCCAATTCTATCACCCCCGCCCGTAAAACAATTCCCCACACAACCTTCCCCAACATTGTTCTGACTAATTCTCCTCCCCAACCCCTATCTTCGTCTCCTGCCTACCTCTTGCCTCCTACCTCTCACCCCTGTTTCCCTCTGTCCGAAGCTGTTCAGAATGGCCCCAACCCTTCCTGCCTGTCTTGATCTCCTCCAATTCTGCCACCAGGAAAAACCCTGACCCAGGAGTTTTTACTGCCCCCGTTACTTTTTAATAATAAAAACTTTGTTCTGATATCTTTTTTTATTTATTATTTATTTATTTTAAAATGAGAAAAAAAAGAGAAACATGGTGGGGTACACATCCACTCGCCTACAACCTTTGGGGCTGGCTACTTTGTATCTGACAATCAGTGCGTACCTCAGCATTTCCCACAACCCGGAGGCCGGGTATCGCTGTCTTATATATACAATAATTCAACCACTCTTTACGTGAATGCCACCCACCATGTCTGTTCACATAGTCTGATCCTGTCAGCTGCTCCTAGGGGCTCCCCCTCATACTTGATGCCTGTCCAGATCTTCTCCTCTCATAGATCTGTTTCACTGAACTTGTGCGCACATAGACCAACCGTGCCGCGCAATCTAGCATACCTTCCAGCTCGCAGTCCGCTGCGCTGTGTACATATACCCCTCTGCTCACCCATAGTCAAAACTCCGCCAGCTGCAGTATAACACCCTTAGCCTGCCTCCTAGTCTGGTGCGGGCGTCTCCCCCTCCCCCGCGACAAGACTTGTACCTGCTCCCCCGTTCTTGAGATAGTCCGCATATAGTCCCCAAAAGTTCTTAGGCCTGCTCCTCGGAGGCAGCAGCTCACTAAATGTCTCCGACTGCGTACAGCAGTATAGCACGTCTCTCTTCCATTGCACTATCGTGGGAAGCGGGCCCCGCATCCAGCACAGAGCAACTCTACGCTTATCTATTAGCATACCCATATCTACCAGCCGACGCGCCGCCCTAGGGAGCCCCCTCGTGTGACCTAGCAAGGCCACCACGGGATCCGGTACTAGTTCTAAGTCAGCCATCTCTCCAATCTGACGAAATCCAGCCTCCCAGAATTCAGCCACGCCCTGGCAGTACCCTGCCAAAGTGAATGAAATCAGCCACGGGGTGAGCACACCTTTCACACTCTGACCCCTCACGCAAGCCATATCTATGCAGCCTGTCCGCCGTATAATAGATTCTGTTAATAAAGTTAAAATGTATCAGTCTATGCCTGCCATGCAGCGATATGCGACGCGTACCCGCACAACAATATGCCCACATGGCGTCGTCTATCACTGTGCCTAGGTCTCTTTGCCAGGCCAAGCGGGCCTTGGTATATTTCTGGGATCTCTGGGACATGGCAATGGAATATAATTTGGATGTCATCTTACGTGGGCTCTTGTGTTTAATTAAATACGACAATTCCGGGACCTCAGGAGGCTCAACCATATCATCTCCTAGATGTTGTCGTAATGCGCCCCGAACCCTGTGAAATTGAAACCGCTGCAACTGTGTACTGGTCTCCAATGTAGACGCCACGTCCTCCCACGTTTTGGTGATACCATCCTTAAACAAGTCTCCCACCAGGTTTATACCCAGTCCACGTAGGGACTGCACCACCGCGCGTTCCCCGCAAGGTGCCAGCCAGACCACCCACTCCAGCGACATGCCTGGGGAATACAAGAGCGCCCCCGCATTCTGCTGCAATATCAAATTCCACGTGTGCCTAGTAGTGTTCAATGAATCTAAGACGCCCGTCCTGCGGCCTGCAGGCTCGATCATAATCGCCGGTAGTGGGAGAGGTGCAGCAAACAGTCTCTCGAGTTTTAGATATGGGATTGTGTCGTCGCCGTGTACCCAGTTATGCGCCTGTGCTGCCTGTGCTATCCTGTAGTATAGTTCCATGTCAGGCGCCCCCAGGCCCCCCATATGATAGGGTAGCGTCAGGACCCCCCAGCTCACGCGGGCCTGTTTCCGGCCCACGCCAGCCGCAGTAGAGATCTGGTCAGCCTAGCAAAAAATGTGCACGGCAGCACCATTGGGATATTGGTAAACAGGAATAAGAAACGGGGGAGTACCACCATCTTAGCAATGGAGACTCGGCCCATAAGAGACAGGGGAAGTCCAATCCAAGTCTCCACATCGTCCTCCAGTTTGTTTATGGCTCTCCCATAGTTCTCTGTAAAGACAACGTCTGAGTCCCTATGCAGTTGTATCCCAAGGTATCTAACCGCGTCATCCGACCATTGCAACGGATACTTCATCTCGAACGGGGTGGTGGATGGTGTCAGTGGAAACTTTGGTCTGATATCTTTGTTATATACAAAACACACTGTCGCCAAACAGGTGAAATACTTTATTCATTTAAAATATCCTCAACTTTGTTGAAAACAATGGACTTAGCAAGAGTGAAATGGAACCAGTAGAATTCTATTTACTAAGTGATAAAGTTGTATTGATTAGGGGAGGAGGGGTGTGGGAGGGGGGAGGGAGGAGGAATGAGAGGAATGCAAAAAGGGAGAATGGAGAGAGGAGGGAAACAAAAAAACGTATTCCTGACCATTAATAAAATTGAGGCCAACAGCTTATCATCAACACCAGGTTTTTACCTGCAAAATTCTTGTAATCATTTCTTTTGTATTCAAAATGTAAATCTCATTGCCAATAAAAGATGGATGTACACCATCATGCCGGAAAAATTGATAGTCTTCTTTTGTAATTTCACTATGTGCTAACCAATAAAAACTATTAATTGAACAGACTCTGCGTGGCATCAACAGTGTCAAAATGATTTTTGATTTGCCCCAACTTTTTGCTAATATTTCTAAATCAGTTTTAATTTCCATAAGCAACCCTAAACCTGAGAGCTGCACTAAGTCATTTTCTCCGAGGTGAATCAAAATGGCTTTGGGTTTATTCTTAAAAGACAATTCACTCACCAAAGGCAATAACTGGCCCCACTTCATGCCACTTTTCCCCCAACCAAAACAAAGAAACCTCGCCTGAACGAAAGCCCAAATTCTTTCCGAAATGTCTCTTCTCAGCTTGCATTGCAGCCCATTTAACGAATGAATGTTCAATTATCCACACTTGTTTTTTGTGACACTGAGAAACTTGCTGCCGAACCTGAAAAAATATAACAATTAATATGCTTGGTCGTGTAATTCGGAATCTAAATCTCTAATATATCTTAGGCAACAGTCTGAAGACCAACCCCCCAGTTTCTTTACATCGTTGAGAGAATACCACCACCTGGCAGCTTCTGAAGCTGCGCCAATTCGGAAGGGGTGGGAACCAAAATTGACGGGGTTTTCACCTAAACTGTATAGAGCCTTTCTCAAGATTGACAATAATTGTGAAGCTTTGAGAGGTGAGCCATCTTGTTGTCTGAAAACAAATTGCGAGGCAGCGCCTCCCACTTCTATGAATTCTAGCCAAGCTTTTATAGGGCATAAATTACCTTTAATTCTTTGCAAAATCACTCTGGAACCCTTACCAACTTGATCCGTTTTGGAATGCTCGAGAAAAATACATATGGCATTTTTAACAAGGGAAACATTTTTAACCTTAAGGTCATCATTGAGTGCTTTACCTAACAATTTAGAAATTCTGAAAAGAGCCAAATCATACATAACTTGAATTAACGGTATTCAAAATCAGAAAAAAAATCAAATGCAAACCTTTTGTTATGTTACATAATAATTTTAAAGAGATTGGTTCTCGTTTAAATTGTCCTCTCTTTTTTATTTTTCCCCATCCTTGAAGAAGTCTTCTGCCCATTTCCCCATCTAAAGATTTGTATCTCCAAAAGAATTTCCAATAAAAGGACACTCCTGCTAATTTCCCTGCTACTGTTGTAGAAGAAATGTTCCTATCTATGTTGTCCATGATTAATTTAATTACATCATCTCTACGTTTCTTCAAACCCTCAGAGGTATGAGCTCTATAAGAAGCGCCTGAATATAAAAACTCTAGCCATGCTCTCCTGTAGGCTAATTTGGTGCTTTTTGCCAGGGAGTTTTCAATACGTTGCTGTGTTTTCAGTGTGCAAAATTCCATACCTCACTGGGCACCTGAGTCTTCTGCAGATCCCCTCTGGACGCCAAACCACGGAATCTCTGCCACTGAAAACGAGATAGGGCATCTGCAATGGTATTTTCAACTCCCGGTATATGCCTGACTTTGAATACGATGTTAAACTTTAAGTAATCCAACGTGAATCTTTGTAAATAACTTCAATAACTGGTTGTCCTTAACTCTCTGACCATTTACTAAGTCCACTACTGTCCTATTATCAACATGAAATAATACTGTCCTGTTCGCTAACTGCTTGCCCCAAACAGCCAACGCCACTATCAATGGAAAAAATTCAAGGAATGCAATGCTTTTCTTGTCTGAAACCCAATTGGCTGACCACTGCTCTCCGCACCATTTCCCGTCCCAAAATATGCCGAAGCCATTTGCACCAGAAGCATCTGAAAATAGCTGCATCTGCCAAACAAAGTCTTCATCTAATGACCAGATTGCAACGCCATTAAAAGCTCTTAAGAACATTAGCCACACTTCTAAGTCTACTCTCATGCTAGCAGATATCCTGATTCTGTGGTGTGGCAACTTAACACCAGACATGGAAAAAACAAGACGTCTAAAATGCTCTGCCTGCCTTTACCACTCTACAAGCAAAATTTAGATGGCCTAATAAGCACTGAACTTCAGACAAAGTCAATTTATCAGCTTTCTTTGCATGCTCTAACAATAGTGTCATTTCCAGTATTTTCTTGTGTGGAAGTCTAGCTTCCATTTTTTTTGTATCTATTTCGATACCTAGGTATGTTATATAACAACTAAGGCCTTCAGTTTTGTCCTCAGCTAGTGGTACCCTCAACTCTTTCACTACCAATTGATATTCTCTTAATGCTAACTCACAGTTCTGGGAGCTCGCCGCTCCCATAAATAAAAAATCATATAGATAATGTGTTACTGCTGTGTGTCCAGTTCGAAAAGAGAAGCACCACTGTAAAAAAGAGCTAAAAGATTCAAATAGCTTGCAAGATATTGCACAACCCATGGGAAGAGCTTTATCCACGCTTTATCCACGCTTTATCTAATGAGATGCAAAGTGGGCGTTCCTCCCCAGAATAAGGTGAGTAATCTCGCTAAGCGACTTTTCAATTACTATCAAGCCTCACGCTAACCTGCAGAGCGATAAGAAAAGTAGCGATAACCTCTGTCATCGCTACTTTCCTTACGCCTGCTTCAAGACTGACTTAGCCATGATATCATATGTAAGGTGGATATCATGGCTAAGTATGCCTTGCCCTATCAGCAAGCTTTGCTAAACCTTGTGCGATTATCGCTGTATTTCCAGCGATAATCGCACAATTGGCAGCTTGCGTTCTGAAGCGTTGCTGATAGCACGTTATCTCCGCGATAAAATTCAGAGTTGCCCGGCGATAATTATCCTCGCGCTAAGAGCACTGAGCGATAATTATCGCATGGCTTTGATGATATGCCCCCAAATCTTTTAGTTGGTGGCCTTATTTAAATGCGAACCTAAGGTCTTAAATTTGGTGTACCTGCCATGTCTACATCTATTTTATCAACCTTGTCAGAGCTCCCTCTCACCTTGATTTTAACCTCACCATTCCCACTTTCTTTAACTGCCTGCTTAGCTGCATATTAGCTGAGTTTAAATTTTCATTACCACCTTCTGTTCCCACATTCTTGTCAACAAACAACTTTTGTATTAGCTAACCCTTTTTGTACCTCACCTGTTCCTATCGAAGCATCCGCCTCAAATGTTGGTCTCTTCTTCTTCATCGAATTTTGATGTTTGGCGCCTGGTCTGCCATGAAAAACTTTCATTTTCAGTTATACTGTAAAAAATAATCTCTAGAGATATTTTTACCCCAGATCCTTCTTGTTTAATTTTAAAATGCTCACCCTCGTCCTCAATTTCCCCTTCTTCCAAAGACTCAAAATCATCTTCATCCCAAAATTCACCTACCACCCCAATACTCTGCTCCCTTCCCCCCTTCCTACTTCCGCTCGGACATTAACTGTCACCTATTCCACCATCATATACTTTCCAATCAATCGCTCTAGCATAGTATGCCGCTCTCCTCGGATCCATCGGTGTGGGAAAATTCGCTTGGAAACTCTCCCCTTCTTTGTTTCTTATGTTGCAGGACGCTAGATGCCTGTTCAAAACTTCTTTACTGCCCTTTATTTTGCTTGGCAGCATCTCTCCCTCGTTGGACTGCAAAACGCTTAAATTTGTAGCCTCAGGACACCTAACACTCTTGAATCTCGCTAATCTTACTTCATTACTAATTTCTTTAGGCACCCAGACCCATTTTCCTTCTGTTTCTGTGCCATTATCCATGGTAGCAGGAGCGTTGTTACTAATGTTGGGTCTTGTAACTAAAACTTCTCTGTCCTTAACTATTACCACACACCCTGCATTCGTAGTTGAAACAGAAGCATTCTGTTTAGGTTTTTTACTAAAATGTTTTGACGTGATTGGTGTGTGCCCTGTCAGCACTAACAAGTCACCTGTTTCACTTGAGACCATAGGTAACAGGCACCTTTCATTTGAATTCGTAATGTTTAAATTTGCTGAGCTTTGCTGCTTTCTGCCAAAAATAAAAATGTCTTTCTTTGTTTCTCTGGATTCTGAGTCTTGTTTTGTCTGTATAACCTCGTTCTCCTCAAACTGGCCACTAGGAGGAGACGTTATGCCATATTTAAACTCTGCTCTGAGCCTTTTTTAGGTCTTGCCTAGGCAGCGCTTGCACTGTCTCGTTGAGACAGGCAGTATACACTATAGCAAGGAAGCTTTCGTTTAAGCTCCGCCCACTCTCTGCCCATATTTTGGATTGGCTTACATCTTAAATGCTGCAATTTGATTTGCTTTCAGCTTGTTAGTCCCTCCCCATGACGGCCATGTCGTCATTTGTGTCCTTCCATGGCTATCAGCCCCTTTACTTCAGACTACTTTCTTCCCATCCCTCCCCCTCCCTTCCGCTGCCCGTGACTATTTGGCACCCCCGCCCCCTTCAGGCACTCCCGGTCCTGCTTGTGTCTTTTTACGCACATGCTTGTTTTTCATTACAACCGCGGCTGAACATTGAAAGCTGTCCACCTGATTTCCTTGTTTATAATAACTTTATGCCCGTTTACATGTTTGTTTCGGAAACAGTCATCGCTCAGTAAAAGTTTGTTTACGGGAAATGCCACCTCCAATATGGCGTTAACTGCCAGATTTGAATGGTGCGGCACCTGTTTAATCAACGTTAGACAGAATGAATACACCACTAAAAGTGATGGCGGCTCGGCGTTTGCCGGTTACGCTCTATGTGCAAGTTTGCATTGATAAACTCCGCCCCCCCCCCCCTTGCAGCTGCCCCACGTGTTTTTCTCCGTACGCTGCTGCCGGTCGAACCCGCAGAAAATTAAGAGTCCAAGATAGCGGCTCGGTGGGGGAGCGAAGTATCAGCAGCATGGACCTCTTTCCCGCTGGAAGTCCAAGCCAGGTAGGGCTGAAACCTATGCCGGGAAGCTGGTGACACATTGATGGGCGCCGTGCCCGCTTGCTGCACCATTTCAATGAAAGTGGCCTGTGTGGCTACATGCACGTCGCCTGCGTGAGACGTTGCCCTTCTCAGTGGCCTCCGTGCCTGCAGACCAAGAAGTCTGAGGCTGGCCCATGGAGATTACACGTGGATTTTGCCACACATGCAGAAGCTGGGCCGGGGGAGGAGCCTGAGTGACTGAACTAAGGGAGAGGATGTGGTCCGTCGGCCAGAGCTGCCGACTTTGGTGCTGGAAACCAGAGTTCGAGCCTCGGGGTCGCGTCCACATCCTGTGATTCTGGGCAAATCACTTAATCTCCCCGGGCCTGCATGTGTAATGTAAATACGGTGCTCATGTACAGCGCTCCAATACCTTCGGGTCGAGTTCGCGCTATATAAATATGCAACAAAAAAAAGACTCATGCAGAAGGGCCATGCTGGACGGGGGCTGCAGCTACTGCACTGCCTGCTCTTAGTTGTGAAGGAGTGTCATGTGAATAGTTGAATCCACTATACAAAAGCGGTATTAAAGCCTAGTAAACATGATTGGCCCACTCATATACATGAAACTCTCTTAAAGATGTGGAGGCTACTTTAAAATGACGATGCATCATTATTTAAGTGGGGGAGTATGGTGGAAGGTTTCAATGTAATGGTCTCTGTTGTTTCTGAGTGACATAACGAGGGACAGTCCTGTTTAAATATTTGAAGGAAAACGAAGTGTCCGATATTTGTAAAAGGAACGTTCTGTATGGAAATCATGCAATTTTATGATGGCTTCTTTTTGGTTTTTGCGCTGTTGCAAGATTTCCTTAGAGGAAGGGAATGAATTGACCACAATTGTTTTGGGATATTTTGGGAGAAGCGTGGTTGTTTGCCTGAGGTCGTAACGAGACACCAGGATTTCCTTGTAAGCAGCTGTCATGGGGAGTTTGATCCCATTTGAGTATTGGAGTAGATAAATTGCCGCTTACTACTCAAGAGACTTTGCACTTGGTGTTCAGCTCAAACGTTTTGCCACAGTATCGACACAGCTGCATTACATGGCAAACAGTTACAGGAAGTATTTAGACTGTTGTAACTCCAATAGCAAGGATTTAAGGGTGGAGACGTCAATCGACCCTGTATTTGTCATGAATGACCTGTATTATTGTTAATGCCAGTGGAAACCACACAAACGGCTTTTGTTGCCAGATATGGCCGTGATTCTACAGTAAAAGTAGCGGACAACCCTAATATATATAGATACGTGGAGTGATTTGGGGCTTCACCCGGTAGCAAGGTGTTAACGCGAAATATTGTGTTGATATGATTTTTTACCAGTAAGCAAGCATTGTGAGTAGCTGTTAATTTCATTCTACTGTAGTAGTGTTATTTTTTTGTTTGTTTTTGGCAAGACATTGTTTTTCATGATATCCTCATGGGCATGAAAACCCCTTGTTAACTGGTCACTTATGTATCAGTTTGAAGGCGATTTAACATCGGAATATTTCAAAAATATTATGTCTATGTGTTACTTTTTTTCAAAGTAAGATGCGGCTATATCCCTCTTTTATTATATAAAGATATATAAGTGGCATTATTGTTCTGCGCTATATGTCAGTAGTATGGGCTTCCAGCGCTGTTGGTTGTGTGAGGTTCAGGGCACTATTCTGGGGTATCCATTGCAGACTGCATTTAATTAGGTTTCCAGGTGTCTTCATATGGTTGACTGAGGGGCAGAGTTGAGATATTGCACTATTTCGATAGCACTTTACTACTACTTGTTGAAGCTTCAAGGCGCATTCTGGCCCATGTACACACTGTACCAATTTGGTTTTCATACGTAACTGTTTGAATACCAACCTGCAGTTAAGGCGGTCATAGTTGCCAATATTTGAAAAAAAAATCCTGGAACACCGCAACACAGCGCTGCTGCAAATAGAAAGTTCTTGTTTGCATACCTTTATGTAATAAAGAGGAACAGTTTCTGCAACAATATTACCTGGGACAGCCTCCAACTTGCTGTGACTGTCCCTGCAAAAATGGGACAGTTGGCAACTCTGAGCGTCTATTTTTCATGGGTGATTGGCTATGTTTAGCTTGCAAGTTCTTCCTATTGCTGCTGTGTCATGTGGCTGTTCCTTGGTATTCACTGTGGGGGCATTCCAAGAACATTATTCTCAGCATTTCAGCCCTAATGCAAGCAAGACAAATGGCCCCCCCGCCGGCAGAGTTGGACTGGCCCCTAGGGCAATCGGGCAGTGGCACAGATAACAGGCAAGCCTCCGGGTGACATCAC
The DNA here is from genome assembly GCF_964204655.1 of Triturus cristatus. Taxonomy (NCBI): domain Eukaryota; kingdom Metazoa; phylum Chordata; class Amphibia; order Caudata; family Salamandridae; genus Triturus; species Triturus cristatus. The sequence goes on along the minus strand of NC_140582.1, from coordinate 1,105,639,526 downwards.
CAATGCCCTTGTCAATGCCGGAAGTAAATGCAATCGGATACAATTCAACTCTCCACATTTCCATTCCACACAACAAACCACATATTTCAAATCAAAAACCCACCACATATATCCGAACCATACCACAGAATTCCACATCATGCCACAAAATTCAACAGCACACCACATAATGAAACTCCACAACATACCATTCCTCATAATTAATGACACACAATCGTACTCTACATAATGCACACTATGCCACATAATTCCACTACACAAATCCACTCCACATCACACAATTCCATCACACACAATTCCACAACTAACCATTCCAATCCAACCCACATAATTCCCCTCAACACCACATACACCTACTTCACTCCAATCCAAAACACATGGGTAAAATACATTGTCAGATACAACAACAATCCCTCTAACTCTAAAAATGCGAGACCAATTTGCATTGCAAATGCTTGTTATATTTCTTTTCTGTGACAAGACAGAAGACTGCACAGCACGTGTGCGAGGCCTGCCCCTCCCTCTTTTAAAAGAGCTGGGGAGCTTCCGCGCTGCAGAGGTATGTGGAGCCTGCCAACTAGAATTTACATCCTTTGACCTTAATTCCTCACCCCTGCTTTGAGACCTGCCAGGGGAGCTTTCACTGGACTCACAGGCATTAACGGCAGCTGAAACACCGCTTGCTGCCTTCCTTCCTTCTTTGTTCTCTAGGCCCACCCGCGTTTCTGACAGAACGCCGGGGATAATTAAATCTTCCCTCCCGGCTTCACAAAGCACACAAGCGGCAGCTTTCTTCGCCTGAAGCGCTGTGTTCGTATCTAAATTAAATAAATAATCGCTAGACAGACCAAAACAATGTCCCTACCTCACACCGCACTTCAAACTGTGTGCGCAATGGTAATTTCAAGCTCCTGATAGCTCGCACTAGCCGCCAGCCAATCAGGGCTGCTCCCTGTCCTGGACTGTGCTATCAGCCTGAAGCTGTCCGGGGGTGGTCATTCTATGAATGCCACCCCCAGGAGCCCTCATTCCCCTCCTGCATCCATTCCCGCATTGATTTCTTTTTTGTTGTCTGTAATTCAGTGGCGGCCTCGATTCATCTAAACAGTACCTCGGATCATGGCATGGTGGTAATTGACCTTGGCCTTCAGTTGTTACAACACACACAGGTCTTTGGCACTTGAACACAGCGTGGTCGATATGAGGCCTCTGAGGACAAACGCAGGCTGAGGCAGTACCTCGGCCAGTATTTGGAGGACAATGCTGGGTCCGTCTCCTCTGCACGAATGTTATTGATGGACAGCAAGGACTTATTGAAAGGCAACATGAAGAGCGACTTCAGTGACTTTAAGCTCTACTGTGAGAAGCAGCGGCGTTGGCTGCCTGACCTTACTCATGCCTGACTCAGGTGTACAACTTGGTGCCAACCCTCAAGGAGCTGTTCGGGGTCAAATATGATCTGAATACCCACACCACATTGCAGGCGAAGTCACCACTCTTTCGCAGTGGCATTATGAATGGGTGGGAAAAAGCCCTCCTTTTTCGCTGCACAACTGAAGCAGGCACAACCACGCTCTTAGATACCTGCGATCAGGACACCATAATATGCTCCCTACGAACATTCCTTGGCATCCTTTTGGGAGTTCACCAACTATTATGAGACCCTTCACTCCCAGGCGGCGCATGGCCCAGCTCCCGTGGGACTGGCATTTATTATTGGCCTTGCTGTGCCAGCGCTGTCCCGAGACCAGGCACAAATACTTAGGGGCCGATTCCTATGTCGGATGAAGTCAGGTCCGTCCGACTTCAGTCAGGAGCCATAACCGACTGACCTGCTGTCGTCGGTTATGGCCCTGCAAGTACGATGCGACCGAACAGGGTTTGGTCGCACTCGTATACTTCACAATGCATCATGCATTCCGAGTGGAAAGCATGCTTGCATTGAGAAAAGCAGGGGTGCAGTTCATCCCTGCACCCGGTGGCCGGCACCCCAAGGTGCCTGCCACCGGGTGCAGGGATCCACAGAGGGGCACCTTGGTGCCCCCAGGCCACCATTCGGCAGCCTCACACCCATGGGGGCCCTACTGGGGGCCCCCAAAGACAGTTTCTGACTGCCTTTTCATGCCAAAAAGACCGACACGAAAAGGCAGTGAAAAACTGCCATCGTACTCCCTCGGTCGTAAAGAGGTGGCCGGGGGAGTACTGAGGGATTTCCGGATTGCTGACGGGCTCCACAAGCCTGTCGTCAGCTATCCGAAAATCCAAGTTGGATTCCTTTCCGCCTGAGCCCATCGGAATGGCTTGGTCGGAAAGGAATCCGGCCGACACGTTCCGATTCGGTCGGAAGGGCTCTGACCATCATTTGGAGCCCTTCCAGCCGAAATCGGAATTGGCCCTGTTGATTTCGGCAATTAGGACATTTCTCATCCCATCGATGGGAAGGCTACCATGAAGGCCCTGGGAGACGATGGTCTACCGGTTGAATTTTATAAAATCACCTAACCCCTGATAGTGCCACTGTTGAACAGGTTGTTAAGAAAGATCTTTGCTGCTGCTGGCCTCCTGCTAGAATTCAATAGGACACGTATGTCCATGATACTCAAACGAGGTTGGGGCCCAATAGGTGCACCAACTATCACCCAATATCCCTCATCAATGCAGAAATGAAGACTGGGGCAAAGGTCTTGGCCAGTAGACTCCAGACTTATATCACACTCCTGATGCACCCTTCTTGAGTTGGGCCAGTACTTTGGTGAATCACCTGAGGATGCTCTGCCATCTGCTTTGGCAGGTGCAGCAGGATAATGATAAGAAGGTCCTTATATCTCTCAGCACTCAGAATGCATTTGATTGGGTGGAGTGGCCGTACCTGTTCTGGGTGATGGAGACTATGGGCCTGGGGAGGCGAGGTTTGGTGGCTTTATATAGTTTCTGCAGTGTCAGTGATCTGTCCATTCTCTCCGTTGTTATTCTTGCTGGCACCTGAGGCACGAGCGGCTAAGATTCATAATGTGCCCCATATTGAGGGGATAGCCATGACAGTGGGTGAGAGGAAGGCTTTCTCGTTTACGGACAATATTTTGGTAGTCATCTCCACTCTTGGGACTTGATATCCACCCTCATTCAAGAGATAGAGTATTTTTCCAACTTCTTGGGGTACTGCATACACTGGTAAAAATGTGAGGCCATGTCAATGATGCCGGTGAACTCTGTAGCATCACTGGGGGGTGACCCTTCGCTTGGTGGTCCGCGTGTCTAAAGTACCTGGGGATGTACCTGATTAGCCATCTACACAGAGTGGTCAAACTTAATTCGATATTTTATCCATTGGTATTTCATTTATGTTCACACATTTTCTCTTACTATTAACAGGTGCAAAATGGCCTTCCTCTAACACACTGCAATTCACTGTTCCTCATAGCACAATATAGCAGATAAAACCCAATTAATAAATGGAATACTAATGGATAAAATATAGAATAGAGTTTTGAGAAAAGCAAGAAGATGGCTGTATTTGACTGACTGTGGATTAACTGGGCTATGCATCCTGGCACTTCTGGAGCCAGACCTGGCTGATGCTCATTTGCCAGGCCTAAATCTTCCTTTCAATGCATAAGTCACCCCTAGGAAAGTTCCTAAACAGCCCATAGGGCAGGGTGAATTGTATTTAAAAAGTAGGACATGTATGTTTTTGTTTTACGAGTCCCGATAGTGAAAATCTCCCTAATGTGTTGTTCACTACAGTGAGGCCTACCGCTCTCCTAGAATAAAATTGGGTTACCTGATTAAAATTTAAATTGATAACATTTGTTTGCTCACAGGTAGAAATTTCATAATTTGTCTCTAAAGTATGGTAAGCTAAAATCCTATTTAATGGTAAAGTCAGATTTTAAAATACAATTCTGAAAATACCTCTCTTAGAAATTTGCATTTTAGTATCTCAACCATTTATTGCCTGCAGACTTTATACTGGGTCGCATGATTGGGTGCATTTGGCAATCGCAAGTGTATATTCCTCCCATCTATTGAGACAAAGGAGGACTAGGTGTCATCAGGATGAGGCATCTTGTCAGGATGGGAGGGACAGAGCTGTTCCCTGGCCCAGTTATATTTCGAAGGTGCTCCCTCCAGAACACGCTTAAAAAAAATGACACCAGGCTGTTGTCTTCCTAAACCCATGAAGTCTGGACAGGGAAAGGAAGGAAATTCCAGAATCAGATGTGGGGAGATGTATAGAGGTATCTCCCTCTTCAGAGCCGACACCAGGTATAAAATATTGGAACCTCAGACAAACTCTTCAGTACATCGCTGGACCTGTGGACACTACAAAAGGACTACCTACTGCCAGAGGATTGCTCTGCTGCTTGAGGCCTGCCCTACTCTCTGACAAAGGATGGCTGGGCCTGCTCTCTTCATCCCAGGCTATCCTGAAACACACCAACGGCCATCTGGAAGACCTCCTGTTTTGAGATACAGGTACACAATAAGCTCCAGATGCCTCCCTGCAACAACCCAGCTGACCTGCGGTAACCTGTAACTTTGTACCTTACAACTGGACCTGTCTGAGCTCTGCTGGCCTCTGCTAGAGTGAGTCCCTGATCCAGGCCCTGGACCCTTGACTGGTATCAGTTCAGATCTTCCTGTAAAAAAAATGTGAAACCCTGAAATTTTGGCCTCTTTGAGTTCTCAAAGGGGCGTGTTCACAACAAGACTCTGCTGCCCAGAATGATAGCCAATGGGAAGCTCCAGTGAATTCGACTCTTGACGATTTAGCAACTGTCAGTGATGAATGACAACTTGAGATTTGCACTTCGAGGTACAGCAAAAATGGCTCGCAGTGACCAACAATGGGAATCTCCAGAAATTACCATCTGTGATGCACGACTGGATCTTCATGCTACAGCGACGACTGTCCGCAATGCTCTTCTTGCTCCTTGCAGCATCCTTCACCACAAACTGAACTCTTTGGGAACTTTTCAGTAACACTAACCTGGTCCCTGTACTTGGCCCATGCTCCATCGCAGTCTGCCTGAACTTCGTCTGGTCTAGCAAGGCCAAATGACCGTGAGTGGTGCTTTATGTTTTTAGGTGCTCTAATTACTTAACTCTTTAAAATTGTATGTCTCTGGTTCTACTGATTAGCAGTTTGTTGATTTGGTCTCAAATTGTTTATTATAATGTACTCTCTTTTCTAAATTAGTGATGGATTTTTCTTGTGCTGTGTTCTCACTTTATTACTGGTTTTGTGCTGCATAAATGCTTTACACATCGCTTCTGAGTTACGCCTGAATGCTTTTGTGCTAACCCACTAGAGAGTTAAGCAAAGGTTAATTTGCTGACTTATGTGGATCATGCTAACCAGGATTGTGTTTGTTGCTTCAGTAGGGTTTTCACCCCCTCAAGCAATAACCTAATTTTGCCCACTTGCACTGCTGCTGCTGCCAAAGCCACTTCTATACAGTAAATATTAATGAAGCTTTATTAAATATTTTACTATGGAAAATCCAAAACATTTACTTTTTCCCACTTTTCTCATTTTGTTTTTGCTTTCATCTGCCCATACTCTATCTCCTGCTCATGTTGTTGCATTTTTAGGTCTCGCCTAGGGGGGTTGCTGCGAGGGGTGTTGTATTCAGAAAAGGGCTTTGAGCCCACGCATACTTTCCATTGGTTTGCTCCAGCTTCACTCTTTTTTTGGCCTTTTAATTGAGCATCACAGGCCATTGCGTCTGTTCCATTCCTTCAGTGGAGCATGGCAAAGTATTATTAATGAAACTTAATTAGTACCCGTCTGCTGCTCATGCTATAATAAGGGTACTATTTAATTTTCCCTTTCCCCTTGCACTTCTTTCCCCTCTAGCGTAAACTCAATCTGAAGGTATTGGAATTCTTAACATGATCTCCAGTTGACTTACATTCATTTTTTTATTTTTATTATTAAGGCATCATGATACATTAAGGGGACACATGAAACAACGTTACATGCATGTTTCATTTTTTTAACTGCTTCACCACGTGGCGATTCGGTGATTTGCTCCGAATCTCAGGATGTGAGAATCATAATGATGCACACCCTTTACCACCCACCAGTTGACAGCTCCACCTGCACTGAGAAATCTATCAACTTTGTAAATGACAAATACTCACAAAGTGATAGATTGATCTTTCTATGTGACTTCAAGTTCCACTGAGGCATCTAAGCTGATTTGGCTGTCAACCAGATTGCTTTACTTCTTTCCGGAAATGCTTGTGCAGCAGAACTCTAAACCTACACATGCCAAAGGCTCCACTCTTGCCTTATTATCTACAAAGTTAACCCGATAATAGTGATGGAGCAAGGATTCAAGAAAACAAAACTTGCTTGGAGCAATCGCTCATGAACAGTATTAATTATTAGGAATCGTACAGAAAACAAAATAAAAATGCACGCACAACATTTACATTTGGGAATAAGAGCTTTACACATGCTTAACTTATGAAAATAGAATACAATGCAACTAAAACCCGCTTTAAACTGGAAACGCTTTTGCGCATGTGCGAATTAGAACTACGTAGCTAGTAACATGACTAACCCGTTTTGAGAGGGAAAACTCTCACACATGCGCAGAAAAGACTAACATTGGGTATTGAGGTACTGCGGGCCTGGCATATGCGTGCCTGAATTTAAATAGAACTGTCGCTGCTGATGCTTTTTGCTTAACAAAGAAGAAAATAACATGGGATAGAGTAGAAGTGGGTGGTGAACAGTGAAAATCACTTATTTGAGGAATCAACATTTGCTTATGATTCCTTTGTTAACAGTGTACGTTTGGGCCTTATGTGACACACAAAAGAAAAGATGGTGTTGAAAATGGATGCAAGCTAGACATGCGCAGTGTAATAGTGATGTGACCTGATGACCGAGACACTGACAGGCTGGCAAGAGCCAAGGACACCCGCCATGTGAAAATTATTCTCGACTGTAGAACTGAATGGAATGTATTTTAAGTAGAAACATAAAATACATATGAACGGAAATGAGACAGAATATTAAATGAGCTAAAGGGGATGGGTTTTGTTAGACAAAAGTTTTTAAAAATTAAACATGTCAGCGTGAGGTGATGATAACTCCCCTGTCCCGGTCCAATCAGAGTTCGTATTTTATCAAGATTTGTAACTTTTGAGGGTGGGACATGCAAAAATGAAGACTATAACTAGAGTGACTTCATTTTTAAGAGTTGGCATGCACGCAAGCGAGGCAAGGCAAGCACGAGAGGAAGCGAGAGAGGCAAGAACTACTGTTGCTGAGGAAAGTGAGAACAGACTGGGAATATTCACCTCTGAAAGATACTTGATTAGATCAAAGATTCCGGAATAATATTGAGGAGGGAGAGAGTGCAAGTGAGGGATGCGTCCTGGTGCTTCAGGTCTATAGAGAAATTTAGTAAGTGTTACCCTGTCCTGAGCCTGTCCTATAGCCTTTGTCTCCTGAGTCTTAATCAGGAGACCACCACCAGCCCTTTTTGGCCCGAGAGTTGGGTTTCTATAACCACCTTTGGGTAGTTATTAATCTGTCTCAAATTTGCATACTTTTTTGCAAATGTAGGATTTATTATGCCTTCTGTCTCTTTATCTGTCCACTATTAATGCATTGATTTGTTGAATGTGTCTGTGAATTGAATGTACATTTTTAAATGAATTTTCTCTCCCATGAAATTTGGATGGTGTTTGCACTGACATTAATGAGCGTTCATTTAAAGACTGAGATTTAGATAACGTATTTAATCTTACCCAGAGTTTGTTGCTTATTTCATTCAGATCTGTAAGTTTAGTTAGTTCATTTGTTCATATCACCATCAACTACTCAACTAATGGTTCATCGACAAAAGGAATAGTGTTGATCTGTGAAGATTTATCAGCAGTAAATTGAATTTCTAGTGAGTTAACTAATCAAGATCAAATGAACTATAGACTTGACCCCCAGCAAAACAGCCAGGAGATCAGATTTTTAATATGGGCCCATTTAATTTTTCAGTTGTTTATGAGGTGTTCGTCCCAGGCTTTCCACTGGATCAGTTTTTCTGGTAGCAGAGCGATGGGTATTATTGATTAGTTTGGTGATTATTGATTATTGAATAATGATTTCTGAATATTAACTATATGTTTACTATCAAGAGTTAGTGTTGTGTTCTATGTTGTCTGAAAGTACAGGTGCAGAGATACCTGGCAATCCTGGGAACGGAATTTAGAAGAGTGTGGTAAGGAAATCACACTGCAGAAGGTTACTCGTTTGTTGTCATAATACCTAAAAGCCACGCAGGGCTGTAGGTATTATATATCATTTATTTATTTATTTATTTTTATTTATTTATAAAGTTTTATATAGTGCGAACAAGATCTCGAGGGATATCAGAGTGCTTAACAATAGAATGGAATGGAAGGAAGGACATTCTATGAACGGGCAATGAAGGGGGGTCACAGTAAGCGGTAACGAGGAGCAGTAATAAAAGATGGTACAATGGACATAGGAAAACAGTGTCTTCGAGCAGATGAGCCTAGCCCAATTAGGGTAAGAATTTATTCATAAGGAATCTTTTGGCTTCCAATTTCAATGCCGTCGTTGAGGAGATTCTGCTTACTTCCGGTGGAAGAGAGTTCCATATCTTTGGGGCAGCGCCGGAGAAGGCTCATATACAAGTCCTCTTTTTGCTAAGGATGAGTGGTTTCAAGAGGAAAGTATTGGCGCTTCCTGAGGCTCTTGCACTACAAGATAGCTCCAGTTTTTGTGCAAGGTACCTGGGAGTATTGAAGTGAAGGGCTTTGTGCGCCAGAACAGCAATCTTTAACTGAATTCGTGCTTCGTAGGGCAACCATTTAAGAGATTTTAGGACTGGGGATATGTGCTCATTTCGTTTGGTGCCTGTAACCAGTCTAGCAGCTGTGTTCAGTGATGCCCTTAGTGGAGCCAGGGTGTATTTGGGAAGGCCACAGAGGGTAGCGCTGCCGTAGTCCAGCCTTGGCAAGACAAGTGCTTCGACCACCTGCTTGAAATCATGTTGTGGAAGGAAAGGTTTGATATTTCTGAGTGTCCTCATAAAGTGGTTTGCTCCCTTACGTACATTGCTGATATAACTTTTTATATGTAGGTGCTAGTTCATGGTGACTCCGAGCGATTTGGCTGAGTCTATGATGAGAGGAGTGCAGTTGAAGGCAGTGAGGTGACTCAGCCACATGTCTAGCTTGGGGATGTGGTTGGATGGGAGATGAACAGGAATTCCATTTTGGAAGTGTTGAGCAGGAGATGGTTCTCCATTAACCAGTTTTGGGTAAATGTTAGGGTAGTGTTGAGTGAGGTGACGTTTTCCAGGGAAGAGATTTTCAAATAGAGTTGTGTATCATTCGCATACATATGGAAGAGAATGTTAGTGGAGTTTAATGAGTTAGCTAAAGGTTCCAAGAACAGGTTTAAGAGGATAGGAGTTAGGACAGACCCTTGGGAAACCTCCATGAGAACTGAAGAGGGCTGGGAGAGAGAGTGGTTTGCCTTGACTCTTTGAGATCTGTGGTGAAAGAAGGACGAGAACCATTGTAGCACCTGACCAGAGAAGCCCATCCTATTTTTTTAAATGGCAAGGAGGTTGTCATGAGTACCCGTGTTGAATGCGGAGGAAAGGTTGAGGAGGATAAGGAGGGAGGATTCGTTTTGGTCAAACATTTTTAAGATGTTGTCCATGACGTGAGTGAGCACCGATTCGGTGCTGTGCCCCTTTCGAAAGCCGGATTGATGCTGGTCAAGGAGTTGGTAATTCTCTATCTGAGCACAAAGTTGAGATTGTACGCATTTTTCTATGAGTTTTGCTAGGGTGGGGATGTTGGAGATAGGGCAGAAGTTATTGAGATCAGCTTTGTCTGCATTCGAATGGGAGATACCTGGGCTGCTTTTTGGCAATCCGGGATCGTGTCTAGTGAAAGAGAAGCGTTTACAATCCTTGTCCAGGAGGGGATGAGTACATTCTTGATTTTTTTAAGATGGCCAGGGGCAATGATTCACTAAAGTGGTTGGATGGGTTGATATTCTGAAGGATCTTTTTGATGTCTTTTTCACTGAATGGGGTAAAGGTGCCCCATGATGCATTGTTCTTGGTGATCAGGCTGGTAGATCTGCGCTTTTCTAAGAGGTCAAGGGGAGACACGGCCCTAGGGGAAGGTAGTAGGGCCTTCTTAGAGGCCAGGTCAATGGAGATGAGTCTAGCTTTCTCAGTGAAGAAAGCAGCATGCTTGTCGCAAGAGGGTGGTTTGCACCTGGGTCAGTGGGGTTTGGACCTATAACTGATTGCTGTTTGACCAATTTGAAAAGTTTCTTGGGGCGGTTTTCCGCTTGATCCAGTTGGTATCTGAAGTAGTCAGCCTTAGCGATCTTAATTTGTTTGTTGTAGAGGCTCCTAGCCTCTCTAAGGAGTTTCAGATGGTCCGAGGAGGGATTGGATCGCCAGGAACGTTCAACTGCCCTAAGGTTGGGGCGTTCCATGTTTAAGTTGTCATTGTACCAGGGTTTGGATATTTTTGTTGAGGCATTTTTTGTTGAATTGGAGCAATGGCATCCATGATGTTGGAGATGGTCGAATTGTAGGAGTCCATGAGTGCCTGCACCTCAACCAAGTCAGCTTGGGAGGTGAGGGCCGATTTACATGGGCCAGCAAGTTCATCAGAGTGTATTGATCTGAGATCCCTTTTCCATATCTTTGATTTCAATGGTTGAGCATTCCCCAGTGATACCTCCCTATCAATATAAAAGAGAATGCAGTGGTGGTCGGACCAGTCACACGGGGTAATGGTGTCCAAGGAGATGGTCTGTCCTTTCGAAATGATGAGATCTAGAGTTATTCCTTTTAATGAGTTGGTTGGTCACAGTGTTGAGTCAGTTCTTGATCATTTAAGAATGATTAAAGGCAAGATACAGTGAGGCCGTTGGGGTTAGACCAGTGAAGGTTGAAATCACCAAGGAAGATTTGGGACATGGTTGAATCAACATTGACAGAGATGATTTCCATTAATTGCTCGATGAAGGGGAGATTATCCCCCGGGGGGTGGTAGAAGGTGTGAAGTTTACAAACCGGTAGGTTCATACTTGAGATGCTGAGACAGAGCACTTACAATTAAAAAGCTATAAATACATTTGGAGAGGGGCCGCAGGACCTGTAAAGGATGTGCCCTGGGGCACAATGCCTCCTATGAACTCATTGTGACAACCCCGGGTAAAGGTGTCCTGGTTTGCAAAGAAGCCCCCCTCCTATAGCACAATATTGAGATTAATGATACTGTAAATTAGAGAGAAAGATACAAAAAAATACATATGAGAAGAGAGCTAAGAGACAAGCAGAAATATGGGGAAAAAGGAAAGGTTGAAAGATTGTTGGTAAAATCATGGCTTTAATGCAACATAAAATAATCAAGCATTCTGTATAACTGAAACGTATGTAAGTGATAAAAATAATCTTTGTGATATTTGAATACTGAAAACTCCTGACACAGAGTCTTGCAGAGGAAGGGTCCACCAACAGAACTGCCAAACCAATTTTATAATGGCCAGGATGCTAAGTCCATAGTTTGCTGTTGATACTGTATAAGTTGCTGGCAGGATGCTCAGTGAGTTAGACTCACACCCCTGGCACTAGCAGTGCATTGCAGACCACATGTAGGAACGCTGGCAGCCTGCCATCCTTCGATGGTCATTAAATTGAATTTCATTTATTGGCTAAAAGCATTTGCAATATTTAAATGATGGAAGTGTACTATGAAGTGTCACATACAAAGCATTATTAAAAATCCATGTGATTAAAGAACAGTGTTTAATTTATACATGTAACTGGCACTCACTGGAGGGAATAAGACTATGTTTAATCATCAGTGACCCAGTACAAGAGACGGGAAGGCAAAAAAGGGGGAAATGCGAAAGGATGAGAAAGGCAGAAATTTGTGACAAACGGAGATAGAAAAGGGATGGAAAAGAACTTCCATGAGTGAAAGAGAGACAGAAAGTGTTGAGTGGTGGATGCAGATAGCAAAAGCAATACAAGGCAGTTTTAGTATTTGGCAACCCTGGCATTCAGCAGCTCTGGCAGCAAGCTCCCAAGAAAAAAATGGTTCTCTCCATTTACTCTTTTATAAATTAAGCACTACTAAAGATGCATTTTCTGTGAATTGCATGCAAGCACTGAAGTATATTAGGGACTATATCGTATAAGAGTAGAGTGTGAATGACAGTAGAGGGACCGCCTGTGAAACTTTGGCCTTACCCAAAAGGAGTATCCCTAAAGGAGTAACAGGTCCTCCCCGAGCTTAAGTGAAGGGTGAACAGTGGTTTTTACTTGTAGTGAAAGGAAGAATGTTCTCTTTGAAGCGAGTGAAGAAACTATCTTTGGTTTAGCGGAGCAGACAGAGTAGTGTGGTTTTTTACGTTGTTACTAACAGAAATTTATAAAGAAAAGTTAAGAAAATACATTTATTGTATTACCTTGTAAAGGGAGGGTCAGTAGCAGGAGTCATACTGACGTCACAGAGAGCTGTGCTGGAATTGGTTGAAACAGCGGGCATGTGAAAAGTGCAGATTGTAAAGGGAGGGTCAGTAGTAGGAGCAATACTGACGTCACAAAGAGTGGTGCTAGCATTGGTCAGACGAGTGGGAGTGTTGTAAGCCTTGTTTGGTCAGTAGACAAAAGCCGAGCTGGTATTGGTTGTGGGAAAGAAATGTAGTGACACCTGATTGGACTGTTGGTGTGAGTTGTGCTGGCATTGGACGAGTGTTAGCTAACAGGTTTCGTGAAAACACAGAAGAGTTTTTGGATTTTATCAACTGAATTAGATCAAACACAGGAACTAGACAATGACGTTGATTAATAAGATCAAGAATTTCTTTAGGTAGGACAAGCGCATAGTTACTAGGGAGAGAATTCTTATGCCACCTCCTAACACACCTGCTTCCTATATGATGATGGAAAGTGGATATCATACGTGTGTATGGTTGATAAATTGGGTAGAGTATACGAAAGATGATGGTGTTTTAGCTTTCCCTGAACATGGTACATTTAATGTAAGAATGGGAAGTTGAGGCATTTGAACGAGAGAAATACAGAGGAGCCAGGAGAATAAATAGAGGATTTTTACCAAGATACCCATTGACACTCGAGGAAATCAAATGAAAAGATGGAGAAGGGCTGTAGTAATGGAGGGTTCATAGCCAGTATTATTGGTTGAGGATCAAGAAGGGAGTAAATGTAAGGAAAAAACAAAACACATAGGTGTGACAGGGATAGGATGTGATGAATCTGAGGATGAGTTGTTGGAAAATATTGTAGTCAAAAGAGCTCCTTATCAAGAAAGTGCTAGAGATACAACTCCAAGTGCCCCTATGATGGAAACTCCATTGGTTCCACAAGTTCTATATGACCAACAGATGTGGAATATCACAAGAAAAGGAAAGGGATGCATTGAATAAAACAAAAGAAGAGATACTTCAAAAAATAAATCAGTTAGATTTGAATGCTAAAGCATTGACAGTACCAGTAACTATTGGTCCTGTTATTCCATTGTATGGTGACAAGCGTGGTACACCAAAACCACAAAATGTGACAGTTACACAGAATGGTGTGAGAAAAGAGATAGTGATGTTAGAAGATCAAACTAGTGAAAGTGATTTGAATGTTTCATTATTAGATTTCCCAAATCTTGAGACTGTGACTGAGGCCCCAAAAAGAATTACACCTATGGATACAAGGAAGAAGGTAACAACTGTTACCCCAATGACAGTAAATTCTACTGGATTTTCACCTGGAGATCTAGAAGAATGGACAAAAGGATTAGAGAAAAAGAAACCCGAATCAAAAACTATATACAATCAAAAACTATAGATGTAAGTAAGTTGAGAGTGGATTTGGAGGAAATGATTATTGGTACAATAAGTTCAGACAGATTAGGTTCATATCGAGATGAAGAATTATTGTTTTTGTGTAAAAGTATAACATGGAGAACAATGAATCTGCATGAGAAGATAGTGGAAGCTGCTTTAGAATTTGGAATAGATGTAGAGAAATCAAAACTATTACAGAAACCTTATAGATCAGAATTAACTGAGAAGGATTTGGAGAGTTTGAATGCGTCAGAAAGGAGATTGCAAATAAAAGAATTAATGCACATTTTAAAGAAAAGGGGAGATGTAGATCGATGGAAAAGTAGATGAACAAAAAAAAGGGATGAAGCCGCTACAAAAGAAGAATCTGCATTTCCATTGAGAGAAATAGAAAAGGTCGAAAGGATGTGTCCGATGAGAGAAGTTCCTCGTGGTGGATATGTTAATTTACCGTGGAGTAGACAGGATATTTTGTCTTTACGAATGACTTCCCTAGATTGAGAGAAAAACCAATTGAATGGTACAAGCAGGTAGATAGATTTGTAAAGGTATCAAAGGTTTTGTTGAAAGATTTAGATGGCCTATTTGACATAGTGGTACTAACTGATTAGTGGACAGAATGTAAAATGACAGTTGATTGGCCAACTGAAGAATATCCTCGAGACTCAAAAACAGGTGCACCTTCAGAAGATGTGATGAAGAAATATAATCAAGTGATTACTTTTCTGAAAGGGAAAATTCCCCCAAAGAAACAGATTGGGTTAAAATAGATAGAACAACTCAAGAACCAAAGGAGTCAGTGCATGCATACTATGAAAGGTTACTGCAGGTGTTTAACCAGTATAGTGGATTTGAAAATATTGGTGATAAAGATATGGGGCATTTTGTATATAGGTTTATGTATAGATTAAGGTCAGAAATTTAGTCAGATGATTGAGCAGCACATGCTTTGCTGGCAGAGCAAACCGACATTTTAAAATATGCAAAGTATTGTAGTGACGACAGTGATGCAAAGCATAAAAAGTTAAAAAAGAAAATGATGTGGGCACATGTGAAGATAGCAGAACGCTAAGAAGCAACTTCTGGTTCCCAAAATGATAACCAGATGGACGGCAGAATCAGAATAGTCAAGTGTTGAATGGAAGTAAGGGAAAAGGACGTATGAGTAAAGAAGAAGCGAAAAAGAAATATCCTTGTCATGAGTGTGGAAAGCTTGGACATTGGAAGAACGAGTGTAGAAATATTCAACAGAATAATGGGGTAAATCAAATTTTAAATCCACAGATGCAGAATGAGGTGGTTGTGAATCAACAACAACAGTAACAGGTAGTTACTGCACAGTTGCAGGTGCCAAAAGCCCCTATGCCCAACAATGTGAGCGCTGAGGTACAGAGGTACAGTGTGAACACCGGATTCCGTGGAGAAAGTGGTAAGAATACACAGATGGTTCACAATATTGGATGCAAAGTGATAATGTCCCAATGATGGTGCCTGAGGGGGGAGGAAGAGTGCGTGCTTGGCGCATCCTTGGTGGTGGATCAGTCAGGTCCATTTGTTGATGGAAAGGTTGAAGGAAACTACATCACTTTTCTAGTGGATACTGGCGCTACCCGTTCTACTGGGAGAGCAGCAGAAATTCCAAACCTACCCATCTTGGGAGAAACTATCCAAGGTATAAGAGTCTCAAATAAGCAAATAAGAACCCCAGTCATAAAACCAATAGAAGTAAATATTGGTAATTTCAGAGACATGCATCCATTTGTGGTATGTGATTCCAGTCAAGTAAATTTGTACCATCTTCTGTACGCCTGATGGTGTTGCTTTTCAAACACTTGATGAAGACGTTGCCTTTAAGATGATGCTAGCGAAACAAGGGACAAAAGTGGATGAGATGTTTTCACTTCTTACTGAAAATGATTTGCCTGATGAATTGAAAACTACAGTGAGGTCAGATGTGTGGGATTTTACAGGGAAATAAATTGGTCTAATGGCAAAGGTAGACCCAATCAAAATTGTGTTGAGAGAAGTTGCAATATATCCAAACACACCCCAATACAGAATGAGTCCTTAAGTGAAAGCAGGAGTTGCTCCAGTGATTTATCAAATGATTAAGCAAGGTATTCTAAAAAAAATATTGAGCAGCCTTTGTAATTCGCCAATCATGGAACTTAAAAAGCCTAGTGGAAAATATAGAATAGTGCAAGATTTAAAGAAAATCAATAAAATAGTAGTACCTTGTTGTCCAGTAGTACCGAATTCAGCAGTGATTCTTTATCAGATGCCATGGGATGCCCATTGGTGTACTGTGATTGATTTGTGCCAAGCATTCTTTTCAATTCCATTGCATCCGGGTAGCCAATATTTGTTTTCATTCCGATTTGGAGACCGTGTTTTTGGCATGATGCCGAGTTCCTCAAGGGTACACAGAGAGAACCTCGATCTTTAATCAGATTCTAAAAAAATGTTTGGAGACTTTCGTTATGCCAGGAAATTTGGTCTTGGTTCAGTATATTGATGACCTATTGGTGGCATCAAAGACACACAAAGCTTGTGGCATTGACAATAGCTTTAATGAACCACTTGGTAGAAGGAGGACAAAAGGTGTCGCCAGAGAAATTACAGTTTTGTAGACAAGAAGTCCAATATTTAGGGCACAAGATAGAAAGAGGATTAGGGAAAGTAACATCAGAAAGAATAAAAGTGAGCCTGCCTAAGACAAAGAAAGAAGTGCAAATGTTTTTAGGAGTGGTTGGATATTGTCGGCAATAAATCAGTGGATTTTCGCTGCTTGCTTGAAAAGGTTGACACGAAAATATGATATGGATCCGACTGAATGGGGTGATGAAAGTGAAGAAGCATTTGTAAATCTGAAAAGTTGTTTGTGTCAAGCGCCAGCATTGGGGATGCCAGATTATACAAAATAGTTTGCTTTATTCTGCTCTGAAAGAGAAGGTTGTGCACTTTCGGTGTTAACCCAAAGACACGATTTGTCCCAATGTTCAGTAGAATACTTCTCTGCTGCTCTGGATCCAGTGGCTGCGGCATTACCTGGCTGCTTAAAAGCAGTAGCTGCTACTTGTGTGAGTCTGGAACAAAGTGAATCGATTGTGATGGGACATCCTGTCAAAGTGTATGTGCCACATTCAGTTGAGATCCTTTTAACAAAGACTCGCACTCAGCATCTGACCCCTAGTCGGCTGACTAAGAATGAAAGAGTAATATTGGGTATTGAAAATGTAAGTGTAACAAGATCCTTCCTACTTGACCATAACCTTATCCAATTATGTTACAGCCCTACGCATAACAAAAGAAGCATCGCTAGATCTTGTCATTGGTAAGCCCAACTCTTTCCTCCTGGGATCGATCTTCCCATGTGACTGGACTGACCACTACTGCATCACCTTCCTCGTCCTTGAATCAGTAAGAGCAAGCAGATCTCAACCGAAGAACTCAAAACAGTTGAAAAAATGTTTACGGAACATCAACGCGCAAGACCTGATGGTGCTCTGTGATAGCATCTTGCCCCCCCCCCTATGAACATGTCGGATGTCGATGACCTGACGGCCCACTATGACCACGCAATGCTTAATGTACTTGACTCAGTAGCACCACTTCAGCTAGAGTGTCCTCTAAACTCTCCAAACCGTGGTTAAATGATAGTCTTAATGCCGAAAAAAGAAATTTAAGACTCACAGAAAGGAAGTGGTGTTCGCATCCCTCCCTTGAACATCTTTGTCACTTGAGATCCTTGCGAAGCATATACAATAAATGTATCAGATGCTCGAAGGCCACCTTCTTCGGAACTCAACTAGACCAAACAAAAAAAACGTCCAAAGAAACTGTTCAAACTCATCAAGTCCCAAGCTAACAATCATCCTAACCTCTCGCCTCCGGGTCAGGGACACTGCCGAACTGTGAAGAATTTGCTGTTTTCTTCACTGATAAGTCTACTAAGATTGAGATGGAGTTATGATCGGCCCGTGATCTCCTCTCGAGTGGTCCACTGAACACCGTACACCCTTCAGAGTCGAGTATCATTGACCCTCCTCAAAAACAATGCCTCTTGGAGTCTGTTCCAAACCTTGGATGAACCCACTATACGCAAAATGCTGTTGACTTTGAAACCTTCCAATCACTACAATGACCCTTTGCCATCGAACCTGTTCCCGGAAGTGAGATCCTCCTTACTAACATTCTGAATGACGATCATCAATGCTTCTCTTATGCAAGGGGCTATTCCGGATTGCCTTAAATCTGGTCAAGGTACCCCGATCATAAAGAAACCAAATGCAGATCCCACGGACCTTCTCAACTTTCGCCCAATCACTAACATCCCCACCTTAGCAAAACTCCTGGAGAAATATGCGCTCGCCCAACTCTGTCATCACATCGACCATTTCCATCTCCTGGACCAGTGCCAATCTGGTTTCCACCCAGGTCATAGCACGGAGTCGGCGCTAACGCACATCGTGGATGATGCGCTTAGAATGCTGGATCACAATGAGTCATGCCTATTGATCCTTCTGGACCTCTTGTCAGCATTTGATACTGTCAAAACGATCACCTAATTGACCTCCTGGAACATAGGATGGGGCTGTCGGGCCGGTTTTAAACTGGTTTTCATCGTTCCTTTACAACAGATCCCAAAGCTTCAAGGTGAACTGATCCTTGTCACATCCTTCACCGGTCATCTGGGAGGTTCCCCAAGGCTCAGCACTGTCCCCCACGCTCTTTAACCTGTTCATGGAGCCTCTGACAGAAATTCTAAAATCAGCCAGCATTCATTATCATATGTACGTGGATGATACCCAACTATACCTGAAGATCGCCTCCCCCGAAGACATTCAGTCCCTCAACTCAGTCCTGCTGGAAACACAAAGCTGGTTGACAAGTAATCACATGAAGCTAAATGCTCTTAAAACGGATTGCCTATTGATCTCACCCCACTACAAATCCCTTGTCATTAAGCAATGGTTAAATCAGCTGACTGCTCTTAACTGTAGACCGCTCCTCGTGGAATCGGCATCTCTTTTGGGTATCATTCTTGACAAAAGCCTGAACATGCAGAAGCACATCAGTTCCCTCACCAAAGGAGCGTACTTCCAACTCAGCCTACTCAGGAAACTTAAACCCTTTCTCCCTGCTCATGACCTAAAGGTTGCAGTGCAAGCATTAGTGATCTAAAAGCTGGACTATGGTAGCGCAACACTTTGCGGCCTGCCTGTAGTGAGGACAGCTCCTCTTAGTGCTACACTCAGTTCCGCTGCTAGGCTCTTAACTGGCACAAAAAAATACCACCACATCTCTCCGGACTTGCGGGACCTGAATTGGCTTCCATATGAAGGTCGGATACAGTTACAAATTGCAAGCATGGCTCACAAGGCCATCCACTTCAAGACCCCGCTGTACCTCGCATGGAAACTGGAACTCTCATGTGGTTCTAGAGCCTCCAGAAGTGCCAGCACCTTTTTGCTAAAACCACAAAAATTCAAATAAAAAAAGACCTTTTACCGAGCCTTCGCAGGGATGGCTCCAAGGATCTGGAATTCCTTTCCACCCGAAGTCAGGGTGAACCTTTCCACTGTCTTCTTCAAAAGAGAAGTCAAAGGGCTCCAGATGAAGACATTTCTTCCTAGGATACGTGGGTGAGACGGCACGATCCATGGCCACACGGCTCACAGTGTTATCAAAAGAGGGACTGGTGGGCTCTTATTGAAGAAGGTCCAGCATACATGCCCAATTAGTCATATTGAAAAGAAAGAGTATGCAGTTCCTAAGCGAGACGGGGGAGTGTGGGTGCAAGGAAGAGACCGTAAGAAAGGGGAATTCCTCTATTCAGAACTAGGGTCCTCACACACCCAGCAAGCTAGGTGTCATTATTCATCATATGGACCTGCTCCTCGTTGGGCCGGCGCTGCAATGCCCGACGGGCACCCTAAAAAGGGGCTCTTTGGCGGAGATCTTTAGTTCCTGGCCGTATGATGCAGTGTGTGTGAGAGGAACCTAGTGGTGTAGATGTGAGTGCAGGTAAGTGGGTTAAAACAAGTTGGAGAGTCCAGAAATATAATTTTATTAAGGGTGGCTCTCCACCTGATTAAAAATGAAAACAGAGTGGCAGCTGGCTGATATTATGATTCAGCTTGGCTAAGCTCTTCTGTGGTGGTCGACATGTTTCTTGCCCGGTGGTCCTATTGATCCGTGGCAATTCCTCAGGACCTATTGAACTGTCAAAATAATCTACACAAAGTGGTAAGTACAACTGTTACCTGCCACCTGTTATATGGAAAACGATCTCGCCATATGCCTAAGGGAACCTAGAAAGAAAGGAAAGTTTTAAGGAAGGCATCCCAAGCAAAGGCAGTGATTAAAATAAGTACTGTACAGGTCGATCTCACATAGTGGTGATTACCCCCTTGACCAAATGGCACAAGCAACCGTCCTTTGTCACCAAGTGTCAACAAACCCTGTACAGTGAGTAGGAGTTCTCCTACGAAAGTGAAATTAAAAACAATCTAAAAAACAGAAGACTGGAAGTGTTGTGCTCCCTATAAGGAAGTTATATGAAGTGACTACAAGTATCTCCATAGTGGAGTCATGGGGCACTCACCTATTCTGGTGTGATACCCTGCTCCTATCCGTGGCCGTGGCGCCACCGGGACACCAAGATTCTGGTGTCCTAGTAAGGAACAAAATGGTGCATGAAATAACAAAATAACTAGCCCGACAAGTATCGTCAGCATAATAAAACCAAATCGCCCGTGTGCGATCCCGTCATATGAGCTGCTGTGATGCGAGTGTTAAACCACAAGGGATAATAAGATGATAAAATAGCACCACGAAGCAAACTAAGAAAGAAGAAGTCACAGGAGTTGTGAATGCCAACCCGTTCAAGGTATCATCCAGTCAGAAGTGCGTAACTACCAAATAAAGGTCCCACCACATAATCGCTCGCTCCATGCGTAGAGTCCAGGGCAAGCCTGGTTTGCCGTAAATAGTAACCGACAAAAAACCCTGGGTTGCCACCTACTCCCACCGAGTGCCGAGCAAAGTGCGCCAGCGGACCGATAGATGTTCATCTCGTGCGGCACACTGACAGCATGTGGTATCAAAACCTGTAAACAAGAGAGAGCACTGACAACACCGCGTCTTAGTCATACTTTACTAGTTCAGCGGCGGGAATATAACCACCATTAAGCATCACCCCATCAGTTGCGGACACGCATACAGACCTCTCACCTGACCCATCACTAGCAACAGGGCGTGTAGTAGTATCGCTGTGGCACTTACTTGACGGTTGTTGCCGGAATGGGCTATCAACCTACCCTCGCGCCACTCGACCCGGGAATGCTAATGACCGGCATGTTGCCATGACAGATATACCGGTTGGTCTGTTCTGCAGGGGGCGGGCAGAATACCCGGAAGTATGTGTTGTGAGTGCGTGGAGCCGGAGCCATGGGAAAGAGTGTCGAATTCAGCGGCCATCTTAAGATGTGGTCTAAGGTTACTGAAATCATTATTTCCCAATGATTAGTGGTGTGGTATTAGCTTGGTTACAGCGCGGAAAGGATTGTACCGCTATTAAGGGTGAGAAATTATGGTAGCCATGTAGCCCGAGCAGCGGGTCGGCTAAAAAAGGGGGGGTTCCCGTCAGTGTTTGACGTGTGAGGCCGCATCTAAAGATTCAATGGAGGTGATGGCAGCCATCTTGGAGTGAGTGAACCTAACAAGTATCCAACATGAGTCTAGGGAAAAATGAAGCACAACCACACTAAGAGGAAGGCCCAGGGTAGCAAGTTAATGATATATCTACTCCTTGGGGAACACATTAATAATATGAAAGAAGATCTGTATTATCTGTTCATGAGTGCTGCCCATGGAATCTGATCGTTTAAGCCTTCTAGGTCTGTCCTCAGACGGTGCACCCATCGCTGTTCAATCTTAAATAGGGCTCTTTGTGTAATCCTAGGGTGTGCCTCAAGGATTAACCATCTCAGGGAGTCTGGTGTGTGGTTGTTCTCTTTGCAGTGAGTATAGAGTTTCGTGGTAATTCTCTGGCATCTCACATTACTCTTGTGCTCTGTTATGCGTGTCTTAACTGGTCGCATAGTCATGCCTACATACCTCTGTTCACATGGGCAGGTTATCAAGTAAATACACTGTGTGGTGTTACAATTGGTATGTCGCTGTAACCTCCAGGTAAAGGAGTCTGAAAAAACCACCTCTTTGATCACCGCAGTTTGATGGCACACAGCACAGGAACCACAAGGATAGTGTCCTTTCACTGGGGGAAGACCCCAGAGGGTGCTTTGATCATGGTGGTTGGTTTGTCTTGGTCTCGTATTGATAAGGATATCCTTCAGATTTTGGGTGCGTTTGAAGGCAAAGCGCGGGGGCGGGATAGTGAGGTCACCCGCAGTAAGAATCCCCCAGTGCTTCTTGATTATACCCTTGATGGCAGTAGAGTTAGGAGTGAAGGATGTAACGCAGGTCAGAGTCTCCGACCTTTCCTTACTATTGGGTTGTAGTAGGATATCTCGTGGATTATTACGAGCCCTCTTCAATGAGTTTTTTACCTGGCGCTCAGGGTAGCCTCTTTGTCTCAGGTTAGAGCTCAATTGGTCAGCTTCAGTTAGGTAGTCGTTGGTGGAAGAACAGTTCCTCCTGAGACGGAGGAATTGCCCAAAGGGTAAATTGTCCTTAAGAGCCTTTGGGTGATGGCTACTGTATAGGAGTAAACTATTCCTGTCAGTAGGTTTTTTGTAAAGCGTGGTGCTCAGGCCTGTGTCCCCTAGTGTGACCATGAGGTCCAAGAAAGGTACATTGGAGTCAGAGATAGTGTGTGTGAATTTCAGGAATAGATTTTGGGCATTAATCCAATCGCAGAATGCTAAGCATGTCTGCTGGTCCCCCTTCCAAAAGATTAAAATATCATCAATGAAGCGCCTCCACAAGGTTAAATTGTTGATGTAAGGATTGCTGGGGTGCCTGATGACTTCCTCCTCGAAAGTGGCCATGTAGATACAGGCCACACTAGGGGCAAAGGTACTACCCATCGAGGTGCCCTGCGATTGGTGGAACAACTGTTTATTATACTCGAAAAAGTTTTCAGTAAGGGCCAATGTGGCGCACTCCATCACAAAGGAGATGGGGGTAGGTGATGTCCATTCCTCTTTCATAAGGGCACTTTCGATTGCCGTCAAAGTGGCACGCTGGGGGATATTGGTGTATAATGCCTCCACGTCCAACGTAACCAACAGGTCAATATTGCTTGTGTCGTGTGCCTCCTCTATGACTTGCAAGATATCCGTGGTGTCACGGATATAGGAGGGAGTTTTTTTGACCAAGGGTTGCAAAAAATGATCAACAAACCTCGAGAGAGGTTCCAGGAGTGAACCTATACCCGATACAATGGGGCGCCCCGGGACTGGTGTAGTGCCCTTATGTATTTTGGGCAGAGTGTAAAAGTATGGGATCTTAGGTTCTTTAGTGTTGAGAAATTCAGCTTCCTTTTTGCTGATCCAACCATTACTTTCAGCTTCAAAAGTGATGGTCGCGATCTTAGTGGTGAGTCTCGGTGTAGGGTCAACGGAGATAGGGGTGTAGTACTTAGTGTTGTCAAGTTGTCGTCTACACTCTTGATCATAATCAATAGTATTTTGTATCACCGTCGCCCCTCCCTTGTCAGCCTGTTTGATAATAATGTTGTTATCATTGGGTAAGGTTCTTGCTGCAGACAATTCCGCATTAGACATGTTGTGGAAAATACCTCTGGCAGGAATTGTACCCAAGTCACGAAGGACAGCTTTTTCAAATGTGAGTACTTCCGGGGGGACCATGTTATTAGTAGGAGTAAATCTGGATGGATTACGTAAACCCGTATCCGTAGATTCAGTAGCTGGTTGGTCTTGGAAGAATGCCTTAAGACGTATCTTTCTAAGGAATTCATGGATCTCACAATTATCTCTGAAATTGTCAGTTCTCGGTGTAGGCACATAACCGAGTCCCTTCTCGAGGACCTCCTCTTCCAAGGGACTCAAGGGTCTGTCTGACAGATTTACAACTAATTCTTTTTCCCTCTGTTTCTGTCCCTGGGAGCTGACGGGAATTGTTCCTGATCCTGCCATTGTACTCCTTTGGGTGGCCCTCTTTTTCACCCTCTTCCTCTGCCCCAACCTCTGTCTAAAAAAGGAGGGTTGCCTGGGGGATAGAACTGAGGCTGTCCATGCGGAAACATAGGAAACTGCCAAAAGGGGGGTTGTGGTGGTCCTGTATAGACCGGGGCGTTACTGTAAACAGGGTAAGGAGATTGAAAATTCCTTTTCTGCTGGTTACCTCCCCAGCTATTAGAGCTCGAGTCACTACTCGTTGACCCCCTTCTCGAATTGTCTGGACTTTCATCAGATGAGTAACTATTCTTGGTTGCCTGGAAGTCTGCTTTCAGGTAAGGATAGATCTTCTCTTTATCAAACTTCTGAATGTCCTTCTGAAGTTTGTTGATCTTTAATTTGAGCAGATACTCTTTGTTTTCAGAGATCTCACTATTTATTTCTGCCAGTTTCGCTTTGAACGCGGTATTCTGGGTTGTAGATTTGAGTGCACTCTCTGCTGCCTGAATTCTCGCTAATAGGGCATCTGCTAATCTTTGGGCCGTATTAATAATGAGAACCAAGAGATCTCTGGTGCACTTCCAAGAGACTAGGCTCCATTCTTTCTTAACGGTTGGGTCTTCCAGGAAAAGTCTGGGAAAAATGTTGATGATAAGTCCACTGGGTGCTATATTGGCTCTTAGATATTCCGTCATTAGAGCCCCATGCAGCGTGATCTTGACCCACTCCCTTTTTAATGCTGTGAGAGAGGTCCAGTCTTCTGATTGTGACCCTGAGGCCACAGAACCCCCAATCCCGAGAAGGGAGGGAGTTTTTCTTAAAATGTCAGCTACCGCTTCGTCATTGAAGCTAAGTCCTAGGTTGTCCTCCATGATGGGTAGGTCAACACAAAGCAACCGTTAGATGAGCGGTGCTTGAAGATGAAGATGGTCCACTTAGTGCAATTAGCACCGTATGGTATCCTAAATGACGTCCCACGGGGGTGGCCCGTGCATTAAACTATGTTATCAAAAGAGGGACTGGTGGGCTCTTATTGAAGAAGGTCCAGCATACATGCCCAATTAGTCATATTGAAAAGAAAGAGTATGCAGTTCCTAAGCGAGACGGGGGAGTGTGGGTGCAAGGAAGAGACCGTAAGAAAGGGGAATTCCTCTATTCGGAACTAGGGTCCTCACACACCCAGCAAGCTAGGTGTCATGCTTCATCATATGGACCTGCTCCTCGTCGGGCCGGCGCTGCAATGCCCGACGGGCACCCTAAAAAGGGGCTCTTTGGCGGAGATCTTTAGTTCCTGGCCGTATGATGCAGTGTGTGTGAGAGGAACCTAGTGGTGTAGATGTGAGTGCAGGTAAGTGGGTTAAAACAAGTTGGAGAGTCCAGAAATATAATTTTATTAAGGGTGGCTCTCCACCTGATTAAAAATGAAAACAGAGTGGCAGCTGGCTGATATTATGATTCAGCTTGGCTAAGCTCTTCTGTGGTGGTCGACATGTTTCTTGCCCGGTGGTCCTATTGATCCGTGGCAATTCCTCAGGACCTATTGAACTGTCAAAATAATCTACACAAAGTGGTAAGTACAACTGTTACCTGCTACCTGTTATATGGAAAACGATCTCGCCATATGCCTAAGGGAACCTAGAAAGAAAGGAAAGTTTTAAGGAAGGCATCCCAAGCAAAGGCAGTGATTAAAATAAGTACTGTACAGGTCGATCTCACATAGTGGTGATTACCCCCTTGACCAAATGGCACAAGCAACCGTCCTTTGTCACCAAGTGTCAACAAACCCTGTACAGTGAGTAGGAGTTCTCCTACGAAAGTGAAATTAAAAACAATCTAAAAAACAGAAGACTGGAAGTGTTGTGCTCCCTATAAGGAAGTTATATGAAGTGACTACAAGTATCTCCATAGTGGAGTCATGGGGCACTCACCTATTCTGGTGTGATACCCTGCTCCTATCCGTGGCCGTGGCGCCACCGGGACACCAAGATTCTGGTGTCCTAGTAAGGAACAAAATGGTGCATGAAATAACAAAATAACTAGCCCGACAAGTATCGTCAGCATAATAAAACCAAATCGCCCGTGTGCGATCCCGTCATATGAGCTGCTGTGATGCGAGTGTTAAACCACAAGGGATAATAAGATGATAAAATAGCACCATGAAGCAAACTAAGAAAGAAGAAGTCACAGGAGTTGTGAATGCCAACCCGTTCAAGGTATCAGCCAGTCAGAAGTGCGTAACTACCAAATAAAGGTCCCACCACATAATCGCTCGCTCCATGCGTAGAGTCCAGGGCAAGCCCGGTTTGCCGTAAATAGTAACCGACAAAAAACCCTGGGTTGCCACCTACTCCCACCGAGTGCCGAGCAAAGTGCGCCAGCGGACCGATAGATGTTCATCTCGTGCGGCACACTGACAGCATGTGGTATCAAAACCTGTAAACAAGAGAGAGCACTGACAACACCGCGTCTTAGTCATACTTTACTAGTTCAGCGGCGGGAATATAACCACCATTAAGCATCACCCCATCAGTTGCGGACACGCATACAGACCTCTCACCTGACCCATCACTAGCAACAGGGTGTGTAGTAGTATCGCTGTGGCACTTACTTGACGGTTGTTGCCGGAATGGGCTATCAACCTACCCTCGCGCCACTCGACCCGGGAATGCTAATGACCGGCATGTTGCCATGACAGATATACCGGTTGGTCTGTTCTGCAGGGGGCGGGCAGAATACCCGGAAGTATGTGTTGTGAGTGCGTGGAGCCGGAGCCATGGGAAAGAGTGTCGAATTCAGCAGCCATCTTAAGATGTGGTCTAAGGTTACTGAAATCATTATTTCCCAATGATTAGTGGTGTGGTATTAGCTTGGTTACAGCGCGGAAAGGATTGTACCGCTATTAAGGGTGAGAAATTATGGTAGCCATGTAGCCCGAGCAGCGGGTCGGCTAAAAAAGGGGGGGTTCCCGTCAGTGTTTGACGTGTGAGGCCGCATCTAAAGATTCAATGGAGGTGATGGCAGCCATCTTGGAGTGAGTGAACCTAACAAGTATCCAACATGAGTCTAGGGAAAAATGAAGCACAACCACACTAAGAGGAAGGCCCAGGGTAGCAAGTTAATGATATATCTACTCCTTGGAGAACACATTAATAACATGAAAGAAGGTCTGTATTATCTGTTCATGAGTGCTGCCCATGGAATCTGATCGTTTAAGCCTTCTAGGTCCGTCCTCAGACGGTGCACCCATCGCTGTTCAATCTTAAATAGGGCTCTTTGTGTAATCCTAGGGTGTGCCTCAAGGATTAACCATCTCAGGGAGTCTGGTGTGTGGTTGTTCTCTTTGCAGTGAGTATAGAGTTTCGTGGTAATTCTCTGGCATCTCACATTACTCTTGTGCTCTGTTATGCGTGTCTTAACTGGTCGCATAGTCATGCCTACATACCTCTGTTCACATGGGCAGGTTATCAAGTAAATACACTGTGTGGTGTTACAATTGGTATGTCGCTGTAACCTCCAGGTAAAGGAGTCTGAAAAAACCACCTCTTTGATCACCGCAGTTTGATGGCACACAGCACAGGAACCACAAGGATAGTGTCCTTTCACTGGGGGAAGACCCCAGAGGGTGCTTTGATCATGGTGGTTGGTTTCTCTTGGTCTCGTGTTGATAAGGATATCCTTCAGATTTTGGGTGCGTTTGAAGGCAAAGCGCGGGGGCGGGATAGTGAGGTCACCCGCAGTAAGAATCCCCCAGTGCTTCTTGATTATACCCTTGATGGCAGTAGAGTTAGGAGTGAAGGATGTAACGCAGGTCAGAGTCTCCGACCTTTCCTTACTATTGGGTTGTAGTAGGATATCTCGTGGATTATTACGAGCCCTCTTCAATGAGTTTTTTACCTGGCGCTCAGGGTAGCCTCTTTGTCTCAGGTTAGAGCTCAATTGGTCAGCTTCAGTTAGGTAGTCGTTGGTGGAAGAACAGTTCCTCCTGAGACGGAGGAATTGCCCAAAGGGTAAATTGTCCTTAAGAGCCTTTGGGTGATGGCTACTGTATAGGAGTAAACTATTCCTGTCAGTAGGTTTTTTGTAAAGCGTGGTGCTCAGGCCTGTGTCCCCTAGTGTGACCATGAGGTCCAAGAAAGGTACATTGGAGTCAGAGATGGTGTGTGTGAATTTCAGGAATAGATTTTGGGCATTAATCCAATCGCAGAATGCTAAGCATGTCTGCTGGTCCCCCTTCCAAAAGATTAAAATATCATCAATGAAGCGCCTCCACAAGGTTAAATTGTTGATGTAAGGATTGCTGGGGTGCCTGATGACTTCCTCCTCGAAGGTGGCCATGTAGATACAGGCCACACTAGGGGCAAAGGTACTACCCATCGAGGTGCCCTGCGATTGGTGGAACAACTGTTTATTATACTCGAAAAAGTTTTCAGTAAGGGCCAATGTGGCGCACTCCATCACAAAGGAGATGGGGGTAGGTGATGTCCATTCCTCTTTCATAAGGGCACTTTCGATTGCCGTCAAAGTGGCACGCTGGGGGATATTGGTGTATAATGCCTCCACGTCCAACGTAACCAACAGGTCAATATTGCTTGTGTCGTGTGCCTCCTCTATGACTTGCAAGATATCCGTGGTGTCACGGATATGGGAGGGAGTTTTTTTGACCAAGGGTTGCAAAAAATGATCAACAAACCTCGAGAGAGGTTCCAGGAGTGAACCTATACCCGATACAATGGGGCGCCCCGGGACTGGTGTAGTGCCCTTATGTATTTTGGGCAGAGTGTAAAAGTATGGGATCTTAGGTTCTTTAGTGTTGAGAAATTCAGCTTCCTTTTTGCTGATCCAACCATTACTTTCAGCTTCAAAAGTGATGGTCGTGATCTTAGTGGTGAGTCTCGGTGTAGGGTCAACGGAGATAGGGGTGTAGTACTTAGTGTTGTCAAGTTGTCGTCTACACTCTTGATCATAATCAATAGTATTTTGTATCACCGTCGCCCCTCCCTTGTCAGCCTGTTTGATAATAATGTTGTTATCATTGGGTAAGGTTCTTGCTGCAGACAATTCCGCATTAGACATGTTGTGGAAAATACCTCTGGCAGGAATTGTACCCAAGTCACGAAGGACAGCTTTTTCAAATGTGAGTACTTCCGGGGGGACCATGTTATTAGTAGGAGTAAATCTGGATGGATTACGTAAACCCGTATCCGTAGATTCAGTAGCTGGTTGGTCTTGGAAGAATGCCTTAAGACGTATCTTTCTAAGGAATTCATGGATCTCACAATTATCTCTGAAATTGTCAGTTCTCGGTGTAGGGACATAACCGAGTCCCTTCTCGAGGACCTCCTCTTCCAAGGGACTCAAGGGTCTGTCTGACAGATTTACAACTAATTCTTTTTCCCTCTGTTTCTGCCCCTGGGAGCTGACGGGAATTGTTCCTGATCCTGCCATTGTTCTCCTTTGGGTGGCCCTCTTTTTCGCCCTCTTCCTCTGCCCCAACCTCTGTCTAAAAAAGGAGGGTTGCCTGGGGGATAGAACTGAGGCTGTCCATGCGGAAACATAGGAAACTGCCAAAAGGGGGGTTGTGGTGGTCCTGTATAGACCGGGGCGTTACTGTAAACAGGGTAAGGAGATTGAAAATTCCTTTTTTGCTGGTTACCTCCCCAGCTATTAGAGCTCGAGTCACTACTCGTTGACCCCCTTCTCGAATTGTCTGGACTTTCATCAGATGAGTAACTATTCTTGGTTGCCTGGAAGTCTGCTTTCAGGTAAGGATAGATCTTCTCTTTATCAAACTTCTGAATGTCCTTCTGAAGTTTGTTGATCTTTAATTTGAGCAGATACTCTTTGTTTTCAGAGATCTCACTATTTATTTCTGCCAGTTTCGCTTTGAACGCGGTATTCTGGGTTGTAGATTTGAGTGCACTTTCTGCTGCCTGAATTCTCGCTAATAGGGCATCTGCTAATCTTTGGGCCGTATTAATAATGAGAACCAAGAGATCTCTGGTGCACTTCCAAGAGACTAGGCTCCATTCTTTCTTAAAGGTTGGGTCTTCCAGGAAAAGTCTGGGAAAAATGTTGATGATGAGTCCACTGGGTGCTATATTGGCTCTTAGATATTCCGTCATTAGAGCCCCATGCAGCGTGATCTTGACCCACTCCCTTTTTAATGCTGTGAGAGAGGTCCAGTCTTCTGATTGTGACCCTGAGGCCACAGAACCCCCAATCCCGAGAAGGGAGGGAGTTTTTCTTAAAATGTCAGCTACCGCTTCGTCATTGAAGCTAAGTCCTAGGTTGTCCTCCATGATGGGTAGGTCAACACAAAGCAACCGTTAGATGAGCGGTGCTTGAAGATGAAGATGGTCCACTTAGTGCAATTAGCACCGTATGGTATCCTAAATGACGATCCACGGGGGTGGCCCGTGCATTAAACTATGTTATCAAAAGAGGGACTGGTGGGCTCTTATTGAAGAAGGTCCAGCATACATGCCCAATTAGTCATATTGAAAAGAAAGAGTATGCAGTTCCTAAGCGAGACGGGGGAGTGTGGGTGCAAGGAAGAGACCGTAAGAAAGGGGAATTCCTCTATTCGGAACTAGGGTCCTCACACACCCAGCAAGCTAGGTGTCATGCTTCATCATATGGACCTGCTCCTCGTCGGGCCGGCGCTGCAATGCCCGACGGGCACCCTAAAAAGGGGCTCTTTGGCGGAGATCTTTAGTTCCTGGCTGTATGATGCAGTGTGTGTGAGAGGAACCTAGTGGTGTAGATGTGAGTGCAGGTAAGTGGGTTAAAACAAGTTGGAGAGTCCAGAAATATAATTTTATTAAGGGTGGCTCTCCACCTGATTAAAAATGAAAACAGAGTGGCAGCTGGCTGATATTATGATTCAGCTTGGCTAAGCTCTTCTGTGGTGGTCGACATGTTTCTTGCCCGGTGGTCCTATTGATCCGTGGCAATTCCTCAGGACCTATTGAACTGTCAAAATAATCTACACAAAGTGGTAAGTACAACTGTTACCTGCCACCTGTTATATGGAAAACGATCTCGCCATATGCCTAAGGGAACCTAGAAAGAAAGGAAAGTTTTAAGGAAGGCATCCCAAGCAAAGGCAGTGATTAAAATAAGTACTGTACAGGTCGATCTCACATAGTGGTGATTACCCCCTTGACCAAATGGCACAAGCAACCGTCCTTTGTCACCAAGTGTCAACAAACCCTGTACAGTGAGTAGGAGTTCTCCTACGAAAGTGAAATTAAAAACAATCTAAAAAACAGAAGACTGGAAGTGTTGTGCTCCCTATAAGGAAGTTATATGAAGTGACTACAAGTATCTCCATAGTGGAGTCATGGGGCACTCACCTATTCTGGTGTGATACCCTGCTCCTATCCGTGGCCGTGGCGCCACCGGGACACCAAGATTCTGGTGTCCTAGTAAGGAACAAAATGGTGCATGAAATAACAAAATAACTAGCCCGACAAGTATCGTCAGCATAATAAAACCAAATCGCCCGTGTGCGATCCCGTCATATGAGCTGCTGTGATGCGAGTGTTAAACCACAAGGGATAATAAGATGATAAAATAGCACCACGAAGCAAACTAAGAAAGAAGAAGTCACAGGAGTTGTGAATGCCAACCCGTTCAAGGTATCAGCCAGTCAGAAGTGCGTAACTACCAAATAAAGGTCCCACCACATAATCGCTCGCTCCATGCGTAGAGTCCAGGGAAAGCCAGGTTTGCCGTAAATAGTAACCGACAAAAAACCCTGGGTTGCCACCTACTCCCACCGAGTGCCGAGCAAAGTGCGCCAGCGGACCGATAGATGTTCATCTCGTGCGGCACACTGACAGCATGTGGTATCAAAACCTGTAAACAAGAGAGAGCACTGACAACACCGCGTCTTAGTCATACTTTACTAGTTCAGCGGTGGGAATATAACCACCATTAAGCATCACCCCATCAGTTGCGGACACGCATACAGACCTCTCACCTGACCCATCACTAGCAACAGGGTGTGTAGTAGTATCGCTGTGGCACTTACTTGACGGTTGTTGCCGGAATGGGCTATCAACCTACCCTCGCGCCACTCGACCCGGGAATGCTAATGACCGGCATGTTGCCATGACAGATATACCGGTTGGTCTGTTCTGCAGGGGGCGGGCAGAATACCCGGAAGTATGTGTTGTGAGTGCGTGGAGCCGGAGCCATGGGAAAGAGTGTCGAATTCAGCGGCCATCTTAAGATGTGGTCTAAGGTTACTGAAATCATTATTTCCCAATGATTAGTGGTGTGGTATTAGCTTGGTTACAGCGCGGAAAGGATTGTACCGCTATTAAGGGTGAGAAATTATGGTAGCCATGTAGCCCGAGCAGCGGGTCGGCTAAAAAAGGGGGGGTTCCCGTCAGTGTTTGACGTGTGAGGCCGCATCTAAAGATTCAATGGAGGTGATGGCAGCCATCTTGGAGTGAGTGAACCTAACAAGTATCCAACATGAGTCTAGGGAAAAATGAAGCACAACCACACTAAGAGGAAGGCCCAGGGTAGCAAGTTAATGATATATCTACTCCTTGGGGAACACATTAATAACATGAAAGAAGGTCTGTATTATCTGTTCATGAGTGCTGCCCATGGAATCTGATCGTTTAAGCCTTCTAGGTCTGTCCTCAGACGGTGCACCCATCGCTGTTCAATCTTAAATAGGGCTCTTTGTGTAATCCTAGGGTGTGCCTCAAGGATTAACCATCTCAGGGAGTCTGGTGTGTGGTTGTTCTCTTTGCAGTGAGTATAGAGTTTCGTGGTAATTCTCTGCCATCTCACATTACTCTTGTGCTCTGTTATGCGTGTCTTAACTGGTCGCATAGTCATGCCTACATACCTCTGTTCACATGGGCAGGTTATCAAGTAAATACACTGTGTGGTGTTACAATTGGTATGTCGCTGTAACCTCCAGGTAAAGAAGTCTGAAAAAACCACCTCTTTGATCACCGCAGTTTGATGGCACACAGCACAGGAACCACAAGGATAGTGTCCTTTCACTGGGGGAAGACCCCAGAGGGTGCTTTGATCATGGTGGTTGGTTTGTCTTGGTCTCGTATTGATAAGGATATCCTTCAGATTTTGGGTGCGTTTGAAGGCAAAGCGCGGGGGCGGGATAGTGAGGTCACCCGCAGTAAGAATCCCCCAGTGCTTCTTGATTATACCCTTGATGGCAGTAGAGTTAGGAGTGAAGGATGTAACGCAGGTCAGAGTCTCCGACCTTTCCTTACTATTGGGTTGTAGTAGGATATCTCGTGGATTATTACGAGCCCTCTTCAATGAGTTTTTTACCTGGCGCTCAGGGTAGCCTCTTTGTCTCAGGTTAGAGCTCAATTGGTCAGCTTCAGTTAGGTAGTCCTTGGTGGAACAACAGTTCCTCCTGAGACGGAGGAATTGCCCAAAGGGTAAATTGTCCTTAAGAGCCTTTGGGTGATGGCTACTGTATAGGAGTAAACTATTCCTGTCACTAGGTTTTTTGTAAAGCGTGGTGCTCAGGCCTGTGTCCCCTAGTGTGACCATGAGGTCCAAGAAAGGTACATTGGAGTCAGAGATAATGTGTGTGAATTTCAGGAATAGATTTTGGGCATTAATCCAATCGCAGAATGCTAAGCATGTCTGCTGGTCCCCCTTCCAAAAGATTAAAATATCATCAATGAAGCGCCTCCACAAGGTTAAATTGTTGATGTAAGGATTGCTGGGGTGCCTGATGACTTCCTCCTCGAAAGTGGCCATGTAGATACAGGCCACACTAGGGGCAAAGGTACTACCCATCGAGGTGCCCTGCGATTGGTGGAACAACTGTTTATTATACTCGAAAAAGTTTTCAGTAAGGGCCAATGTGGCGCACTCCATCACAAAGGAGATGGGGGTAGGTGATGTCCATTCCTCTTTCATAAGGGCACTTTCGATTGCCATCAAAGTGGCACGCTGGGGGATATTGGTGTATAATGCCTCCACGTCCAACGTAACCAACAGGTCAATATTGCTTGTGTCGTGTGCCTCCTCTATGACTTGCAAGATATCCGTGGTGTCACGGATATGGGAGGGAGTTTTTTTGATAAAGGGTTGCAAAAAATGATCAACAAACCTCGAGAGAGGTTCCAGGAGTGAACCTATACCCGATACAATGGGGCGCCCCGGGACTGGTGTAGTGCCCTTATGTATTTTGGGCAGAGTGTAAAAGTATGGGATCTTAGGTTCTTTAGTGTTGAGAAATTCAGCTTCCTTTTTGCTGATCCAACCATTACTTTCAGCTTCAAAAGTGATGGTCGCGATCTTAGTGGTGAGTCTCGGTGTAGGGTCAACGGAGATAGGGGTGTAGTACTTAGTGTTGTCAAGTTGTCGTCTACACTCTTGATCATAATCAATAGTATTTTGTATCACCGTCGCCCCTCCCTTGTCAGCCTGTTTGATAATAATGTTGTTATCATTGGGTAAGGTTCTTGCTGCAGACAATTCCGCATTAGACATGTTGTGGAAAATACCTCTGGCAGGAATTGTACCCAAGTCACGAAGGACAGCTTTTTCAAATGTGAGTACTTCCGGGGGGACCATGTTATTAGTAGGAGTAAATCTGGATGGATTACGTAAACCCGTATCCGTAGATTCAGTAGCTGGTTGGTCTTGGAAGAATGCCTTAAGACGTATCTTTCTAAGGAATTCATGGATCTCACAATTATCTCTGAAATTGTCAGTTCTCGGTGTAGGGACATAACCGAGTCCCTTCTCGAGGACCTCCTCTTCCAAGGGACTCAAGGGTCTGTCTGACAGATTTACAACTAATTCTTTTTCCCTCTGTTTCTGCCCCTGGGAGCTGACGGGAATTGTTCCTGATCCTGCCATTGTACTCCTTTGGGTGGCCCTCTTTTTCGCCCTCTTCCTCTGCCCCAACCTCTGTCTAAAAAAGGAGGGTTGCCTGGGGGATAGAACTGAGGCTGTCCATGCGGAAACATAGGAAACTGCCAAAAGGGGGGTTGTGGTGGTCCTGTATAGACCGGGGCGTTACTGTAAACAGGGTAAGGAGATTGAAAATTCCTTTTCTGCTGGTTACCTCCCCAGCTATTAGAGCTCGAGTCACTACTCGTTGACCCCCTTCTCGAATTGTCTGGACTTTCATCAGATGAGTAACTATTCTTGGTTGCCTGGAAGTCTGCTTTCAGGTAAGGATAGATCTTCTCTTTATCAAACTTCTGAATGTCCTTCTGAAGTTTGTTGATCTTTAATTTGAGCAGATACTCTTTGTTTTCAGAGATCTCACTATTTATTTCTGCCAGTTTCGCTTTGAACGCGGTATTCTGGGTTGTAGATTTGAGTGCACTCTCTGCTGCCTGAATTCTCGCTAATAGGGCATCTGCTAATCTTTGGGCCGTATTAATAATGAGAACCAAGAGATCTCTGGTGCACTTCCAAGAGACTAGGCTCCATTCTTTCTTAAAGGTTGGGTCTTCCAGGAAAAGTCTGGGAAAAATGTTGATGATGAGTCCACTGGGTGCTATATTGGCTCTTAGATATTCCGTCATTAGAGCCCCATGCAGCGTGATCTTGACCCACTCCCTTTTTAATGCTGTGAGAGAGGTCCAGTCTTCTGATTGTGACCCTGAGGCCACAGAACCCCCAATCCCGAGAAGGGAGGGAGTTTTTCTTAAAATGTCAGCTACCGCTTCGTCATTGAAGCTAAGTCCTAGGTTGTCCTCCATGATGGGTAGGTCAACACAAAGCAACCGTTAGATGAGCGGTGCTTGAAGATGAAGATGGTCCACTTAGTGCAATTAGCACCGTATGGTATCCTAAATGACGTCCCACGGGGGTGGCCCGTGCATTAAACTATGTTATCAAAAGAGGGACTGGTGGGCTCTTATTGAAGAAGGTCCAGCATACATGCCCAATTAGTCATATTGAAAAGAAAGAGTATGCAGTTCCTAAGTGAGATGGGGGAGTGTGGGTGCAAGGAAGAGACCGTAAGAAAGGGGAATTCCTCTATTCGGAACTAGGGTCCTCACACACCCAGCAAGCTAGGTGTCATGCTTCATCATATGGACCTGCTCCTCGTCGGGCCGGCGCTGCAATGCCCGACGGGCACCCTAAAAAGGGGCTCTTTGGCGGAGATCTTTAGTTCCTGGCCGTATGATGCAGTGTGTGTGAGAGGAACCTAGTGGTGTAGATGTGAGTGCAGGTAAGTGGGTTAAAACAAGTTGGAGAGTCCAGAAATATAATTTTATTAAGGGTGGCTCTCCACCTGATTAAAAATGAAAACAGAGTGGCAGCTGGCTGATATTATGATTCAGCTTGGCTAAGCTCTTCTGTGGTGGTCGACATGTTTCTTGCCCGGTGGTCCTATTGATCCGTGGCAATTCCTCAGGACCTATTGAACTGTCAAAATAATCTACACAAAGTGGTAAGTACAACTGTTACCTGCCACCTGTTATATGGAAAACGATCTCGCCATATGCCTAAGGGAACCTAGAAAGAAAGGAAAGTTTTAAGGAAGGCATCCCAAGCAAAGGCAGTGATTAAAATAAGTACTGTACAGGTCGATCTCACATAGTGGTGATTACCCCCTTGACCAAATGGCACAAGCAACCGTCCTTTGTCACCAAGTGTCAACAAACCCTGTACAGTGAGTAGGAGTTCTCCTACGAAAGTGAAATTAAAAACAATCTAAAAAACAGAAGACTGGAAGTGTTGTGCTCCCTATAAGGAAGTTATATGAAGTGACTACAAGTATCTCCATAGTGGAGTCATGGGGCACTCACCTATTCTGGTGTGATACCCTGCTCCTATCCGTGGCCGTGGCGCCACCGGGACACCAAGATTCTGGTGTCCTAGTAAGGAACAAAATGGTGCATGAAATAACAAAATAACTAGCCCGACAAGTATCGTCAGCATAATAAAACCAAATCGCCCATGTGCGATCCCGTCATATGAGCTGCTGTGATGCGAGTGTTAAACCACAAGGGATAATAAGATGATAAAATAGCACCACGAAGCAAACTAAGAAAGAAGAAGTCACAGGAGTTGTGAATGCCAACCCGTTCAAGGTATCAGCCAGTCAGAAGTGCGTAACTACCAAATAAAGGTCCCACCACATAATCGCTCGCTCCATGCGTAGAGTCCAGGGCAAGCCCAGTTTGCCGTAAATAGTAACCGACAAAAAACCCTGGGTTGCCACCTACTCCCACCGAGTGCCGAGCAAAGTGCGCCAATATAGCACCCAGTGGACTCATCATCAACATTTTTCCCAGACTTTTCCTGGAAGACCCAACCTAGAAGAAAGAATGGAGCCTAGTCTCTTGGAAGTGCACCAGAGATCTCTTGGTTCTCATTATTAATACGGCCCAAAGATTAGCAGATGCCCTATTAGCGAGAATTCAGGCAGCAGAGAGTGCACTCAAATCTACAACCCAGAATACCGCGTTCAAAGCGAAACTGGCAGAAATAAATAGTGAGATCTCTGAAAACAAAGAGTATCTGCTCAAATTAAAGATCAACAAACTTCAGAAGAACATTCTGGGCGATTTGGTTTTATTATGCTGACGATACTTGTCGGGCTAGTTATTTTGTTATTTCATGCACCATTTTGTTCCTTACTAGGACACCAGAATCTTGGTGTCCCGGTGGCGCCACGGCCACGGATAGGAGCAGGGTATCACACCAGAATAGGTGAGTGCCCCATGACTCCACTATGGAGATACTTGTAGTCACTTCATATAACTTCCTTATAGGGAGCACAACACTTCCAGTCTTCTGTTTTTTAGATTGTTTTTAATTTCACTTTCGTAGGAGAACTCCTACTCACTGTACAGGGTTTGTTGACACTTGGTGACAAAGGACGGTTGCTTGTGCCATTTGGTCAAGGGGGTAATCACCACTATGTGAGAGCGACCTGTACAGTACTTATTTTAATCACTGCCTTTGCTTGGGATGCCTTCCTTAAAACTTTCCTTTCTTTCTAGGTTCCCTTAGGCATATGGCGAGATCGTTTTCCATATAACAGGTGGCAGGTAACAGTTGTACTTACCACTTTGTGTAGATTATTTTGACAGTTCAATAGGTCCTGAGGAATTGCCACGGATCAATAGGACCACCGGGCAAGAAACATGTCGACCACCACAGAAGAGCTTAGCCAAGCTGAATCATAATATCAGCCAGCTGCCACTCTGTTTTCATTTTTAATCAGGTGGAGAGCCACCCTTAATAAAATTATATTTCTGGACTCTCCAACTTGTTTTAACCCACTTACCTGCACTCACATCTACACCACTAGGTTCCTCTCACACACACTGCATCATACGGCCAGGAACTAAAGATCTCCGCCAAAGAGCCCCTTTTTAGGGTGCCCGTCGGGCATTGCAGCGCCAGCCCGACGAGGAGCAGGTCCATATGATGAAGCATGACACCTAGCTTGCTGGGTGTGTGAGGACCCTAGTTCCGAATAGAGGAATTCCCCTTTCTTACGGTCTCTTCCTTGCACCCACACTCCCCCGTCTCGCTTAGGAACTGCATACTCTTTCTTTTCAATATGACACACGGCTCACAGAACATAGGTCTGCCATTCGCACTCAAAAAATCCAAGCGCCTCTCGTACGACACTACATGGAAGCACAACATAGTGAACACCAAATAAGATGGTTGATTTTAGAGAAAATCAACACCAACACAGGCGTCGCCAGCACAAATATACGGAAATGCAGAGAGGTCTACTGGATTTTTTCCCTTAACACATACCAGAAGGGAATGAATAGTGACATTCCATGGGACCAAGTATTAAGATATAATACTTGATTTGATTAATCCTTTCAGTAAAAACCAGTAATTTTTGAAATCATATGAGTAGGTCTTCGTTGACCATTTTCAGAAAGTGAGTATTCTGTTTCTCGTGATTATATATTTCCACTTACACCTGTCCTTAGATTCGGTCACCTTTTAAGAACCATCTTTCTGACTTAGTAGCTACCCCCCACCTACAAGAGCACTTCATCCATTCAGATTTTTCAGTTCACATTTATATAGGATGGTTCCACTTCATCATGGAACCTAACCATGAGTAAGACTACCATTCCTTTATCTCATTATTGCAAATTTTTTATGGAACATCGGGCGTCAATCAATATTAACTCACATAGCACACCCATCTTAACCTTTCCAAGATGGCGGCTATCTTACGATAAATAAATATATCCACACCTTGTTCGCCGGAACGTATGGTTTCCTGGCACACCGATATGTTCGGACAAACAGGCCAATATCTCTACACAGTAGAGTTTTTTGTTTACATTGCCTGCATAGAGCTAGTAACCTACCTCCCCTTTATCGTCATATTCCACTCTATACGATCATACTTGGATCCATCTCTCAAAGATGGCGGCTATCTTGGCACCCACCAATACGATAGTGAACCTTACAACCGGATCTTACGTTTAGGGTGGATTCCCATCCACTTCCGGTTCATCCAGGAACGACCCAGACCGTTTTTACCGCCACATAAATAGAACCGCAGTTGTCGGCACTACTGTGGCTACATCACCTAGCCGGCTTTGCGGTCTCCGAGTACGCGGCGTCCCAGCTTATCAAGACGGATAGTGGGCCTCGAAAAACGTAAGTCATGACATCGGAACTTTACTATGCTTTCCACCAGTCCCCTTCCACAGACAGCTCTCCTTAGCCCAGTCAGTTGTTCCTTTTTTTCTCTCCTGACCCCATGACCGGAGAATTAATACTCTCATTTATTCTCATTCTTCCAGGGACTTTACCATAGACGTGATGATTAACTCATTTTTGCAGCCCTCTAATAAACATAGGTAAGCATTGCATCTGTATACAACACTATATATCCCTAACATAGTGAGAATAAATAGTTCAAGATATACACTTTTTCTTTAGCATACCAAAAACACAGCGGCAGCCCTCTGATTTCCCACCCTAAGTGAACCGAACATCATTGCATTTCAGACTCTCACTAAAGGTATAACTTTTTCATCGAATATACATATCCGTTTGAACCAATGGCATGAGTAGTCTAACATGCTTTCTCTTAATCCGTAGTACCTGCTATCTGTGATTATCTTTCAGTTCCGGATGTCCACCCCCATATACATATATGGAAGGATTTAGCACCAAGTCACAACATTAAGGTATCATAACTTGTTAACCTAACAGTAACACTTGGCAAATTGGCACACCGGCATTGTTTCATTCAGAGCACTCATTTAACTGTTCGATCTGTCTAGGCAATTCCCTTCTATCCGTCTTGGACTTACACCTTGAGACAGACCATCGGCACAACATTTCCTCTCTGGGGATATCGCTACCCTCTTGAGGTATCAGAAATTTTGATCTATAACCATTTTGTTGCTAGTTTGTGGTGCACATTCTCTTTCATCTATAATTTAATCTTCTCCTTGGTTGGTGGAACGTACACATCTCCATTGCCCACCTTAATCTCATTATAAGTTACAGGGCAGACATACTCGACTTTTTGCCGATCAAACAATATCTCTTTGTGTTTGTTTTTCATATCTTTGGTCTCACAGCTTTAAGAAATCTCACAAGGGTCTGGGGCTATAAGGTATTAGGCAATTGCGTTGTTTTTAGAACTGTACATAGTGGATGGACTAAAAGGTCTCTTTTTAATAATGAATTGTATGATATTACTAGCACACAACTTTTAGTCTTGACTTTCTTCAATCAGAGACCAGCTAGCATAAACAGAACCTACCTGTGGACCTTGTCATTGATTGTGATTTGTATACATTTTGTTTAGGACAACGAAAGCACAGTTACATGGCATCCTGATGAAGGCTTCACAGCCGAAACGCGCGTAGGATGTAACATCGATCCAGCCATGACTATTTGAAATTGTAATCTGTTACTTTGTACAAACCTTTTGTAGATACACACTTGAGTTTATATATTATGTTTGAATTTTGACTCATCTAAAAAAAACAAGAAACATATGTTCTATCTTCTGTCTTGATTTTGAAAGTATCAAAATACATGAATATGATACGTAATCCCTTTATAATGTATATATAAAGTGACATAAATAAAGTATACCTAATCATTTTGTATCTACTGGTGATATATTTATTCAATTTGTCCGCTTTGTAGGTCTCTGTATTTTTAAACATTGTTCCTAAATTGTTTTGCAAACGAATGTTATAAGCACCCTGATTTAGGAATTAACCTCAGGGGCACCCCTATTTTTCTCAATCAGAGATAAAAGGTAAGCCATCTCAATCAGAGATAAAAGGTAAGCCATCCCCCTGGCAGGCCTGAATAACCCAAAGACTGGGTGTTCTATATCTCATGTGTGGACACATATGCATGAACAGATGTGCCTCTACAACATCCAGCCCATTTTAGGATATTTTAAGTGCACAGGGAAGTCATAACGAGTACATGGGCTGGATCGTCATTACAAATGTTCTAGCTCCACAAGTGTATTTTCTCTTTTGCAGCAGTGTGGCCTCAGTAGTTATACCTTTGAAGTTGCAGAGGTTCAAAGGGTATCCCCTTGAACCACAGATGTGCCCCCTAAACTTCCGTCTTGTCTGCCATGAGGCCACGGAATGCAGATCTCTCTCTTTATGCGGGTCATGATTTGTCTCCAGAGGCCAACTGTCACAACCCCTTCCTCCCATTTATTCTGCCAGGCCCACAAATGGCAGAGGTTGGCCATTCCAGTGCATGCCCAATGCTATATGGCTGTTGCTGGGGAATGCCCACATGTGCTCTCCATCTTTCATTGTTGACAGGCACCAAGCAGCATGGCGCACAAAGAGTTTTAGAGCATAGAAATGTCCACGTTTCCATAAGTGCCATATATATGTGAGCTATTCCAAGTCAACCTTTACCACCGGAAAGGGTTTTGTATTGCGAATCCATAGATAGAAAACACAATCAGGCTGTGCCACTACAATCCACTATTGCAGCTTGAAGTACTAGTGACTACTTCCCCATGCTAACCTATGGGAAGAGCAAGCCTCATCAGTAGGGAAACATGTGGGGTATTCCATACTATATGGACAGGGAACACAGGTGTGTACTGCCCAACACTTCACCTTCCACTTCAAGTGGAAGTGAAGGGTCCTCTCAGGATAACTAGTGCTTTCAAAAGGCCAGCCTGAGTATGACCACAATGGCGCCATCACAGTCCTGCCATGGCAGGTTGAACACATGTTTAAAAGCATGATTTGTGTAAGTGTGAACACCACCAGCCTGCAATAGCAGGCCCAACACTGTTGAAAAGCTCCTTTGACGCACGTTTGTGCTGGTAGGCATGCCACCTGCAATTGGTGCCAATGCGCTCAACAACCAGGCAGGCTGGTGTCCTGTGGCTCGGAAACATCATCGGTGTCAGTGCTCCGATGGGCTTGCAATATCAGGTTGGACATACTCTAAGCACATCATTTGTGCCAGTGCGCACTTTCCTGCTGCAGTGGCAGGAGGAAAGTGCCCAGAGTCCTAGGGCCAAGACAAGTGTCGGAGCACTAAATCCAACCCATGGTATAACAATGACCTTGCTAATATGTGTAAAGCATGTAAGAGGATGGAGCATGCATAGAGGCGAGACTTTGATTCCATCTTGAAGAGTTGCTATCAGTCTTCCATTAAGAAATATCATATCTGTCCAGAAAGCACGGGCAGCACATTTTGCTGATGAGATCAGAAGCAGCCATAATCCCTCTAAGAGGATTTTTTTCTATTCTTAAAAATCTTATAAATGCTGGGGCACCTGCGACGTCTGCCATCAAGTCAGACGAACAATGTGAGGACCTTGCCACCTTCTTTATAAATAAGGTGGATAACATATATAAGACCTTTCCTCAGGTTACTATGGGCTCTGACACAGCCACCTTCCCGCCAATTACTGAGAATGCACTATGTGTACTCTGCAGGAAGGTTAAATCTGGCTCCCCGGCTGACCCTATAAAGCCTGACCATCTTATGAGACTGCTACCTGTGCTTCTTACACCTCTGGACCAGGTTATCCACATGTCCCTGTCTATGGCTATGGTTCCCAGGTTATAGAAGCAGGCTAGGGTAATGCCGTTTTTAAAGAAGCCCACCCTTGAGCCAGTTAAACCGGAGAACATTCACCCTATCTCCCTGATTCCTTGGGTCTCTAAGATCTCCAAAGCCTATATCAATTCCATCTTGTCAGGCTACCTGGAGGATAATAACATACTGGACTCCTCCAAGTGCAGGTTTCGCCCAGGCATTAGCATGGAGCCAGCCCTCCTAGCTGTGACTGAACATCTGAGAGCAGCACTGGATGAGGGACATACTTCGGCACTGTTCCTATTGGATCTCATTGCTGCATTTGATACGGTCTCTCACCAGATTTTGATACGGAGGTTGAAGGAGGCTGGCTTAGTAGGCCTCGCCCTGGATTGCTTTATCTCCTTTCTTTCGGATAGGTAGTTCCAGGTGTCGGCCCCCCTTTCATCCCCAGAATCCATCCCATCAAACAGGGAGTGTCGAAGGGCTCTGCGTTAAGTCCAACGCTTTTCAACCTGTATGTTCAGCCCCTAGCTGCGGTAGCCAAGAGGAGAGGGCTGACTATAGTATCATATGCTGATGATACACAATTAGTAGTCACCCTCTCTGATGACTGTTTGAATGATGCTGCTAAATTTCGGAGCCGTCTTGCAGACATCCCAGGGTGGATGACTGCCAACTGTCTCCAGCTCAATGCCAGCAAGTCTTGCTGGTTGTGAAAGATCTTGAGCTATGGAGCGAACAGTGGTGGCCCACCACACTGGGCCTTGCTCCCACCCCCAAACAGGTGGTGAAAAACCTTGGGATCTGGGTTGATTCAGCCCTCAGCTTCAAAACCCACACTAAGAAGGTGGCGGCAACATGTTTTGGTCTTCTGCGTGGGCTCAAACCTTTGCTGGGTTTCTTTGACCCTTCCATCCGACAGATCATCGTCCAGTCATCTGTGTTGTCTAGACTGGACTATGCCAGCTCGCTCTACCTGGGGACCAGCAAGACGAAGATTCTGAGACTGCAGAGAGTCCAAAGTGTAGCCGCCAGAACTCTTCTTGGCATGCATGGACGCTGCCCCACCTCTGCCATTCGTCAGCTACATTGGCTGCGGTGGCAAAAAGGGTGGAGTTTCAGTCCCTCTGCTTTGCCTTCAGGATCCTGAATTCCCCCGCACCTGGCATTTTATAGGGCCTGCTTTCTGCCTACATTCCTACTCGTCATCTTCGCTCAGTAGGTCAACACCTGGTAGTTGTGCCCCGGGTCAGAAGGGCGCGCGCCGGTGGGCGCTCCTTTCGCACACTGGCAGCGAAACTGTGAAATGCCCTTCCAGTACACATCCGGAGTATGGATAACTATCTGACATTTCGCAAAGTACTGAAGACACATCTTTTCCCTTCTTTTTAGGTTTTGTAGTCCATGCCCTTTTGTCTGTCACTGTATCTCTTAATGGCCATCTGGTCTTTTTCCTTTCGCCCGTCATAATGGGCTCCTTGCTGTTAGAGGCCTTTACTGCTTTTAGCACCAGGATACCCCTTTGCTGGGGCAGCTGCGCGCTTTACAAGTTTGCCTAACATAACATAACACGACAATCAGCAAAACTCAAGGTAAAAATGAAGAAGTTTAGGGAAACACTACCTGAAGAGGATCAGGTCTAACATCCCCCACCTGATAACCTCTGCCTCTATGCAGGCCACTTATCACCTCATCAAAGCAGCAAGGCTGACAAAGAGGAGAAGCTGCTAGAAGGCTGAAGTTTAGCTTACAGTAAAAGCGTTCTGTAACTTCCTTTCTGTACTAGTTACAGTGGC
The DNA here is from genome assembly GCF_964204655.1 of Triturus cristatus. Taxonomy (NCBI): domain Eukaryota; kingdom Metazoa; phylum Chordata; class Amphibia; order Caudata; family Salamandridae; genus Triturus; species Triturus cristatus. The sequence goes on along the minus strand of NC_140582.1, from coordinate 1,105,594,707 downwards.
AGGTTGTTGGATTTATCATTGCAAATCATGTAAGTCCTCTAAGTATTATTTTAGCTCACTTCTGTCAATAGTTATACTTTGTTAAAGTATTCCCATGTTAGCCTATGGACCTAGATTGCTACAATTAGGAAGCACAAACATGGCAGAGTTTCCTCACCAGGCGAAACCTAAAATGGGCAAAATTAAATAATACCATCACAAAATGCTGCGTAATGTTACATAATTCGCCTTTTCTTGCTGCATAATTTAGTCAGCATTACGGCATAATATGATCCTCCCCTGCCGCATGATTTATAAAAAAGTTGCTAAACTTTTACAATAGAAGGATTAAACTGCTACCTTCAGGTGGCACTCCATACCAAGTGGATTCAGATTCACATATTAAAGAAACATAAGTAAACAGGCTCGTGACTCAGCCTCGTGTGGATCCGGCGCCCCTGGCCAGATCCGTTCCAGGCTGGTTGCCCGGGGCGTCGCTCTTGAAAGGAGGGCTGCGCAGGGCTGTTTTGGAACACAGAGTGCTTGGCAGCACCAGAGTCCTATCCTCTCTGTACCCCAGTCTATCTAGGTCAGCTGAAGCTCAAGGCGGGAGCAAAGACGCATTGCTGACGTAAAAGGCATCGTTTCCCAGTTTAACCTGCAGGACAAGCAGTTTACCGCAGCCTGGCAGCGGCTGGACTCAAACGTCGCCCGAGGCTCCTGTGTGCGAGCAGCAGCACTCCGGTACTTTCCAACAGCCTCCGTCCCCGAGGCCACGCTGTAGTCTGCCTGGTTAGGCCTACCTTCTTCATAAAAGGTAAAATATAATTAAATGACGCTGTCATTTTATAGGCAGGTTGAAAAAAACCTTAATTAGAATTCTGTGCATTTAGGTGGTACTTTGCAACGGGCGTGTGATGCAAAGCACAAACAAATCTAAATGCAAGAAAAAACACATTGCTTTTGGACTCATAATGCTGAATGTGTAGAGTTTTCAGTACAAGTAAAGGTTGCACTGTGTAAATTGTTACTCGGAGAGCAAACTGGGCATCCATGTCTGGAATCCTTCATCTCAGTATCCCTCTGTTTCAGAAAGATTGTGTTTAACGTCTGTTACTTCAGTGAGATCTTTGGGGATTGTATCTTGTTTTACAGTTAATGAACCAATATCCACTTGTGGTAAGGTAGCTCGGTAGGTGAAGTCCCTCCCGACAAAAGCTGTTCATAATCATAAGTTACAAGTTCCTGGCAGCAACTACTGTAACTTTCAGCCATCCAAACTGAAAAAATGGGTACTTTTGATACTGAGCTTCAATGTGATGCTATTGTGAAATGCCTGTCCCAGTCCAAAGCAGTGATTTACAAACATAATTCATTCTGGGAATTGTAGTGTTGGTTCACTTCTATTGTGCCATTATAGAGGCTTCGCTGATAATAAATACATTTTTACAGGCCCTGCATATTCATTGTCAAAAGTAAACTAAACATAACAATTTGCAGTATCTGAATATGTGTGCGTGTCTGTGTGTGTGAGTGAGTGTGTGTGTTGTTGGGGAAACGGCCAATAAAACGTGGCTGTTTCCAGGCATCCCATCACAATGCACGTGTTACAACTCATGCGTCATTACAAAGCATAGACTTTACAATTTTTTGTTTTACTACACTTATGCTTTTATCATGCATGCCTTTACAACCAATTTCTTTGTAAAGGTATGTATGGTAAAGGCATATGTGTGGTAAAAAATATATGCATATGCGTGGAAACAGCCATTTTGGCAGGTAATCCATGTCGTTAGAAGAAGCGAAGACGGATAATCTCTTCCGCTTCCTCACAACAACGTGTCCCGCCCCCCCTCAAATGAACTGGTAAGTAACCCTGGGCATAGTTTGCGTAGAAGTGCTACGCGTAGCTACGCAAACTGCGTAGTGTACTGTGCAAAATGCTGTTTGCGATGCTTGCACAGTGCCGGATGCTTGTCCGCACTGTGCAAACAGCATCTTGCACAGTGCAAGCGGTCGATTTTCTGCCGCTCGAGTAGATTTCTACTCGAGCGGCAGCTTTCTCAACACAGACTGGTAGTTTCTCATTGCGAGTGGCCGTCAGCATACGCGACCACTCGCAATGAGAAACCTGACCTCCCCGCGCTGAGAATCTCGTCGGGAGGTTATTTTTCCACACTTGCGATCGGCAACTTGGTGTTGCTGATCGCGAACGAGGAAAAAGTCTCGCCGGGATGTCATTTTGTTCACTCGCGGTCGCCAACTTGACGTTGAGTACCGCGAGCAAGCAAAAAATGACCACGATGCTGCGCTACACTACGCTACGTGTGTTTGCACTGTGCTACGTGCAATTAGCGTAGTGTGAAGTAGCGCAAACTATGCAAACTACACGAGCGTAGTGTAGTGCTTCGCCCAGGGTTACTGGTAAGGGGGATTGGGCCTGGGGCTAATATTTTAAAGTCTGGGGTGCAAGGGATGTCGTGCAGGGGTACTGTTTTAGGGTTTAGGGTAGGTAAAGGGCTGGGAGCCTGGCGGTGGTTTACGCAGAGGTAGCATTTTAAGGTTTAGGGTAGGGAAAGTTCTGGAGGCCAGAGGGGGTTGAGCAGGGGTAGTAGAAGTGTTTTAGGCTCTAGGGTAGGGAAAGGACTGGGGTTGGGGGGTCGTGCAGGGATAGGGTTTTACGGTTTAGGGCAGGGGAAGGGCTGGGGGTCATGGAGAGTCGCGTTGGGGTAGGGTTTTAGAGTTTAGGGCATGGAAAGAATATTGTTTTAAGAAGGGTTGGGTCTGGGGGTGGGGTGTGCCAGGGTCTGGGATTAGGGTTTAAGGTAGGGTTCAGGGAAACCTTTACCACACATATCCTTTTATTATTCATGCTTTTGCAATGAATTTCGTTGTAAAGACATGCATGGTAAGGGCATATTCGCTGAAAAAATATGCGCGGTAAAGGGTTGCAATGTAATGGCATGCGCATTTTAACGCATATCTGGCAAAGGCATGCATTAAAACAGAATGCGATCAAATGTCATACAACCATCTTAGTGTTATTTTGCAAAGCGGGCATGATGGGAAAGTGGTGGGAATTGTATTGTTGGATCACTTCTATTGTGCTCTTGAAGTTCTGGATTATTGTGGCTTCGCTGATAATAAATAACCCTTGGCGGAGTTCGCTTAGATGTGCTACCGGGAACTCCACAAAGAGGTAAAAAACGGCAGCTCTACGCAGAGTTCTGTGAGCGGGCGGAGTTGTTTGTCCTGCCCATTCGCGTGACATTTCTGCTCTGCCGCAATGCGGATTGCGTGCGCAGGGGAAAATATCACACAAACTGCACCACGCCATTGCACATTGGCATGACCATCTGTTTTTTTCTCTGTAATGATGCTGGGGCCTACTTTTCAATCTTGCCTTAATCTTTTTCATCCTTCTTTCCCAAAACTTTTTTTCTGATCTTTTCTATTTATTGCCTTTCTCTCGATCTTAGATAAGTGTATATTTTGCATTTTATTCTACTTTTTGTGTGTGTTTCAGTGAGTTTTGTACTGTTTTTCTCTGTAACTTGCTTGCTAACTTTTTTATTATTTTCTTGCTTCTTCTCCCTTCATTTTTTTATACTTTCTACATTTTCTTTTCTGCCCCGCCCCCTCAGCATCATGGCAGAGACCCGTGCCAAAAAGGCGGCAAAGAACAGCTGCCTCTCTTCCGGAAGGCGGTGCCCCAAATGGGTGCAGCCCCGGGCCTTGTTTTCAAAGGTGGAGGTGGCAGCCCTGCTTTTTTGGGTGCAGCGCCACCTCCCCATCACCCTAGCAGCAGGTGGCTGGCCTGGCCCTGGGTACAGGCTCCTGGAGCGCCAGTAGCAGTGGGCCAGGGTGTGCCGGGCAGTGCATCACTGCTCTGGGGTCCGGCACACCCGCAACCAGCTCACGCATCAGTGGTCCAACATCAAGGACAGAGAGCAGAACCTGCTGGACCTGCTAGAGGTTGAGGTCAAAGGGCTTCGTGAGTAGCTAATTATTATTATTATTATTATTATTATTATTATTATTTGTGTGTTCTATATTATTGCTAATATTTATTTCCCAAATAGAAAGCATGCTGCTCACATGCAGGTAACTTACTTTTACAAATCTTATATTATGGGATCATTATTCTAGACCAGGTGCTTGGCGCTACCTAATTGTACTTGTTTACAAGTTTGCACTCACTTCAGTTCATGATTATGTAAGAACTTAAGTTAAGTAATGCAAACTAGAGAGAGACTCCTGTCCTTTGTCCTATCACTACTAAGATAGTGGTCATTAGTATTAGTTATTTAGCTGTGTGTGCCCTCTCATTTCAGTACTTAGAATCTATTTGTAGCTCGTACAGTGACAACCAATTTGGTGTATGCATGCGTCCATCTATGCATTTAAAGACAAAATGCTGACTTAGTGAATTGGCTCGTCAAAGGGGATTGAGAATGATGATGTATGAAATCCGAACTTAGAAGCAAATATCATTTGTTGCAACTTATTCCAAAGTCTTTGGAAAAGGCGGGCTAGGTAAATGTGAAGTTGATAGGACGATCCACGATACTAGTCTACTACTCGTCAATATGATTTAGAAAAGTTTAATGTTATTGTAATTGCTGTTTCCTGTCCAAAAATTGTTTTGTAGAGATTATTTATTTATATTTACCACCAACTATTTCTTGTCTCCTTAATTATGTTTTACATGCATCAGCATACAGGGGCAGGAGGTCGCCGGAGGTGGGTGAGGGAGCTGGAGGTTCTTCAAAGCAAGAAGAACGCTCCTTAGCTGATGGCTCTGCTGGCGCAAATAAGTCCTCCTGTTGTTCATATCAATTTATATTTTCCTAACTTTTACTGCTCCTTACTTTGAACTATTTTCTACCTGTTTGCGAATTTTATTTTTTTCCCAAATGCTCTTTGATCTATCTCTGGCAAAAATCTTGTTATCCCTGCATTATCCTATTATTTGCTAAGTTATTTTCATATTTCCAGTGTCTGTATTTTACCTCAAACTGCCTTTCTCTGCAGCTTCCTTTCTTATGGTTTTCAGCTTTCCCTCTCCCCATATATATTTTGTGGACTGCCTAGTGGTGGTACTGTAAGACTCAGAGAACCAATCAGTCCTTACTACTCTATTAGTACTAGTACTACTACTATGCCATGCAGAATGCATGCCCCAGTAAGGTATTCTACACATGTGTGTTGAGAATAGGTGAGTAGAAGGCCTTCTTTTACCTTCTTATGTTCAATCAGGAAAACAAGAGAGTGGCCATGGTCATGTTGGACACACAAAGTTGTGTCTTCTTCTTATCTAGGCAGAGTATTTAAAGCTGCAGTTGATGATGAACTGATTACCGTTTACCATGGCTGGAAGGAAGTATGAGGAGGACAGCACCATTACATTTACCAACAAAGAAGACTTTATGTCCGATTGTTCGGCCAGTTGGCCACTCTTATTTCTTTTCCAAAACTCAGATTCACCATTAGCTCTAGCCACTCAGCTCAGTCCTTTACGGGATGTCTTCTTGAGACTGAGGCTTTTCAAAGATAACCACCAACAAAAACAAAATGCCCAACCGGATATTTTAATATTTTTGATAGGACATAGAGGGCCAAATGTACGACCATGACAATTTGCGTCTCACAAATTGCTCTTGATGGTGAGTCGCAATTTGCAAGTCGCAAAATGCCATGTACAACAGTGTCTGAGACACTGTTTGCAATTTCAAATGGGGTCGTAAATTGCATGCCTCATGAATATTCATGAGGCACTTGCAATTTGTGGCCCCATTGGAAATGGCTGGCCCTTCTAGGGATGGTGACCTGCTGAGCTCAGCAGACCTCCATGTCTGTGACTGTTTTTAAATGAAGTTGTTTTTCTTACATGCAGCCCGTTTTCCTTAAAATAAAACGGGATGCATTTAAAAAAAGAAAATGAAGGTTTTAGTTTCATTTTTTAAGGACAGGTAGTAGTCCCAGGGACCACTGCCTGCCTCTGAAAAATATTTTCCCCTGCATTTGCAAAGGGGAAGGGGTCCCGTGGGGACCCCTTCCAATTTACGAGTGCATTGTCACCCTCTTGAAGAGGGCGGTAAATTGCAAGTGTTTTGTGACCACAATTGCGGTCACAAAACATTCATACACGGGGTAGAGAGTCACTATTAGGAAGGGACACCCTTGAAACACCCCTAATAGCGAGTCACAATTCCTGTTTAGCGAGTCGCAAATAAATTGTGACTCGCTAAAGAGGAATTGTACATGACCCTATTAGTTTTTGAATGCCCAAATGGGTCGCTGACCCATATGTGCATGCAATTTATGGTCTTACATCTGGCCCACTATGATTGTACCAGAGTTGCAAGTGATGTATGTATTTTCAATTTTGCTATGAAAAAAAATTATTTGGGGGAGGCATATATGGCATCTAAAAAAAATGTATTGTTTTTTTTAGCTGCACCGGTCTCTAGTGGATGGACCAGCAGGGATGGCGGCGCCATCCAGGGAAAAAATGCGACAGCTGCAGGGTGTGAGCCAGCAGCAGTGGCAGGCGGTGGTAAGTCATACTGCTTGCTTATTGACAATTTACATACTCACTGCAAGGGTGTACATTGTACTGTTAAGAGTGAGACTACATTGTGAACAGTCGAAGACACCCCTCTTTACTTAGCCATAGCATATACAGTGGGAGTTGAGTAACTAATTGTGGCCTCTTCTATCTTCAACTGAGCAGAGAGAGTTTCATGAAGAAGAGTCAGACCTTGACGGGTTTATGGGAAAAAAGGATGGAAGGATGGGTAAACTGTAATATGAATGGCAGAGAAGGATGCGTGGGTGAAAGGATGCACAGGTGGCTGATAGGATGCATGCATGGGTGGGTGAGTGAAGAATGGGTGAAAGTAGAAAGAAATGATACCTGCATGGGTGAAAGGAATCCTCCGAGTGGTTTGGGGGGTCAAAGCAAGGGTGCATGGTTGGTTAAAATGACAAATGTATGTTGGTGAAAGATTTATTGAGAATGATAGCCATGTTTGGATGGATGGATAGTACTAGTAGTCATAGTGAAGACTGCATGAACAGTATGTAAAACTTATACAGGGACTGAGTAGCAATGCCAAGGGTGAAGAATAAAAATAATGCTAGAAGAAGAATGCATTGAAAAATAGATAAAATCCCTGAGAAGAGTAATCTAAGAATGTTTGAGTGAGGTTGTATGTCAGACTACTCCTTTGACTCACAGTAGTTTTCAAGCACAACATATATTATGTACTCCTACCCACCAATTATCATCAATTGCCTCCCTCTGAGGCCCACTCCCTACCCATGGTATTACGCAAGTGTCAGCCAAGGGTGGCCTATCGGCTGCATGGTTAAAATAGTAGTACCTCACGTCGTGCCGTATATCATTCATATATTATTAATAACTATTCCTCTGCCTTGTTGTAGTCAGGGTGAAAGTGAAAGTGAGCATTTGATTTAACAGAGCATGGCCATGGCAGGAAAAGAGATAATTGTGTGGTACAGTGGCCCCACCTGCAGCTAGTAGCAAAGTAAAACGCGATACAAGTATGTCTGTCTAGCGCGCAAGCTGAGCTGGCATGACCATATTAATTTAGCTAAACAAAAGAGAAGAAGAATACGTGTATACTCCATAGTGTTAAGTGCCTGGAACTGTAATCACATCAAAATCGAATGGGACAAGAAATCGAGGATACCAGAAACTGTTATGTACTTCTAGTACTACTGTGCCACTATATCATTTAATGTGTTACTGTTTTGCTAAGAGTATTGGTTACAAATTGTCTTTTTCTTTCTTGATATAGCTACTCCTGCCAATCCACCATCATCCGACAGGCAGGAGAGAGCAGCCACGACCTGGCAAGGGAAGCTGGAGGTCATCAAGGCCAAATATCAGTGGCTGGTGGCTGGGGAAAAGGAGGACGCGCAGCAGCTACAACATACAATGCCCCGGGTGTAGGAGAGTAGGATCTACTTCACATGGGTACCCCCACTTTTTGCTGGTGTTTCACTGTTTTTCGACCTTAGTCTGGCTGTGGCCCTGCTATTCAGGACCACAGCCAAGCTGCTTCCTCTCTAAAATGGTTTGCATGTACATTAGGTACATATCTAATTGGATTCTGGAGTGCCTTATAAGCCCCTAGTATATGGTATACTATGTACCTAGTGCATAGGTACCTCAGAGGCCTACCAGGGGCAGCAGCATGTATTAGGCCACCCCTGGGAAGCACTTCAAAATGGCACCACAGGTCTGCTACTGCAGCCTGGGTAAGGGTGTGCTTGCACCCCTTACTGTGGTATAGGTTACCTATATCACTACCCTATACAGACACATATAAACCTATAAGCCACTCCTATGGCAGGCCTTGACAATCCGGAAGGCAGAGTGCTTGGTTTTGTGTGAGAGGGTGCCCAAGCATGAGCTGAGCCCCTCTGCAGCTTTCGGAAATACTTCCTTATGGCTGTTCTGTGATACATGTGAAAATCAGAATAAGTCAGCGCACAGCAATTGAACTAAACAAAAGAACTCCTTATATCAAAAATGTTCACTCAATTCACAACCAATGTCTAACACTTAGTGCGTGCAAACCAGAAAAGGCGGCCTACCTTAAACACAGTACTGTGAAGCAGGTAAAACAACACCTGGATACCGGATGCACAGCTAAAATGGATGAAGAACACACATAAAGAACTATGGCTTAAACGAAGCAAACTATTTTCTTGTAGATGAAGCATTCAACATAACATGTTCAAATTTCACATGAATGATGCTCTTTTAATTATTGAACTGTAAACAATCCGAATGAAAATCCAATGAAATTCATTAATGAACAAAAAAAATATTCATATCCTTCAAAAGACAAATCAATAATGAATCTTAATAAAGGAACACAGAAGCATCAACAAAACGGTTATTGCACAGGAAGAATTGTTGTTATTGTGGTTCATGCCCAATGCATTTCGGGATTATCCAGAATTCCTTCTTCAGGGGCCTGTATTGAAAAACATTGAAAAAGAAGTAGTTATTATCTACTTACTTTGTATTTTCTTCTGTTTTTTTCTGCCCTTCGTTGTGTTGTTTCAGCTCTTTCATTTTTTATTTTTGACTCTCTCACAATGAACGTCATTTTGAGTTGATTTTGATCACCATTTTAGCTTTTCATGTGACATGAAGATCATGTCTTTCACTTTTTTATGGCATTCCACTGTATTTAGGTGACTAGGTGCTACGAACTTTTCAGTCACAGTGCTCAGCTTGACTCTCCATTTCTAAGGCAGAATTATCGAGTATTCCCATTCACTCATTAGCTTAGTATCTTTTAGAGTATTTATTGTGATGGATATACCCTTGTGGGCTTATTACCGCTATTTGGGACAAGTGTCTCCCAGCATCTGTTAAATAATTTTTCTAAACAGCACTTAGTGTATATTCTTTAGAGAATTTTGGCATTAGTATTATTACTTTGTTGTTTTCATAAAGTTAGTTGAACAATTCACTTTTTAGACCCAATTTGCATACGGCGACTAATGGTTTCAGTTCGCTTTCGATGTTGTGCACAGTTTAGTCACGTAGACGTCAGACGCTCAAGAGCGCTGTTTTTAAACGCGGTAGCGGCTAGTTGATCTTTTTCATCCCAGAACCCGCACGAACTTCGTCAATACTGATGCGTTGATGAATAAGAATACAGGTAACGTGGCAACTACATAGCAGTTGTATGAGCGTTCTGTGACACCATCGAATTTGCTTGTTTGTTTTTTTAAAGGCGGATCGTTCTTCTTTGTGTTTTTGTAGGCTTCCATTATACTCGGCAGGTTTCGGTCTGCCGGTTTACTTTGATACATTTTCGAGCTTTTGTGGAGTCAGAGTGATTATTGGATACCAGCAACGTTTTAGACACGGTAATTAAGCTTCACTTTATCTTTAGGATGTGCGTTTGTTCATTTTTTATGCTATTTAAGTTGCATGAATGGGATTGTGCTGAGTTTGATGTTTTCGCGTTTCAGTATACCAATTGCAATTTCTGCAACTCGTACATCGCTACAAAGGAGTTTTCGCGCACGTTTTCCATAGTGAGTACTGAATATGAGCACTGGTTGATTGTATCTAGTGTGTATTTAGGTGGCAGTATCAGAATATTAACTCGGGTTTCTTTTCTTCATGTTGTGAATTAGAGTGAAATATTCACTTCTGTGATCAGCATCAACACACGAGATCTAAATGTTGTGAAGTAAGGACCATTTATTTATCACGTTTTCTTCTATTTTTTCTGATTTTCTGTCCATATTACCCGCTAGTGCACTAGGGGTGTGGGAGTTATCGGTCCTTTCTTTTGGTTTTATGGTTTGGTGCCACAAGCAACCTCTATCACTAGTTTCTACATTCTTCTCGGTTGGTGATAATTGTCTGGAATTGTTCGTGTACAGGTGTATCTACATCACTCTGGAGCTGTTGGATGTATCTTTGGGCTACTTTGTTTTGTCTAGATACATTCATCATTTTATATTGAAGTGTATATTGTGTTTTTCTCTTTTTTCCCCTCTTTTTCAATGTTTTTCAATACAGGCCCCTGAAGAAGGGATTCTGGATAATCCCGAAAGGCATTGGGCATGAACCACAACAACAACAATTTTTCCTGTGCAATAACCATTTTGTTGATGCTTCTGTGTTCCTTTATTAAGATTCATTATTGATTTGTCTTTTGAAGGATATGAATATTATTTTGTTTATTAATGAATTTCATTGGATTTTCATTCGGATTGTTTACAGTTCAATAATTAAAAGAGCATCATTCATGTGAAATTTGAACATGTTATGTTGAATGCTCCATCTACAAGAAAATAGTTTGCTTCGTTTAATCCATAGTTCTTTATGTGTGTTCTTCATCCATTTTAGCTGTGCATCCGGTATCCAGGTGTTGTTTCACCTGCTTCTCAGTACTGTGTTCTGTGATACAGCCATACCATATACTCTTAAGTGCATTATAAACGCACGGTAAATGCTAACTTTGGAATGGCTGCATCAAAACATATCGTGTTTGGTGTCAAATGCTTTAGAATACTACCCCCCACACCAATTCTGGCGGCGGGGGTAGCATTCCACTCTTCTAGAGGGAGAGACATGTTCACACTGGCTAAACCCGGCAGGACTTTCCTGAGCCCTGGCATCACAAAATGGATGCCTCTGCCACAGACACGGGTCTGGCCTCCTGCTGCTGACCGAAACTCCGGCAGGGGAGGCCTGGACAATAGGTTTCCTGTCGAAGGAAGGTGTGACCACCTCCCCAGATAGGCTGATGTGTATTGGGGCTGGGCGGGAGCACTCTCTGGTGCTTTGAAGTCCTGCACTGGGGGCACGTTTGCTGTCCCTGTGCATAGCCCAGTTCAAACCGGTTGCAGGGGCACAAAACTGGATAAAGGAAATGGGTGTAACCACCCCTCTTTCCAAGCCCACCCATAGGTGGGGCCTTAGAGTTAGTCCATCCCCTAAACTTACTATAAGTATAGGAATCCAGTCCCTAGGACTTTAGAATACCCTGGATGAAACTCTGCAACATATATCCTGGACCTTCGATGTTCTACTTTAACTAGAAGACTGAAGAAATCTCACTTGGGATCAAGGAGTGACTCCCCTGCTTGGCAGGCACCAAAGAAGCAACTGGCCAGTCTGCATCACTGAAGCTCCCGCTGGACGCCAAAGTCTTTGCATCACCAGAGGTAGATTTCCAGACTTTGCCGAGGCTACCCTGAGTCCACAGCAAAGCTGAGGCCCGTGGCTATCGTGGGTGATGTAGAACCATGAGCCATGGACACCATGAACTTTTGCAGCAACACTATGTTCCTGGTCCTACTCAAAGTTGTGCTTTGGGCTCTGAGTAGCCCCAGCCTTGAGCACTCCCTGCACCAAAGATTGTTGGCCTCCACTCCACGAGTGAACCATGGGCCAGCTCCAAGTGCGACCGCTTGAGGCTCCTTCGCGATCACTAGCCTGTTGACTTGCAGGTCCCCACGAAGGCAACTCCTTTTCTGCTTGGGCTTTCCTGGTTGGTCCAGACGTGCCCTTACTTACCCTTGCTGGGTGAGTCCATCAGACATCAGACGTGGCTGGTCCGCACCACAGTCCTTTCTCTGATTTCCAGTGACTTGCCGTTGCCAAGGCTTGTTGGGTCCAATCTGGTCACCGGCACCGCAGCACTCGATAGACTTCGTGTGACAGCTCGAATCTGGCTCATGGACTTCATCGACGCCTCCTGGACCTCGTGGCTGAAGAGTCGAGACACCCGTCAACTCACCTGAAGCACCCGACATCTGTGGGCATTGGTCCATCCTGACCTAGGTCACTGGCAAGTGACCCAGACTCTGTCCCCTCTGCTTTCAGGTTCCTTACATCATAGATCCAGGCTTGGATCTCTCCTCCTCATGGCAGCAGAAGTTTCTTGCAGGCTTCCATTGAAATCGACGACGCGACCCGACACCAAAAGACACTTATGCACCTGGCTTCCTTGGGTGAGGTAACTCGAGCACTCTGGTGCTCTCGTGGGTGCTAGCCCTAGAACTACTTAAGTCCAAAAGGGTTTGGTCCTAACTCAATTAGAAGTGTCCCTAATCTCTAAATTTCCAACCGCGACATTGCCCATAGAAGATAACTGGAACACGCGGTTGTGTTTACATACTGCATACAGTCCCCGTGGGCCCCCTGTGTCACTACCTTGGGTGGTTCCTTGGGGTCCCAGCGATTCTACAGGCTCTAGGCCTTGTGTCTAGTTCAGTTGTGGTACTTATACCACTTTTTTAGTATATGGTTTGGGACACCCCTAGGGCCCAAACGTGTATTTGTGCTATTACTGGTGATTGCTATCTTGTAAACAAAGTACTTCAAACTCCATTCTCATAAAGAGACTAGAGGGGTGTGTTTAATCTTAAATACATATATTTTAAATATATGCCTGGTGTGGATGTCTTTTCATTGGTTCATTCAAGAGATTATAGACTGGTAAAACACGCTGCTTTACATTCCTTCAAGACTTAGCCTGAAGGCTGCTCTCCATAGCTACCACTAGGATAGCTTTCAATAAAGGTTGTCTTTAACCTATCACCATAAGGGGTTGTTTGGACTGATACAAGGTGCCCACCAGAACTAGTGGACAGCATATATCAGGCCACCTTCTCACATTGGTGTGCAGCGTGTGGGATTCCAGCTTGCTATTGTTTTACCAGATAATCTCAATTGAATTGATCAACTGAAAACCACTAAAGGTACCTGAGGTACATATAATATCAAGTTTAGCTACAGTAAGTTCTTCTGAATTTAGAGTTGTGTGTTAAGGGATAGCAAAATCCCTTTCTACAACTCAAGAGAGTTTAGTAAGCCACACTAGTGTAGGTAGTGAAATACACCACACCACATTAGTAATGTCTAACCAGCCAGGAACCAGTGAGATCCTTCCCTATAAATATGAGGATCTCTCCTTTGCTCAGCTTAAGGACTTATGTTCTATTAGGAAGCTGAAGACAGGCAAAAGTCCATCCACCCAGCATCTCATAACGATACTGAAACTGGATGATATCACAGGGCCTAGTGGGCCTGATGATTTGGACAGTGTGGGTGGGGCAGCACCTGAGGGTGGGTCTAGGAGTACTAATTCCCCTGACCCTACCTCTAATGCTGACCAGACTGGTGACAATGACCAGACTCTGGTGAACACAGACCACCAGAATGAGGATGAGGAGGAAGACAATAATGCCACTTCCTTTATCCCTCCAGGTAGGCCTGACAATAGGGCTAGAAGGGATAGATCTCTGTCAAGGGGATCTATCCAGTGTAACTCCTCTATAGGAACCTCTGTTTCTTCTCACAGAGGGAGCAAAACTTCCCAGGAGAGGAGAGAGAGACTGCTGAAGTATGAGCAAGACAAGTTCAACCTCAGAAAGCAGCAGATGGTCTTAGATAGGGAAGCCCTAGAGCTCCACAGAGCTAGTTAAAAGGAGGGACTAGAGTCCCTAGGTGGCAGTAAATTCCCTAGAGATAGGAGAGGTCTTATAACCATAGAAACCTAAGTAAGATTGTCCCTCCCTACCAGAGTGGGGATGACATCCACAAATGGATAACTGCCTTGGAGAGGGCCTGTAAAGTACAGAAGGTCCCTCAAGGTCAGTGGGCAGCAATCTTATGGATCTCCTTTGCAGACAAAGGTAGAGACAAGCTCCTCACTGTAAGAGAAGAGGATGCTGATGACTACAAAGTCTTGACAAGTGCTCTAATAGATGGGTTTGGCCTAACCACTGAACAATACAGGTTAGAGTTCAGAGACACCCAAAAAGCACAAAATCAAGACTGGGTTGACTTTGTTGACTGTGCTGCTAAGGCTCTGGAAGGTTGGTTTTTGGGCAGTAAAGTGTGTGACTTCATAGGATTGTACAATCTGATAATGAGGGAACAGATTCTTAATAACTGTCAAAATCATCTGTTGCACCAGTACCTGGTGGACTCGGATCTGACCTCTCCCCAAGAAGTGGGAAAGAAGGCAGACAAATGGGTCAGAACCAGGGTGAGGCAGAAGGTACAGAACCAAGGTGGTGACCCAAAGAAGCAAGATTAAAAAAACTCTGACAAGGGTGGGGACAAGGGTAAAGACCAGAAGTCTTCTCAAGGGCCCCAAAAATCTTTTTCAGGTGGGGATTCACAGACTAACAAAGGGAAAGGCCAAAAGAAACCTTGGTGCAAAATCTGTAAACAGAAAAACTCACTGGACTAGTGACTGCACCAAGGCCAAAGAAAATATTACAGCCCCACCAATGCCCCTAAGGCACCTGCTCCCCCTAGTGCAGTTACAATTGGTGGTGGAAATACACAGAATAAGGGTGTAGTAGGGTTGACCCTGGGTTCTGAGATGGACTCTGGCCTAGTCAGAGTACCAACTCAGGCTGTGCTTGTCAGTGATGGGGGCATGGATATGTCCCCCTTTGTGAGTCCCAGTAACTTGAGCAAATACAGACAGCCGCCTTTAATTAATGGAGTAGAAGCTTGGGCATTCAGGGACACAGGAGCACGTGTCACAATGGATCCTGGGCATATTATACTTGGGGAAATGTACCAAGTGACCAATGCTATCAATGTCAGAATAGACCATTCTCTGGCAGCTGTTAACTTCTCCTGGGGAAGGGTAACTGGCCTTAAGAAGGTTGTGGTAAGTGCAGACCTACCAGTGTACTGCTTGCTTGGTAATGATCTAGAGACTTCAGCTTGGGCTGAAGTGGAGCTCAGGACACATGCAGAAATGTTAGGGATCCCTGCACATGTCTTTGCTGTGACTAGGTCACAGGCTAAAATGTCTAACACTGGGCAGGCCCTGGATTCTAGAATAATGGACCAGGTGCCTTACAAGAGGAGGAGCAGATGGTGTAAGGGAGAGCCTTCGCACCTGACTGCTGATCAGTCTCCTCAGGGAGATGATCTTGAGCCTGAAGAAGGTACTGTCCCAGAGGAGCTTGAACCTGACCAGGTTGAGTTCATGGGGACAGGGGGCCCTTCCAGGTCTGATCTGAGCCAGGAGCAGAACACCTGCCCCTCTATTGAAACCCTCAGACAGCAAGCTGCTGATGAGGCTACTGGGAATGCTAGTGGCACCCATAAAGTTTATTGGGATGATGGACTCCTATACTCAGAGAGTAGAGACCCCAAGCCTGCAGCATCCAGGAGGTTGGTTATACCTCTGAAGTTTAGGGGCTTCCTATTGACACTAGCCCATGATATTCCCCTAGCAGGACACCTAGGCCAGAACAAGACTTGGGACAGAATTGTTCCTCACGTTCACTGGCCACACATGTCTGAAGACACAAAGGAGTTTTGTCGCTCCTGTGTAACCTGCCAAGCCAGTGGCAATGCAGGTGGCACTACAAAGGCCCCCCTAATACCACTACCTGTGGTGGGGGTGCCCTTTGAAAGGGTAGGGATTGACATTGTTGGTCATATGGATCCCCAAACAGCATCTGGGTACAGATTTATACTGGTGGCAGTGGATCATGCCACCAGGTATCCAGTAGGAATCCTCCTAAGGACCACTACAGCACCTGTAGTGGCAAGAGCCCTCTTGAGTGTGTTCTCAAGGGTAGGTTTTCCAAAGGAGGTAGTATCTGACAGGAGTACAAACTTCATGTCTAGTTACTTGACTGCTAGGTGGAAGGAGTGTGGAGTGAACTACAAGTTCACCACACCCTATTACCCACAAAGCAATGGTTTAGTTGAGAGATTCAACAAAACCTTAAAGGGCATGATCAAAGGACTCCCAGAAAAGCTTAGGCGAAAATGGGACTTTCTCTTGCCCTGCCTTTTATTTGCATACAGGGAGGTGCATCAGAAGGAGGTTGGCTATAGCCCATTTGAACTTCTGTTCGGTCACCCTGTCAGGGGTCCATTGTGTTTGGTGAAGGAAGGATTGGAGTTACCTCTCAAGCCCCCAAAGCAAGACATAGTGGACTATGTAGTTGGTCTCCGCTCCAGGATGGCTGAGTACATGAAAAAGGCAAACAAAAACCTTGAGGCTAGCCAGGAAAAAGCCTGGCATGACAAAAAGGCTGTACTGACTGTTTACCAGCCAGGATAGAAAGTGTGGGTGTTGGAGCCTGTGGCCCCAGCAGCTCTCCAGGACAAGTGGAGTGTACCCCACACTATTGTTGAACAGAAAGGGGAGGTTACCTACTTGGTAGACCTTCGAACCCCTAGGAGTCCCCATAGGGTACTTCATGTCAACAGGCTAAAGCCATATGTGGACAGGGCTGACATGGGCTTGCTCATGGCAACTGATGTGGGACAGGAGGAAGAGAGTGACCCACTCCCTGACCTCCTCTCACAGAACCCTGATGATGGGTCAGTTGATGCTGTAGCCTTGGCAGGCAGCCTCACTACCCAGCAACAAACTGATTGCAGACAGGTGCTTAATCAGTTCAGACACATGTTCTCACTGACTCCAAGTCAGACTACCTGGAGCACTTATGAAGTGGACACTGGGGACAGTCAGCCTATTAAAAATAAGATTTATAGGCAACCTGACCATGTCCAGAAAATGTTGGATTTGGGTGTTATTGAACCCTCAGATAGCCCTTGGGCTAGTCCAGTGGATTTTGTGCCAAAACCTCACACCAGTGGTGGTAAAAGAGAGATGAGGTTTTGTGTGGACTACAGGACTCTCAATGCAGTCACCAGGACTGATGCCCATCCAATACCAAGGGCAGATGAGCTTATAGATACTTTGGCCTCAGCCAAGTACCTTAGCACATTTGACTTGACAGCTGGCTACTGGCAAATCAGGCTAGCTGAGAATGCCAAGCCAAAACAGCATTTTCAACCCCTAGTGGGCATTATCAATTTGTGGTAATGCCCTTTGGTCTGAAAAATGCACCTGCCACTTTCCAAAGGTTGGTGAATACAGTTCTCACAGGTATGGAAGCCTTTAGTGCAGCATATTTAGATGATATTGATGTATTTAGCTCCACCTGGGAGGATCACCTGGTCCACCTAAGGAATGTTTTGGATTCTGGAGTGCCTTATAAGCCCCTAGTATTACTATGTACCTAGGGCATAGGTACCTCAGAGGCTGCAGCATGTATTATGCCACCCCTGGGAAGCACTCCAAAATGGCACCACAGGTCTGCTACTGCATCCTGGGTAAGGGTGTGCTTGCACCCCTTACTGTGGTATAGGTTACCTATATCACTACCCTATACAGACACATATAAACCTATAAGCCATTCCTATCGCAGGCCTTGACAATCAGGAAGGCATTGGCTTGGTTTTGTGTGAGAGGGTGCCCAAGCATTAGCTAAGCCCCTCTTCAGCTTTTTAGAAATACTTCCTTATGGCTGTTCTGTGATACAACAAAGCAAGTAGTGAGATGCACCCCGAAATGCATTGGGTCATTTTAATAAAGATGTGGCATGTGGAATCCATCACGCCTCCTACGTTTGGGTTAATGGAATGAGTAAAATGAATTGAATGAAAATCGACAGAAAAAAAGCAATGGAGTAAAATATGGATAAATTGATCAGTAAGGAGTAAGAAACTTTTGATTGATTGGATTCATTCTCAAATTCGGCTGTGCATCGTGAAGTGGCACCGACAGAGGTGTCAATGTGTTCTGTTCTGTTATACAGCCATACTATATACTCTTAAGTGCATTATAACCTTGCGGTAAATGCTAACTTTGGAATGGCTGCATCAAAACATGTCATGTTTGGTGTCAAACACTTTGGAATACTACCCCCCTCGCCAATTCTGGCAGCGGGGGTAGCATTCCACCCTTCTAGAGGGAGAGACATGTTCACACTGGCTAAACCAGGTAGGACTTTCCTGAGCCCTGGCATCACAAAATGGAGGCCTCTACCACAGACACGGGTCTGGCCTCCTGCTGCTGACCGAAACTCTGGCAGGGGGGGCTTGACCAATAGGTTTCCTGTCGAAGGGAGGCGTGACCACCTCCCCAGACAGGCTGATGTGTATTGGGGCTGGGCGGGAGCACTCTCTGGTGCTTTGAAGTCCTGCACTGGGGGCACGTTTGCTATCCCTGTGCATAGCCCAGTTCAAACCGGTTGCAGGGGCTACCTGCCCCTGCTCTGGCATGAAACTGGACAAAGGAAATGGGTGTAACCACCCCTCTTTCCAAGCCCACCCATAGGTGGGGCCTTAGAGTTAGTCCATCCCCTAAACTTGATCTAAGTATAGGAATCCAGTCACTAGGACTTTAGATTACCCTGGACGAAACTCTGCAACATATATCCTGGACCTTCGATGTTCTACTTTAACTAGAAGACTGAAGAAATCTCCCTTGGGGTCAAGGAGTGACTCCCCTACTTGGCAGGCACCAAAGAAGCAACTGACCAGTCTGCATCGCTGAAGCTCCCGCCGGATGCCGAAGTCTTTGCATCACCAGAGGTGAATTTCCAGACTTCCCCTAGGCTACCCTGAGTCCACAGCAAAGCTGAGGCTCGTGGCTATCGTGGGTGACGTGGAACCGTGACCCCTGGGTACCGTAGCCTTTTGCAGCAACACTATCTTCCTGGTCCTCCTCAAAGTTGTGCTTTGGGCTCCGAGTAGCCCCAGCCTTGAGCACTTCCTGCACCAAAAATTGTTGGCCTTCACTCAACGAGTGACGTGGACCAGCTCCAAGTGCGACTGCTTGAGGCTCCTTCGCGATCACTAGCCCATTGGCTAGCAGGTCCCCACAAAGGTAACTCCTTTTCTGCTTGGGCTTTCCTAGTTGCTACAGACGTGCCCTTACTTACCTTTGCTGGGTGAGTCCATCAGACCTTGCTAGTCTGCACCACAGTCCTTTCTCTGATTTCCAGTGACTTGCCGTTACCAAGGCTCGTTTGTTCCAATCTGGTCGCCGATACCGCAGCACTCAACAGACTTTATGGGACAGCCTGAATCTGGCTCGTGGACTTCGTCAACACCTCCTGGACCTCGTGGCGGAAGAGTCAAGACACCTGTCAACTCACCTGAAGCACCCGACATCTTTGGGCATTGGTCCATCCTGCCCTAGGTCACTGGCAAGTGATCCAGACTCTGTCCCCTCTGCTTTCAGGTTCCTTACATACTAGATCCAGGCTTGGATCTCTCCGGACACTTCTCTTCTTCACGGCAGCAGCAGTTTCTTGCAGGCTTCCATTGAAATCGACGACACGACCCGACAACAAAAGACACCTATGCAGCCGGCTTCCCTGGGTGAGGTAACTCGAGCACTCCGGTGCTCTCATGGGTGCTAGCCCTAGAACTGCTTAAGTCCAAAAGGGTTTGGTCCTGACTCGATTAGAAGTGTCCCTAATCTTTAAATTTCCAACCGCGACATTGCCCATAGAAGATAACAGGAACACACTGCATGCAGCCCTTGTGGGCCCCCTGTGTCACTACCTTGGGTGGTTCCTTGGGGTCCCATCGATTCTACAGGCTCTAGGCCTTGTGTCTCGTTCAGTCATGGTACTTATACCACTTTTTTAGTATATGGTTCGATACGCCCCTAGGGCCCAAACGTGTATTTGTACTATTACTGGTGACTGCTATCTTGTAAACAAAGTACTTCGAACTCCAGTCTCATAAAGAGACTAGATGGGTGTGTTTAATCTTAAATACACATATTTTAAATATATACCTGGTGTGGATGTCTTTTCATTTGATCATTCAAGAGATTATAGACTGGTAAAACAAGCTGCTTTACATTCCTTCAAGACTTAGCCTGAAGGCTACTCTCCATAGCTACCACTAGGATAGCTTTCAATAAAGGTTGTCTTTAACCTATCACCATAAGGGGTTGTTTGGACTGATACAAGGTGCCCAATAGAACTAGTGGACAGCATATATCAGGCCACCTTCTCACACCGGGTCCCAGCCAGGCCCCAGTTCCTCCAGTTGTACTGCACCATGATCAGGCAGCCACCCACCACCATTTATCAACCATTGCTGCTTCCCCCTATAAACTCTATAGAGCCTTTCAGCGCTGCATGCTCCTGAGGATGGCGCAAATGGAAGCCAGGATACAGGAGCGGTTTAACCGATTGGAGATGAAGCTCTTAGCCTGTCGCTAGGTCTCTCTTGCCCTTTTTAAAATCTTTTGTTTGGTGGGTGGGACTTGTTGGGGAAAGGGTGGGAATGTGGGACATGTGTAAATCTAGGAGTTTTGGGCATTTTTATTCATGGACATTTGTTTGGACAATTGCTTGGACTTTCTTTACTTTGGACATTGGTTGGGGTTAGGGAGAGGAGTGGGCCAGGTGTTATGGGCTTTCTAGTTCATTTGTTAGGGAAATACAATTTTTATGGTTGTACATATGATTTAAATCTTTTTTGGGGGTTACTCTTTTACTTTGCACTGTTCCCTTTGCCATGCACGCCTACAGCCAGTTGTCAAAATCTGCCGATAATGTAACACACCAACAGATAGTTATGTGGTACCCTCACTTGTCCTACTACTCTCTCCTCCTAGTGCCTGCAGTCTGCAACTATATTAACCCATGGGGACTCAGAGGGGGTTATGGGTGTGTGAATTTCCCTAGTATATAGATTATTGTAGCTCAACAATCCCCCACAATTCTTCCTTTACCTGTGATTAGGGGAAGAGATGGCTGCATGGTTTCCTAAGGTGCCATGGTGGAGGTTGTAGACCATAGCAGCATGCTTGAAAGCACCAGATTCAGAAGCGCGGATCCACTCCCTCCTAGCTGAACTCAAACTGTAGGATGACAAATATTCTTCGCAGGGAACTAATTCAATTGAAATAAAAAACTGAGTTAATGCCATTTTATATGCAAGCTTTGCAAAACAATTGAGAAAGTCACCAGAGGGAGACTAGAGTGCGACTAGTAGTAGTACACAAGAAGAAGACTGTCACATGAGCAAACACGATAAGCAATGCCAAAGTAAAATAAATAATCAGAATGGTGGGCTAGTAAAAGTTACAAAGTGAAGTTGAATTGAGCTATGAAGTGGACAAGTGCAACATTTAGTACTGGAAGCATGATGATGCTGGCAATTATAAATTATGTTCCTCTCGAAAAAATGTAAATATCAAATACTGTGCATGGGTGGGCAATCTAATATATATAATATTGCCAGTGTGGGCTCTACTTAGAGCAGGAGAAGATCCCTGCCTTGAGTTGGTGTTGCTTTTACTACATCCACCTCTCAAGTGTGTGATCAATCAATGGTGAAAATGTAATTTAACCACACTTCAATAATTACACAGCCTAGGGGAAGAGGAATAGGGGTTCGATGAATGGATGGAAAGTGGGATTTGAGGGAAAGGTTTGGCAAAGACAAACACTACACAAGGACAACACATTCACCTTGGCAGCCGACCATCATAAATCATGTTATGGGAGGAAATTGAAATGCATGTATGATGATAAGTACTAGTACAGGTAAACCAAATAAAATTGTCCCTGTGCCCCCAGAGTGACCAAAGTTACATTATGTTCTGTAAGTATTGTACCGAGCTTTGAAAGATATCAAATGAAATTAAAATATCTGTAGGAGTCCAGTAACAAACATAAACAAAACACAAATTGTAATAAACAAATAGAAAAAAGATATTGTATTGCCAAACTGGGAGTTCCATCTGTATTCCTCTAGGACAGTCCATCAATCTTGGGTGCCAGGCGGATGCGGTTTGGTAAGGTTAGTGTGAGTATGTTACATTGTTTTGCCAGTATGGTGCAGGGTAAAAGGCAGGGCCTGTAGAATGAAAAGCAAAAATTATATTGAAGAGTAAAGGAGAAAACAGTTAAACTGCCTAAAAGGAGTGCAACAAGAAGAAAAGACTCAGAGGCAGCATGGCTCAAATGTCTGTCTCAGAAAGTTACCTTAACAACAGGCCCTCCACCCAACCACCACTTAGCTTCTGATTAAACAATTAATTGGAGCCAGGCTGCACTGATCAGTGATCACTTACACACACAGCAACATGGCATTTTCCCATTCAATAGCAGCTCTCACTATAGTCACGCTCATGCCCACGCCCTGAGTCATTCCATCATCCCTGAGCCTCCTTATTCTGACCCTGAGTATTATGTCCAACTGTGTACCAATAGTGTCCCGAGTCATGACTCAAAATGCAATAGATTGACCTGTAGTAGTAAAATTTTGTTATTGAACAACAAGAAGGGAAAGACTGAGTCACTTTTTGTGTAAACTAGATTTGTGTTTGCAAACATTGCATTATCTAAGGGGCTGATCAGGTCTGAGTCTTTGAGGAGTATAAATATAAAGCATAAAACAATAAAAAACAAAGCAGCATGAAGTGTGGACTGTGTGGAGTGGAGTTGGATCTGGTAAAGGAATCTCGCTATCCTATATTTCAAAGGGGAACAAAAAAAATAACCTTCAGATGACAATTTAAAATTATTGATCAGAAGCTAATAGGCCACTAACATTTTGGGAATCTCATATTCAACAATTACACATTAAGCATAACAAACAAATACCCAGTATCACACTGCTTGGCAGCATCTAAATGATCTCATCTCTCCTCTATCTATTCTCAACACATTGAAAATGGCATATCAGAACAACAAGTTCATACATCACAACAAACAACAAAAACTCAGTCTGCAATGCATGCCAGCATTTGCCTGTTCTTCCCGTGTGCTCACCGTGATTGATTGATGGTACATTGCAGAATGCACATCCTCCATTGTAAAGTGTAAATCGAATTATAAATGTCACATGTGGTGAGGGCAGTCCCTTTAGGGTAGGAAAGCATAGATAGTCACGGCCCAGAGTTGGAGGCAGGCACACATTTGTTTGTATTCTCCGTCCAATGTCTGGCTTGAAAGAAATGCCTTTGGTTTGGAGAGCGAGTCTGAAGTCAGACTTCTTCACTGACTGCAAACAGTTGCAACTCCAATGTGGCAATAAAAATGTGTCTTAGAGTAAGTCGGTGGGGATGAATTGGTCAACCTGACAGTAAGACACCCACAAATAATAAAGTAAATATTGTTCCCTAGCTATGTATAAATAAATATATATAAATATAAATATTATCTACTGGCATTCGCCAGTAGATAGTTATAGTGAGGACCTATTTTCCATAGGAAATTCGCAACATTCTATTCCCAATAACTTTGGCGCCGTTTGACGAATCTTCGCAAAATTTACAAAACTCGTGGGGCACTCCTATCTTGAAAGTTTCGGGCTGATTCATCAATCGAGGGCCGAGAAAAAAAGGGGGGTCCCAAAACGTGTTTTCTCCATGCAATTTCCCATAGGAAATTTTAGACACGGCTACAGCCCGAACTGCTGAACGGCATTACACCACATTTGACAAAAAGGTAGTTCTTGGTTCAGAAAGAACCCTTTTTTTTTAAATGGTGTAAATCCGTTCAGTAGTTGCTGAGAAATTCAAAAGTAAAAACACATATATATCTAGGGCCGCGGATCCTCCCGAGCACGAGCTTTATGCTATTTGGCTGTCAACACTCCAAATCAGGAAGTGTTGGCAGCCATCTTGTGCCTCGGTAGAACCAAGGCACAAGAAAACAGAAATAAACCAGCGCAAAACACGAAAAGGGGGCAGGGTAGAAACGCCCTGACCCCCTGGGCCTGCTCAGGGGGTCTCACAAGGAACCCCATGGCCCAAAAAAGCATTTTTATTTGTAAAAAATCGGCGAGATTCGCACACCCAGCACGAATTTAGGCCCATATTTTTTAAAAAACGAAGCGCTGGCTACAGCGCTTAGTTACTATTTAGCCCCCGGGTGGGCCAAGTCCCTGGGGCAATATTTTTATTGTAAGGGGGGGCCCAAAGGGGCCCCCCAGCCCTGGGGACGGCCACCCCGGTGGCTTTTCACAAATAGGGGTGGGGGCTCACAGCCCCCCCAAGCCCCGGGGACCGCCACCGCGGGGCTTTTTGAAAATATTTGCGGGGGGCTCACAGCCCCCCCAGCCCCGGGGACCACCACCCCCAAGGCTTCTAAAATTAATGGGTGGGGGGGCTCAAAGGCCCCACAAGCCCTGGGGACTACATCCCCCGAGGCTTGTGTTTTTAAAATAAATAAATTAATAATAGCCTGTGTGGGGGCTTGAGCCCCCCCACACGCCCCAGGGACCGCCACCTCCCCGGGGCTCTAAATATTAAAATATGGGGGTCCGTTATGGAACCCCATGCCCCAGGGACCACCACTCCCGGAGCTTTGCAAATGTTGGGAGGGGAACCGCACGCCCCCCCATCCCCCCGGAGCCCTGTGATGGCCCTGGGGACCGCCACCCCCAGGGCCGGCTCCACTCTGCAACGCAGCTCTGTCGTGCTTACTGGAGGTACCTAGTGGGCTAGTTTGACCCTAGGAACCATCAGAATTCAAGGGGACTTAATCTCCCAACTTAAAACGCCCACAGGGTGCGTTTACACAGTGGTGAAGGGAGGGGAGGGGGCCTGAGGTGAGGTGTGCAAACACGCCCTGTGGCGCATTTTAAGTTAGGGAAATAATTCCCCTTCAGTCCTGAGGGACCCTGTGGGCCAACTAGCCCACCAGGTGCTTCCAGTAAGCGCCACTGCGCTGCGTTGCAGAGAGGTGGTCCAGGCCTTGCCACTTTTTACACCTCTCTGCAACGCAGCACTGTGGCGCTTACTAAAGGTACCTAGTGGGCTAGTTGGACCCTAGTGACCCTCAGGATTCAAATAGACCTAATCTCCCAACTTAAAATGGCCACAGGGCGTGTTTACAAAGTGGTGAAGGGAGGGGATGGGGCCTGAGGTAAAATGTGAAAACATGCCCTGTGGCACGTTTTAAGTTGGGGAAATAATTCACCTTCAATCCCTGGGGGCCAACTGGTCTACCAGGTGATTCCAGTAAGCGTCACTGCGTTGCAGAGAAGTGTTCCTTTTTACACCTCTCGCAACGCAGCTCTGTGGCGCTAACTGGAGATACCTGGTGGGCTAGTTAGACCCAAGGGACACTCAGGATTCAAGGGGACTTTATCCCCCAAATTAAAACACGTTAGCTCAGACCCCCCCCCCCCTCCCATCACCTGTGTGCAAAAACGCCCTGTGGCCAGTTTTAAGAGGTAGTTTAAATCCCCCTACCCTATTATGTAGTAGGGTCTTACAGAAGAAGCCATGGTAATCACATGGGTACCCCAATGCATAGTGTTCCCTAGTGTATGTAGGTGCTTTAACTGTATTCTAAGTGTCTTTTAGCATAGCACTGGCTCTAGCACTGGTTAGTCAGAGTCGGTTACCACCAGTACCCATCTGAAAAAATTGTAAAAGCTGCACCAAAACACTTATAAGTTCACCTAGGTACTCTCCTTGCAGTACTCTAATCATTCAGTCAGTACCCAGGGACTCATGCAGTGACCCAGGCTATAACACATGCACTGCTACAAACCTCTCTCCACTACACATTGAGTCCTCTAACCACCTACACACTTTTCTTTCACAACTTCAATTACCCAGGCAGTACCTATACACTCCAGCAATGACCCTGTCACTCCCCATGCATTCCTCCAGTCAGACATCCAGCACCATGTACTAATCCAAACACTGGGCCAAAACCCAAACACTTATAAGTTCACCCAGGCACTATCCAAGCAGTACTCTAATCATTCAGTCAGTACCCAAGTACTCGTGCAATGACCCAGGTCTTAACACATGCACTGTTACAAACCCTTGTCCACTATGCATGCAGTCCTCTAACCACCTTCACACTTGTCTTTCACATCTTCAATTACCCAGGCAGTACCTATACACTCCAGCAATCACCCTGTCACCCATGCATTCCCCCAGTCAGCCATAAAGCACCATTTACTAATCCAAACACTGCGCCAAAACCCAAACACTTATAAATTCACCCAGGCACTCTCCTTGCAGTACTCTAATCATTCAGTTAGTACCCAAGTACTCATTCAATGGCCCAGGCTTCTGCAGAGAGACTGCTTCAAACCCCTTTTCACTATGCATGCAGTCCTCTAACCACCTTCACACTTGTCTTTCACACCTTCAATTCCCCAGGCAGTATCCATACACTCCAGCAAACACCCTGTCACTCCCCTTGCACTCCTCCAGTCAGCCATCCAGCACCATGTTCTAATCCAAACATTGCCCCAACACCCAAACACTTATAAATTCACCCAGGCACTCTCATTGCAGTACTCTAATCATTCAGTCACTACCCAAGTACTCATGCAATGCCCCAGGCCTTAACATATACACTGCTACAAACCCCTGTCCACTACACATGCAGTCCTCTAACCACCTACACACTTGTCTTTCACACCTTCAATTACCCAGGCAGTACCTATACACTCCAGCAATCACCCTGTCACTCCCCATGCACTTCTCCAATCAGCCATCCAGAACCATGTACTAATCCATCCACTACGTCAAAACCCAAAGACTTATATATACACCCAGGCACTCTCCTTACAGTACTCTAATCATTCAGCCACTACCCAAGTACTCACGCAAAACTCCAGGCCTTAACACATGCATAGCAGCAAACCTCTGTCCACTTCACATGCAGTCCTTAAACCACCTACACACTTGTCTTTCACACATTCAATTACCCAGGCAGTACCTATACACTCCAGCGTTCACCCTGACACTCCCCATGCACTCCTCCAGTCAGCCATCCAGCAGCATGTACTAATCCAAACACTGCGCCAAAACCCAATCAGTTATAAATTCACCCTGACACTCTCCTTGCAGTACTCTAATCATTGAGTCAGTACCCAAGTACTCATACAATGACCCAGGTCTGAGCATTTAGACTGCTACAAACCCCTATCTACTATGCATGCAGTCCTCTAACCACCTACACACTTGTCTTTCATACTTTTATTTCCCAGGCAGTATCTATACACTCCAATAAACACCTTTTTACTCCCCATGCACTCCTCCAGTCAGCCATCCAGCACACATACTAATCCAAACACTACACCAAAACCCAAACACTTATAAATTCACCCAGACACTCTCCTTGTAGTTCTCTAATCATTCAGTCAGTACCCAAGTAGTCATGCAGCAACCCAGGCCTTAACACATGCACTGCTACAAACCCCTGTCCACTACGCATGCAGTCCTCTAACCACCTACACACTTGTCTTTCACATCTTCAATTCCCCAGGCAGTATCCGTACACTCCAGTAAACACCCTGTCACTCCCCTTGCACTCCTCCAGTGACCCATTCAGCACCATGTACTGATCAATTAACTGCGCCAACACCCAACCACTTATAAATTCACCCAGGCACTCTCCTTGCAGTACTCTAATCATTCAGTCAGTACCCAAGTACCCATGCAGTGACCCAGGCCTTAACACATGCACTGCTACAAACCACTGTCTACTACGCATTCAGTCCTCTAACCACCTACACACTTGTCTTTCACACCTTCAATTCCCCAGGCAGTATCGATACACTTCAGCAAACCCCCTGTCACTCCCCTTGCACTCCCCCAGTGAACCATTCAGCACCATGTACTAATCTATTCACTGTCCCAAAACCCAACCACTTATAAGTTCACCCAGGCACTATCCATACAGTACTCTAATCATTCAGTCAGTACCCAAGTACTTGTGCAATGACGCAGGTCTTAACACATGCACTGTTAGAAACCCTTGTCCACTATGCATGCAGTCCTCTAACCACATTCACACTTGTCTTTCACATCTTCAATTACCCAGGCAGTACCTATACACTCCAGCAATCACCCTGTCACCCATGCATTCCCCCAGTCAGCCATACAGCATCATGTACTAATCCAAATACTGCGCCAAAACCCAAACACTTATAAATTCACCTAGGCACTCTCCTTGCAGTACTCTAATCATTCAGTTAGTACCCAAGTATTCATTCAATGGCCCAGGCCTCTGCACATAGACTGCCTCAAACCCCTATCCACTATGCATGCAGTCCTCTAACCACCTTCGCACTTGTCTTTCACACCTTCAACTACCCAGGCAGTACCTATACACTCCAGCAAACACCCTGTCACTCCCCTTGCACTCCTCCAGTCAGCCATCCAGCACCATGTACTAATCCAAACACTGCGCCAAAACCCAAACACTTATAAATTCACCCATGCACTCTCCTTGCAGTTCTCTAATCATTCAGTCAGTACCCAAGTAATCATGCAGTAACCCAGGACTTAACACATCCACTGCTGCAAATCCCTGTCCACTATGCATGCAGTCCTCTAACCATCTACACACTTCTTTTTCACGCCTTCAATTATTCAGGTAGTACCCATGCACTCGAGCAAACACCCTGTCACTCCCCATGCACTCCTCCAGTCAGCCATCCAGCACCATGTACTAATCCAAACACTTATAAATTCACCCAGGCACTCTCCTTGCAGTTCTCTAATCATTCGGTCAGTACCCAAGTACTCACGCAATGACCTAGGCCTTAACACGTGCACGGCTACAAACCCCTGTCCACTACGTATGCAGTCGTCTAACCACCTAAACACTTGTCTTTCACACCTTCAATTAACCAGGCAGTACCTATACACTCCAGCAATCACCCTGTCACTCCCCTTGCACTCCTCCAGTGACCCATTCAGCACCATGTACTAATCCATTCACTGTGCCAAAACCCAAACACTTATAAATTCACCCAGGCACTCTCCTTGCAGTACTGTAATCATTCAGTCACTACCCAAGTACTCACACAATGACCCAGGCCTTAACACATGCACTGCTGCAAACACCTGTCTACTACGCATGCAGTCTTCTAACCACCTACACACTTGTCTTTCACAACTTCAATTACCCAGGCAGTACATATACACTCCAGCAAACACCCTGTCACTCCCCTTGCACTCCTCCAGTCAGCCATCCAGCATCATGTAATAATCCAAACACTGCGCCAAAACCCAACTACTCATAAATTCATCCAGGCCCTCTCCTTGCAGTACTCTAATCATTCAGTCAGTACCCATGCAGTGACCCAGGCCTTAATACATGCACTGCTACCAACCCTTGTCCTCTACGCATGCAGTGCTCTAACCACCTACACACTTGTCTTTTACAACTTCAATTACCCAGGCAGTACGTATACAGTCCAGCAATCACCCTGTCACTTCCCATGCATTCCTCCAGTCAGCCATCTAGAACCATGTACCTCCAGTACTCGCCAGAGAGCAGCGTTGCAGTGAGGTGTTCAGAGGCAGCTCCGTGGTGCTTACTGGAGGTACCTGGCGGGCGAGTTGGCCTCCAGGAACCCTCAGGATTGAAGAGGAATTAATTCCACAACTTAAAATGCGCCACGAGGCGTGTTGACAGAAATGTCACCTCAGGCCCCGCCCCCTTCCTTCACCATTGTGCAAACACGCCCCCTGGCGAGTTGTAAGTTGGGGACTTAATTCCCCTTCAATACTGAGGGTTCCTGAGGGCCACCTAGCCCACCAGGTACAGCCAGTATGCGCCAGGGAGCTGCGTTGCAGAGAGGTGTTCAAAGGCCACGCCTCTTTGTACACCTCTCAGCAACGCAGCTCTGTGGCGCTTACTGGAGGTACCTAGTGGGCTAGTTTGACCCTAGGGACCCTCAGGATTCAAGGGGACTTAATCTCCCAACTTAAAACGGCCACAGGGCGCGTTTACACAGTGGTGAATGGAGGAGACGGGGCCAGAGGTGACGTGTGCAAACACGCCCTGTGGCGCATTTAAAGTTGGGGAAATAATTCCCCTTCAATCCTGAGGGACCCTGGGGGCCAACTAGCCCACCAGGTGCTTCCAGTAAGCGCCACTGCGCTGCGATGCAGAAAGGTGGTGCAGGCCATGCCCCTTTTTACACCTCTCTGCAACGCAGCTCTGTGGCGCTTACTGGAGGTACCTAGTGGGCTAGTTGGACCCTAGGAACCCTCAGGATTTAAATGGACTTAATCTCCCAACTTAAAACACCCACAGGGTGTTTTTGCACACATGTCATCTCAGGCTCCCCCCCTCCCTTCACCAGTGTGCAAACGCACCCGTGGCGTGTTTTAAGAGGTAGTTTTAATCCCCCTGCTCTATTATGTACTTGGGGCTTACAGAGGAGGTCATGCTAATCACAGGGGTACCCCAATGCATAGTGTTCCCTAGTGTATGTAGGTGTTTTCACTGTATTCTAAGTGTCTTTTAGGATACCACTTGCTCTAGGCCTGGTTAGTCAGAGTCACTTACCACCAGTATCCATCTGAAAAGTTGTGGGCACAGGATGATTTTGCAACAAGGCCTCGTTCTGCTCCCCTCTTGGTTCTTTCTGGACATGTCTTGCTTCTTCCTGCACTTTTCTTCGGTTACAGGCACGTTATAGTTAGGAATTAGCATTTAAAAACCTTGGAAATTCGCTGAAAACCATAGGTTTCAGGCACGTTATAGTTAGGAATTAGCATTTAAAAAACCTTAGAAATTCACTGAAAAAACCATAGGTTTCAGGGGCATTATAGTTAGCTGGACATTTCGCTCGTACAAAACCATTGATATTCCCCCGTAATAGTTAGTTCAGCTAACTATAACTCGCGCGCCCGCAATGCACTGCTGATGACGTCACATATTACATCACTCATGACATGGTCAGTGACATCACTCATGACATCACGGATGACATCTCAAATGACATAACTGATGACATCACTGATGACATCATCCTTGTGATAGAGAGGCAGACCTCCTCTCAACCTAATATAACCTTTGATAAACACATTCAAAAATAGAAACTAAAATTTTCAAAACAATTGACATGCCAATACCAGTTACAACCATCTATTCAGTAATTCCAAGATCTACATACACATCCACTCATTCACCAACAGTCCTAGACAGTCACTCATACATGTACTCACTCATCATATGTACTCATACACCTACACATCCTTTTACACACCGCCACTCATTCATAGTTACTCACACACATAGTCACTCATGCTAATAAAGAATCAAACATCCATTTACTTGCATATACAGTTATACACACACCACCACACTTACTTCTACAGAAACTTACACATACTTAGTCTTTTAGAAACACATACTTATTCATACAGGACCTCTTTCAATCTCTCACTCTCACATATACTCACTTATATACACCAATACTCACATATACTAGTTTAAAATATATGTAGTTACTTAAAAGGACACTATTGAGACAGTCATTCACTCACTAACACACCCATACACACACTCATCCACCCATACAGTCCTACACACATACTGTCTTCAACACATACACACAGTGACACACTCATTCATGCATCTATGCATTAACTAATACCCCCACTGCACCATGCAGACACTCAGACTCTCATACTGATACTCGAAAAATCAAGTAATAACCCATATAGACACTCATGTAGCTACTCACCAACCCATGCAGTCACTTATACACAAAGTGAGAGACTGATACAGATATTTACATATTTAAACATTATTCACTAAACCATGTATTCACTAAGATAAACTTAATTAGTCCGTTATACAATCAATTTTACAAAAAAAATAATCATCCATTTAGACACTTATATACCCATTTATTGTTCCATCGACCTTGAGATATACATATATAAAACATTTAATTTTCAGAAAAACAGACATTCACTGGATGATGTCATCAGTGATTTCATATGAGATGTCATCACTGATGTCATGAGTGATGTCACCGACCATGTTATGAGTGATGTAATATGTGACATCATCAGCAGAGCATTGCGGGCGCGCGAGTTATAGTTAGCTGAACTAACTATAACGGGGGAATTTCAATGGTTTTAATGAGTGAAATGTCCAGCTAAACTATAACACCCCTGAAACCTATGGTTTTTTCAGTGAATATATATATATATAGATGTTTTTGGGGGGGCGTCAACGACAGAAAACCTAGTAGTCAGGGAAGTTGAGCTTGTCCTCAAACTCTGCTGGTTCACCCAAAAATAGGTCATCGAACACACTACTTCCATGACCTGAGTGTCTGTCATCTTCCTCCTGTGGTACTTCTGATATGGTGTAATCTGATGGTGTAAAGTGCTGATTCATTTTGATCATGGTTAATCTCTCCATGTTTTGGTTGAGAGACTAGTCCTTCTCACTGTGACAGCACCAGCAGCACTAAAAACATGCTCAGCGGAGGCTACAGAGCAAGCTAGATAGCGTATTGCTAGATTGCTGAGCACTGGCCATTGGAGCCTCTTCCCATACCAATACACCAATGGGCTTTTGATCAAGGTAGACCTCTTTTGCATCATACAGATAGGCCTGGACCATTTGCTCAATGTTCATTGCCAGTGCTCTGCTTTTCTTGACCTCTTGCCTTTACCTCTGGGCTGGACTTAAGCCCTGCCAATAGAAACTACCCAGTTGCAGATTTGGAGGCTGATGTTCCTGGTCTTAGTGCTCTTGATGGTGTTCTTGCCATTGGTTTTGGCTGCTGTGAGCAAAAAGCACTGCCCTCAAACTCTGAACTTGAGGGCTGCACCACAGGACTTGTGCCCTGGACCCATGGGCCTCTAATTCCCTGCTGTTCTTTTTCTAGCGCAATGCCTTGTTCAACTATTCATGTTTTGTATTTTCTGATACCCACCTCTAAAAATGGAATGAAAGTGGGCAGTAATGGTTTGTACCATTGAACAATAACTGTGGCACACATGTAATGTTTGGGGGACACAATGTTTCTTTCTCAAGCAAAGGATTAAGCTCCCAACCAAGTCATACCCATATTTTTTTCCTCCAAACCGGAGTACATTGCAGACACCTGTTCCTGTAGCATGTGCAACAATGGGATAGCGTGGCCCATGGTACTGTCCTCTTTGTTGACTTACCGTGTGAACACCTCAAAAGGAAGCAGCATCTCTGTCAGGCATTTGAATAGGCACCATTGGTCCATCTCAATGATCAGGCATTTTACAGTTGCATCTCCTCTTTGCATGACATTCATTGCTAGGTCTGTACTGCTCAAATAGTCGTTCAAGCATGTAATAAGTGGATTTCAAGCATGTTTGCGCCTCCTGTATGAGTGCCTTAACAGGCTGAATGACCCTCAGCTGTTTCTGGGCTTTAAATGAATGGCTGAAATGAGTGCAGATTCTTCTGCAGGTGGACAGTAAGGTGCTTACTTGGTCTTCTTTTTTGAGAAAGTCCTGTACAATGATGTTGATGCAGTGCTCCAAACACAGGACCCTGGAATAACCCCATCGGCCATGGCCTTAACTATATTATTGCCATTGTCTATTGCAAGAAATCCAATCTTAAACCCTCTTGGTCGCAGGCATTCAAAGACCTTGTTTTTAAAGTCTTCCAAAATGTTTGCAGCGGTATGGGATTTCTCCATTGTAAACATCGCTACTGTCTAATGCTTCCGAGCAGCATTACAAATCTCAGCAGTGTGAACACCTGCAGATTTTTTCTCTAGCCACCACAAAAGAGATCCTGTGTGCAGTGATGCACATGTAATCAGTCGCTTGACAACTGGTCCACAGTTCTGTTGTCAGGTGGATAGTGTGGACAGCACTCTTCTAAAAAGCTTGTCCAAGCAATTCAAGCACATCATGATGTAGAGCTAGAACAGCAACTCTGGCAAAATAGGATGTAGAGCTAGAACAGCAACTCTGGCAAAATAGGACCTACTGGGAACCTTCCATTTTGGGCAGATGGTGGCCACAAATTCAAGAAAACCCACCCATTCCACAAAAGAAAGAGGAAGGCGGTCCAATGCTTACATTTTAGTCCGCTTCACGTTGTACAAACGTGCCGTTGGGTGGTTGTGTTCATTCTAGGGATGGGCGGAATTTGCGTAGTTGCACTACGCAAAGCTCCGCGAAATGGTAAAAAAACTCCGTGAACACGCAGAGTTCCACGAACACGCGGAATTGCTTGTTCCGCCCGTTCATGATGCTTTTTTCCTGTTCGCGAATGCTGTTTGCATGCTTGGGGGGAAATATCTCGCAAACATGCATTTTGAAAGCACGAACAATCAAAAAATTCCGCAAAGCCGCAGTTTGTGGAATTTTTGGCAAATCCTCAATCTCCGCGGAACGCGAAATTACCCAAATTCTGCAAATTCCACAAGCGGAACGGAATTTACCACCCAGGCCTTGTTCATACTGTCCCTCTGGTCTAAACATTGCAGGAATAGTAGCTTGATTTTTTGTTCTTCTTTCCTGATGCCATTGATGCAGGTGACTTCTTGAGAGCAGGCAGGGGTAAGCTCAATGTGCTTTGCAGCAGGGCAATCACTGTCCTCTGTTGCCTTAGTGTCTCGACCGGTGTCTTGTGCCATTAAAATGTTGCTGATGTGGGCGATACTACTGCACTGATGGGAAGAGGGCTGCTTTGCGTAATGAAGGTGTCTTCCTCTTCTTCACCTTCAACCGTGATCGGATTTGGATTCTTTGCTAAGCCGGCTTTCACCCACTTCACCAACACTTGCAGTTTATTGGCCGCTAAGGTGCGCCTCCCAACAAATTGTATGATGCTTTCTCAAATGGGTTGTTTGTCACCCGGTACCATAGTTTGCACCAAACTTTCCCCGACTAACACTTGCTCCGCATGTCACGATTACTCACCGGACCTCTGCCCCCTCGACATACTTCCTGGAAGACGCAGCCCGTTGGGATCGGGCCGCGAACCAGTTCCGCGAGATGCGGGATAAATGGGGAACTACCGCAGCCGCCACAGAACTACAACTCCCATCAGCCTGTGGGACGGCGACGCGCGCGCACAGGAAGTGACGCAGCGCGAGAACCAGGAAACCATTTAACCCGGCCAGCGAGGAGATACGCTCGCAGATTATCCTGGAGCTGACCTGAACCTCGTAGCAGAACCAACGTGGTGTTCCCCGGGTGCGGTAAGGGTGTCAGTGACACCGCCAAGAGTCCTTTCATGCACACGTTCGTGCTGTCTTCGAACTTGGAAACTGTCTAAACCGAAAATACTCATTAGTGAGACTTTAGTAAATACTTATCCTGCCAGAGTGAGTGCGTGGATGCGCTCAGAAATGCTTCACATTTACCAGGTGGTATGACTTAAATACCACTCTGTGGAACTCATTGTACATCCTTATTTATGCCTTATCAAGAGTCAAAGCTCAACGCCTAATGTTATATGTGACGCCTACTATGTATCCATAATGAATGTGTGTGTTTGTGTCGTCTTCTAGCTGGGTGTATATAGAGTGGCCGCTAGGCTGCAGCATAAGACCTTCTTTCCCCAGTGAGGCCTACCAGCACACCCTTTCTGGTGGGTACATGTTTACGCCCTATGAACAGAAACACAAGTATATTCAGCTGCTACACAAACGGGGGAGTTTATGTGTTGTTTATGTATCAACAGTCGTGCCCTTGGAGTAACGTATACAGACCTGAGGCTTCCCTGAGCACCCCGCATCTAGCTGGCCTTGAAGAGGCTTTGACAAACCTAAATCGCCCTTCTTCTGGCAAAGCTAGATTTGGTTATTTTCCTTTACAGGTAGACCTAATTGTTTATGTGAGACAAGTGGGTGATATTATTGTTTACGGTAAAGAAGTTAGTGCTAACAAACCCTGTGCTTCCTTTACAGATCTCCCTCCCCGCTGTTCCCTTCCTTTCCTGCCCCCCGATTGACCCCCTTAAGCTTCCGTGCCTTCACGGCAACTCGGAATTGAGGTTGTCAATAGGGGGGCCCCCATTGAGCAACGAACCGATCCTGAGAGGCCTACGTGGGACCTGACAGAATAATCTGCCTTAAAATAATATACCTCTCCCGGTCGGTTCATTGTCACCATGACCACCCTAGAAGATGTGTTAGCCACCTTAGTAACTCTCCAACAGGAGATAGCGGATTCCCGAAATGAGGTAGCAGCCTCTAGGGCTGAGACAGCCGCGCTACAGGACTCCGTAAATAGGCTACAGCGGAACCCCTTTGACGCCCATGTAGGGCGTGGAGCGAGCGGTGGTGTGTTCCAGTTTGGAGCCTCCGCTACTCCAACGCCATTAACGGTGGAACTACCCACTCCCATTCCCTTGGCTGCCCCTGAACGTTTTCAGGGAGACGCAAATAAAGTGCAAGTCTTTATGACGCAAATATTGTTGCATTTTTCATGCAAACCAAAAGCCTTTCCTACTAATCAAGCCAGAGTGGCCTTTATGATATCATACCTAACAGGAGAAGCCGCTCAATGGGCTGTGCCTTATGTGCGCAGAGACGACCCCCTGTTATATGACTGGGAGGAGTTCAAGAAGGAATTTGAGACTGTATTTGATTGCCGAGCGGCCTCGTTTACATCAGATAGAGAGCTGCTAGAATTAAGACAAGGGAATAAGGACATAGTTACCTATGTTAACACCTTTCAGAGGCTGGTGGCCGAAACACAGTGGCCTGAGGAAAAGAAAGGGGCGCTCTTCTATCAAGGGTTAAAAGACGATCTCAAGGACGTAATAGCCCAGATAGACCCCCAACCCTCCACGTGCATAGACCTAATCAATCTGGTATTGAGACTAGATTATCGGTTAGGAGAACGGAGAGGGGATAGAAAGAGGGTAGAGAGACCACCCATGCGCTTTGACCGCAACAGGGGCCTAGGCGGTGGGTCGGGAGCTCCCGTAGAACCTATGGACATAGGGACCGTAAGGGCTCCGCTGACACCAGCTGAGAGAGACAATAGACGTAAAGCGGGTCTATGTATGTATTGTGGTAAGAAAGGCCACTTTGTCCGGGAGTGCTTGGCCAAACCAAAAACTGGATTTGGGGTGGCGAAATCACCAGGACACACTACTGAGGAAAGTAAGGGAAACTAATACACTCAGGGACAGCCGAAGGGAACTCCTTGAGTGGTATTTGTGTCCCTTCGTTATCGAAACAGACGGTATACACTCCACAACATATTTTTCTCCCGGTACACCTTAGAACCCCCAAAGGATGGCAACCTATAGACGCCATTATTGATTCAGGAGCCACAGGGCTATTCATGGACCGAGGGGTGGCTTTAAGCTTGGGACTCATGTTAATGGCCAAAGACCATCCCGAGGAGGTTTTGGCGGTGGATGGAAAGAAATTGAGCACGGGTCCCATTGAATACCACACCAAACCTTTGTTAATGCAGTGCGAACATGACCATACCGAGACGGTGCGGTTCAATGTACTCCAGGCTCCTCAATACGGAGTGATACTGGGGCTCCCCTGGTTAAGACTGCATAACCCGGCTATTGATTGGAAGGAAGGCAAGGTGAGGTTTAACGGATCATGGTGCAAGGCTCATTGTATGGGCATTAGTCAGGAAAAAAAGGTAACCCTGCTCTCCTCCTATAGCTTAGCGACGGCCGCGGAAACAGATGTTCAACTTCCCTCTTGCTATGCGGATTATCAGGACGTTTTTTGTGAAACACTGGCAGACACTTTACCCCCACATAGGCCTTACGATTGCCGCATAGATCTGGTACCGGGGGCGTTGATACCCTGTGGACGCTTATATGCATTAACAGAGGCCGAGAACACACACTTGCGGGAATATCTGGACAAGTACCTAGAGAATGGGTTTATCCGTCCCTCAAGATCCCCGGCGGCATCTCCTCTCTTTTTTATCCCTAAAGCCAACGGAGAAAAGAGGGCTTGTATAGACTACCGCGCCCTAAACGATATCACGATAAAAAACAGGTACCCCTTACCATTGATCCCTGTACTTTTAGAACAGGTCAAAACAGCAGTTATATACACTCGGCTTGACTTAAAAGGGGCGTATCACCTTGTGAGGGTAAGAGAGGGGGATGAATGGAAGACTGCCTTTCGTACACGTTATGGTCTGTATGAATATACCGTGATGCCCTTCGGACTGTGCAACGCTCCCGCAGCCTTTCAATACTTCGTGAACGAGGTGTTGCGGGAGTACTTGGACAGATTCATGGTCGCCTACATCGATGACATCCTCATCTACTCTTCATCGGTTGAGGAACATCGGGTGCATGTCTGTCAGGTCTTTGAGGCATTACGAAAAAACAACTTGTATTGCAAACTCAGCAAATGCGAGTTTCATGTGGAAAAGGTGGAGTTCCTGGGGGTAATGCTAACACCCACCGGGCAAGAGATGTCCGATAGAAAGATCTTGGCGGTAAAAAACTGGCCCACACCTGCCAACGTGAGGGAGGTCCAATGTTTCCTTGGATTCGCGAACTTCTATCGCAGGTTTATCCACGGATTCTCTAACATGGTGGCACCCATTACAGCCCTATTACGAAAGAACGTATCGTTTTGCTGGTCTACAGAAGCAGAGAAAGCCTTCCAAAGCTTAAAAGACGCCTTTGTTACCGCTCCGGTGTTGACTCACCCTGACCCCGAGCGTCCCTACATTGTAGAGGCGGACGCCTCTGATGTCACCATAGGAGCTATTCTCTCACAGAGGCATAAGGTCACCGGACAATTACATCCAGTAGCCTATATGTCCAGGAAGCTAAACCCCGCTGAAACCCGGTACACCATAGCTGAGAAAGAACTTTTAGCCATTAAAGAAGCCTTCATGGATTGGAGGCACTGGTTGTTAGGAGCCAAACATGTAGTCACGGTCTACACTGACCATCGCAATTTGCAGTTTATGCGATCCACCCGCATGTTATCTCCTAGACAGTTGCGCTGGATGTTGTTTTTCTCGGAATTTCACTTCATAGTGACGTATCGCCCAGGGACGGAAAACAGAAAGGCCGACGCCTTGTCAAGGCAAACAACCCCCCTAGAACCTAAGATGACAGCGCAGCAGGCGATTTTGGACCCACAAAAGGTCATTGGAGTAATACATACGGATGCCTTCCTACACAAGATAGTCGTAGGAATCAAAACCAGTTACTGGAGAAAATGGTTGAAAGAGCATCCACAATGGAGCCTCCGCCAAGGTCTTCCGATGAAAGGCAACCAATTGCTTATACCAACCCGGTCCTTACGTGAGGAGGTGTGGCAGATGTGTCACTCTACACCCAGCGCTGGCCATAATGGTGTCAGAAAAACACTCGACCGAATATCACGACAATTTTGGTGGCCCTCCGTAGTGAAAGACACCACGGACATGATAAGGCGCTGTGAGACGTGCGCTAAGGCCAAAACAGATCATGGGAAGACGCAAGGTCTACTGCAACCTCTCCCCACACCTATGAAACCATGGGAAACCATATCCATTGATTTTATAGTGGGTCTTCCAAAGGACCAAGGCTGTACCTCCATAGTGGTTGTGGTAGACAGCCTCACCAAGATGGGACATTTTATCGCGTGTGCCAAAGAACCAACTGCAGGGCACTTAGCCAAGTTACTTCTGGTCCACATCATAAGACTTCACGGACTCCCGGCAAATATTGTTTCGGATAGAGGCCCTCAATTTACAGCTAAGTTTTGGAAGGAGTGGTGTAAGGCGTTACACATGAAGTCCTCCAAATCAACTAGCTTCCACCCCCAATCCGATGGGCAAACGGAGCGACTAAACCAGAATCTAAAGCAGTATCTACGATGCTATGTCAAAGACAATTCGGATTCCTGGGTTGAATAGCTCTGTTTGGCCGAAGTGGCATACAATAGCGCCAAGCACCAATCTACACAGTACACACCCTATTTTAGCAACTATGGCTTTCATCCCCGTTTTACTTCCTTGATCCACCCTGTGGTAGGGCCTGAGGTACCAGAAGTCGGTACCCGAACCAAACACATCCGAAGGGTTCTACTGAGCACGTACAAAAACTTGGTGAGAGCAAAAATAACGTACAAAACCATGGCGGATAAGCACCGTAAGCCAAATCCTCCTTATCAGCAAGGTGATGTTGTATGGTTATCCACCAAACACATACGATTTAGGAGATACAGCATATTCAACCCCAGATACATCGGGCCCTACAAGATCAAGAAAGTTATCTCCCCACGGGCTATGATGTTAGCGCTGCCAAAAACGCTTAAAATACATCCGGTGTTTCACGTATCGCTTCTAAAGCCATCCTACACCCCGGTAAAAAAGAAACCGTCTCCTGTCTGGATAGACAACGAGCCGGAGTATGAAGTCCGGGCCATCCTCGACTCCAAAATGCGGGGATCCAAACTCTGGTACCTGGTATCATGGAAAGGATACGGAATGGAAGACAATTCATGGGAACCTGCCACGGGGGTACATGCTCCCCGATGTGTAAAAACCTTCCATGCAAAACATCCCCATAAACCTGGCTCATGACAGAGGTCTCGGGGAGAGGGATGTGCTGTCACGATTACTCACCGGACCTCTGCCCCCTCGACATACTTCCTGGAAGACGCAGCCCGTTGGGATCGGGCCGCGAACCAGTTCCGCGAGATGCGGGATAAATGGGGAACTACCGCAGCCGCCACAGAACTACAACTCCCATCAGCCTGTGGGACGGCGACGCGCGCGCACAGGAAGTGACGCAGCGCGAGAACCAGGAAACCATTTAACCCGGCCAGCGAGGAGATACGCTCGCAGATTATCCTGGAGCTGACCTGAACCTCGTAGCAGAACCAACGTGGTGTTCCCCGGGTGCGGTAAGGGTGTCAGTGACACCGCCAAGAGTCCTTTCATGCACACGTTCGTGCTGTCTTCGAACTTGGAAACTGCCTAAACCGAAAATACTCATTAGTGAGACTTTAGTAAATACTTATCCTGCCAGAGTGAGTGCGTGGATGCGCTCAGAAACGCTTGACATTTACCAGGTGGTATGACTTAAATACCACGCTGTGGAACTCATTGTACATCCTTATTTATGCCTTATCAAGAGTCAAAGCTCAACGCCTAATGTTATATGTGACGCCTACTATGTATCCATGATGAATGTGTGTGTTTGTGTCGTCTTCTAGCTGGGTGTATATAGAGTGGCCGCTAGGCTGCAGCATAAGACCTTCTTTCCCCAGTGAGGCCTACCAGCACACCCTTTCTGGTGGGTACATGTTTACGCCCTATGAACAGAAACACAAGTATATTCAGCTGCTACACAAACGGGGGAGTTTATGTGTTGTTTATGTATCAACAGTCGTGCCCTTGGAGTAACGTATACAGACCTGAGGCTTACCTGAGCACCCCGCATCTAGCTGGCCTTGAAGAGGCTTTGACAAACCTAAATCGCCCTTCTTCTGGCAAAGCTAGATTTGGTTATTTTCCTTTACAGGTAGACCTAATTGTTTATGTGAGACAAGTGGGTGATATTATTGTTTACGGTAAAGAAGTTAGTGCTAACAAACCCTGTGCTTCCTTTACAGATCTCCCTCCCCGCTGTTCCCTTCCTTTCCTGCCCCCCGATTGACCCCCTTAAGCTTCCGTGCCTTCACGGCAACTCGGAATTGAGGTTGTCAATAGGGGGGCCCCCATTGAGCAATGAACCGATCCTGAGAGGCCTACGTGGGACCTGACACCGCATATGGAAATGTTCACCTCCTTCTGGCTAACTGAAAACAAATCCCAAACTGGGGAACTCAACTTTTTAGTGCTGGGACCGATGCCAATGTCAGATGAACTGGCGATAGGTGGGTGTTTTGATGTTTGACTCTCTGCAGTACCAACTTCTACTGAGGTGATTGTGGATGTAGGTCGCTGCAGGACAATGCAAATAGGACAGCTGGCATTGATTGGGTCTGTGGTGCCACTGTCACATCACCCCTGGGAAATTGGGATGGGGTAACGTTGGTTTCCACTGGGGCTGGGTTAACATCCATGAAGACTGGCTCATCGTCATCCTCCTCTTCTACATCTGCCTCCATAACTCTAAGGCTTTCTGGAACCTTCCCTTTCCCTAGCCTCGTCTGAGCTATCTTGCGGCGTGTCTCAATCTCAGATGGACAATCGAATTGGCATCTAGATCATCAGAAGAGGGGCTTAAAGAAGAAAATGATGATGCACCACTAGCACTTCTTTTTCTAGCTTGAGATCTGGAAGACAGTGGATCTTCTTGAGCAGATTGCTCTACTTCCTCAGCATGAAGCTCAATCTCTTGAACTGCTCCTACCTTGGGAGGAACTAATGTTGGCAGTCGTGGATGTTGATCTTGTTGTTGTCCACTTTGCTGAGTTTCCTGCAATAATTGAGTAGTACTTTGCGATAGAGATAAGTCAATGTCTACATCACTGCTCATTGACGTTGCCATATATTATACTGGCTGCTTCTGTGACAGACATGGGCTTGGGCCTAGATTGAGGTGGGTCCACTGATTCGGGAGAACTGCTCCCAGCTTGTTCCCCGGAGGCTGGTGCGGCCGGCACAGTTTTTTGTTTTCCAAAAAACATCTGGGGTGACATGCCAGTGGTGGTGGTGGTAAGCTCCTTCCTCTTCTCACTAACTACTTTCTTGGTAGCAGTTTTAGGCTCAGTAGTGGCACCTTTCTCAAGGGCCATTTTAATGCTGGTAGTTCGAAGTGGCACTTAGGTTCACAAGTTGAAGAGATGTCTGATGTGTGGATCACTCACGCGTCACAACGTGCACACAGGCCTTCTTTCTGGCAGTACTGTGAGTCATGTATTGTTGTCTCTTGTTGTTGCCTTCTTGTCGTGCATCTAAAAGAAAAGAAGCAAGAAGGACATCATTGAAACATGATGTTGTTTCTAAAAAATAGCAGGGGGTTTAAAGTGATGCGGTATGCGATGGCGCCTCTTCGCGTGTACGTAAGTATATAGAGGTCAGCCCGGGACCAGGGTTCAATTCCCGGCTTGGCTGGGTCTTGAGTCCATAAATTGTCCAGGGACTCGATAATTCTCGCTCCAGTGCATACTCGATTCATGGGTTCACACTCTGCGACTCTGGGCAATAGCTTGCTTAATCTCCACAATGGCCCCTCGCGGCGGGATGCCTGGCTTTCACCTTGTGGATGCCCTGCTGGGTTATCTCACAGGGGAATACCAGGACGGGTTCCCTAAGCAAGCGCTTAGAGACCGGTTGGTGATTTGCGCTATATAAATATCTGCACATACATTACATTCACATTTATAGCAATCAAATTTGCACAGTGCTGCAGGTGGGGGGATCACCCTGAACCCCCAAAGAAGACCGAAGTCTAAGAGTTTGTATTACAGATGACCTGTGCACACATAATTTATGTCAACAGTTTGGATTACTGCATGTAACAAATAAACAACTATAACAGTAGTCAAATGGTGTTTTCTTTCTTTGTGGACTTAATCGGTGATCAGATGTCCAGCCATCTGATCACTGATTAAACCACACAGGTCATCTGTAATACCTGACATTGTTTCTGTTCAATTATTAGCAAAAAATATAATTAAGTGTGTGGTCACTGCTGTTACTCCCTTTATTAACAATACAGTGTAAATATATCTACTCATCCGTAAAACGGAAAACCACACCAAAATATACTTTCATGGTGACTGACCACTCAGGAAGACTAAGAGAGAGCAAAAACAACAACAACAACAAACAGATGAACCTGCTTCATGTGCGGCATGTGACGTCACGTCACTCACAACGTGTGATGTGGCACTAACTCTGAAGTAGGTACACCTGACAACGAATGCTGTTGTGCACCTATAGCAGACAT
This sequence comes from Triturus cristatus, assembly GCF_964204655.1. NCBI lineage: Eukaryota > Metazoa > Chordata > Amphibia > Caudata > Salamandridae > Triturus > Triturus cristatus. Next base: position 1,105,550,766 of record NC_140582.1, on the reverse strand, counting down.
GGGGTTGCTTTGATTGAAGCAAGATGTAGTGGGAAATGGTATAAACAAAGAATGTTTTTAATTATATGAAAAAATGTACAAAATAAAAAAAAAAAATTACCAATTAATAACCCTGGGCAGTGAACTCTGCTCCGCTCGCGGAGTTTGCGGAGTTTTCTGCACTCCGCATTAAGCAGAGCTCGCAAAGATTAAAAAAACTCCGTCCCGTATAGTGAGGCAGAGATTTTTCCTCGTTCGCGATGTCCAACATCAAGTTGGCGAGCGCGAGTGTGGAAAATCAACCTCCTGGCGAGATTTCTCAATGTAGGGGGTCAAGTTTCTCATTGCGAGTGGTCGCATGTGCCCACGACTGCTTGCATTGAGAAACTGCCCGTTCGCGTTGAGAAAGCTGCTGCTGAAGTAAAAATCTACTTGAGTGGCAGAAAAGGAAAGCCTGCGCTGTGCATGGTGCAGTTCGCAATGATTGCACAGTGCGGACAAACATCTGGCACTGTGCCACCACCGCGAACTGCATTTTTCTATCATACTCTGCCACTGGCGGAGCTCCGCGTAGTGCGGCAGAGTTTGTTTCCCACTTCGCGGTGTTCTGCATAGCGCAACTCTGCATACTCCGCCCAGGGTTACCAATTACTTAATAAAAATTGTAAATTTCAAATAATTAAACATAAGTGAAGTTATCCTAAAATATATAATAATTAGTTATTACTAAATTGCTATCTCATTGCTCAACCATCCATGCAGCCTATGCCAAAAAGAGCTACATTTGTTTGGATGCACAACATGACTGCCAACCAGTGCCACAGTCTCATCAACATAAACACTGAACAGGAAGGTGTTGATTGGGAACAAGGGGAAGACATGCAGGCCTATAGGGAAAGTACACTGGCTGGATCCACAAAATGTCCACCAGCCACATGGTCACAACAAGAAGATGGAGGCCTAGAACAAAGAATGCATGTTGGCCTATGGCAAAATCACACTAGCTGCCTACACAAAATGGCTGCCAGCCACATGGTCACAACAAGAAGCTGAAGGCCCAAAAGGAAAAATGCATTCAGGCTGATGGCAAAAGCACACTGGCTGCCTACAAAAAATTGCTGCCAACCACTTGGTCAGGTCACAGCAAGAAGCTAGAAGCCTAGAGCAAAGAATGCATGCAGTCCTATGGCAAAAGCACACTGGCTGCCTACACAAAATGGTCACAAGCCACATGGTCACTCACAAGTCACAACAACAACAGCGCACACTGGCCTAGGCCGGGACACTGCGCTGACTATACAAAATGGCCCCTGGCCAGTGGCCAAATGGCATCTGGAACAAAGGCAAATGTTGGCCTATTGCAAAAACACAAACACACACACTAGCCAGACAAAGGAGGCATGGTAAAACAGAGAAAACATAATTAATTCAGCAATGCCAAAAACCCAAATTATTGGGTGTTGGAAAGTGGTTTATTGGTATGGGCAAATGTAGGTATGCCACTGGCAATAAAGCCACTAACACATGATAGGACTCAGCATAGGTCTTAGAAAATTATTCCTATGCTCAACCCTTGGTAACGTGGCTGCAAGCAGACAGGCGTAACTTCAAAGACAGGTATGTAAAGCATTTAAAAACACCATTTCAGTAAATAATTAAGACACAGCACATAATAAAACTCCAACACCAATTTATAAAAATAGGAAATAGTTTTATCTTTAAAATGACACCAAAACTACAAAACTCCAATGTAGGGAACCGGAGATATGAATTTTCAAAGTTTTAATAAAATATAGCACTTAGAAGATTATAGCACCATATTGTGATACCTGCTCGCGATAGACCGGGTCAAAGTCAAAGTTTCAAGCTGACCACGATGGAGCTCTGGGTGGCTACAGCTCAGTTTCTACCTTCACACTTAGAAACTTTTCTGGAGCTTTTTCTCGCGAGGCTCCTCGAATCTCCCAGCCAGTCCGGATCTGGTGAGGGTTCTCTAGCTTGACTTGTGACGTGGTCCTGGTCAACTTCCCTGGAGCGGATTTGGAATATTTCTCAAGATCGCTTCAGCGGGGCAACCCAGGAATCCAGATCGGTATGCGATGGAAGACAGGCGGCTTGGCTCTCGCTGTTGCTTCCGGTCACCTTTTCTACGAACGGTCTCAGAAACTTTTCTGGAGCTTATTCTCACGGGGTCTCTTGATGCTCCACATGTAGCCCCGGTCAATCTCTGGAAGTTGATGGAAATTTTATCGGGACGAACATGGATGGCTTGGCCGGCTTGCGGTTGAAGGCAGGCGGCCTGGCTGGCCAGGTTGAGTCGGTCCCTCCCTGGAGTTTTTTTTTAAAGTTGCTCCAAAGTTCTCCAAACTTCTTGAACTTCTTCCTGGAGTTCCTCAAAGGGTCCCACAGTGTCTCAAACCTACTCCAAGGGCCTGGAAGCTCCAAGATGGTCCTTGAAAGTTGAGGACATCAGTTCCCACAATCCACTGGTACAAAACCCTTACAAATCCACTGATAGGTCTGCAATGTGTAGATTTAGTTGGTGATGTTCCAGTTGAGCTCTTTTAAACTGTAGCTTTCAGGGAGTCCACTCTTTAGTTGTTTTTCAGCAAAATAATCCACAGGGCTGTCGTTTCAGATGGTGCAGCTTTCAGAGGTCAGGCCTTAGAATTCTTTGCACAGTAAAATCTTCTCAATAGGGCACTTCTTGCTTCTATAAGTTTCAAACAGCAGATCTGGAGGGCTCTGCCCCTCTTGTATACTTATTACAAGTTCTCTGGGTCATGCAGGAGGTCAATTCTGACCAATGGGAGCAGGGTAGCTCCTCAAAGTTATGACCATATCCTGTAGAGTGTGGCATTATTTTGGCCCAGAGTGCATCAAATCTTTCAAATCCATAATGGCTGATTTTCCAGCAAGGATGTAAGAGCTGGCTAAACACACCCCCTAGGATGGCTTATTTTCATAGACTCTCCCCCTACAATCTGCACATACCTTCCCTAATCCTGGGTCTGGTGCGAGTCAAAAGTGTAAAGTGAAGCCCATGGTTTATGACTCCCCCTGGCCTGGCATTGCATTCCTATGGAACAGCACACCAACGTCTCAGCAGAGCTGGTTAACCCCAAGTGCTCCTTATCACCTCTTCAAGGCAGCCTGGCGAATCCACTTAACTCTGACCAATCAGGGCAGACCACTGGAAGGCTGAATTTTTACTTATTAACAAGAAAGTCTTATAACGTCCTGTATGTACATTTTAGGAGAAATTCAACAATATAATATCATTGGATTTCTCACTACCATTCTAGGACATTTTTGAAAGGTAGCTCTATCTCCTTCCTATCAGGGGATTTGCAATGGGGAACATGACTTGGGCCACTTTTCTAGCACCAGGGCTTATAAAAACATATTTTATAAGTATTTCCCTACTTTCTATAGCACCCCCACCCCCTGTACAACTAGGGGAGACTTTAGGGGTTCTGAATCTACAGAAAGATGGCATATCCTCCTTCCACAGTGCTCCTAGCATCAAAGTCGAATTTGAGCTGCACTTTAACACAATGTGGGGAGTAAACTGTAAAATTTCACTTAACCCAGGGCATATAAAACTCATTTTATAAGGGTCCTTGTGATAGGGTGACAGACCTACTCTCAGCCTAATATAACCTTTGATACACACACTCAAAAATACAAACTAACATTTTCAAAACAATGCACATCCCAATACCAGTTACCACACACCTATTCAGTGATTCCAAGATCTACACACACATCCACTCATTCACCAACAGTCCTATACAGTCACTCATACATGTATTCACTCATCATATGTACTCATACACCTATACATCCTGTTACACACCACCACTCATCTATAGTTACTCACACACATACTCACACATGCAAACAAAGTATCAAACATCCATTTACTTGCATATACAGTTATACACACACTACCACACTTACTTCTACAGAAACTTACACATACTTACTCTCTTAAACAATCACTTATAGAAACACCTACTTATTTCTACAGCAACTCTTCCAATTTCTCACTCTCACATATACTCACTTATATACACCAATACTCACATATACTAATTTAAAACATATGTAGTTGCTCATAAAGACACTATTGAGACAGTAATTCACTAAAACACTCATACACACTCTCATCCACCTATACAGTCCTGCATACATGCTGTCTTCAATACATACAACCAGTGAGTCACTCATTCATGCATCTATGCACTAAGCAATACCCCCCACCAAACCATACAGACACTCAGACACTCATACTGATACTCAAAAAAACAACTAATAACCCATATAGACACTCATGTAGCTACTCACCAGCCCATGCAGCCACGTATACACAAAGTGAGAGACTGATACAGATATTTACATATTTAAACATTACTCACTATCCCTTGTATTCACTAAAATACACTTAATCAGTCAGTTATACAATCAATAAAAATAGACACTTTTATATACCCATTTATTCTTCCATCGACCTTGAGATATACATATATAAAACATATTTAATTTTCTGAAAAACACATATTCACTGGATGATGTCATCAGTGATGTCATTTGGGATGTCATCAGTGATGTCATGAGTTATGTCACTGACCATGTCATGAGTAATGTAATATGTGATGTCATCAGCAGTGCATTGCGGGCGCGCGAGTTATAGTTAGCTGAACTAACTATAACGGGGGAATTTCAATGGATTTGTACGAGTGAAATGTCCAGCTAACTATAACGCCCCCGAAACCTATGTTTTTTTCAGTGAATTTCTACGGTTTTATAAATGCTAATTTCCAACTATAACGTGCCTGAAACCTATGGTTTTTTCAGTGAATATATATATATATATAAATATATATATATACATATATATTTTTATATATATATATATATAGATACTGAAAAAAGCAAAGGTTAAAGTAACTTTATAGTTAGGTGTGATTAAAGTATATGTTTTTGTTTTTAAAAAAACTTTAGAAATTCACTGAAAAAATTAAGTTAATGTAATAATATACTTAGGTTAATATGTCACAGACACATTAATGTTTTGAACTAAAACAAATCACAGAAATTCACCAATTATAGTTAGCAAAGCTAACTATGCCTTGTGCCACTGCTTATGACCTCACATATTACATCACACATTACATGTTCTACAACATCATTGATTTAATCATTGATGATATTTGAAAGTACATCATTGATGACTACACTGATGACATCATCCAAGCTTCTTTCTTACACATTGGTTTATAAATTGGTATAGCATTAGAGCCAGTGGCTGCTCGCAGAGGTAAGGCTTTGAGACTGTAAGGCAGGGCGGGGCGGGGCATGGCTGGGTGGGGTGGTAGTGGAGTCCGACATACGACTGCAGATATTTATTTATATATTGACATTCACCTTTGCCGTCGTATGTCAGACTCCACTATCAGACCAACCAGCCCAGGCCTTCCTCACTGCCCCAACTCTGCGAGCCGCCACCGATTAGAGCTATGAAAGTAAATGCAAAATAGCTGAGAATAATATGGCCCATAGTTACTGCTATCATACATACAACTCCCATTGGTAAAACAAACTTTTTTGCAACATTGACCCTATACCATACGTGAAGCCACTGCTTAAATTAAAGGGTGTTGGCACGTGCCTCCCTACTCTGGCCTTATTAGGCTCTGGGACCCCATCAGCCCAGGGTTTTTCTTTTATTAAAGGGAAGGGGGTCATGTAACCCCCCTCCCCGATCCTTCTTCTGCCCTGGGGACCCCATTTATTCAGGGGTCACTACTTAGAAAATGGAAGGGGGCAGTCATGCTACCTCTGTTTACAAGCATTGTTAGACCCTTGGGATCCCATCCTCCAGGGCCACTGCCTGAATTAAAGGGAGGAGGGCCCACCTCCCCAAGACTTATTAGGCCCAGAGAATTTTATCCCCAAGGGCTTTTTTTAAAGAAAGATAAGGGGGCTGGGTGGCCCCCACCCCAATCCCTATTATTCCCTGGGGACCTCAGACCTCCAGGGTCTTTTTTAATTAAAGGGGTAGAAGCTGCAAGGCCCCCCTCCACGAGCCTCCATAGGCCCTGGGGACCCCATCCCCCAGGTCAACTACTTAAGGGGGCGCATCAGCCCGCATTCCCTACCTGTACTAAAAGATCAAAAGTCAGCTCCCAGCCAGCAAGAGCATTTTTAAGGCTCTCGTCCACTGGGAGAGACATTCTGTTTGCTCCGTCTTAACGGGAGACTCAAAAATGCTTCTGCCAAGTGGGAGAACACATAGATTTCTCTGCCTGCGCCACTGCAGGCAGGGAGACCACTGTATCCCAGGGTGGGCTCCCCAGGACGTAGCATGTGTTCTGGCCCCAGGGGTTGGAGTCCCTGGGGCCATTAATGACTCAGGGAGGAGGGCACGAGGTCTCCTCCCCATTTACAATACCTTCGGCTCTAGCGATGGGCTTCCCGGGGTCTTTGATGTCTCGGGAGCTGCTCATTCACCTCCCAAATATATATTAATTTGTGCCCTGTAAGGGGACTCCCCGGGGCCTGTAAAGGCTAGTGGAGGGGGCCATGCTCTTAGAGCATCCCCGGCCTCCATGTTTTTTTGCTTTTTTTCACAATCTCACGGGAGTCCAGCAAGATCACTGCAATTTTTGCTGTTTTGAATTTTCTTTTTGGTCGCGGGGGCCCCTCTGGGTCTGGGCAGATATCCCTACACTGCCCCCTTATATGTTTTTTTTAAATCTCAGGATAGAGGACTAAGCCGCAGAATCCTGTAATGGCTGTCAGCAGCATTGTTCTCATGTTGCTCACATCTAATCAGAGTGCTCGCTCCTGCAGGATTATGACTGCCGGGGGAGCAAATTCACCCAAGGAGACAAGCTCCCTGACCGCAGAAGACTCAACTGCGGAGATATCTATACTTTTTTAACCTTAATATCTTGAAAACTTCTAAATGGATTTACACCAAATCAATAAGCTCGATCTGTGGACCAAGATCTAGCTAACTGCAAATTATTGATGTCATTCCGTTCAGCAGTTTTTAAGGTAGCCCGTCTTAAAGAAGCCTTTGAAAAATACATGGGTATTTTGCTTCTAAGGACCCCCCTTTTTTCTCGGCTTTTGATGGATGGATCACCCCAAAAATATATAAATATATATATATATGTGTGTGTGTGTGTGTTTGTATATATTTTCTGGGTGGGGGTTTATGGATGTAAGACTGTTTTTAAAGGTGGATAGGGGCATAGGATGGTATGAAGGGTATTTATACGGTTTAGTGGTGCGTATGGGCATCCTAGGACCGGTTTCGGAGTTTTAAGCCTCATCAGCCAGGATAGCTTGACTCCAGTGGCATGGAGAGCACGCGATCCCTGTGCCACTGGATTCAAGCTATCCTGGCTGATGAGGGGTGAAACCCCGAAACCGGTCCTAGGATGCTTGGTTACTGTCCAGGAAGGAGCTGGCTTGGCAGTTCCTGCTGGACTGTTCCTATAAGGCACAGGGTCAAGACTGATTTGCATATGGCCAGGTCTAAACTGGGATGGCATGGTGAGTAAAAGAATGATGAATTCAACCCAGATCTCTTGACTCGGGGTGAATGCTTTGATTTATTCTGCATTCCGTCCATCAATTGTGTGTCTTTAATTTACTAAAAGTGGCATTTTCAAAATGTAATTTAAAATTTTATTTCACCATAAATTAGGCTTTTAAATAAGGATTACAGAGACACCAAACATCATTTAGTTATTGCTGAAACTCAGTGAGGCAATTGTAATGTTGTCCTATGGGAGAGATAGGACTTGCGGAAATGAAAAACAAATTTTAGATTTTTTTTTGTGTATTTCTTTATTTAAGAATCATACAGATATGCATCTTGAACAGTCAACATCTGCCAACAAAATGCCATAGCTAATAAAAAATAGTAATATGGAAACATGGATGGCTGGTGTTTGCACCTTATAAATATGAAATGATACATAATGAATAGGGGCAGGAAGCGAGGGTGGGGAGGGGCTGGGGAAAAGCTACCAGTCTGTAATATGGGCAGTGAAAATATGTGGTGGGCGGCTTGGGTGACCTCATAGGCCCTGCTTGACAATCAATGTATCATTCCTTTTCTGGTGGGATTAACATCGCACGTAGCACAGTGCAAAACGTGTAGCGTAGCGGGCATTTTTTGCTTGCTCGCTATCCTCAGCTTCAAGTTGGCGACCACGAGCGAGCAAAGTCAATATCCCGGCGAAACTTTTTCCTCATTTGCGATCGGCAACATCAAGTTGCCGATCGCGAACGTGGAAAATAAACCTTCCGGCGAGATTCACAATGCGGGGAGGTCAGGTTTCTCATTACGAGTGGCCGCGTTGAGAAAGCTGCCGCTCGAGTACAAATCTACTTGAGTGGCAGAAAACGACCGCTTGCACTGTGCATGATGCCGTTTGCAATTATTGCACAGTGCGGACAAGCATCCGGCACTGTGCAATCATTGCGAACAGCGTTTCCCTACCGCACTACGCAGTTCGCGTAGCTACGCGTATTGCGAAGTGCACTTCACGTACCTACTCGTAGCGCTACTATGCGAACTACGCCCAGGGTTAGTCATGTGGATGGTGGTGATGCTGGTGGATTTGTAACTGCATTCATTAAGAGGCCATTTGCGCAGAACATAGGATGATATGCGGTCACAGAGAAAGGATGCATTCCGAGGGTAGGGGAAAATGTTCAACTCCACTTTGTCCATTCTTCTTGGCGTGGGGATGTGTAGTTGTTGGAGTATATAGGGACAGAGGGGGGAAAGCAGGGATATGGGGAACAGTGTTGGGGTTGCAATGCTGACTATGAGCATCATTAAGATCCTCTCTGAACTCCTGCTTATGAATGGGGGACCATCGTCTAAGAGTCTGCAGAACAATGTCTCTGTAGTGCCACTTCGTGCTGCCAGTGGGAGGAGGAGGGAGGGTGGGTGAGAGAGAGAGGGTGAGGAGACATAAGGGAGGAAGGGGAAGGGGCAAGGATGGGCCTGGTACAGGGTTATGGGATGGATATAATCACCTACTGGATTATGAAGGGTAGAGGAAAAGGAAATGACAGAAAATGACAGGACAGCTGGTGGTATGTAGTACGTGTGGGAGTGAAAATATAGCGGCAGGCTGTGTGTGTATAACCTGTGAAGGGTGTGCATTGTAGAAGATAGGGGAAGGGAGCAAATAGCTGGGAGCCTGCATCATTATGAGAACACTGCAGGAGGTGGGGATGTAGGGGAGGGACTGCCTCAGTACATCGAGTTACCCTGTATGCTATGGTTTACATGTCAACTGTGGTTGGTGGTGGAAGTGTGGGCATGGGAAGGGTAAGAGGAAGGGGTTCAGAGTCCCCTGCTTTGTGATTGTCCCCGGTGCTCTCCTCTGTATTCAGGAACGGTGCCCACATCTTTAAGAACAGTTCAGGATGGTCCTGCAGGTTGTAGATGACCCATTTGTGTTAGGCGTTGTGGATCATGGCTACAAGCCAGGCCTCCTGTGTTGGTTGCGTCGGCGACCTCCAAATTGTAAGATACATATTTTAGCTGTGACAAGCGCTGTATGAAAGAGATGGTGTTGTGGCTTTGATAACTCTGGTGATTGCCGAGAGTCATGCAGAAGAATAGCAGAGGGGATGAGTGGCAGGTGTAGGGCCTAGAGGTACTCAGGATCTGACCCACTTAAGACCAGAAGGATTGCACTGATGGGCATTCACATATATTATGCAGTGTGTTGCAGTGTGTATTTGTGCACCTCCAACAGTTTGCATGTGAAAGTAGGCCCGCTCTATGCAGTTTCATCTGTGTCCAGTACCAATTGTGCAGGGTTTTGAAAAGACAGAATTTCAGTCGCGTCTTCATGATGCCCCTGTCAAGGGCTTCTAGAGTGTCTGCCCACTCATCCTCTTCATAGGAAACCGATAGCCGTGTTTGCCATTTGGTACAGAGAGCTCGCAACAAAGGTTGCAAGAAAAGATGGGAGGAGAGTATTCCACATAATCCAGACATTACCCTTTTGTGTTTCCCCCATATGTGGAGGTATGATAGCACCAGTGATGTTGACAAGGACCAAGGATGTGTGCCTAGACATTTCCTCATGCAGTGCTGCAGTTAGGTATATCTCAAGATTGCGTCGCCAGTAGGCAAAACTGCTCCCCTAACTGTACGAACATTTTCAAGTCACTGTCATGGAGGAGCTGATCGAGTGTCTGGATGCCCTCTGGCTTCCATTGGGGCCAAGACAGCTTCTGTCCATCTATACATAGGCCAGAAGTGGTGCGCTCGTTGCCAGGCCCTGTGCATGAAGGATAATACCGGGTGGGGTCCTGTGGGCATGTCTCCGTCCCATATAAACAGACAGACCTGCCTTAGCAGACTGTAGGTGCCATTCAATGAGTACCCAGTCCGGCATGTCCTGGGACTCCGGCAGCACATACGCAAGTTGGGAGAGTTGTAGGGCAAGAGCGTAGTGTTTCACCAAGGGAAGGCTCAGTCCTCAGCTGGAATGCATGCTTGCAGCTTTGACGCAGCTAGACAAGGTTTCAAGGAGCCCCACTTGAAGGATTTCCTCCTGGAATCTATTAGGCACAGCGTGGGGAGAGGTACCTTTATGGGCAGCATTCCAAGGGTATAAATAAAGGACGTGAGTGTGACAATGCGCACTGCTTGCACTCTGCCCCACATGGAGTGCCCCAGGACCTTCCACTTCTCTAAATCACGTTGCATCTGAGTGAGCAATGGATTCAGGATGTCTGGGGTCATCCCCACTATACTTTTATTCACCAGAATACCAAGATATTTAGGACGTGAGGGTTGCCAGTGGGAGGGGTATCTATGTATGGCTGTCTTAGTGGTGCAATCCGAGATGGGAAGTGCTTCTCTCTTATCCCAGTTTTTTTTATACCCAGAAAAGGAGGAAAAATCATCAATGATTTGGCACAGAGATGGCAGAGTCCAATGGCGATCCATGAGAGTAAGCAGAACATCATCTGCATGGAGGTAAAGTTTTGAGTCACCGATTGGGAGGCGTATGCCTGTGATGCAAGCCAAATATGTATGGTGGCTGGCAGGGGTACCATGGCCAGTCGAAAGAGAAGTGGGGAAAGGTGCACCCCTGACGTGTTCCTCTGCAAATTGGAAATGGATCCGATATGAAACCCTCGCAATTCACTTGGCCAGTAGGTTTGTCGTATAGCAACTGCACTTGGGTGATGAATTGATCTCCTAGCTAATTCGCATTTGATGTGATTAAATGCCTTTTCCGCGCTGAGCGAAAGTGCCAGTGCATTGGTAGTGAGATCTTTGGCAGACCAGAGCATGTGGGCTAGGGTACCCAGGAGATTTCTAGAGGAACGGCCCGTTACACATCCTACTTGCGTGTGGTGCACTAATGAGGGAAGGACTTTTTGGTGGCAGGATGCCAAAATTCTGGTCAAGATTTTTATATGTCAGTTCAGCAAGGAGATGGGCTTATAGCTGCCACCCAACCGAGGGTCCTTCCTAGGTTTGGGTAAGACAGCGATTACTGCCCTATTAGAGAGGGGGCCCAAAGAGGACGCCTGCTCCGCTTCATGGAATGCTGTCTGCAGTGTGTTAGCCACCTCCTCGCCCGCCCAGCGAATGAATTTTGCTGGAAAACCGTCTTCTCCAGGGGCCTTATGGTAGAGTAATTTGGCTATTGCTAACTCAATCTCTACCCAGCTGAACTCCCCCTCCATTAGCCCCCTGTGCTTGTTCGAGAGGTGAGGAAGATTGGCCTCTTTTAGAAGGTGGACAGCTTGTCCCCTTCAACTGGTTCACGCGGGGTGTAGAGGGACTCATTGAATGAAGCAAATTCATTCATAATGTCCTGGGAGCGAGAGGGAGTTTCCCCTCCTGCTGATGTTATGGCTGGTATGGCCATGGCAGCCTCTCGCTGACTGACCTGTGCCGCCAGTAGCCTCCCTGCCTTTTCTTCCTACATATAGTGCCTCCCTTTCATCCTCTGCAGAGCATACTCTGCTTTGGAGGTGAAGAGGCTGTTTAGGGCTATCCGGGCCTGCTTTAAAGATTTACAATGCTGTAGGGTGGAAAGTGCAGAGTATAGATGGGTATAGGACATAATGTCCTTTTCCAACTCATTCTGTTGAACAACTGCTTTTTTATCGGTTTGTGCTGCGTCTCTCATGAGCTGGCCCCAGATGGTGGCTTTTGCTGTGGCCCAGAGAGTCCTGCCAGAGTCTACGGACCCACGATTTCAGAGAGGTATTCTTTGAGGTGTGTCTGTAGTTGGTATTTACTGTTAGGGGTCCGATAGCGCTGGATATTCATTCGCCTGGGCTTGCGGTCAGGTCTGGCCAGCCCTACTTCCAGTGATAGGAGAACCAGGGAGTGGTTGGAGAGTGCCACCTCCAGTATTTGGGATTTTCGGGTGAGTTGCACCACCATGTGGTAAATGACAAAAATAGCTCAGTCTACGGAGCGTGCCGTGTCTCGGAGACGTAAAGGTACATTCTGTATCTGTGGGGTGACTCAGGCGCCAATGGTCTACCAAACCATTGTCCACTAGCACATCGTCCATCAAGGCCCTGTCTGCTGCACTACCCTTATCGAGGGGTGCCTCTCTTTCCAGAACCGGGTCCCTCACAAGATTCTAGTAACTGCCAATAAGATATTGCGAAGCACCTAGCTCCACCAGAAGATGGTTTAGCTGGAAGAGAAATTATTATTAGGAGCGTAGACCAATCCTTTGCAGATATGGTGGTCCTCTAACCTCAGTTTAGCTAACGAGTATCGTCTGTCTTGGTCTGTCCATGTCTTTATCACTGTAACTGGAAGGGATTTCCGTAGGAGGTTTGCTATGCTACATTTGCGTGGGGGTCCCACGCCTTGGGTATCTCCACCATGCACACTACTCTGGATCACCTTCCCCACCCAATCCCTACGTAACATATCAGATTTCAGAGCATCAAGGTGCATCTCCTGCAGCAGTGCCACATCAATTCGTTTGGATTGTAGGTAAGAGAGTATTTTTCTCCATTTGATACAATGCGTAAGGCCATGTACGTTCCCGGTTATAGCACATAGGGGTAAGTGGCGTACCATCAATCAATCAATCAGGGGTTTGTTAAGTGCGCTACTCTCCTGTGAGGGTCTCAAGGCACTGAGGCCAGGGGGAAGGGTTTTGCAGTTACCGTTAGCCGAAGAGCCAGGTCTTGAGGGCCTTCCTAAAGGAGTTCGGGGAGGAGGCAAGTCTGATGTCTCCCGGGAGCTCGTTCCAGGGTTTGGCCACAATGTGAAAGAAGGCGTTGATCTGTCAGTTCATGGTGAGGAGAGTCGAGTACGATGAGTAGGGCGGTCTCTGTGCTGTGGTTGCTTCGGAATCCGGATTGGGACGGGTCGAGAATGGCATTGTCTTTGATGAATCGTGTCAGTTGCTTGTTGACTGTTTTCTCTGCAACGTTGTCTGCGAAGGGGAGGAGCAAGATGAGCCGGTAGTTGTTGATGTCGGTGGGGTCAGCTGTCGGTTTCTTGAGCAGGGGCCTGACTTTTGCGCGATTCCGGTCATCTGGGAAGGTGCCTGTTTTGAGGATGGTGTTGATGGTGGGTTGTAGTTCGGGTGCAATGGTGGTGGCGGCTCTGTGGTAGATGTGTGGTGGCAGGGGTCAGTGGGGGCCCCTGAGTGGATGCCTTTCATGGTTGAAGTGGTGTCTTCAACTTTGATTGGCATCCAGGTGGAGATGGTGGGCTGGCCGGTGCATCTGGGGGGCGGGGGTTGGTGAATTCCTGGATGACAGTGGCGTTGGTGGAGTTGGTGAGGATTTTGGTGTGGGTGAAGGTCCTCTTGGTGGCTCTGATTTGGTTATAGTAGTCGATCATGGCATCCTTGTAGGTGGCGTGCTTTTTGGGTGTCTTGGTGTTTCTCCAGTTCTTCTTCAGGTGTCTGCAGGTGCGTCTGGCTTTTTGGAGGTCAGTGGTGAACCAGGCGGCTTTCCCAGGGCGCTGTTTGTCGGGGTTGTATGGCAGGGCAAGCTCGTCTGCACATTTGGATATCCAGGTGTGGAGCTTTCTGGCTGCGATGTTGGCGTTGGATGCCGAAGCGTGGTTGTTACGGTTGAGGGCGGAGTTGAGTTGGTCATCCATGAGCTTGCTCCAGTTCTTTTGTGGAGGGAGTAGGGCTGGTTTGGGTGGCTTGGTTTTGTCGATGGTGAAATGTATGCAGTAGGGGTCGGTCCATGGCGGAAGTGAACGTTGTTACTTGCTGCGAAGATGGGGTCAAGGGTGTGTCCTGCCCTGTGGGTCGGTGAGGAGACGAGTTGCTTGAGTCTGATGTTTGCGAGGTTGTTACAGAGGGTGGTGGAGTTGGGGTCGCTGGCGTTGCTGAGGTGGAAGTTCAGGTCTCCGATGAGTATGTAGTTCATTGTGGTGATGGCGGGGGCCGGGGGGTCTGTAGATGAGGGTTCCCCAGAGCGTGGAGTTGGGGCTGGTCTGGATCTGAAAGTGCAGGTGTTCAGCAGAGGAGAGGGTTTCACTGGAGGTGGTGAGCCAGAGGGTGTTCTTGTGGGCGATGGGAAGACCCCCCCCTTGGTGGTTGGGGCGGTCCTTCTTTTGGATCTTGTATCTGTCCGGGATGGCGGTGTTGATGTCGGGTGCGGAGGACCCATTGCTCCAGGGCTGTGTGAAGAAGGCAATGTCGGGCAAGAAGGAGTCCTGCAGATTCCAGATCTCCACGGCGTGTTGTTGTATGGAGCGCACGTAGAGGTGGATGCATCCTAGGGTGTTTCTGAAGTTGGTTTCTGCTGTGTTGAAGGTCGGGTGGTGGTGAAGGTCTGGCGGCAGTGGAGGCAAGAGAACTGTCTGTGGGTCGTGTTAGGCATGGCCTGTTGACAGTTGCTGAGTCTTCTGGATTTGAGTGTGTGGAGAGGGGCTTTGTTGTAACGGTGGGTGGGACGAGATGCAGGGTCCCTGGCGCTGGTCGCGGTCGGGTCGCAGACACGTGCTGAAGGGCCTGCCTTTGGCACAGCAGCCGCCAATAGGTAGGGGAGGGAGGAGGGACGAGAGGCTGGGAGGCGGGAGAGGGGGCTGTCCAGGGGGGAGAGGCCGCAGGGGCAGCAGCGGCAGAGTGGAGGCAGGCAGACAAAAAAAGAACAGTGGTAGGAATCAATTTAAAACCAATAACAGTAACAGATAACAAAAGACCAAATTACATAGACACTAACCAGTGGGCCGAAGCTGTAAATACAGGAAAGCGAAAAAAATAATTACAGGGCGGGTGATGGCAGGCACGGGCAGCAGCCTAAGGGTCTGGGATCAGGAGCCCGAGCAGTAGACAGCACTGCTGAGCTGCAGGGAGAGAGTGGACCTAGACCAGGGTCAGAGGTCTACTCACGCTCCCCCACAGTCGCTGCCACTAAGTAGGGGAGGGGGGAGGTACAAGTGGCTGGGAGGCAGGAACGGAGGCTGTCCAGGGGGGAAGGGACTGCAGGGGCAGCAGCAGCTGAGCAGAGGCAGGCATAAAAAAATGGAACAGTGGTGGGAATCAATTTGAAACTAAGAACAATAACAGATAACAAAAGACCAAATTACATAGACACTAACCAGTGGGGCAAAGCAGTAAATACAGAAAAGCAGAACAAATAATTATGGGGCGGCTGATGGCAGGCAACAGGCGGGGGCAGCAGCCTCAAACCTCTCAGATGGAGGTCGGGTTCTGGGATCAGGAGCTAGAGCAGGAGACGGCATTGTGGATCTGCAGGGAGAGAGTGGACCTAGACAGGGGTCAGAGGTCTACTCGCGCTCCCCAGCAGTGGCCGCCATTAAGTAGGAGAGGGGGGAGGGACAAGAGACTGGGAGGCGGAAGCAGGGGCTGTTCGGGGGGGAGGGACCGCAGGGGCAGCAGTCACGGAGTGGAGGCAGGCAGAAAAAAAATGGAACAGTGGTGCGAATCAATTTAAAACCAATAACAATAACAGAGAACAAAAGATCAAATTACATAGACACTAACCAGTGGGGCGAAGCAGTTAAAACAGGAATGCAGAAGAAATAATTACGGGGCGGCTGATGGCAGGCAGCAGGTGGGAGCAGCAGCCTTGAACCTCCCAGGAGGAGTTCAGGGTCTGGGATCAGGAGCCGTTGCAGGAGACGGCACTGCGGAGCTGCAGGGAGAGAGTGGACCTAGACCGGGGTGTGAGTTAGAGTTGGTGTGAGTTAGAGTTGGACAAGGAGTAATAGGGTCCCACTAACCTATATCAGAGGTTAAATGGAAAGGGGTAGCTGCAAAATACTATGCAGCACCAGGAAAACTGGACTTCCTACCGCGGGTCTAAATGCTCTGGCTCACCACCCCAAGAGTGGAGTCCACCGGGAGGACAAGGCATTGCTCAGGGCGGGATCACGAACATAACGGAATGGGGTAGACTTAGGGGGCAGTGTTGGCAAGTGAAGAAAGGGTTCAAAGGGCAACCACTAATGGCTTTGTGGCACTAAGGGCGTTTATAGAAGAGTATCAGAGTCAAAACAGGGTTTGGGGAGAAAAGATGTGAGCCTATAGCAGGCTAAGCACAAATACTGGTGGCAGTTACAGGTGAGAACAATAAGAACCGTGATAGCATCATCAATAGATAACTTATACAACTTAAACAATTACACAGATGACCAATACAGTGTAAGCGATAATCAGCTGTCTGATGTCTGCCAGCAGTCTCGGTCCATGCAGGTAACAGCGGTGGGACGTGTAACGGGGGATTCCAAGGGATGATGCAGAGGGAAAATTAAATAAATAATTAATTTTCCCTCGGAATCGACCCTCGGAATCCCTCCTTCCAAGGCCCCATTGCTGTTACCTGCACGGACTGCAGCTGTCTGGCAGCCATCTCTCTTTCCTTGCGGATACCCATTCATTGGATTATCTCTAGCCTGGGGGCCTCACCTAGGTCCCCTCCTCCCTCAATCTGCATCCATAGTGGGCTTCATAGTAGAGCGGTATTTGTCCTTCTGCTGTTCATGTGTGAAGGCAGCCACGGTATATAGGGTAGAAGCCTTGTCCTCATGGGTGTAGGTTGTCCTCTCATGTTCTCTTCCATGATTACGTGTTAGGTGTCCATGTCCTGCAATCCTCTGGTGTCCAGGAACTGGCGTAGATCTTCTGGGTCATAGAAATCCTTGGAGTCATCATCTCTAGTAATGCGGAAGCGGGTAGGCTCAAAAAGACCTTATTTGATGTTCATTGGGTGTGATCTTGGTCTCAGGGAGAGGAATGCCTTGCGGCGATCGTTGGTCTCTCTGGGAAAATCTGCAGCCAATCAGATGCTATGATGCTTGTAAGTGAACGGTCCTTGGATGCGTGCTGCGGCCAGCATCTACCTCGTTTGATCATGGCATAGGAAATAGGCAATGAGGGTAAATGGGTGTGCATTAGCGTCCTTGCATGGGGGCTAATGCAGGTGGCATGCTGTATCTCCAGAGGAGGGTCAAAGGTAACGCCTATAAGCTTCAGAAGGGTATCACTCATAAATGCTCTGGCATTTGAATCCTCAATTGCCTCCAGGAAGCCAAAAATGTGGGCATTGTCTCTCCTGCTGCGGTCCTCTAAGTCAATCAGTTTGCAACGGAGGAAGAGAAGGTCCCTGCATTGTGTCGAGGTGGCCGTCCACCACCGTTAGCCTTCAGTCCAGTACTTCTGCTCGTGCATGAAACCCCACGATATCCACTCATCGATTTTGCCTCCTCCACTACCTCAGTGATAGTGGAGTTCATTCCTTCCAGCTGTCAGCTGATGCCGGAGATTTCCTGCAAGATGCAGTCCATGGTCTCACCTGTTGCAGAGGCTGGTGGGGGTGTAGAGGACCTGCTCGTAGAAGGGGTGTCACCCTTTGTGGCCATGTTGCGTGGCTCCATGAGTGCTTCCGTAAATAGAATTTGCTGGGAGGTCTAACTCCTGTGCTTGTTGGTGGACATTCGCTCCTTTTCACAGGATGGTGCCCTAGGCTGGTGTGGCAAGTTGCTTGGTGGTTGCAGAGCACAACCAATGGCACCTCAATAATGGACCAGTGAGTGCAGTGTCTAGTGTGGTTGCACGAAGCGGCCCGTATGCATGGAAGGGTGCACGTCCTGTCACAGTTTTGTTGCAAGAAGTCCCTTAATTCACCACTGCACGGACTCAGGAGTGTCCTTTAAGTCCAATTTGCTGCCTGGACTTTTAAATAAGAGGGGGGTTCTCAGAGACTCATGGGGAAACTCTGGAGACACTAGTTGAGAGGTCCTCCTGGTCAGTTCTTTAACATGCTGCTTTGTCCACACTGGTTCTGCATGAAGGGCAGGCCAGGAAAAGGAATGGGGCAGATAACACTGTGTTCTCTCAGAGGACCAGCATCGCGTAGGAGTCAGCTGCTCCTAGACGTCCCAGGAATGAGTCTGTAGGGCCGTCTGGGGTTTATGTGGACCCACTTTGCTTGTATGTAGGTACACCAGTAAAGAGTGGCCGGCTTGTCAATGCTCATCTAAGCGTGGTGTATGAGCAGTTGCAATGATTTGGTGATTAGAGGGGGAGCACCACATGCGACCCGCTCTCATTGGGTTCGCTGCCTGGTCTCACCTCCATGTGCCCTAGCACCTAACAGGGGGGAAGACCCACCGCATGCTATGTTAGCCCCTGGTCATTCCTCATCTTCCGCAGTAACTTGTGAATCCTGGTGGAGAGGGTGTTCCGGTGGGTAGTCCCTGGAGGCTCGATTCACCAAAGCGACGTGTGGGTCCTTGAGCTGCCAGGAGTGCGGCACAAGGGGATATTGAGGCTGGTGTACTGCAGCCTGGAGGGGGAACAGGAACGGTTTGTTTTCTGAGGAGCACTGCCCCCTCTGTTGCCGTGTCGCGCCCCTCCAGCAGGGATCGGAAAGGGTTCTCGGATTCTCGGAGTCGGGCGTGCCTGGTGGGGAGCCAAAAGGTTACAGTCCAATGCTCGCATATCAGGGAAGGTACTGGGTTGGGAGAGGTACCAAGAGTCTCTCACTGGGAGCCTTGGAGGAGGTTGCTCCCGTTGTGTCCACAGGCCAGCTGCAAACCTTGAGTGCCCACCCAACGTAGTGTGGGAGACAGGCCTGGAGGTTCCGCATGAAGGGCAGGCCAGGAATAAGGAATGGGGCAGATAACACTGTGTTCTCTCAGAGGACCAGCATCGCGTAGGAGTCAGCCGGTTCAAGACGTCCCAGAAATGACGCTGTAGGGCCGTCTGGGGTTTATGCGGACCCACTTTGCTTGTATGTAGTTATGCCAGTAAAGAGTGGCCGGCTCCTCAATGCTCATCTAAGCGTGGTGTATGGGCAGTTGCAATGATTAGGTGATTAGAGGGGGAGCACCACGTGCACCCGCTCTCATTGGGTTCGCTGCCTGGTCTCACCTCCACGTGCCCCAGCACCAAACAGGGGGGGAAGACCCACCGCATGCTATGTTACCCCCTGGTCATTCCTCACCTTCCGCTGTAACTTGTGAATCCTGGTGGAGAGGGTGTTCCGATGGGTAGTCCCTGGAGGCTCGGTTCACCGAAGCGACGTGTGGGTCCTTGAGCTGCCAGGAGTGCGGCACAAGGGGATATTGAGGCTGGTGTACTGCAGCCTGGAGGGGTGACAGGAACGCTTTGTTTTCTGAGGATCGCTGCCCCCTCTGTTGCCGTGTCGCCCCCTCCAGCAGGCATCGGAGAGGGTTCTCGGATTCTTGGAGTCGGGCCTGCCTGGTGGGGAGCTGAAAGGTTACAGTCCAGTGCTCACTCATCGGGGAAGGTACTGGGTTGGGAAAGGTACCAAGAGTCTCTCACTTGGAGCCTTGGAGGAGGATGCTCCCGGTGTGTCCACAGGCCAGCTGCAAACCTCGATTGCCCACCCAACGTAGCGTGGGAGACAGGCCCGGAGAAGTGGAGCAATGTGCGGTCGGTGGGGTCGAGTATCAAAGCAAGAGCCGAGGCTTCAGTCACGCCTCTAGGCCCTGCGCTTCCACCTCATCACCAGGGGGTTTCCGCTTCGGTCCATTGTGTGCCATCTTCTGACCCTGATCTGAGACGGCCCGGGGATCTGGTCAGCGTAAGGTTGGCATATAATCTGCCCCAGCTGCCTCTGGAAGGCCGTGGTGTCTGACCGGAGCCTGTCCCTGGGCGGAGCTCTCAATTCAGGCAGGCATCTTCTTTCATGGCCAGACCACCAAATTTAGTATTTTTCCACTTCCAGGACATGTACAACTTAAAAGTAAGTGTCCTACTTTTTCACTACATTGCATCCAGCCGTCTGGGATGTCCAGGGCCTAATAACACAAAAAGTGTGACAAAAATTACTGTTAGATAATTGTGATCCGCCACAAAACATACTTTGGTCCCTCTCACCACCAACTCACAAATGAGGTCAAACACATATTGTTAAGAAAAATCTTGAGCCCCCTGTTATCGACTGTCTCAGCTCCTCATGTACCCTGGACTATAAAAGAGAACTTCCTTATCTACGGTGTGATGTTTGATGATTCTGTTTCTGGATTACCTTTTATACTTGTAAAGGTTAGACAGCCGTTCACCATGGAAACTAGGTGCATGCTAACAACCATGTTATTTACAGCACTTAGAACTGCAGAAACGCAGTATGGAGTATTGTGCAGAAACAAGAGTTTATTATTATGTAAGAAGGAAGATATTTAATAGGTAGACTCACATGGTAAGTAATACATCAGGTCCATTGGATGCATCTCATTTGTCTAAAGTGTATGTACCACTTGATGGTTAACGACTGTACAAAAAGACTTTGCTTCTGAAGATGTGCAAGCAGTGATCTGGTTGAGAGTTTTATCTTATCAACAAAATAAATATTCTAGAAAACACATGAGATATCTGTATGTAATATTCAAATCATATAGTACTTCATTAACACGTAAAAATATACATTTTATTAAATGGCATATTTCTGGCTCGGAAATGGTGCAGTTCGCACAGGTCTATGATCCTGCAGTGACATTATACAAGATTATATCACACTCAGACCACAGCCCCTGTCAATTGTATATTGCTTAGAAGTAGTATTTTTTTTACAATTGAAATACACTTCTGAATATGTTTTGCCCTCAGCTTTTTATAGGTACCCTCACCTGGACGTGACAGCTTCAGGGTTCAGAATCTCACCCCTCACAACAAAAATGATGAAATCAGCACAAGTTATCTGGCTCCTTCTACTTGGGATTCAAGGTGAGAACTGATTATATTCCGATGTAAGCAGCTGAGAGATAGGATTGCCACTATGCCTCTGGTTGTTTCTTGACATGAGCTTACATTTCATGTCAATTGATTTGCTTCTTGATTCTTTTGAATTGTTGTTAGTTATTCATATAGGTGTCATTAGATGTCACCATACCTAAGGAATAATTACTCCGAATTACAGTTCTTGAATGAATCCCTTGTAGGTATCATTCCCTTTGTTAATTTTATGTCAGGCATATAATTTCAATACCGTTCTGAAACGTCTTTCTGTGCCTAAGTGCTGCCGGAGAGAATGTGTCTTTTGAGTGCTTTCGCCTTGTTTTTTCCTCATCGCCTCTCCCGCCTGTTTTTCACACCTCCTGCCTGGTCCCTCCCAGTGCCTCCCAGCACCTCTCCCTCTCTCCTCCCAGGACCTCCTTAATGGAGGATGCAGCACTGCCCCATTAAGCAGGCCCCAGGCCCAGCTCTCCCCGTGCTGCTGCACCGCTTTCGCTCCGGTCTTCTTCCTGCTCCCCCCATTTGTTGAGTGCCTTCCCCTTAATTTTCCGTTGTTTTCACTGCTTGCTCCTTGCTTTCCCACCCATTTTTAGGTCTCGCGTTAGCAGCGCATGCGCTGCGAGACCTAAAGTAATCTCTATGTTGGCTGAAAGTCCGTGGAATTTCTCCTGCCCCTTGTGATTTGTTTAACTCTGGCATTGCTGCTGTTATCTTTGTTTCTGTTGGCTGATGATCTGATGCATCACTTCCGTTTCTATGGGAAGCAGCACCGACCAACTACTGTTTTATTGCGCTGTCTGGCTTTGTTAGTTTTGTTTAGGAACTACTTGTTTTAAACGTGTTCGCCCGACTTGCTCCAAGAGTGCCATTGTTAACAGTGCTGTTCTTATCTGGACTGTTACTGTAGATTGCTGCTTCTTCACTCCGTCCTTAGTGGTAGTTAAAGCCTGAGAACTCGTGTTTTCATTTTTTACTTTAAACTTGTTTCACCCAACTTGTTTATTTTTAAGCAGGATCTGAATTCCCTCCCACCATTCCTTTGCTCTCCTCAACCACTCCCCGCCACTCATCTCGTGCTTTCGCACGTCTTAAACAGAACCATCTGCTCGTGAGTCGGAATGCTGGCATGGTAGCCCAGCCCCCCTCCTAGCGCTGCCTGATTTAAAATAGCACCAAGGCACGTAATCCGCACATATTTCAGCTGCTTGGTGTGAAGTTCTTCAAAGGCAGCTTGTAACCCGAGCTGCCCTCTGCCTTCGCAGAATGCGTGTTGCAGTGAGAGAAGAGCCCGCAGGGGATTTTTAGCACTAGGTGCTCCGGCAAAGGAAAGGAAACTGAACTCGGAGCTAGGGTTGCCAGCCGGTCCCCCCTGCTCCGAAATGAGCTCTCTTCCGGCACCACATTAAATGTCGCAGACCTGTCCCTCATGTGCGACGTGTTCTTCGTGTTCCGGTACCTAGCGATATTAGCCGAACTGACCTCCTCGTCAGGGGTAGTAAGCGGTATCTAATTACCAAATGTAGGTATACATTCGAACAACAGGGTGCAAATTCCCGCTCCTCCACGTGACTACATTGTGTGATTCTGGGCATCATTTAATCCTCACTGTCTAGCCTCGTCCTCTATATCTTTTCAAAGGGGGCTTCTTAGAACCAGACTGGGCAGGGGCGTAACACAGGCCCCCTGCAGCCCCCGCGTTGCCCCTCAGCGCACTGTGACCGTGACAATCATCATGTATAAACATTTTCATTTATTGCAGCCACGCGTCCGGGATGGTGGATTAAAGTAGAAGTATGTAATACAGGCCCCGGTTCTGCAGGTGTGAGAGTGCGAGAGCAGTGTCCAGAAAGAAAGAAGATAGTGGTAGCGTCCGTCTGCCCACCGAACCCCCCACCCCACCCCATTCGTTCAGCAGCCCATTAGGGGTAAACGTTAATTAGACGAGGCTGCTCATTTTGAGCTGGTAATTGATTTAAATAGGTTGCTCGTTTGAAGCAGGAGGAAAGCCTTGTGATTAGTTGGTACTTCGGTTTTTTGTCATCTGCATCTTTCAATTGCTTGTGCATTGTAGCATACAACGCAGGGGCCCTGTGCTCTGAAAAAAAAGGTATAGAAAATAATTACAGTAAGTGCGAATTGCGCAGCAAAAACACGAAATGGAGGTTCAAATGCGGAATCCTGATTCCTGCAATGCGTAACCTGTCCCAGTGCCTTTCCTCTCTTTCTGATGAGCAGGGGGAAGGTTTGATTCTGAAACTCTGCCTCGGAGAACGCTTCATGAAATACATGTTGGTGCTGATTTCATTACAAGATAGGAACTTGTTTGTCTGTGCCACTTTAGTTTACCGGTGGGCCCCTTTCAAAAGTACATCCTTGACACCGCAAGAAATAATCATCGTAGAGCGCTCCATTGTTTTATGAAATCGGTTTTGGTTTAGTGAACTGAACAACTACTGTTTTAGCATTTCTGCTTCCTAAAGCCATTTCTTTTTTTCATTTTGTTTTCCTTTCTGTTGATCCGAAGTCAAGGAAATTTTATGTGTCACCAGGCTGCTCCATTAAGTAGTTACGTTATTTTTTGTATTTCTCAATCGATTGTTCCTTTTCCCATGCATATATGAAGAGTCATTTTCGACTGCATTGGCCATTTTAGGAGCATTGGGGGGATTTCTGCCCACTGCAAGGGTTTGGATTCCCCGGAAACATTGCAAATATTTTAGCACTTCTATCAAAATTAAATATTCCAGGTTGAACGCACACATAGACTGAATCATTGCAAAGCCGATAAGTCTGAGGCTGGCTGACAGTTTTTTGGCTTTGGCAGTGCTTGTTTTCTTGTACTATGTTTTTGGGGTAATAAAAAACAAGCATTTGCAATGCAATAGGTCTCGCAATTGCGAGATTTAGAGCTATTGGCATTGTAAATGACAAGGTCTTTTATTTATGTTTTAAAAACCAAAACATAAATAAAAGCAATTGTCAATTACAATGCCAATAGCTCAAAATCGCGTAAATGCGAGACCTATTGCATTGCAAATGCTTGTTTTGAGTGCCTTCTCCTTGCTTTTCCCTCATTTTCACTGCTTTCTCCTCACTTTTTACCCTGTTTTTATGAGTGCCTTCTCCTTCCTTTGTCCTAATTTTCACTGCTTTCCCTTCTCTCGTCCCCCTTTTTTGAGTGCCTGCTCCTTGTTTCCTCCTCGTCTCTGTTGCTTCCATCTTGCTTCTTCCCCTGCTTTTTGAGAGCCGCCTCCCTGCGTTTCCCCAGTTTTCACTGCTTTCTCATGCTTCCCCCCATTTTTTTGAGAGCCTTCTCTCTGCTTTCCCCTTGTATTCACTGATTTCTCCTTGCTTTTCCTCCTGTTTTAAAGTACCTTCTCTGTCTTTTACCTCCTTTTCACTGTATTCTCTTCACTCCCTTCCTTGCTTTTCCTTTGTTTCTCACTGCCTTCTCTTGCTTTTTCCTCTTGTTTTCAGAGCCTTCTCCTTGATTTTCCCTCGTATTCAAAACTCTCTCCTTGCTTTTCCCCCTGTATTTTGTGCCGTCCCCTTTCTTTTCCCTCATTTTTCAATGCTTTCTCCTTTCCCTAGTTTTTTTGAGTGCCTTCTCCTTGCTTTTCACTTGTGTTCACTGCTTTCTCCTTTTTTTCTCATTACAACTGATCACCACAAAGCAGTAAGCAACTCCTGTGCCTTGAGATCCTCATGGGTGATTTGCCGCTCTTTATAAATCCTGATTGATTGATTGACCCACATTTCAAAATACTTGACGGCCTTTT
Organism: Triturus cristatus; assembly: GCF_964204655.1. Lineage (NCBI taxonomy): Eukaryota > Metazoa > Chordata > Amphibia > Caudata > Salamandridae > Triturus > Triturus cristatus. Next base: position 1,105,525,772 of record NC_140582.1, on the reverse strand, counting down.
TAGGAGAGAACGTCTCCCTGTAGTCTACCTTCAGTTCAGATACTGTTTTCTTGAGTACAGTAGTTCCAACAGAAACCTGGTAGAGCTCCAATATGTATCTCATGTAAAGCAAATGGGCCATCTGGGGCCTCAAACCGGTTCACTGCCATTAGATCTGGAACTGACTTTAATTAAGAAGTCAGTAATGTTCAAACAGAGGATGAAACAGATAACTACTGCCTGGTGTGTCTAAGCTCACCTCCGATTTTCATCGCAGCGACTCATCACAAATCAAACGTGAGCCCATTTAATTTACTCCTCCTTTCAGTGTGTGTTTCCTGTGAAAAGTGCACAGTGTTAACCAAATTACATTTATATTCTGAGAACTGAAAAATCTGCCCTATGTTTCTGTGAATTTCTAGGGGATCTGAATTTACTGAAACGTGCCTACTGCTGAAACAAATGAAAGATAAAAGGCATTTCTAATGAAAATGAACTATTGAAATTCATGTGCAAGTGCCAGGAAGATATGGTTTCTTCTGTATCAGGTTGCCATATACAACTTATAAACGTTTCTTAATTAGATATTTTTACCAAGAAACACATTATAAAAGAAGTGCTTTAATCAGAAAGCCTCTAGGATTCATGAAGGGTAACTCTTGGAAATGGTCCTTTCTGCAGGGTCACCCCTAGACTTTTTGCCTTTTCCCTCCACTGTTTTACTGAATTCCGTTTTGTTGGTTTTAGGACTCTGGCACTTTACCAATGCTAATCAGTGCAAAAATATGTGTGTTCCCTGCTTAAAATGTGGTATAATTGGCTTATCCGTTATTGGCATATTCAATTTAATTATAAGCCCCTAGTAAAGTGCACTGCATCTGCACAGGGCCTGTAAATTAAATGCTACCAGTGGGTCCGCAAAACTGATTTTGTCACTCACTTAAGTAGCCCTTTAAACATGTCTCAGGCCAGCCACTGCAGAGCCTGTATGGGCAGTTTTAAACTGCCATTTGTGGAAATGAGCCTTTTTAGAGGCCCACCGGTGCAGGGGTTCACCCTTATCTGTCAACTGGTTCTTAAACCAACAAAGAAGAGAATGGCACGGAAGCTATAATATAAAAAAAATAAGTTTATTAACCTCTCATGAGTGGAACTATGTCAATACAATACCCTCAGGCCACTAATAGGAGGTAGTCCATAGAATACAGAAACCAATGGCCTTTTATACCCTATTTGTTGCATAGTCAGCATTGAGACTCAAAGGGGAGGTAAAGGCATACACAAGAATAGTTATTGACTAACATGGGCATACAGAAATTGCTTGGTCAACACAGTGGGAGGGGAGATATTACTGCTTATGTCGGATGCAATAGCCTGACAGTTCACTCTAAGACAGGTGCATTCTAGCAGCTACAGGCCTTTCTGAGCATGCGCAGTGCTCTGGCTCAGTACTGAAGGAGTTAACTATAGTTGATGAATCAAGTGAAATAGAAAAGCAGGCAACAGTGAGGACATAAGAAGCACATGGCTAACACATGGCTAACTAAAATGGATGCCACAAACAAAATGGCTTCAGCTTATGCTAACAGTATTTTCTGCGATTTCCACAATTTCGACCTGGTAAAATATTTTTTTATCACATATGAGCAACTGCTGTCGCATGAGTTGCCTACCAGTTCTCATGCATTGCCTAAAGAGCAAGAAAAACGATGTGCCAGGTCCCTAGGTGATAAGATGTTGTCCCTTGTCAGACCTCGGGGTGATGATGTATCCAAAGCTATTGGATTGGATGCCTCACTCACTTATCATGACATGCTTCATCATAGGCATCTATGGTACTACCAGGGCAGACTCTACCAAAGATGTAATGGGACTTCTTATATAAAGCAAAAGCTGGTCATGCAGGGAACCAGATGAGTGATCATAAAAATACCTGCAGGTATACCCAAACTATATGTTTATTTAGAGGGTACCTAGGGTATAGATAGAAACTTGAAAATTCGGGGTTATACTGACTATAATTCGTTCAGCCGTACCACATTTAAAAGTGCCAACATGTTTCGGCCCGCGCTGTGAGCCCATGTGGGTCCGGGGCCTTTGTCAGTGCTAAGTTTCTATTGAGTGTCACTGCGTTGTGTGAGGTGCACAAATTACATGCTATGTCCTTCTTTAGCGTTTCTACTTGAAGTTTCTTATTTTGCTGTATGCGGATCACGTAGTTGGTGCCGTCTTGTAGTCACACTTTCATCAAAGATCGAGCACCACCGAGTACCTAGGTATCTCACAGTGACTGCTGCCGCAGCTTTGATGAAAGTGTGAAATCAATACGCTTCTTGATTGGAAGCCAGTAAAGAAGATTAAGTGATGATGATATTGATTGATGTTTGGGGATACCTTGGAGAAGGCGCGAAGCAGCATTCTGTAAGATTTGAGTTTTTGACGAGGCACTTTTTGGGTATATTGATGAAGAAAGCATTACTGTAGTCAATCTTGGAAAGTACTAAGGCTGAATACACGGTTTTCTGCTGTTTGGCAGGAATAAAAGGATTTTTTTCTGAGAAGTTTCAGGGTGTAGAAAGTTGCAGATGTGATAGCAATGACCTGGCCTAGATTTTTCACCTTGTTGGCTTGTGTGGGGGATGGTCCAAGTTCCTGCGACCACCACAGTGGGGACCAGAATGTTTTTTTTCTCCTTAAAGTAGGATCTCTGTTTTACTGGAGTTGAGTTTTAGGAAATGTGACGATATCCATTTATTGACATGAAGCAGGCAGTTCCAAAAGTGAGTGGCTGTGTCAAAGGGATCGCTGGCCACTGATATAATGATTTGGGTGCCATCGGTATAGGACACTACCGAGAACCCAAAGGACTGGATCAGACTGGCAAGAGGAGTATTGTATATGTTAAAAAAGGGAGGGCTCAACGACAAGCCCTGCGGAGACTAGAAGGTAAGTTGAAAGTGGGAGAGTTAAAATCTTCAAACTATTCTCAGTCTGTGAGGAAGGATTTCAGCAGTGAAAAAGTTTGCCCCTTAATCCCAATGGAAGCGAGAGGGTCCATGAGAATGTTATGGCTGACAGTGTCAAATGCTGCAGAGAGGTCTGAAAGGACAAAAGCCGTATTGCCTCCTGCATCCACAGCTTCCCTAATTTGCTCAGAAGCTGTAATCAGTGCAAGTTCAGAACTGTGATGATCTGAAAATGAGCTGAGTGTGACCAAGAAGACCCTGATTCTCAATGAATGATGTGAGTTCTGCATTCATTGCTTTTTCAACAATTCTGGCAGGAAATGGCAAGCGAGAGATGGGTCAGTAATTATTTTGCTCAGCACTATCTAGGTTTGACTTTTCCAAGAGAGGCAAAACTGATGCCAGTTTCCATTTAGTAGGAAAAATGACCGTGCAAAACATCTGAGTGAAGATGACAGAAAGGTACTCTGAGATGATTTCGGATGCTTGATGAATGATTTTAGGGGGACATGGGTTGACTGGAGAGCCCGATTTACTTTGGGCAAGAAAATTCAATAGTTGTGCTGGGGAAAGAGGTGAGAACGCAGATAGTGTATGAGAGTTGTCTGTACTGCAAGGTATGTGGGGGGGAGACCCTTCCTGCAGAATCAGTGGCAGACTTCAAAGGAGTAGTTGCGGAATGCAGAATTGTATTCCCTAGATGGGTGGCTGCCGCCAGGAGAGGACCGGAGGAATAACTTCCAGCAAAAAGGTTGTAGATTGCTTCTGACTTATCTTTGAAGAAAGAGGCTAGGGAATTGCAGAAGGATTGACTGGTACTAGTGTTTATATGTTCCGGGGACTCGATAAACATTTTTACTATAGCAACATTTCTTTAGATGAGTATTTAGAACCCTCAGTTTTGCTAGTGGAGAACTGCGTTTTTTCTTTAGTAATACGAGCTTTGTAAACTACTAAAGATTGTCTATAGAATTCTGTTTCTATGGAGCAGTACCTGAGTCATAGTCTTCTTTCCAGCATTAGACAGGTCTGCTTCTGTAATCTAAGAGACTCTGAAAATCAAGGCTCAGAGGTTGACCTTCTATGGTTGGTATTAGGCTTGACTGTTGCCATATGATTGAGGACTGAGTTAATCCAATGGTGATAGCAGTCAGTGGCCTCATCGAGGTCTTTTTGGGGTAGAGGGCCGTTTCATATCATAGAGGATCCTAAGGCTGCGGAGGAGATGGTATGCCAGGGATGCAATAACTTTGAAGATTTAGGCCTGACACGGGCAGGAACGTCTGTGAGGGGTGTATGAGAGGAAATAGCTGCCGGATGGTATGACCACACAAATGGAAGAAAGAGAATGATTTGAAGAAAGGCGTTATCAGAAAATAGTTCAGCTAGCAGATGACCTGCCTTGTAGGTTGCCCTATTTACCAGTTGGACCATGATATCTTTAAGTAGGGCACCATCTTGGTTTTGGACATCTTCTAGGTGTATATTGGAGTAGCCCAGGATAGTGTAATCGGAGGAAATTACTATAGTGTCTGAAAGTTGTTCCATGGCATGAAAAGAAGATGTCTTCGGGCTCGATATATAAGAAGACATTGAAGGAGGGATTTCTTGATTTTATAGGATAGTGCTTCTAGCTCTCTCAAGCTGCTATGACCAATAAAGGTGGATTTAAACGTGCTGCAATAAATATTGGCTAAATCATCACCTTTGTTTCCAAGCGATCCTGTCTAAAAATGGACTAACTTGCAGGAGTTGCAGTGGGCAATTTCGGGCCGAAGGCCGCTTCTGCCCAGGACTCAGTATTAAAGGCGATATCAATGGATTGTGTTTGAAGAAAGTCAGCAAACTCAAGCACATGCCTGATAAGGGAATGAGCATTAATCAAGGCACAACAAACAAGGCCTCATTGGGGAGTAAGTAGGGGATGACGTTCTTTGATGTGGTAGAGTCTCTAATCTTCAAGTTAGAGAGGGTAAACCCACAGCAGGAGCAGGTATGAGACTTGTGAAGGGAGTGAAGGAAGGACAAAAAATTGGTCCTGGGCAGCGCTTACCTGGGAAGTTCATGGTAGGCAGCTGGTCTCTGGAGTACTGTATCAAGGCACTAGGCAATGGGTAACATGGCCTTTAAGCCCTTGGAAAGATGGAGCTACCAATGCGCAAGCGGACCCAGGCACCTTCAGAACTGCGCTACAACTAACGTGTGTACAAGGAAATAAACAGGGTCAGCGTGCAGTTACCTACTGTGAGACTCACACATTGTGAGTAATTAAAAATAGAAATTTTCGCATCGCAAAATGAAATGGTCGTACATGTGGCCCTTAGACTGTTGATTCACGCTTCAGATCAGGGTATGTCAACTTTCTGTTCCCACCTGCCACACCAAAAGGGGACACCCGTCTGGTGGCTTACTAGTTTGGGTCTGAAACTGTCAATGCTTGACATTCCCTCCGATGACATATTAGGCATCACGGTCACTGGGGGGAATTACTGCCCACTTTACATTTATAATATTTTCAACTGTGGAATGAGAGGGTGTGGCGTAATGTAGACAATTCAGCAATTGGCTGCAGATAGGAATCTTTTTGATACCAGGAAAATATTATTGTTGTAGGTGCTTTCAACACCCCATTTGAGACCATGGATAGTAGTAACACCTCTCTAGCCAACACGGAAGATAATGCCTGGGGCATCCTTCTCCTAAATGCCACACATGCAAACCGTTGGACTAATGCAGCCTATCGGCTATTAGCCTTCGCACTGTTACATGGGTTGAGGGTATTCAATGGTTGTACCCCTTGTGACCGAATTGCAGCAGACACTTTGAATCGCCCTGGTAACTTCAGCAGAGTTGACTACATACTGATCGCTCTCTCTTTCTGGACTATGGTTGCTAACATGAAGGTATTACCGAGGATAGATAGCGATCATAATGCACTACAGTTCCTTGAGTGACATGCTGAAGCCGTTCATGAGCACCCCCCTCTCTCTTACCACCGACCTACTTCCAACTAATAATTGCATCAGGGTGAAATAGGCTAGAGTTGCAGTCCAGCTAGACCTTCTGGCCAAAATGAATTGGGCACTGACTAATGCTGTTTCTGACTACACAACCTCTCCCTATTTTATGGAAAATATTCAGAAACCCCTCTGGTGAATGAAAACCTGTTTAACACGTTAGGCAAATGTTTCACTTGATATAATGCACGTACTAAAAAAAAAAAAACCTGGATACATCAGGCAGAATAAAGATTGCAGAAACACAAAACTGAATTTAGGCCAGGCCCTCAAGAGAGGCGATGGTATGGACATTAGAAATAGCAGGAAACTATATCCTAGATCTGCCCAGTAAAAAGCCCAGCAAAGGCTGGGATGCTGTGATCCTGCTGCTTTATGGGGTATATATAAAAAGCGCAGGGCACAATAATATATTGGTATCTCTTCTTTTTCTTTATTACTAGAACGTCTCTGCCACATATAAAGTCCACAAAATAAAATTCTATCTCTCTCTTCATTGTAGGTCCAGACTCTGGAACATCCCTGCCCGTCCCTCAGGAGAGAATTAAGGCAAAATCAGGTAAGTTTTTCATATTTTAAATGGGCCAAAACCATCACCTTCATCGTACACTACTGTGCATTGTTTTGAAAGTGCATGATTTGTGAAATCATTCCTGGAAGAGGGATATTTGCAGAAAGTCCATTTTCGCCTTAAGGTATGGGGGGGTTTAAGGCATTTAGAGAGTACTGTGTGCTTGGGTATAACATAGGTTATAGTCCCTAGGTGAGGAGAGAAAGGATATACAAATGGCACCAAACAAACCAGACAATACAAAGCCAAAACAATATCTGACGTTAACCGCAATTCGAGTGACCTCTGGTCTCAAGTCCTTTTGTACTACTCTCTCGTCTTCCCCACGTCCTGACCCTGTCTCAGGCCTGCATAAGCCACGCTCCAGCACACTCCTCCTGGAGTGTGGGTAGGACAACTGGCCTGCCAATGGGGTTCTTGATTGGGAATGAGTACTCAGTTTTTCTGTGTACCGTCATCTGCTACTTCGGAGATGCTGGACCATCCCACCTTTTCTCCGTACCCTGCTTGGGTCAGCGCCTGTCTCCCATTGCTCTTCCGGTTCTTTCCTCTTTGGCGTCTCATACAGGTTCCTTCCACATCGACCACACTCTATTTCTATCAGACCTTGGGAACTAGTCCATATCCACAAATAAGCTAACCAATTTGATCCTGAGAGTGATGGACATTCCGTGCAGCTGGAAAGCAGCAGAGATTGTGCCTAAATATGAAAAATGCTTAAGAGATTCCTTCTGAATTGCAGACATATCAGTCTCATTGATGTAATTCAGAAGGTGTTTTGTAGACAGATCTTGCACCAGCTTGATAACTGGATAGAGGAGCATAGAGCTCTGTCATACTGGCAAGTGGTGTTTAGAAACCAGATAAGCACAATTGATCAGGTTTTCAGGTTCATGGTTATTAACAGAAAGACTGTCAGAAAAATCCCACCTTTATCTTGTATTCATGGACCTAAAGTCTGAGTCCGATCTGGTACCGCACTGCAAGAAATGGGAGGTCTTGAAAAACAGCAAGATCCCTCATGATATCCTAGATATCCTCATCCGTCTACATCAAGAAAACTCTGCCCAAGTTCGATGAGAACCCAAGGGGAAATTAATTGAGCGGATAGGAGTTCACAAAGGCACCCATCCTGAATTCATATTCGCCCCAACATTGTTTTTGTTGTATTTTAAATGATGTGGCTGCCTACCTGGAGGAGAGTGAGACTCTTGCAAAAAAAATATTTTCTTAGAGCCTTGGTGGGCCTTCCTATATGCCCCCCTCTGCTACCCATAGCCCATCAAGCTCAGTTGAGACCACTACTATATAGGCGCGGATGTTTATTTCAAAGCTTTTAAAGAAATTGTTGCATTGGACCAATCCCAAAAGGTCAAGTGGCTATGCAACCTAAAAGACACACTGACCAAGCTTGGTTTTGGGGACTACTGGACTGACAAGACACATTCTCCTCAACTTACAAGGATAGCACTCAAAGAGGCCTTTTTGGAGTGCAAGTGGGAACAGGAGGTCAGGAGTGTGAACCTCTGCTCTCTTTCCAGTAACTTCATTGACATTAAACCTCAAACCAAATTTGAGCCTGTTCTCGATTACCTGCTCACGCCCACCGCCAGGCACTTGTATCTCTAGTTAAAAATGGCACACTGCCCATGTTTTCTTTCTCGTGTAGAGGTAAATGTAATGTGGGTAGAGGTGTCATGTGCCCAGTATGCCTCCAGGCGTAGGAATTAATACCACGCCCTAGCTATTTCAGCCCTGGCTATGCCCGTACTAGAAAAAGTTGGATCCTTCCCATATGCAGGCAGCTTGGGTGCAGACAGCACTACTGGTGCTTAGGTTCCTCCACACTGAGATCAAGGAATCAGTCATTTGTGCTGTTTCCAGAAACATTCAGTGGAGTTTGTGCATTAGAACAAAAACTTTGGACCAGCCACAATACACTGTCTGGCACATACAGGGCATTTCTTCAAGCCTCTCCTTTCTTGAACAAGCACATGTCACGTCATCCCAGGGAAATTGTGGGCATGTATTGTTTTGTTAAGTTATGTACCTGCCTGCTTCACTGTGGACCCAATCTGTGTTATTTTGTGCACCATGTATTATTTATTTCCAATTTCTATGTTTCCACTGGAACTCCTTTTAAATGATTTTTTATGACCTTTGTTATATGTCTAGATTCTGAGTGTATCAATTGTTGTTGTGTTGTATTGTTTTATGTGCTTGTATGCTTGTGTAAACTGAATAAAGTTGACATAATTTTTATTTATTTTGAAGGTTTTATATAGGGCGAACATGACCCTTGCGTGTATCAGAGCGCTTTACAAGAGAGGTAGTTAAACAAAGGAGACAATGTACAAGAGAAACATAGTATTTCGAAATTAAGTCTTATGTTCCAGCTGGTTGCTCTAAGAGTCCGCATCAATATTTAAGTAAATTTCGACATGAGCACAGATTTGACTTCTTTTTTTGAAGTAGGTAGTTGAGGGGTTAAGTCTGGTTTCTGGGGGTAGTGCATTCCAAATCCTTGGAGCAATACCGGAGAAAGCGCAGTTATATGTTTTCTTCTTGGCAAATCTTTGAGGCTTTAGAAGAAGGTTGCTGGTGCTCCTGGATGATCTGTTTCCACACGAAAGCTCCAGTTTCTGGGCCAGATAACTCGGTGTGTTGTGATGGATGGCTTTATGCGTCATGCAGGCGATTTTTAATTGAATTCTTGCTTCGAAGGGTAGCCATTTGAGCACTTTAAAGTCATAATAACATGTATTAACTCAAAGAAAGAGCTTATCTCATGTTCTATAACTAGTCAATGAGGCAAAGTATGCACTTCTTATTTTACCCATAATCAGTCTAAATAATCAAGCTAATAGTATATTTAATGTCTAGGACATAGGTTAGAGTTAAATACAGATTAGAAGAATTTCAGCAAATGTTGTGGAGTTATCTAAGGTATGCTTTATAGATAAAATTCACTATAAACAATTGCTACATCCCACCGATCACAGTGGGCGGTTGGTGGGGGTGGGTGTGGAGGTAAGTATTTTATGAGAAAGTGGAGCTGCTATGGCAATAACTTGTGAAGGCCCTTCACACATATAGGTTTTAGTTTTGAATATGGAATTGACTGAATCTAGTATAAAATCAATAGCTTCTTGTTGAATTCCTATTAAGAAATCAAGAGTGTAGGACTTGGCCCTTTTTAGCTAGTCCCTAAACGGTTTGCTTTCCCCCTGGACCTTTTTTCTGACATTGTGTTGCCAAGTTAGATGCTTTGGACACTTTGCCACTGCTAAACAGTGCCAAAGTGTAAGTTTTCCCTGTATAAAGTAATGGTAATTGGTTGTCCATGATTGGTATGTTTGCCTTATTAGTAAAGTCCCTAGTAAAGTGCACTATGTGTGCCAGGGCTGTTAATGCAAATGCTACTAGTGGGCCTGTAGCACTATTTGTGCCACCCACACAAGTAGCCTTAAAAAGGGAACTCAGTCCTGCCATTGCAGGGCCTGCGCGCAGTTTGTGAAACTGCCATGTTGTTCTGTCAAGTGCACTCACTTGCCAGACCTTACCCTTTCCTTTCTGTGCACCTCAGACACCCCTATGGTAGGTCTGGGGTACCCCCTGGGCACGGTGTAGTGCATGTGAAAGGTATGACATGTACTAAGGTATGTGTCATGTCCTGACTGTGAAATAATCTCCATTTCATTTTTCACTGTGGAATGGCCATCTTGCCCATAGGACAGAATGGGAAGGCGGCTGGGTGGTATGTTTTCCAGCCTATCTTCCCAAAGGCTAAAGATGGAAAGGTGAAGTTTAGTATACCTGAACTCACAATGTAATAACACATCTTTTTATGTAGGTGGTTTTTACATTGTGTGTTCAGAAGCCACTCTTTTAGAAGTGGCTGCGTTTTTGTGCTCTGACATTTCTGTATGTCTCTGCCTGGCTGTGGATTGACTGTCTGGATTTGAAAGCGATAGGATCTGGGGAATGTCTTGACCCATGGGAGGAGGTGAGACAGCGACAGGCTGACCTGCATCTAGAGTGTATGGGGAGGAGAAGGCCCTAGAGGTGAAGAGGCCTGGGTTGCTGCTATAAAACAATTGGGTCTCCTGCTGAGTGATTGAGAATCCAGACCCCCCACTAATCAAAGGAAGAAAGGTGTCACTGGGAGGCAGGCACCCAGAACTGGTTTTAACAGGGGTCAGTGCCCCCTGAAGCACAAAGACTGCAAAGCCATTGAGGGGTATAACTATGAGAGCTGAAGCCCCTAAACTTTGGAGAATGGCTTGATCAAGTGTGAACAAGACTAAGCCTGGGCAAAGCAGTACGCTACGCTCGCGTAGTTTGCGAAGTTTGCGCTACTTCACGAATTGCACGTAGCACAGTGCAAACATGCGTAGCGTTGCGTAGTGCAGCAGTCATTTTTTGCTTGTTCACGGTCCTCAACGTCAAGTTGACGACCGCGAGCAAGCAAAATGGCATCCCGGCGAGACTTTTTCCTCATTCGCGATCAGCAACATCAAGTTGGCGATGGCGAGCGGCGAGATTCTCAACACGAAGAGGTCAGGTTTCTCATTGCGAGGGGTTGCGTATGCTCGCGACCGCTTGCGATGAGAAACTACCAGTCCGCATTAAGAAAGCTGCAGCTCGAGTAAAAATCTACTCGAGGGGCAGAAAACTAAAGCTCGCACTGTGCAAGATGCCGATTTCAATGATTGCACAGTGCCGGTTGCTTGTCTGCACTGTGCAATCATTGAAAACAACATCTTGCACAGTGCGAACATGTTACTACGCAGTTCGCGGAGTGCTACGCGTAGCTCGCGTAGTGCGAAGTGCACTTTGCGTAGCTTCGCGTAGTGCTACTTCGCGAACTACGCCCAGGGTTAAACAAGACTGGAGCTACTTTGTGGTCAAGAGGACCTTTGCCAAGGAAGAAACAACTGAAAAGACTGAAGGATAGGACTGCTCTTGCTGTGCGATCTGGGGCTGTGCTGCAGTTTGCTGTTTCAACCAAGGAAAGGCTAAAGGGATTTTGTTGTATGCTGTGTCCCCCTGCTTGAAGGACTTTGCTGTGTCCTGATGTAACTATCCCCAAGGACCTGAGGTGAGCTGGCTCTTTGTTTGGAAACACAGGAACACTAAAGTTTTGAAAGGAAGACTCTCAGAGACGCTGTGTGCCCTGTGATCGTTGCACCTGGAGTCCTAGTGTGTCTCAGAGAAGCTGTGCGCGTGTGCTCTGTCTAGCCTGAGACCCTCGAAGGAGTCACCTTGCTATCGTGTGCACCGGAATCCAACTGAGTCTCATCGCCGCTGTTTGCGGGTGGGTTGTGCACCAGGAGACCTTTGTGAGGATTCGCCTTCTTATCATGTGCACCGGAGTAAAGTGAGTCTCAGCGACACTGTACGCATGATCTTCGTGCAGCCGGTGACTTGTGTGTGGAGTGCCCAGTGATCGTGCACCAGGAGTGAAGGAAGATTCAGCGACGCTGTGTGTGTGTGCTTTGTGGCAGCCTGAGGTCTTCGTAGTTGAAGCTGCCCGGACCGGCAGTCCTGGAGGACTTGAGTTGCCTGCCCGAGCCGCCGTTGCCATTTCACAAAGCTGCATTGGATGCCCAGCTGCTAGGAGAGGAGAGTGAGTTTGCACCCCATAGATAACATGTGTCGACTACTGGGGCGTGGCATGGGCTTGGAGGGAGACGCTCTCAGCCTCTCTCTTGTGTTGGCAGTGTGAGCCTCTGCTTCGGCTCGTGTAGCGGCCCGTATCACCAAAGGAGTGGTGGTACAGGGGCCGGAGTGCGAAGCTGCACTTTGGGATTACATCATACTGTGTGGGGGGCAACTGTGAGAGGTGGAGAGACCGCCTAAGGCCCGATGATTGGGGCCTGAGTGTATTACGCAGTATTTCATTTTTGAAGAACAGACTACATGACTGTCGTATTACACATTGCATCATTTCTGTATAACGGAGTACATGATTAAAGTATGACGTATTGCATTATTCCTGCATACCGAAATACCTGATTAGTGTATGACGCATGCCATTTCTATATGCATAACGAACTACCTGATTGTCATATGATGCATTGCATTGTTTCTGAACAACGATCTACCTGATTAGCGTATTGCGCATTGCATTTCTCCTGCATAACGAATTACCTGATAAGTGTATACGCATTGCCTTATTTTTGCAGAACGCCATGCATATCTGGTGGTTGTATTACGCATTGCATTATTTGATCCTGCAAAGTGCCTGATTGTTGCTTTATGCATTGCATTCTTTTCATTGCAGAGTGTCTAATTGCTGCGTTACGCATTACAGTATTGTTATATTGCAAAAGTATCTGATTCTAGCATTACGACTGCATGATATGATTTTAGGAGTACAGGAGAATGTTTAGAAGTGCTCATTGACATCACCAGAACTTACAAGGGCTGGCTGGCCTAACAACCGGCCAGGAGATATATTACACAACCTCATATGTTGGTTTTATATTGTGTGGTCTTATCGTATGTCTTTTTACATAAAGTTTATACTTGTATTTACAAAACTCGTGTGGAGTCTATTTGTGGTGTCATCATTGGATTATTGTGAGCGTGGTTTCGAATACTTTACACATTTGCCTTGAAGATAAGCCTGACTGCTCGCACCAAGAAACCGAGGGGGTGAGCAGGGTTATTTAAAAAGGTGACGTTGGAACGTGGGTCTCTACTAGGCCTAAGGTACCTACCTCAGCCAACCAGGGATCCCGGGTCTAACAAAGAGTTAATACGATAACATGACAAATGCAGTGGGGGAAGGAGACCTCTTCATCAACATCATTAGCGACAACATTGCACCCCACTCCCTCCCTTCTATGGACAACATACTACTCAGAGACCTGAACTTTCACCTGGACAACCACAGCGATCATAACGCCACTGCCCTCCTGGGAAACCTCACCAACATAGGACTGAATCAACTGGTCTCCACTCGCACACACACTCGACCCCATCTTCGCCGTAGGAAACAACATTTGCTTCAGCCACACCACAGAACAACTCTGGACAGACCACCACTGCATCCACGCCGCCTCCTACACAGATGCTGGAGTAAAGTCCCTGAAGAACACCTCACCTCCGCCCTCACCTGCACTCCTCCCCCAACTACGACAGATGCCAGCACAGTGGCAAGCAACCTCCACAAATGGATCGCCAACTACACCAACACTCTCGCCCCCCTCTAGAACACCATAAGATGATACAAGAGAGCCAACTGGTTCACCACGGATCTCCAAGAATCCAAACGCTCCTGCCGACAACTGGAGAAGACGTGGAGAAACAACAAAACCCCGGAAGCACGCTCCGCCTACAAAACAGCCATCAGAGCACACCACCAACTCATTAAATCAACAAAGAAAAGCTTCATCCAAGAAATAATCCTCTCCAACGACCTCAGATCCAAGGAACTCTTCGCCATCATACAGGAATTCACCAAACCCAACAGGAAAGCAACCGAAGTCCCTCCCTCCCAAGACCTCTGCAACAAACTCAGCACCTTCTTTCATCTCAAAATCAAGACGGTCAACGACAACTTCCCTGACCAAGACCAAAGCACCGCTGTAACTCCCTCCCCCAATGACGCCATCCAACAGATCATTCTTACCTGGACCCCTCTCACCACAGAAGACACCTTAAAAACAATGAAGAGCATCCACTCCGGAGCACCTTCTGGACCCTGCTCACCGCACATCTTCCACAGAGCCACTTCTGCCATCGCACCTGAGCTCCGCCAAACTATCAACAGCCATATTCCCCAAAAACTGGAAGCGTGCCGAAGTCAATCCCCTCCTAAAGAAGTCCTTCGCAGACCCGACAGACCTCAAGAATTTCAGGCCCATCTCACTGCTTCCTTTTGCCACCAAAGTCATCAACCAGGTCGTCAACACCCAGCTAGCACACTTCATAGAAAAAACCCAGCATCTTAGACACCTCTCATTCTGGATTTCACAGCAATAAGAGCACCTACACTGCCCTCCTCGCTGCCACGGATGACATCCGTGCCCTCCTTGACCAAGGCCACATGGTAGCCCTCATCCTTCTGGACCTATCGCCAGCCTTTGACACTGTCTCCCACTACACACTAGCCATTAGACTCCACGACACCGGCATCCAAGGAAAAGCCTTAGACTGGATACAAACCTTCCTCTCAGGCAGGACGCAGAGAATTAGCCTCCCGCCCCTCCTATCAGAACCTATGAAGATCAGATGGGAAGTACTCAAAGGATCCTCCCTCTGCCATACTCTCTCCAATGTTTACATAGCCCCCCTCACGTTATCATCGTCTCCTACATAGACAGCACAAAGCTCATCCTCTCCCTCACCAAGGAACCTGACATCATCAGGTGCAACTCCCAAGAAGGGAAGGAAGCCTTCATGACCTGGATGAACAACAGCTGCCTGAAACTTAACTCAGACAAAACAGAAGTCCTCCTCCTCGGCTCCATCCCATCCACATGGGACAAGACCTGGTGCCCCCCTGCCTTCAGAAACCCATCCACCCCGACAGACCTTGTACGCAACCTCGGCATCATTCTCGGCTCTTCACTCACCATGAATCGCCAGATCAGCGTCGTATCCTCCGCATGCTTCAACACCCACTGTATACTTCGCAAGACGTTCAAGTGGACTCCCCCCGATTCCAGGAAAACTGTCAACCATGCACTCCTCACCAGCAGACTGGACTACGGAAACTCTCTCTTTGCCAGAAATAACAAAAAACACCTCCGCAAACTCCAGACTATCCAAAACACCGCAGCCAGACTTATCCTCGACATCCCATGACACGGCCACACAACCCTACACCTACAGACCTCCACTGGCTACCTGTCAAAAGAAGAATAACCTTCAAGCTGCTCACAAACGCCCATAAAGCTCTCCACAACACCGACCCCAATACCTCAACAACCGAATCTCCTTCGAAACCTCTGCTCAGCTGACCTCGCCGTGCCACCGTCCACAGTTTCTACAGGACCAGAGGAGGCGGAAGACCCTTCTCCTACCTCACAGCTAAGAACTGGGCCAAACTCCCCCTTCACCTCTGACGAAGCCCGACACTGCACCAATTCAGAAAGGACCTCAAGACCTGGCCCTTCGAATGACCCTAGTGAAGCTGCTCACACCCCTACCACCTCTCCAGTGCCTTGAGACCCTCACAGGTGAGTAGTATGCTCCACAAACCCTGATTGATTGACTGATTGATTGATTGATTGATTGATTAACATGGAATTTATAATTGGATGTGTATGTCCAACAATCCATAATAAATCTGAGTGTATTGATGTCAAGAAATATCGTAACTGGGATTTTAGATTTGCCTAGAAAGTACAGTTTAATTCCCAGAAATCTAAGTCAGCCTGTAGAAGTGGCTGTGTGGAGGTTAGTCTCTTTGAGTTGTGGCTTACGATCTGCTGAAGTGAATAGCTGAATAATGTTGCTGTTCTCCATTCACTAGTGTTTTAGAACAAGAACGAGGAACACAGCAAACAAAAAGCTAAATGTTGCACTATGATCATTTTGATCACTTTGACTGCCACACAGTGTGAAATGTATCCCAGACCACCAGGTGAAACTGTCTTTTGTTAGCAGGGGCTCAATTTGTTATCTCCTATGTTACATATCCCCATGTTAAGCAGTAACTAGTGTCATTGCCATATTAGTGTCAGTGTCTATTAGAGAAATAGGCATGTTTCTCACACAGTGTAGTTGGTCTTTACCTGGTTTCGTAATCAGGGTGAATATAGCCGTATTAAAGTTCCTCACAGAGCAACACAGATATTTTGAATCTTGTTTGATTGTTATAGCATCGGCCTATTATCACATAAACTATTTTTGATAGAAATTGTAATACACTATGAATATGTCATAAATATGCCTTACAGTACATTACACCCTCCCTGCATCACAACACATCATGAATAGTTATTACAAACATAACAGGCAGCACAGCAAACAAAAACGTAAGTTCTGAATTTTGCTGCCACTCAATTAGATTTTCTACTCAAGCAACAGATTTCTGACCGCGAATGGTTGTGACTGCCCTCATTGGAGAAACCTCGCTGAGGTCCCACCTAATGACCAAAAAAATTACATGGGGGACGCCAAATCTGGCTCTTCAACTTACTGCTTTCGAGCCATGCATGAGAAAACACCACAACCCGGCAGTTGGTTGGATTTGGCCAGAACTCTACCTTATAAGTATAATGTGGATTCACCAAAATTCCGTCAATTCCGCTGGCGTACGACCCTGCACTGCAGGCTTGCCGTATCTCAGAACTGATGCATTGTTTTCGCTGTGCAACTCATCTTCAATGCGGAATATTTTACCCACCACTAGCTGATAGCTAAGCTTTGTGTATTCCTCCTAGACAGCAACACAGAATAGGGAGCTTAGGTGTGCGTTGAAAGGCCATCATTGGCAGGCTGAGAGGGTGATCTGGGCACAGCTCCACTTACACCGAAAAGGCTGTGTCCTGCCTCCACACAAAGGTTGCATGCCCCCTGTAGTTAGTCTGGAGCCAGGGCAGGGAAGTAAGAATGCATGAGGACTTATCCCCACTTCAAAGGTATAACTCAATATCAATACTGGACCTCGGACATCAACCCTTCATTACATTTCTGAACCTGTGGATACTCTGCCAGGAAGAATGATTGCTGTGCTGCTGAAGGACCGTCAGTCTGCTGTACTGCACTCTGCTGGACTCCTGCTTTGCTGTGCCGACCTGGTGCCTGCTTCCCTCTTGCCTGGGTGAGAAGGACTGGGTCTGCACCTCTTGAACCCAGAGTGTCGCCAAGGGCTAGCTGGCTGGCCTCCTGATCTGAAGCGTCAGAGACATAACAGGCTTCCAACCACCTTGAATCTGCACCTGAACTTTGCCATCTGTGAGTTGCCATCCCAGTCCTGGATCCCGACCCTTGGAAGTGGTCTGAAGGTGCTTTGCTGGCCTCTGTGGATCCAGCCAAACGACGCATCTCTTCTGTTGCTCAGTGCAACTCTAAGCAGAACACATGCGTCTCCACTTCCGCCTGGATTGGACCCATCTCACAGCCTTGCACTGCTGCCACAGCCCACATTGCCTTCGAAACCGCTGCTGTGCGATGCATCCTCGGTGCAGGCCATTACACCTCTCTACGACAGCAGCCTCGAAACCAGCGCCAGACTCTGCATTGCAGCTCCTAAGACCTGACGCATCGCCCCAACTGTGCGATGCATCCCTGACACCGGTTTTCGCATTGCAGATTCGCATGAGCAAATTGACAGAATCCTCGACACTGATGCAACAGGACCCTGCACTGCAGGCTTGCCGTATCTCAGAACTGATGCATTGTTTTCACTGTGCGACGCATCGTCAATGCGGATTTACAGATTGAAAGTACTTTGTTAAGTGGGCCTAAATGGCTCCATCGTGGTTGGCCTGAACTTGTAAATTTGTCCCAGTCTGGTCCAACGAGGTATCCACACTTGGCGTTTTATTGCTTTTGGTGTTATTTTCACCAAAAACTTCAACATTCAATGTCACTGGTTCTACTAATTGTATTTTTGATGCTATGATCTTGTTTTAATTATTAAATATTACTCACATTTTCTAATACTGCTATGGGCTCCTTTTGTGGAGTTTTCACTTTTTTCTGTTTGATGTGTTACATAAATACTTTATTTAATGCCTCTGGGCCCGATTCACAGAACAAACTTAAGACTAAATCCTAAACTTAGTACCATTCTGGTATTCACAGAATGCACCTAGTACTTCTGGTATTCACAGAATGAACTTACTACTTTTGCTATTCACAGAATGAACTTAGTACTTTTGCTATTCACAGAATGGATTTACGACTACTAAACTTACGTCTGCACTCGGGCCGGAAATTCCGGCCCGGAGGCGGAGCTTCCGGCCCGGAGGCGGAGCTTCCGGCCCGGAGGCGGGGCTTCCGGCCCGGAGGCGGAGCTTCCGGCCCGGAGGTGGGGATTCCGGCCGATTTAGCTATGGCCGAAATCTCCATCTCCGGGCCGGAAGCTCCGCCTCCGGCCCGGAAGCCCCGCCTCCGGGCCGGAAGCTCCGCCTCCGGGCTGGAATTTCCGGCCCGAGTGCGGACGTAAGTTTAGTAGTCGTAAATCCATTCTGTGAATAGCAAAAGTACTAAGTTCATTCTGTGAATAGCAAAAGTAGTAAGTTCTTTCTGTGAATACCAGAAGTACTAGGTGCATTCTGTGAATACCAGAATGGTACTAAGTTTAGGATTTAGTCTTAAGTTTGTTCTGTGAATCGGGCCCTCTGAGTTTAGCCTGACTGCTCTGTGCCAAGCTACCCGAGGGTTGAGCACACATTAATTTAGGGTTTGCTTGTGGTTTCCCCCTGAGAAGAATTGTGGTTGCTGCTTGAGGAGGGTTTCAACCCCCCAACCAGAAACCTTGTGCTGGTGTTAAGCAGTGAGGGTTTGGACTTCTGTTTGTGTAGTCCCTTACAATAAACCGGTGTGACACTACCAATACACATAAATCATTAAAGACCAATTCAAGCTTAAATTCTCCTTGATTGGCTTCCTTTTGATTAATTCAATTTCTTCCCCTGCTTTTGTATCTAAAACCACACCTGCAGGGATGGAATTCATGCTGGCCAACATGATTGTCTACACTGAGTTCTGCAAGGAGAAGAGACTTCCTTCCAAAAGCACTACCAGGAAGATGGAATTGCAAAAGATTTTGAGGTCCTGGGCAGAAGTGCATCAATCACTGGTTGAAACAACAGAAGTGGATGATGTGATGGAAGGACAAGGAGAGGGCTTCATTGAGATCTAGCCTTCAAATGAGGGAGATGACTTAGCCCCTGAAGTGAAGCCCCCTGCCAGGGCAGGGAGAAAACGGATCATCCCCAGAGGATCTGGCGGAAAGGAGATAAGAGATAGAGCACAATTTGGAAATGTCCATGCTCAGGATGGAAGAAAAGAAGGCTGAGAGGGCCTTGGAGGAGAAAAGGTTATCACTGGCTGATGATCTGAGTTTGAAAGAGCTGGATCTCAAGGCCAGGTAGTCAGAGGAAATAATTGATGGTGGCAGCAGTTCTACAGTGTCTAAAGGAGCCAAAAGTGTCTGCATCTCCAAGGATATGCAGCCCAGTTATGTTTTGAGATGACATTGATGAATGGTTTTCTGCCTAAGAGATAGCCCTGAGGGATTCACAAGATGTCAGAAGAGCACTGGGGGGGATGTGGTTTCTGGAAACACATGCCTACAGTGGGGCAGAACACTTTCTTACTTTAGAGGTTGGGAAAAACAGGTACTCTCCCATGAACGTCATCTTGATTGCTAAGTTTGTACAGACCCCTGAAAAGTGCCGCCAGAGGTTCAGGGACAGTCAGATGCTCCCCAACAAGTACTGGGTGGATTTTGTGGATAACTCTAGCAATGCACTGAATGGTTGGGTGAGGGGCAGCCAAGTTAATGACTATAGTGGGTTTACAAACTATTTCTTAGAGAGCACATGTTAAGTATTTGTTTTCCAGACCTGCACCAGCAACTAGTATACAGTAAGATAACTGACCCCAAATAAGCCTGCTGAGGAGACAGGCATCTGGGCCTGAACCAGAGTGTTCAAAAAGGTGTTTGGGAGAGACTTGTGCAAGGCTGTTCAGGGTTCTCAGCAGGAGAAAGAGGGGGGGAGAAAAACTTAAGGCGTGCTCAAAAATCCCCCAAAATAATTCCCAAGGGAGCAGTGGTAACCTGTCCCAGTCTGAGCCTAAAAAGAAGGGGTTCTTTGATATGCAGAAAGAGAATTTTGTACACCAATGCAGAGAATGCTACAAGTATGGGCACTCCAGGGGTGACTCCAAATGTCCCAAGAGGACACAGCCCCCCACTGGTGGGCAGACACCTGGGTTGGCGAGAGTAGCGCTAGTGAAGGAGGTTGTCCCAGTTAGCTCTGGTGAGCAGACACAGGTGACCCTAGTTTCTCTGTGGGATAAGGAGATGGTATCAACAACCAGGACCTGACTCAATGGACAGATACCCTCAACTTCCAGACACTAGAGGGGTCTATGATATTTTCTAATGACTCCCCCAATGGTGCGGTTTACTACCGCTAATTCAAGTGTCTACATGTCTGATTTGTAACACAATCTCACTGCAGCAAAAGAATTCCCACAAGAATTTGATTAGAAAAGATTAGAAAAAATGTGAAAATGGCGAGAAAGCACCTCACGATAGTAACACCAAGGGGGCTTGCTAGTTGGTACTCGCTAGCACACCCACTTATCATCGTTGCTTTCTCACCATGAAAGGAAAATGTGTTCCAATGTGAATTTTCTCAAAAGTGGAGGAAAGAAACAGTGAAAGAAAAGTAGAGTATGCACTGTAAGTGCTAATGTCACTCAAGTGCCCTGCTGGTCCCCGTGAGAAAGGAAATGAAATGCAATTCCCAACATTAAAAATGAGATCCTACTCACTGGCTAGATTTAGTTTTATTCAGTGCTGTGAGCATTCTCAGTTAAAAAATGGCTCATCTCAGACCATTGTTACGTCCAAAGCGCCAACATGTTTCATTGCTACCAATTTGCGCAACTTCATCAGGGCTAAGGGGATGATCAGTCTTCACGTCACTTAGAATTACCACTTGGTCTGCAAGTGTATGACAATAAAAGACAAAAAACGTGCCAGGAGTAAATAACCCCCATTCTCCACTACACTCCATACTTATATTAATGATAATACAAAACATTTAATTACCGAGTCGTTGCCAATGTCCTTCGTAACTGCAACCAACTCGTCATGCAGCACGCGCCAATTGGTCATGTGTCCACAGGGTAACCACACAAAATTATGGCACCTGTAGATATGAGCAAATAGTAAAGTATTCATTAAACATCTTCACCTCACACGCCCAAGCAGAGACTTTTTGTGTGGAAAGTGTCTCCATGCATCTGTTGCTATATCTAACAACACCACAGACTTCGATACTCTCCCCGCATATGTATATATTCCTTTTCAAATATTGCTTCCAAACCCATTTACACTTTATTTATCATAACGGGTCCTTTACGAACCCTGCTGTTATCATGGAGTTCAATATCAATCACTAGCCAAGTCATTGCAATCGAGATATGTCATAGCGCGTCCTTTAAAAGCCTTGTATTATAGTTCAACATCACTCGCACACCAGCTAATGTCTTAGAGACGTGTCAAAGCGGGTCCATTTACAAACCCTGCCATTATCTTAAAATTTAATTTCATTCGCCAGCCATACGAACACACGCCTTACCGCTACTAGGACCTGCCGGCGTTTCAAGACTCCGTTCTTGCTTCATCAGGAGCCGTGGGTTCTTAAAATTCAACCAGTTCCCCTCCCAAACGTCATCACGCGATGCGCAGCGTCACGTGACCACGCCTCCCGGCCCTTCCTAAATTAAAGGGGCCGCCATGATGGAAAGGTGCAGAATCCCATATTTACAATGCATATCCAATGGATCTAAGGGCAATAGGACCCGTACATATTACCAAATGGGGTATTTCTATATATACAGGCGCAAGCTTAATAAATATTGCTACTTTAACCTACAAGATACATGAAGGCACATTACTGCCACCTACCTACGATATTGCACTAAGGTGTGGTAGCTTACAAGTTGTAGTTGGCCATACACACACGCCCAAACCAGGAAGGGGAGCCAGTATTAAAAAAGAGGCCTGTCGTCATCATTCATAGGGCCCCATTCCCTGACCATCCCACAAGACATGGCTGTAGACTGACTTCAATGTCTACTGATTTTATTCCATTTTATGGACTCATTCAAACCACGGCGGTCTGCTTGTTCAGAAAAAATCCATTTAGCCTCTTTTCTTGCTAAGATGATATCAGCATTATGTGTCTCTGCGACCACCCTTTCAAGTACCGTCCACTTCAGAGCCCTGAAGTCATGTTTCATCTCTTAGAAATGTTGAACCAGACGGGTTGTTAATCTGCCTGCTTTGAGGGCGCTAAGATGCACTTTCACCTTGCGAATAGTGAGTCCAATGTAATGTAACCTACATGTGCAGGTGAGCCTGTAGATGACATTTGAGGTGTTACAATTGCTAAATTTATTCAAATGCCATATTTTGCCACTCATCACAAAAACACTTTTGGTGGCTTGTGTGAGATCACACACTGAATAACCACCACATGGGTAATGGCCAGACGATTAGATGGTTGTTGCATCAAGGAGGACCGGATATGGACCAATTTATCTTTTTTTTCTAAATGCAAACCGCGGCGGCGGCATCTTCTTGGCGCCTGTATCCAAAAGGGAAAAGTGTTTTCTTATTATCTGTCTCACTTTTGTGGACAGGGGATCAAATGTGGTAACCACAGGCAGACATTTGTCCTTTTGTTTTGCATTTCTCTCCAATAGGGCATCACGTGGGGTATTTAATGCCAGTTTATGGGCTCCTTTGATCACCTTGGCAGGATAGCCCCTATCTCCAAGCTTGGTTACTAGCTCTTCTGATTGTTCCATGAACTTGTTTGTGGAGGAACAGTTCCGGCGGTACCTCAAAAACTGCCCCACCAGGAGATTGTCACAGAGTGCTCTGGGGTGGAAAGAGTGATAGTGCAGCAAGGAATTTCTATTCCCTTTGGAGGAGGTATATTGACCGGCCGGCCCCTCCACCCTCCCTAATATTATTATAAAATGTGTGACGTACAACATAGGAGTTTGCGTGGATGAGGACGGCGAGGATGAGGAGAGAGAGACCATGGTGAGGAGGAGGCAGCCCGGAGACGCCACAGCAGGTAAGTGCCTTTTTTTAAAAATAATTAAATTAGGGAGGGTGGAGGGGAGTGGAACACCGCGTAGTTGTACTCCACCAACTTCGCCCGGAGTTACTCGATAGATAAGCATGGTGCTATCCCTATATGCCCCCTCAATCGTAGTCTCTGTAAACATGCAGATGCTGGTTTGTTTTGCCTGCTCCAAGCATGATGTTGACAGTGCTGTTTTTTTTTAGCTTTTGGACGATAAACGCTCATAGCTGTTGGTTGTTTTAGTTCACTAGTTACATCTGCACTCAAAAGTAGAGGCGTGGTCGAGACACAATCCGGGACCCTCACAACTTTAGGTAAGGACATCAGAAGCACCCTCTCAAAGAAGGCAGTACCCTTGAAAAGGCTTGCAAAGATGGGTATGAGTCAGTCAGAACTCTGAAGGTAGGAGTTCCAGAGGCACTATTTTACAAATATATCAAAAACAGAAGAAAGGGGACCAGAGAGCCAATTAACGGTCCAGTGTCCATGCTCCCAAAAATTACGTACCAACAAAAAGAGGACACTGTTCCAAGGCAGGGTCAAAATAGTTACCCATATGCCTAGTGATCAAAAAGAAAAAGAAAACATCATAAAAAGACTATTTTACAAATACCTTACCGTAGGGCCGGCTTTAGGGCAGTACGATTGGTGCATCCGCACTGGGCGCTGACCTGGGGAGGGGGAGCTGATCTCAGGGGTGTGTGCTGTGTTTAGCACCAACTATGGGGCATATTTATAATAACTGACGCATCCCTGCATATCAGCAGGGATGCGCCAGTTATTTTGCGCCCCATCTCCGCCATCATGGATGCGCCACATTTATAATGTGGCACACCATGGGGCAAAAACGGCACAGATGGCGTAAATGAGGCGCAAGGGCTTCATAAATCTGCCCCTATGATTGGAGAGAGGAGGGGCACTTTTGCCCAGGGTTATTGAGAGAATCCGAGGAGTCGGTAATGGGATGTGGGGGCACCAAAAATGATTATCGCAACGGGCGCCACGAGCGCTAAAGCCGGTTGTGTTTAACGGACTACACCAGCAGCTTAACACAAGGTAATTACAACCATTTATTCTAAAAACAACACCCAGCGAACATCAATTAACGAACAAGATTTTTAAAGGGCTTTGAATCTCGCTAGAAAATTAAATTTAAATTATTTTTCCTTTTTTTAAAAAAAATATTGACAACATACGTCTCTTTTGGAGAGCCATGATGTATCCTTAAAGACACTAGACCCACTGTAAGGGAAATGCCACCACTATTCGGGAATAAGATCAGCCTCTGCACATTTGCTCCTGTGTCTGAAATGAATAAAACCGGACTCCGCAAGCCAACCTTAATCACTATACCCCTTCCACCAGCAGAGCCCACAGTGAAACTTCAAAGCTCTTCTGTGCCTTTCTGGAGTGGAGATTTTTTTACGGATACTAGTCAGGGACCAGGGGACACATTAAAGCCTGAGGAACACAGGAGTCGGCTGTGTGTAATTAAGTAGCACTGTAAAATGTACTTGAATTGTGAGAGACAACTGAAGAGTAACTATTCCTAAATGGAAAACATAAACTCTGCCTCAAAATGCGGTTTTAAATATCTCTAGAAGAAGCACCTCTTCTCTTGTGCGCCAGATAAAACTTGAAACACACATTTGTTGATGATTGGGTTTCTGTGACTTTTATTAATGATTTGAAAGTTAAGCAGAACCATCATATCAAAATGTCATACAAATGAGTTAACCTGACACTTCAACTTGAATACTGTGCACATCAGTAATTGCAATTCTGCATACAAATTTCTAACTGCATGAACCAGTATGCAAAGAAATGAAAAATAGGGTACTTATGACTCTTTATTAGCCAGGTATACTGGCATCTAGTAAATATATTGTTTTGCCTCATGTGAGTTTGGCCATCTAATACAGTGGAAGCAATGTTCTAGTGTAATCGTCATTCCTTCATGGAAATTGTCTTTCATTTCTTATCAGGGATTAACAAATTCTTGAAAATTAGGTAATTTATTCATCTGAGACTAAAGGGATACTCAGTGGAGAATGTGAGTAGTAATAAGATTTCATCTTCCACAACACTTATTAACTTGCCTTTCCTGCCACCTCTTTGCCCTTTTTATTTTGTCATTAAAGCTGCGGCACTTTGATGCAGATAGCCACATCTTGGACACTTATTATTTGTAACTTGTAACTTTCAAGTTGCAGACTCCCAGGTATCCAATCCAGGGGCTATGATGCTGCTTGGTTAAAAGTATTAAAATATTGGGCCCGATTCACAGAACTAACTTAAGACAAAATCCTAAACTTACTACCATTTTGGTATTCACAGAAGGCACTTACTCATTTTGGTATTCACAGAAGGCACTTACTCATTTCGGTATTCACAGAAGTTAGGAGTCCTAACTTTAGGACTCCTAAATGCCTTCTGTGAATACCGAAAGTCTTAAAATTAGGATTTTTCTCAGTTTAGTAGTAGTATAGTTAGGACTCCTAACTTTAGGACTCCTAAATGCCCTCTGTGAATACCGAAAGCCTTAAAATTAGGATTTTTCTCAGTTTAGGAGTCCTAAGGTTAGGACTCCTAACTTTACAACTACTAAACTGAGAAAAATCCTAATTTTAAGGCTTTCGGTATTCACAGAAGGCATTTAGGAGTCCTAAAGTTAGGAGTCCTAAACTTAGGACTACTAAATTGAGAAAAATCCTAATTTTAAGGCTTTCGGTATTCACAGAGGGCATTTAGGAGTCCTAAAGTTAAGAGTCCTAACTATAATACTACTAAACTGAGAAAAATCCTAATTTTAAGACTTTCGGTATTCACAGAAGGCATTTAGGAGTCCTAAAGTTAGGACTCCTAACTTCTGTGAATACCGAAATGAGTAAGTGCCTTCTGTGAATACCAAAATGGTAGTAAATTTAGGATTTTGTCTTAAGTTAGTTCTGTGAATCGGGCCCTACGTATTTTAGCAGCAGTCATTCAATGCATATTTTAAAAATAAGTACGTTGTTCATAAAATGTTATGTGTTGAATGGCTAAACACTTAAAAAAGTGGGTAATTTGTAAAAAAAAAGTGCCGGGGCTCTTGTCAGGAGGCAGCTTTGACCAAACCATTTCTCCACAGAACCAACAGTCCCTACAACTGGGGAGAGGATGTTGCATAGTGGCCAGAGCTGCCAACCTCGGAGATGGCAAACCTGGTTTGGTTCTCGGAGTTGGCTCAACATCCTGTGATTACTTAATTGACTTCTGCCTACCAAACTACTGCCTACCAAAAATGAATGTCTCCTTAATTGGTGCTCAAGCGCCGGAGTTGATGATTAAGTGCTGGTGCTCAGCATCGGACACCACCGGCTCAAACTAAGCACTGCTTATGAGGTCCAAAAGGCAAGACAGATTGCATTGTAAATGCTTGTTGTTAAATTGGGTAAATCCGGTCAGTAGTTGCTGTGAAATGCAAAGAAATTCCTAGTTGTATACGTGGGACGCGGTGGATCTGCAACCCCTCCCAATCTTGTGCTGAGATCTGGTTGGCTGCCAACACTTCAAACCAGGAAGTTTGATTGTGGTAGAACCCACAAGGCTACTTTGTTGGTATAAAAGAACCACACCTTCACTAGGTAACTAGAGCAGATGCTTCTACGCTGACACGCAGGTCCCTGCATGCTTGTGTCCAACTAGTGACTAAGATGGGGTCTTACATTCTCTCCAATCAGGTTATGGGGTTGACACTTTCCTAGGGGATTCTTGACTTTACACCCATGCTAGTTAAATATAGGTACACTTAGGTAGGGTCCGCATCGTAGGAGTATGCAAAGACTGCTGGTTTACATATGCCTGCATATATTCATTGCTTAAGCCTCTGGAAATATTCATTTTATATTCAATGATGTTCTCCTCATTTGAAATCATTTGAAATGGGCTATAACAAAAGTGTTCACAAGGAAACAGTTGCTGTGAGGATAATATATCTCAGTCACTTTTGTATTTATGTGATTTGTATTTTGTACCCTTATCTATAAAGGCTGTTGGGTATTAGGGATAATGCCCTAGCCCTTCTCTCATCATTACTTAATGACAGATGCCAAGTTGTAGCCCTGGACAAATTTGAATCTTCCCCCTTCTTGCTTCCCTGCGGTGTTCCGCAGGGGTCCTCCATTAGCCACACTCTCTTTAATATTTATGTAATTGAATTAGTCTCCCTAGTTAATGTGGATGATAAACAAATTGTGGTATCAGCCTCCTGCTCCAGCTGTGAGGTGGCAGCTTACGTCCATGACTTCATGTTGGAAATCAGCTCCTGGATGAGTAGACACTGACTCAAACTAAATTCTAATAAGACCGAGATCATTCTCTTTGGTAATCTCCTTCCACCCCAGTCCCCCACCTGGTGACCAGATGACCTTGGCCCGCTTCCTCTCCCAGTAGCCAAAATTAAAAATCTTGCAGTCTTAACAGATCCCAAACTTATCGTCTTCCACCAAGTCAGTGCCACCATCTCCTCCTGCTTCCATTAGTATTAGGAAAGTCCACCTGTTCATCCCGGTCTCTACTAGAAAGACCATGATAACAGCCCTGACTCTTTCCAAACTGGATTACTATAATAGCCTTTATGTCAATTTGCATAAAAGATTCGGGGCTGTGTCGCATAGTCGGGTGATGCAGTGGGTCCGAGGAGTAGCGAAGCAATGATACGAAGTCTGGCAGTATCATCAAGGCTGTCGTCTGAGAGAGATGTGAGTGTGTGAGCTGAGAATGTGGCACACAGTGGCGGTTCAAATGGCGATGTGGGCTAGGGCGGTGGTGCGAGGCTGTAAGACAGATCAAATACATGCAGCGGCCCAGATGCATCGGTTATGCTCATGGTTGCACCACGCAGCAGAGGGGATGCGTTGGTTCCACTGGATCCACAGAGCCTGGCAAAGCACCTTAAGCCCTCTTTCCAGGGCCCGAGACTGGGGTGGCACCACTTTCTGGGTAGTCTCACAGATGGCAGAATTCAGGTACAGATGCAAGGTGGTTGACGGTATGTTATGTCCCTGAGGCTTCAGATCAGGATGCCAACCACTCGGGGGTCTGAGGTCCAGATGTGCAGGTCCAGTCCTCAACCCAGGCAAGAGGGCAGCAGGCCAGCACAGCAAGCAGGAGTCTAGCGTGGTGCAGTCCTGCAGAGTGGCAGTGATTCAACAGCACAACAGTCCTGGAGTATCCACAGGTCCAGAAGCGTCCTGAAGGGTTGGTGTCTAAAGTGCAATATTTATACCAAGTTGCGCCTTTGATGTGGAGCTGTGCCCAGCTACTCACTCCCATCTTGCCAACGATAGCCCATCCAGGCACACATAATATCCTTATAATGTGTAGCTATCTTGGAGGAATACACAAAGCTCAACTGTCATTTACACCCAATCAGGTGACCAGAGACAGGCTACAGCAGCAAATGGCTAAGGAAAGAATCATAATTGAAAATACAACTTCACCATAACAAAGGATTTTAAATTGTCATTCCAGATACACCAAACATGAACTGATTATCCCTTCCCATTTGCAAGTTACACTTATGGAACGTAATAAGGCAACTTCAATGTTATCATTTGGGAAAGGTAGGCCTTGTAGCAGTGAAAAAGGATTTTAAGATTTTTTCACTACCAAGGCAAGTAAAACAGTACATGTCCTGCAATTTAAAAACATTGCACCTTGCTCTCTGTGCTGTCCAGGGTCTACCCTAGTTGTGACTTGTAAGTATTAAATAGGAAGGTTTGGGCCTGGAAAAGGGTTTGTTTTTCCAGGTCAAAATGGCAGTTTCAAAAAGCACACACACAGTCTGCAAATGGCAGGTCTGTGACATGTTTATCGGGGTAATTATGTAATTATGTGGCTGGCATAATCAGTGCTGCAGTCCCACTAGTAGCATTTAATTTACCGGCCCTGGGCACATGTAGTGCCACTTTGCTAGAGACTTATAAGTAAATTAGATATGCCAATTGGGTATACGCCTATGTTACCATGTTTAGAGGCGAGATCACATGCACCTTAGCACTGGTTTATAGAGGTAAAGTGCAGAGAGTCCTAAGGCCAGCAAAAACAAGATCAGAAAATTGGAGGGGGAATACAAAAGGTTAGGGGGAAGACCACCCTAAGGTTGAAAGGTCTAACATGTGTGTCCCCCAGCGGAATGTGGGGAGAAATATTCAATCCCTTTTGAGTTCTCATCACTAAGGCAGAGGAAACTGGATAGACAATCAACATTGGTGTGTTCCGACCCAGGACAGTGTTCCACCTTAGAGTCCATTCCCTGTAGAGAAATAGACCACCTCAACATTTTGCATTTGCACACTGGGTTCGATTATTAACGAAGAGCAGAAGCCCATACTTAATTGTTTTTTCGGTGGGAGAAGCGGGTCCAACATGACTCCTGCAGAAAAAAATTTTTAAATGCTTTTTTGGACCTGCTGGACCCCCTCACCCTGCCAAAGAGACTTAAGGGGTCAGGGTCTACCCTGCCCTTTTTCTTTTTAAAATGTTTTTCTGGGACTCGGGTCAAGCCGAGTCACAAGATGGCTGCTAGCACGTCCTGGTTTGAAGTGTTGGCAGCTAATCAGATCCCCGGTGTCCCTTTATATCAAATTGGAAATTCCTTTAAATAACTCTGCAACTACTGAACACATTTACACCAATTTATTAAAAGGTTGCTTTCTGGTCCAACAGCTACCTTTCGGTCAAATTTGGTATAATTTCGTTCAGCAGATCGGGCTGTAGCCATGTCTTAAGCTTCTATGGAAATTAAGACAGGAAAATGTATTTCGGGATCCTCCCTTTTTCTCGGCCCCCGCTTGACAGATCACCCAGAAAGTTTCAAGACAACAGCTGAAGTAAGCGGCAAACTAGTTTTGAAAATTTTGCAAGGATTCATCTAACAGTACTAAAGTTATTGGCAAATGAAAAAATGCTCTTTCTATGGACACTACATCCTAACTATAACTACTTACTGTTGACTGCCAGGGGGAAATTTATATAGATAGCCTGTTTTTTTTTTTTTACTATTGATTTCCCTGATATTACAGTAACCATTGTCTGCAGCTAGCACAAATACATACAGTCTCCCATATTTTGCTAAACACCTAAACTTCTTCTCTTTACGAGGTTAAATTAAATCTACTTTAATCACTCACCACGTTCTCACCATTCTTCCCAGTCGCTGTGCATCCATCACAACCCATCAGTCAAGTCAATCAACACAGTGTCGCCATCACTACCCATCAGTTGTATATCACTCACAGTCTAGTCTTTGCTACTGTCTCACTTACCATCGCTTAGAGGTTTCCGAGCCAACAAATTAACAGAAACAGCCTAGCCAGAGTTAAACCAAGGATCATTCTCGGCTTTGGAGCCTGTGAATGAGCCAAGCCCTCAAAATATTTACTATGTAAATCATAACTCAAACATCCTTTAGAATATGACAGTCTTTTCAAAATTCAAAAAAGTGTATTGACACGTGGAAGGTTTAACATTAATATGCCACATTATAGCACTACACTGAGAAGACGTATTAAAGTGATAGTTTTTAAACATGAACCATTAGTGAACTAAGAGGTAAGACAGTTGTCCTGTAAACCATGTATGTGGCCCAGATTATTATACAGCAACATTATAGTATTTAAAGCAAACACAATAGGCTTTGTACAGCTGGCATCCTGAACTCACTTATTTAACCGCTTTCCTAACTGATAATGAAGAAAAAATGAGTTCTTTATTTGCATTAGAGCAGACAATTTAAGCAAGCGAGACATGATTTATTCAAGTTTTCTGGTTTTACTTTGTACAAACCAGCCACTATATGGATAGCCATTGGTCTCTTCTTTTTATATGTTTTACCTGTGTGTATTTTTCCACAGTTTTTATGTAGGAATTGGACCGCTTTACATCAGCATCAGTTACATCACACAAGGTCACATTCATTTTTTAGGCACAAGTAGATTAAGTGATTTGGCAAGAATCACAGGAGGTTAAGCTGACACCAAGAATCCAACAGGGTCTCCTAGTTCCAAAGTCAGCATCTGTAGCTGGAACGTCACTTCCTGGGTAGAGGTAGAGGGGTAGGCAGAAGCCACTTGAAAGCTTGGCTCGATATGGGCTCAAGGTTCTAACAGGACCTCGAGCTGAGCCAGAGCCAGACTTTAGGCTCAAGCCTGTCATGATCTTTTAGTGGCTCTCTCACATCTACCATTGCTGCCCATCAAAATCCCAACAGTTTTACTGTCACCATCAGTAGCAACCAGAGTGTCACATCAGTCAACACAGTCTCGCCATCTTTACTATCACACTCTCCCCTGCACCCTGTCACATCACTCACCAGAGTCTCAAATTTGCCAGTCATCACAGCCATTAGTGACTACTCAACTTCTCCATCACTGCCAATTACACTCTCATCATTGCTGCCCATCATGTTCTCACCAACACTACCAAACCCCTTTGTGTTACTCATCACAACCTCACCACTGCCCATCACACTCTCACATCAGTTACCCTCTGATATCACCATTGTGTCTCATCACAATCTCATCATTGCTAGAATCACATTAACATTATATTGTAGTTGCATTTGTATAGTGCTTCATGTCCCTGACAAGGCACCAAATTGCGTATGCAAATGGGTAGTATGTTATTTTGTGGGAGCGCTGTGAATGGAAGAGTGTCTTGTCATGGGGACTGCATGATTAAAGTTTTGAGGCTGTGAATGAGACTAAAGTAGGGCTCTTATTGTGGTTTGACTCTGTGCTTGTGCAGGAATTTCAATCAAAAGTAGTTGAGAAATAGGACCCTTAAGAAGTAGATGCGAGTGTTTTGACATTTATATAGCACTTACAATGCCTATGCAGGGCACTGAAGCACTTGCATACATGGGTGGCATGCTGCACTATGTAGGGTTTGTAGTGTCCTGCCAGCATAGGAACCTGCCAGTAAGTACACCACACAGTAATTCTACACGTCTTCATTTCGCTGTGTGCAAGGCAGGACTCAACATTCTAAGCCTGCCTTCAACACATCCCTCTAACACTTACGTCACAGGTCTACAGTAGAAACCAGAAGAGTTGCATTGTTCTTTAATCACAAGACACTACATCTCCCGCTTTGTTAAATAAAAAGTCACAACCTTAAAAAATTGGCCATCTTTTTCATTGGATCCTGTCCCTGTCCCTGTCCTTTGTAAATGGTGGCTTTTCATTGGTCAATAGGCTTAGTAGGCCCTCCTTATTACCTCCTTTTCTCTTCTTGTAACCTCCCATTAGGACACTTTCTGTTACATGTTGTTACTCGGTAGCCTTTAATTACATCCTCCGAGCACTATTTTCTTCAATTGCTTTCTCCTCCCAGCTGTTGCAGGCAGGAAACGCTCTCCCTCAATGCAATTTGTTTTTCATTTATCCAGCATGGCCCGTCTTGGCACCAAAAATGGGGGCTCTGCTTTTCTTTTGTTATTAGATGGCCGAACGCAGCCGCATGGCTTTCTTTTTCTGTTTGTTTACGTTTTTTTTTTTTAAATGGCAGCACCCGCGCTTTACCTTTAAACATCTTAAGCTAAAACGCGGGTGCCGCGAGTCCTTTAATAGTAAACAAATAGAAAAAAAAATTGCATTCTTTTTCTATTTGTTTACTTTTGAAGCAATCGCGACACCCGCACTTTAGCTTAAGATGTTGAAAGCTAAAACACGGGTGCAGCCATTGTAACAAAAGTAAATAGCAAAAAAAGTGTGTGGCCGCTATTTTTTCTATTTCTTTACTTTTGTTTTAATTGCAACACCCCAGCTTTAGCTTTCAACATTTTCAACTAAAGCGCAAGTGCCGCGATTGCTTCAAAAGTAAAGAAATAGAATAAAAAGGTCAACTGTAAATGACAAAGCCTTTTATTTATGTGTTTACAAAACCTGCAAGCAGTGTTTACGCACCGCTTGCAGGTTTTGTAAACCCAGAAATAAAAGGCATTATCATTTACAATGCCAATAGCTCAAACTCTCGCAAATACGAGACCTATTGCATTGCAAATGCTTGTTTCCTTACAGCGGACGCACACCACTCGCGGGCCGCTGTTCTTTAATTTATGTTAGGTATGTTTGCGATGTCTTGTTTTTTCTGTTTTGCAAAAGTAAAAAAATTTCTGTCAAGGTTTGAGCGGTCAGAAGAGAGCCTCCCTCTCTCCTCTTTCATGACGATTCCCTAACTTGAGGCTTGGTCTCTTGCGTGCACCAGTGGCCATGGTGCGCTGTGCAAACCATGGTGTATACTTTGAGTGGTACACAGTGGCCCTGATGTGTGAGGGGCCCTCTCCAGCCGCTGCTACAGTATTTGAAAGTCATACTCTGTTGGTGGATGAAAAGGATACTTCGATATTACTTTCAAGTTCTGTGATGTCATATAAAGCTAGTACATTACGTGCAATCTGTTTAAAACCAGTCTCCCTAAGAATTAGATGCAGGCGGCAGGCCCAGTGCACTGATTTGTAATTGGACGCTGGCTGAGGTGCAATCATCCAATTACAAAAGATCCCTCACTTAAGATTGAAAATGCTGCACGTGCTGCTCCTGCCGCTCCAGACCAGTCCCAATATTTGGGTAGGAATCCAAACAGAGGAATGAGCGTGTTACTCTGCCTGTCACGTGTTAAGTGGGGCACTTAATAAGGGCGGACAGCCGGCAGGCCGCCGTTTAGTTGGAAATTGGACGTTTAGGAGCCCATCCGATCCATGCAAGCTCAAGTGAGAGCAGTGCAGCACGTGCAACGGTTGGACATTACAGGCACGTTGGTATTGGGACTCTTCCTCAAACTGCAAGTATGTTTCCTGTGGAATCATTGGCCGTAAAACATCCAGGGGCAGATTTACAAGCTCCATGCGCCACATTTACGCCGTGTTGCGTCACTTTTGTGACGCAGCGGCGGCCTAAACCATGCGCCACTTTGCGCCTTATTTACAACGTGATGCATCTAGGGAGATGCGTCACGTTGTAAAGCCCTGCGCCACATGAAACCTGCGTTAGGTTTCATGTGGGCGTTTCGGCGCAGGGTAGGCGTTCCGTCGCAGGAACGCCTCGTTAAGGTAACGCAGTGAAATCTACAAGATTTCACTGAGTCACTTTTACGTCCATCCTATGTCAAAACCCTGCGCCTGCTTGAAGCAGTTGTAAGGAGTGATGCAGCATGTTAGGCATAGGGCGCCCTTGAGCATTGCTGGAGCCGCGTCGTGCTTGCGACACGACTCCAGCAATGCGCCGCCCTTACGTCTCTGGATGTGACACGCATCGCCCCATCCTTGTGCCTCGGTGCGCCGAATTGTAAATGCAACACATTCGTGGTGGCGCAGGGAGGGAATTGCATGTCGCATCTTTTCTGGCGCATCGCTGCTGATTTGCAGAGATGCGCCAGAACTCATAAATCTGCCCCCCAATATTTTATAGACCTATTTGCGAGTCCAATCAACAACTCCATTCACCGTCTCAGAAGGTAAATGAATAGTTCTTGAAAAAAAGAAATGTAATTGTAGAGACAACACGTTTATTATGTTTTGAGCCCTTCCCCAACCTCTACCCCGAGGCCCCCATGCAGGCATCTGTAGATAATACACTCCATGCAGAGAGGGACGGGGGGGTCATTAACATTTTCCCCCTTCATTGCACATTAATCCCATCTAAAGCTGAGGTCTTCAAACTTTTTTTGCATTGAGCGCCTCCCCGACTCCCAAGCAAAATGTTTTGAAGTTGGGCCATTCCTTCAAAACTTTATCGAAAGAATTTTGGGAGCAAGCAGAACAGGACTGATAACGGGGTGAGGATAACAAGATCATTTCAGGGGTGCTTTTCTGGAGGCCATTATCCCCATTTACTGTGAGAATTGACCAAAAATACTATTTACTATTTGGGGTACTGCAAGCCCCTTTCAACCATGGGACCCAATGAAACTGCCTGCTGCACTAATGAGACCTGCAGCCCAGAGAAAGGGGTTTTCTCCTCTTCTGTCACCCCATCTCCACCGTGCCTGATCATGACTTTAATCTTTAGTCTTGTACGTTTGTGAAAAAAATTACTCCTCGCATGATGCCTTCTTTTTGCGGCAGAGGTCGCCCTCTGCCCTAATGCTAGCAAGGAAAACAAGCCCCATAGCCCTTTTTAAAAGTAAGATATGCACAATTGTGATGCAGTGGGTCTCTCCCACCTCTGGGCCCCAGTGCCACTGCACCTGCTTCACTAATGATAGCTACAGGCTGTCTCTCTACCCGTAGTTAACAATCCTGGCTTCCATCTCACGCCACCCCTTTCTCTCCAATGCTCTAACCAAGTTGTCTCCTCTGCCTCAATGTTACGCTCCCTTAGGCCATTGCTCCAAGATCCAAAGTAACACTGGCACAGCAAGTATGCACTGGTCCCATGATGCAAGAAAAGAAGAATAGTATAAAGGCTGTAATACTGCAGTGTCAGCACCATTGATCCTTGCAGCTCTGCGAAGCAGGCTGTCTACTCTGCCCACTCCATAGGGCCATGCCCAAAGCATGCTGTGCTGTCCACTGCTTTGTGTTAAATACATTTTTTTTTAAAACACTCATCTAGCCCATCCGAACAACACCCTGCTTGGGTACTGTTCTGTATGCAGCAAGAGTGGCCTAGGCCCTAATGCTAACTACAAAAACAGGCACAGCGTCCTTTTTCATATTAAAACAGCCGTACCTGGGGTCCAGTTGCCACTCACACTCCTGGCACCAGTGCCACATCACCTCCTGTGCGAATGGTAGTGATTGACCTGTATTAAAAAA
This sequence comes from Triturus cristatus, assembly GCF_964204655.1. NCBI lineage: Eukaryota > Metazoa > Chordata > Amphibia > Caudata > Salamandridae > Triturus > Triturus cristatus. Next base: position 1,105,489,632 of record NC_140582.1, on the reverse strand, counting down.
AGCAAAGAAGACTCTGTATATCATCCTCTTCCCTGGGGGCATCTTTATGTGGGAACTTTCTCTGTCCATTTGTAAACAAAAAAATGAGCCCCCATTTACACCACATCACTTCTGGGCTATTGCAGTGGCATTATCATTGATCTCTATTCCTTCCTCTTTCTCGTGGTCCATTACACTGAGGCCTCAGGACCTGAGGATTAGGGCTCTGCATCTGAATGCAACTCTGCTTGCCACAAACCTGACCAACCTTTCTGCAAAAACATCCTACTCTGAACAGCAACCTTGAAGTGCCTCTGTCTGAAAGTAAAAGATGGGGTGGGTGATTGGAGTGGGGGGAATGGACAGGTTTTTCTTTACTGTGAAGCAGAGTGAGGAATAGAACTAAAGACAAAACTTGCCTTCTCACCAGTGTGCCTTCTCCTTGAAAAGAATTTGACTGTGTGTAATTGGATAATTACCAAATATAAAGGCTGCTTTGGAGTCAGTATAGGTTTTTAATGAATGGGTTCATTTGAAGCTTCATGGTGTCAAATATTTATTCTTTTTGAGCAGCAATCTAAAGGTGGTGTCAGCTGTGTACTGGATTGTCCTACTAATGAATGGCTACAACAGTGTTAGCACTAGATATAGTCTGATTACTTTTTTCTAAAATGTATATTTTAAAGCACTTGTTTCATCTTAAACAGCACATCATTTTGTGGCAACCTGTTTTTTACTGTATAATGCAACTTACAACAAGCATCTACAATGCAATAAGTCTCGCATTAACGCGAGTTTGAGCTATTGTCATTGTAAGTGATAATGCCTTTTATTTATGTTTTGGTTTTTACATCTCTGGCTCCCAACATTCTGTAACACAGCATTCATGGAACATTCCACTGGCAGAGCAAGAGTTTATATGAAAAACTTCAAAGCCAGGATACTATGTATCCCCTTCCTTCCATATATATAAACAATAATGAAAGAAAACAGAAAGAAAACCAAGGTAGAGGAAAGACAAAGAGTAAATCCGAAATATCGCAAACCAATGAGAGAAGAGAGCAACAAAAGAAAGTGCGCATATATAAATGAGGAAAACAGAGAAGTAACAGGTGAGGAAAACAGATAAAAAGAAAGGCAAAAGGTGAGAATACCCTCCTTTCTTGTAACTAACTACAAATAAACACCTGAAGATCCTCTACAGGTCTGGACTCAGTGACTACAAGTTTTTGGCGACGAAGATGCATGGGTTCGTATCCCATCCTCGTCGCCAAAATCTTGTAGTAACTGAGTCCAGACGTGTAGAGGATCTTCAGATGTTTATTTGTAGTTAGTTACAGGTCATCCAGTTAAGACCGACACAAAACCCCACCAGGAGCAGCCAGCATGCTGCTCAGCCCTTCTCAACTGACATCTCTGGCTCCCAACATTCTGTAACACATCATTCATGGAACATTCCACTGGCAGAGCAAGAGTTTATATGAATAACCTCAAAGCCAGGATACTACAAAATGCTCTTAAGGATTTTGGTGGCTTTGAGCCCCCATAGGTGATTGTGTAGGAGTTGCTGTAGTTTCTTGATTTACAGCTGATATGGGCTGCTACTGGTGTGGCCAGCGGGAAACAAAGTATGTGCTCACTGCATCAACACAGCCCCAATGCCACCCAAATAATACTGCTAGCCATCCAGCTGCAGAAAGGCGGTGAGAGTAACTTGCTTAATGTGCTGTAGCGTAATTACACAAAGTTACCGCAAAATTATGCAAGATTGTGCTGAATTAGGTAAGGCTGCATTTAGCACTATTTTGTTAGTGCAGAATGGATTTTCACAGCCAAAATTGACCCGAGGATGCATTTTGGGCTAAGAAAATAGAGTTAAACGCAACAAAAGACCAGCAGCAGCCGCTCAGGCTTAAGTTTCTGGTTCCTTTGCTCCTGTGGTAGAAATGTTGTCCTATAAAACCTTCCTGTGAACATTCCAATCATGGTCAAAAATGACAGAAAACGCAGGGGAACATCTGAATGCGAGTGGATGTTTTTTGCAGTGCTTACACTTGTTTTGCAATTTTCTCAGAGACGTTTTAACCCCTTCGCCGCGGCAGGAATTCCGCCGCGGCGCTGGGGGTGAGTTTGGGGGCAGCGCGGTGACGCGGTGCTCATGACGGAACCGCTCCGTCACGAGCCACGGTTGAGCTGTGCTCATGACGGAGTGGTTCCGTCACGTCTCCGCCCACTGCGCTAATCGCCCGCACAGGCGGGGAATTAATGCCGCGTGGGCGGAGCGGCCGCCAACGGCCGTAGCATGACGGAACCACTCCGTCATGAGCACAGCGCAACCGTGGCTCATGACGGAGTGGTTCCGTCATGAGCGGGGAAGGGGTTAAGGCATGGGCAAAGTGGGTTCTGGCCCAGGGCCCCAACCTTTCAGGGGCCCCCTGATAGAGCCAGCTCTGTGCTGCAGAGAGTCTTGCCCTGTTAACCTTTAATAATTCTTACAGAGTGTTTTAAATACTGTTTTACCTTTAAGTTATTTTTATTGTGGGCGATATGTGAGAAGATATACAAACATTTTGCAGAGAAATGTGTTTATGTTTCATGCAACATCCATACAAAAAAGACTCTTTTAGATCAAAACAGGACCTCACATATGATACATTTTTTGCAATAATATTAGTGAAGTGCTGCTGTGTTACAATATTGAAAACACGCATCACTATCCCTGAATATTAGATGTAAACACATTTAGAATCTGGCAAAGTGTGCCTGTCAGTGACCTTGCCAGAGACAGCATGAAAGAGCTGAAATTGAATCATAAATTCAAACCTGTTCCCAACAGGGGCCCCCAAAATACGTTTGGCCCAGGGCCCCCAAAATCCTTAAGAGGTCCCTGAATTTTCTTTAACACGAAATGCGCTGTCGCATCAAAAATTAATGTAAGAAAACATTTTGTGCTAAAATATAGCATAAAGAATGGATTTGCATTTCACATAATTACGCATACTTTTGCTGAGATTCCATGTAATTAGGCAAAAGCAAGTTACACAAATCTCACACTCCCCTATATTTGTCATAGAGCTGGTGACTGTCAGGGCGCTCGCTACATATGTCCTGAGCTTCCTGCTTGCCTTTTGGTAAGATCGGTCATGACTAAAGGGGTCAGCTACCGCACAGGGGCTGAATAATCACAGTTTTGTCTGTAGCTTACAAGTTACAGATTTGAAATCCAACAGGGCAGACTCAGACTTTCATCCTTCTTACCTTCACAGAGTGCCACAGAGCTGGCACTGACGACACCAAGAGGCGAATCCGTTCCTAATATGAGCAGTATAATGGTAAATATTATTCAAGCCCAGGCTTAGCAGGAGTCTCCTTGGAGTTCAGATTCTGGGGGTACAGACTCCAAGAGCCGGATGCAGCTCTCCACTCTGAGGCACCCCAAGACCTTGCCTCATTTACCTTTCAAAATATTGGAGCGTGATATGAGCAGGCAAGGCAACACAGTGGGTTAATGCGCCTAGTGAATGCATCTGTTGGCATCTTGCAGGTCACATACTCTGGTGCCCTCTTGACCTTTCACCTTCTCCGAATCATTGTTTGCTCTGCCTGTCACCCTTCCCGGCTCAGCAAGTGGAGAACCAACAAAAGTGGCTACTTGTCCCATCTGTCTGTTTCCCATCTGTCTGTTAAAGTGTTTAGAAATGGAAGAAGGGGCTAACAGAGAGGCCTGGATATTAATCCACGCCCACGGTCTCATCTCTTGTAAAAAGACCAGGTAAGGTGTTAGTTACCTGACATGTACCCGACACAGTTTACTCATACAGGCCTTTGAGAGAAACCAGTCTGTCAGGCAGTATCTTTACATTTCAATGTCTAGCCTTGATAATATATCCCTGACTTTACCCATCTCTTCTGGACTCTCCAACCTTCATTCAACTTAATCTTGCAAACCCTACTGGCCTTTCAGAGTTCGCAATGTGACTGACTCTGTCCAGCCCTGTAAAGCTTGTCCGGCAACGATGTTTGGCCGGCCCTTCTGGACTAGAAAAATCTCGAAATCTGCCCAGAAGCTTCAGCCCGACAGAAAACTGATTCTGCCCATCCTTACTGGCCCTTCAGTAGCTTGACATTCAACAGATACTCGTCATTCAGAGCTGGACACGTGAATGACTCCTCTGCCCAGCTCTTCTGGCCTTTTGCCGTGCACCGGACCTGCCCACCCTTACCAGCCTTTCAGAGGCATGTCGAAAATCTTTCGGATTCCATCCGATCTGATTGCATTGGCTACTCTGTAGAAATATAGTGCCCACTGGGGTCTAGCGCCTCGCCTCCAGGCGCATGCTGACTTTAATGTCCTTTTTTCCTCCGTCCTGCAGAACATCTCGTGCACGTGCGGTGGAATGAAGCTCACCATGGTATGAGTTCACATTTCACTGAAACCCCAGCAGTTCTAAACAGTGACACCACTCCGGCCTCCTTCCCGCCTCTCACACTGTTGTGTTGCCGCACAGATACAAGACAGAACACCGAGGCAGCATCATAGCTCGGAGGTCAATGCCCCTGCTGCAGACCACTAGACGTCATCTTCAAAATGAATTCCAACTAGTTGGACTCACTCAGTCTTTCATGCGTTGAGATCGATTAATTGAGCCTCACCAGGTTGGCTAAAAATGCCACCTATTATTTATTATTCAAGCGCCTAGAAACATTGCGATGTTAATGCTCTGCTCGAACCTGAGGTCCTTGCATAATAAATGGCATACAAGAATTATGGAAATAAAATGTATACCTATTGTGAAGCAAAATGAGACAACTGCAGAATGTAAAGACAAAAACGCGAGGGAGTGTGGAAAAGAAAACACTATGGCGGGACGAGATAACAAAATGCATTGGCAAAGCCAACAGGACTTGCTTCCTGTTGCCTTTGCCTTTTAGAAAAGTTGGCTGCCCAGCATCATCCAACAAGCATTTGCAATGCAACGGGTCTCTCATTTACGCGAGTTTGAGCTATTTACATTGTAATTGACAATGCCTTTTATTTATGTTTTTTTTTTTTTTAAACGCATTGTCATTTTGTGGAATTGAAGAAACACTCCTGGAAGTTGTATTTGGAAGGTTAGATGTTTATTGATAGCAGCGTAGTACAGGAGAAGAAAGCCCACAACCGGTCACCCACAGCTCCCGAAGCAACTGCCTTAATAAACAGTTACAGGCAGCCACAACGACAACACTGGACATATTAAAGATACACAGAGCGCGCAGAAGATGCTCGAGAAACCAAAGTGCTAGCGCGTGAATAACAAGTCGCTCTTCAATAGAAAGAGCGACTTGTTACCTTAACATCATTTCCCCTTTATTAAACAAAACAAAAAAATGAAAGAATAAATCACAAAAATACTTAAGGACAAAAAATGATTAGCATCAAAGAACTAAACATTTGACTAAAGTAGTAAAGAACCTATTACTGTACAACTAACTTAGATTAAATAATAATCTTTAAATCTTTGAGGAACAGAAACATTACGATGTGCAACTCTAGAAGTGACCGTTGCCGAAGGAATATTGGATGGGGACTGAACACTGGGTAAAGGATCATGACACAAATCAGTTTCTGAATCAATAACATTAGGACAATCATTATGTAAGAGATTTCCAGATGCAATGTTGTTTCTGTCTGAAGAGGTTGAGGGAAAGTTGTCACAGAAAAAGTCCATGCCAAAACTAAATCCCTTAAAGTCTGAAGTACAAAAACTTTTCTTCTTAGAAGAGATGATTTTCCAAGCTTGATCATTTGTAATTTTAACCAGACTTCTCCTATTCCACCACCCCCTATCATTTAATAAAATAGCGCTTTTTGCCACTTGAATAACCTTGACAGGTAGTGTGAATCTGGACTCTCCTTTCTTGACTCTCTTTGGTTTTTTAATAAGTACCCAATCACCCACAAAAAATGGGACGTCCTTGGTGTTTAGAATCATGGTGATGTAAAGAAATAGAATCATGTTTACACTTTACTTGACCCTGAACTCTCTGTAAATTCCCCATATGAGTAACATCAGCATTAGTAATATCCTTAACCCAATGGGGACACAGATGTGAAATTGGTACTCTGTTGCGCAGTAGCTTAAAAGGAGATATATTCGTGGTACTGTGAGGACTATTATGATAGGTCCACAGTTTCTCTTTTAAGAATTCCTCAACTTGTAAACCAGAAGACAGAGCAGTTTGAACTCCTTCCTTAAAGAACCTGTTGATACGTTCAACTAGTCCATTAGAGGAAGGAGAATGAAGTGCCACGGTAAGATGTTTGATTTGAAAATCCTCGACAAATTTTAACATCTGATGAGACCTGAAGTGTGTTCCATTGTCCGTCACAATCTGTCTTGGAGGACCCTCAATATCAAACACATTCCTCAAAAAATTGATAACAGCATTAGTATCAGGGGAGGACATAAAATCAAAATAGACCCACTTTGAAAAATAGTCAATCAATACCAAAAGATGTCTATTACTAGCAGGAAGCAGATCAAATGGACCCGCAAAGTCTAAAGCAACCTTTTCCCAGGGCGCATCAGGAAGTGGAACCATATGAATGTTAGGCTCAAATGTCCTCCAATGCTTATCAGAAATAAGACAGGTATTGCAGTCTGAAATCCACGTTCTCACCTGCGAATCCAGACCAGGCCACCAATAGAACTGTTTCAGATTACGAATGGTGGCAGACACACCCATATGTCCTTCATGACTCTTCTTGAACAGAAGATGTCTACAATTTGTAGGAGGGACCAAAAAATCATGTCGGAGTAAACATTCATTGACAATAGACAATTAATCCGATACCCGAAAATAAGGTTTAATGTGCGCAGGTAGATTTCTTTCATGAGGCCAACCTGATTTGACATAAGACATGACAGTTTGAAGGATAGTGTCATCAGAGAGTGCAGCCAACCATGAGTCTTTGGTAACCAAAGGGTTCTCCAGTAAAATGTCATCAATGAAGGCCACAACACATTCCACTTCATCATGAATACTTGATGATGTGTCATCAATGGGCATCCTTGAGAGACAATCTGCCCGTCCATTCTTACCGCCAGGTAAGTATCTGATGGAGAAATTGTACTCATGCAATTTTGAAAGAATTCTCACTAATCTGGCTGAAGCCTTGCCTGTGCCATTTCCATTGAGCAAATAAATGAGGGGTTTGTGGTCAGTGAAAATTTAAAAATGAGTTCCCCAAAGAAATGTTTTGAATTTCTCGATTGCCCATGTACAGGCCAGTGCCTCTTTCTCAATTGTACTGTAATTCTTTTCTGATGAAAGGAGGGATCTCGAGGCGTAGGCAATAGTGTGTTCTTTCCCTTCAGAATGCTGTGATAAGACAGCACCTAAACCTAATTGGCTGGCATCTACAGTTACATAGCAGGGTTGACCAGAAATAAAAGGTGCCGAAATAGGTTCAGAGGTAATTAAAGTTTTGATTTCACAAAAAGATTTGTGTGCTTCTTCAGACCAGACAAAAATATTTCCCTTGCGCAATAATTCTCTCAGTGGCTGGACTATCATAGAATAGACTTGAATAAACCGAGAATAATACTCGCAAAGTCCCAAAAAAGATCTGAGAGTGTCCTTATTTTTTGGCGAAGTACTATCTCTGATAGCAGCAATAAGAGAGAGTTTGGGTCTTATACCATGTTTTGAGATACTATAGCCTAGGTAATCCAATTTGTCCACCATGAATCTGCCCTTCTCCTTCCTAAGAGTAGGCCTGGGCAAAATTTCCGTTCCGTTCGCGGAATTTGCGATAATTTGGCATTTCCGCGTTCCGCGGAGAGCGCGGAAATGTCAAAATTTCCGCATTCCGCAGCTTTGCGATAATTTGGTTCTTGCTCGCGCTGTAAAATAATGCATTCTCGCGCGCGCGCGATCGCCTTACCTGAATCCCCGCGTTCGCCGACAAGTTTTCCCGATCCGGTCGCGTTCTCCATGAGATGTTGTATTGTTTTAGCCATTTGCGCTGTCTCGCGACAGTTCGCGTCCGCAGTGACGTCATGCGTCGCGCGATCACGTCTTTTTTCTCGCGATCATGCACCGCGAGACAACTGAAAACAAGATGGCCGCGCCCGCAAGCAACCACATGGGTAAGTTGGCGACCCGCAACCATGCAGAAAATCTCGCGAACATGCCGGAAAAAAACTTCCGCATCTTCGCGATATTTCCGCTTGTTTGAGGAGATTTTTAACATTTTCGCGATAATTTGCGAAAGTCGCTTTCGCAAATTCCGCCCACCCCTACCTAAGAGTAATGCCAACATTTCTAAACACAGACAACACTCTCTCTAAAATAAGATTATGTTCCCTATTGTCTTTTGCAAAAATAAGAACATTTTCCTGAAATGCCTGTACTCCAGATATGCCCTTGAGAATGGTCTCCATGAATTTTTGAAACACACTTGCCACAGAGGCAAGACCGAATGGCATGCGCAAATATTTGAATGCGCTAAATGGTGTGATAAAGGTTGTCAGGTCTTGGCTCTCTTTGGCAAGTGGTATTTGGTGATACACTGATCTAAGATCAAGTAGTGAAAATACTTTTGCTTTGCCCAGATTTGCTAAAAGATCATGTACCTTGGGTAAAGGATGACAATCAATGACAATATTTTTGTTGAGAGTGCGAAGGTCCACACATAAGCGGATCTCGTTTGTCTTTTTCTTCACGATAACAATTGGACTGACCCACTCTGATGAATCATTAGTTGTGATAATACCCTCCTTGCACAGTTTGTCAAGTAGGGTCTTGAGGTCCTGCCTGACACTAAGAGGGACGGACCTTACCTTGTGTACCACCGGAGATGCATTCTCTTTGAGTTTAATCAGGTGCTCAAACTTTTTTATGTTGCCAATAACATCACAAAATACTTCGTTAAACTTGTTGATTACATTTGCAACATCGGTTTCAACTTCGCTCTCAATGAAATTGATAGATTTTTCTGCAAGAACGATTGGGTTTTCAGCTCCAGGGATAAGCATAATACCTAGTCTAGCCAGGTCCTTTCAACCAATTATATTTTGCCCTCTGATAGCTACATATAATTTTGTTGTAATCTTTCTACCTAAACATGAAAGTATATCAATGAAATAACCAGACATATCAATATTTTGACCCCCAAATGCTTTAGGATGAACGTCTGACTGAGAGAGTTGTCTAACTTTGTATTTTTCTGCGAATAAAACATCAGAAATGATCGTGATGGGTGCGCCTGAATCAGCCATCATCTCAATGGGAATTTTGGATATAGTTGCTTGACAAAATGGTCCTTTTATGGAAATATCTTCTATGTTGTCATCTGAAATTGTAAGAAACATCTGACCCAAATCCTGAGCACATGTGTTGGGAGTGACTTCAACTGAGCTTACTTTAACAATATTTTTACCAGACTTACAAACTGACATAAAATGTCCTAATTTGCCACACTTTGTGCAACGTTTAAATGAAGCCGGACAGCTTGGGTTATTGCCTAGGTGAATTATTAGGTTTTCTAAAGGGAACCTTGTTAAACCTGTTTCTGGTGTCTATGGCTGAAATTTGAACATCGTCATTTGAAACTATTGATACTGATGGACTTGGGGAATGAAGATCATTAGAGATAACCTTTGAAGAGATTATGGACCTCTCTATACCCTTTGTTATTTCTATTGTCTCACTCAATGTTGGGTCTCTGCACCCTAATAGTCTTTCTTGTATTTTTTTAGACGCACAGTGATATACAAATTGATTTCTAAGGCATGTGTCTAATACGGCTCCAAAATTACATGTGGAGGCTAAGTGTCTCAGGATTGAAATGTAATCTTCTACAGATTCATCTATATGTTGTTTTCTCTTCATAAAATTAAAACGTTCAAGAAGTATACTTGGTTCTTCTGTGAACTTTCTTGAGAGTCTCGCCAAACCTTCAGCATACACATTCCAACCCTCTTGAGCTCCTGCTGGGGGTTGAACACTTTTTGACCTTCAAAGCCCAAATGACCATACAGGAGCGCAAACTTTCTTTTTGGATCAAATTCATTTACATCATTGGCAACCAGATAATTTTGAAATAAATTCAGCCAATGTTTCCAGGGAACAATCGGTTTGCCTGGTGAAGGTAAAAAGTCAGAAATGTTCAACAGGTGACTATTTGAAGCCATAGTGGATAATAATGCCAACCTCCCAAATGGATATGTTTAAAGTGTGCCTGTCACTGAAGACACAGGCAGAAATAAGTGCTGTTAACTCCAAGTATCTATGTTTTTAACCCATGCAGGTTAGCAATCATGTAAAACTTCCCTTAAAAATGATTAAATTAATGGTGTGCCCATCACCGATGGATGGGCAAGTCTCACCGCCTTAGAAATCGTCCTCGGATTGAAAGCAGGACGAAATTTCTGTGTAAAACGTCTCGAAAACGGAGGAATAGTGTTCGTTGGTCACGTTGCTAGGCAACCTTCTCTTCCGTCTTGCATATGGAATGCATTTCAGCCCAAAATAAAGGAAATGTTGAAGTGATCCCTCTAGCTGTGTACGCGAGAAGCATCACGATGTCAGAGGGGAGGTGCCAAAACCATCATCGAGTGAAATATAATCCTTGGTGAGATCGAGGCGGAAGATTGCTGCAGCGTCGTGGATACGCGGTGAGTTTTTGGGGAAAAGCTGTTGAATCTTGTCTTCGATCGGTGGGCTCGCTTAAATGGATCCTTGTCGCCAAATGTGGAATTGAAGAAACACTCCTGGAAGTTGTATTTGGAAGGTTATATGTTTATTGATAGCAGCGTAGTACAGTAGCTCCAACTCGTGTAAATGCGAGACCTATTACATTGCAAATGCTTGTTTCATACTGGTTTGCTAAGAGAAAGCTATGTAAGCATGCAGGCATACAAGGAGGAGTGAAAAAGAAAGGCAGTGCATGAAGCGTAAACCAATGCGAACCCCATAGTTGCTTAATGAATTGCGCGCCTGTCTCATGCCTCTGTGGGTTTGAAATGGATGTCAAGAAGGCAGATCAAGCTTTGAGGCAGAGGGTGTGCGGGGTGGATAGCGTGTCGCGAGGGGCTTGCTGTAGATGAATGGCAGACAACAAGAGCTGACAACAGGGTGCAAGACGAAGAGGGCTTGACAGGGATACATTCAGCGAGCGGCACAAAGAGGGCGGGCACGCATGGGACAGTGCAAGGACAAAGATGGCGAGGGACAGAGGAGCATTGAGAGAAGGGGCTGCAGAGAGGGGAGTAGTAAAGCCAGGTCGTGAGAGAGAAATGGGGAAGACTAATTGAGGAAGAGGTGAACATTAGTAGACTCCAGGGATAGAATTAAATGTAGGACTGGGAAATAACCGTTTGGTGATTCTGGGAGCAGGAGGCATGAACTGTCATCCGGGCACTCCCCCGACTCAATGGCTTCACCCTAGGTGATCCACTCGATCAGCCTGTGATTCAGTTTCTGTACGTGCCAACATTGGCAGCTTCTTGTAACAGGTGAATCTCTGCTATTAAGAACATTATCTAGGCCTTCCAAAAAAACAAAGAGAAACAGGAAATACTCTAAGCAAATGATCTTTTGCATTTTAATGACGCTTAATAATCATCGTAATGAGAATTACAAGCAATTGAAGTCTCCGTTTTTATTGTCTTTCCGTTCGTGGATTTTAACAATGGTGGCAGACTTTACTCGTCAAATGGGGGCACAAAATACGAACAAGGCCCAGCTGATATTTGAAACATTCTAGCACTGCACTGGTTCATCCTAGAAACGAAAAGGTTTTGTGGTGTGTCGCCACAGATTTCAAACGTGGCTCAGCAGAGGGGAAAGGACAGTGCCGGCGACCTCCTGCATAATGACTTCTGTCAGTGAAACCAGACAAAAGAGTCGGTACCCACACTGAATGCACATGAACTGAGGGTGCTGTGCCAAAATAAAAACATTATTCCAGCACAGTATATTGTAGAAAATAGGCCTCAGCTAGGCCTACCAGTGCAAGGGGTTCGCCCTTCTCTGCACAAAGTCCTCAGACTATTAGAAAGAAGTTGGCACAGAAACTGAAATAGAAAATACATAGTTTATTAAACCTCAGGAGGTGGAACCACATTCACCCAGCACCCTGTGGTGCTGAATGAAGGTAGCACCCAGAGTAGAAGAACCATGGGTCTTTTATACCCACACAGGGGCTCAGGAAAAGGGCGGTGCAGGCATACATGAGAAGAGTTACATACATAGATGGTCATACAGAAATGCACTGTCAATAGCAAGGGAGGAGCTAGCCGTTGCTGACTCTGGTAGAAACAACCTGATAGTTACAGACTAAAAACAGATGCATGGACAGTTAGATATTCCTGCGCATGTGCAGGGTAGCAGAGTCTAAGTATAGCCAGTCCTTTAAACAGAGCACAAGGGAAGACAAAATGGCTGCCAGAAATACAAAATGGATTCCACAAAATGTACAGGATAGCCTGTAAATACCAGATGGATTCTGCTAACGCTAATTTAATCGCAGCCAATTTACGACAATATGACTGCCTGCACTTTTAATAATACTGGGCGTTTACGCAGTGTCCACCACAGCTCAATTGTTTGCATTTGCTTATTAAAAGAAGGCCAGTCAGTATAGAGGTGCCTTAGTTTTAATTCTTGGGATAGCTGGGCCCTCCAACACCATCTTTACTGTGCGCCCATGTGACAAATGCCGGTTCCATGTAATGCACTTTGTCAAGGGAGTAGGCACTATATACATACATTCAGTGTAGACACGGCAGCAAACTAGAAAGTTTAGTATCTAAAAATGAAAGAATTTTTTTTAAATCAAATCTGCCTAGCGGTGGCGCCCTTCCACATCTCGCAGGCTCAGTCGACCATATTCTGGAGGGGGGGCGATCATTTTGCTTTACGCCATCGAGGAATCCTGACGCCTCCACTATGCCGCATAGTGTGATCTGATCTAGCGTGTCAGTAGAGCAACTCGGGGATGAAATGTAGGGGATGAATTGACGGCTTCAAATGTGTGGTGGTTGGAATGTAACCCTAGCACCTCCAATACACAGAACAGCCTTCTTATAAGCAGTGATGGGTGGGGACGGCTCGGCCAGGTGCCGAAGCTGAACACGCTCACATTAAACTATGCTTTTAAGGGAGATTAATTGAAGCCGACCGGCGGGTGGTGGTGGGGTGATGACTGGGAGCAGTCTGAGAAATGCGATCTCGGGGATATTTTTTAAAGAAAAAGTGGCTGAATGTACTTCTCTATGATAAAACAAGATATTGTGCCAGGGAATAAAGGCGTAAATTGGTGAAGCGAGACACACCTCTGCGATCAGCTGTCCTGCAGTTCCCCCGGGGCACAAGCCGGCATCCACTTCTGTCAGGACATCTGATCGCAGCAAAAAGACAGAAGTGAATGCCTGCTTGTGCCCCGGGGGGGACTGAGATAAAAAACAAAAACACTCGAAGCGTCATTTTCGTTGCGATGGCAACAAAATGGCGTGGGAGTGTCCTCTGTCCCTTGGGCACGCGCATGCTGTCTGCATTTGACAGATGGCGAGAGCAGCCGTCTTTGTCCATGTGGGCGCGTGCATGAGCCCACGTCGAAGAATCGATTCCAAAAGGTCTCTCTGACGAGAGCAGCGCATGCGCTGCTTTTCGCCAGGCGAGACCTAAAAATGGAGCATGGGAGATAAGAGAAGTAAAAGTAACGCGGCCGCCCGGCAAGAAGTAAACAAGTGGGAGGGGTCTGTGCGTCCATATTAATGTGTGTGCCATGGAACAATCTGCCAGATGCAAGCCAAACTCAACATACCCACAGCAAAGTCTGTGCATCCATTTTAATATGTGTGCCGTGTCTGTGCGTCCATTTTAATATGTGTGCCGTGTGAGGAGCTGTCATGAGCAAGGCAAACTCTACATACCCACGGCAAAGTCTGTGCATCCATGTTAATATGTGTGCTGTGTGAGGAGCTGTCAGGAGCAAGGTAAACTCTACATACCCACAGCAAAGTATGTGCGTCCATGTTGACCTGTCTACCACAAGATGAGCTGTCGGGCGCAAGCCAAACTCTACATACCTCACAGCAAAGTATGCACTTCGCGAAGATACGCAAGTGAAGTTCGCACTACGCGAGCTACGCATAGCACTTCGCGAACTGCGTAGTACCTTGTTCGCACTGTGCCAGATGTCGTTTTCAATGATTGCACAGTGCGGACATGCAACCGGCACTGTGCAATCATTGAAAATGGCATCTTGCACAGTGCGAGCTGTAGTTTTCTGCTGCTCGAGTAGATTATTACTCGAGCTTCAGCTTTCTCAACGCGAACTGGTAGTTTCTCATCGCGAGCGGTCGCAAGCATACGCGACCACGCGCAATGAGAAACCTGACCTCCTCGCGTTGGGAATGTTGCCGGGAGGTTTATTTTCCATGCTCGCGGTCGCCAACTTGAAGTTGCTGATCGCGAACAAGGAAAAAGTCTCGCCGGGATGTCATTTTGCTTGCTCGCAGTCGCCAACTTGACGTTGAGGACCGCGAGCAAGCAAAAAATGACCGCAGCACTACGCAACACTATGCTACGCGTGTTCGCACTGTGCTACGTGCAGTTCGCGTAGTGTGAAGTAGCGCGAACTTCGCAAACTACACGAGCGTAGCATAGTGCTTTGCCCAGGCTTATTTTTAATATGGGTGCCACGAGATGAGCTGTCAGACACAAGCCAAACTCTCCATGCCTCACAGCAAAGTTTGTGCGTCCATTTTAATTTGTGTGCCACAAGAGGAGTTGTCATGTCTGCAACAAACTGGGCAGACATAACAGAGTCTCTGCTTTCAATTTTACACCACGTGGAAGCTGCCAGACCTGTGAAAAAACAGGTATACTCACATCATTGGCTGTTTTCCACGTTAATGGCTATGTCACAGGAGAAGCTACCAAACCAAAGGCACGCTCTGTAAACACATAGCGAAGTCGGTGTTTCCATGTTAATGTGTCTGCCATTGGATAAGCTGCCAAGCCAGCAACAAACTGCACATTGCCACACTAAAGGATGTGCTTCCACGTGGCTGTGTGTCACAGGAGACTCTGCCAGGCCTCCAAGTGTATTATCTTAAGTTTGTAAAAGCCAACCTTTACTTCAACACTATAACCTTTCAAAGCAATGCATCAGTTCTCCTGTCCTCAACGTGGCAGCAAGGCTTCCTTCACCAGCTGGGAGGACGGCATGTAAAACAAGGAAGTATGGACGAATTACACTTGGACAGAAGTTAATCTAGCTTTGTTTTCCTTGTCCTCAAGTATGCATATTTTTTTTAATATAAAATGCAACCCAGGATTATCAGCGGAAGAGGGTGTGTACAGAAGAAATTCTATAGGCACTTTAACTTTTTGTGCACAAGGCGAAACTGAACATTCCGCTCTGAAATGTACTTACCAAAGGCGGTGGTGTACGGGACGCGTGTGGAAGCAGGGGCTGACATCCCTCATGTCATAGGAACGCCTGTGCCACTCGGGAAACAACTGTGCCGTGTGTTCAGTCTGAAACTTGACGACACCGGAAGCAGAAATGATGCTGGCTTTTTGTCTCTCTTCAACTATCCAAAATATACCCTCGCGTTGCAAGGGCTCTAAGGTATGCCATGGAGACTCTAAATCAGAAACTTTTACCTAAGGAGTCCAGGATGCTCATTCTACCATAAGAAAGAAATCACCATGAGCGAATACTGCATGGGGGACAATTGGCAGAAAGACGCATTGTAGTCTTCAAAGCGGTGTAAGGCGGGACAACAGGATTTGCTACTGCCAGTACGAGATCGGGAGAGGGAGTGATTCTCTGAGTCCGATTGGATGCCGTTGCAAGGGTTATGCTGATTGGAGCTCTTCTTCTGTCGGGAAGTGAATTTACTGTACGGTCAAACCTGCCTCAGCCCACCCCTTACTCAGCTGTTTCAAAGAAATCTAGGCGCCAAGCAAGCTTCCCATTTTGAACGTAGCACGTGGAAGGTTTTGGGATGAAACCCAATTGTGTTCTTTTTAGTAAGGAATGATCTTTGCTCATTTAGATCTTTGTAGTACTTCAGCGTAGTAAGCGGTATATAAATACAATTTCCATGCGCACAGGACAACACCGGAAACAAGCAAAAGTGGCGGCCGCGCGTGCAAATGAAACTGATCACGATCGTGATCAAGTGAACATGAACAAAGGGGGGCGGGAAGAAGGGGAGGGGGTAGGTGAGCGGAGGGGATTCACGCGTAGCGTGAAAGTGAAAATAAAGCTGATGAGGAGGGAGTGGGAGAAGGGAGGGGGTAGGGGAGGGGATTCATGCGTGCGCTGAAAGCCAGATGGCAGCTGTGCCCGTCGCACCCGCTTGTGCGCGTAATAGCAAGCTGGTGGCCGCCAAGGTAGCACTTTTAAAGCAGCTACTAAATGTCTCGCCAGTGCAGCGAATGCGCTGGCTCAAGCGAGACCTAAAAATGAGGGCGGAAAGTGATGGGCAGGAGATAAGCTGGGGAGGGCATGGAGCTAATGGGGCAGGTCGGAGGAAAGCGTGCGTCCTGGTTCACAGCTGCCACCATGCGCGCTGCTGCTCGCTCCAGAATACACCCACCATTAGCCATTTTCATCCTCCAGTTTCTACAGGACACACACAAAAGCAAATCCAAAAGCGTGGGAGGAGTGAGACCCCACAAGTACATATAACAGATCGCCACAGCACAAGCTCTGTAAGCTTGACTGAAAAAAATCCATTCGCAGCATAGCGCTACAAATAAACTACCCACTATTCCTCACTGCACCTTAAGTGTGACTCTGCTGACACATATGGACATTTGCAGTGATCTCCTGGGTTTCCTCATCGATTCGTCTTGCATTTATTTTTGAATTAAGGTGTGTGCATTTTATTTTATGTGGCGGTAATTGAAGGTGAAAAATACTTCAATATGCAGACTGTTTTGATTTCAAGCAAGTCCTTGAGCCCCCCCCCCCCCCTCCATCTCCACTCTCACTGACCAAGCCCCATGGCACTCTGTAAACTTTTGCTCACTTTTTTTGCACTTCACTGCTGCCTTCATTTACAAGTAATTACAGAACTCTTTGGGCCCCCCCCCCCCAAGGAATGTAGCAATGGACCCCCTAGGGTTGTGCACCCCGCGGTTTGAAGATCTCTGATGAGAGAAGTAAGTACAGTAATAGAACTCGACCGAGCCATAGGCCTTTGGCATTGGAGGCCACAGATTGAATGTGATGCACCTTGAGACATCAGTGGAATCACACTCCTCCATGCTCACCAGCTCCATGCTCCTGAATCAAATCTTACTCCACAGAGGTGGTGCGGGGATGAGACTCCATTCAAATCTGGGGAGCCAGGTGTGCTGCAAGAGTAAGACTCCAACTGAATTAGGCCATTAATGGTTACAGGAGTGAGACTCCATTGGATTCTGTGAGGCTGTTCAGGAGGTGTGAAGTCTACAGGAGTGTGCAGGTATGTATTCCTTTATTCAATGCATATATTCAGAACTATACTCCCATTTGCGGTGTTCCGGATTGTTCAGTTGTTCGCAGTGCATGGACTGCAGCACTAGTTGCACACTTTATTTTTTGTTTTTTTTATGTTCATTGAGAGTTTAAAGTATAATTAGAATTGGGGCGATTGCTGGCTGATCAGGAAAAATCACCAGAACTCACTGAGACATGACCATGCTGAAACATTTTTATTTATACTGCTTTCCGAAGTCGAGCTGTATTTTTGGTCCATTTTCAGCTCCTTGTGCAGCACTTGCTACAACCAGTGCTTAGTCCAGTAAAGTACACTGTGCGTAGGTCTTAAATCCCAAAGCCAGGCGTGGAAAGACGGATGCAGGCTCAGCAGTCCACAGGCCCCTGAAGCAGTGCCCACAGGGGTAACAAGCATTTGCAATGCAATCGGTCCCGCCTTTGGGGCCTTATAAGAATTTAGCCTCCACCATATTTTCTGCAGCTGATGGCCAGTAGTGCTTCCACCAGCAAGCCCTAGCAAGTATCAAGCACTGTGGCTGATTGTTGGCTAGGAGCAGACAGTGGAGCTTTGAGCTTTGACTTTATCTATATTTGTGGACTGGTTCACCATTCTAGCTTAATGGGTTACTGGGGGTCATCCGGAGTGAATTGTTTTTAATGGTCCCCTGATTCATGTAACTAGATACCACAGAGCCCCACCCTATGCCCATTCAGTCTGCCATGTTCCTGGGCCACAGTCTGTATCTAGGTGAGTCAGCAGCACCTCTGAGTTAATGAGTTGGTGCTCCCCTTAGCATGACTGGTGGGATCCTGATTGGCATTATGGTATCATGACTGGTTCCTGGCTGGGGTGAGGTGTGCCTGCACTAGTTTTAGTGCTCGGCCTCTCAGTCTGGATCCCACAGGCCATACAACCATCTGCAAGGAGAGCTGCTGTTTAGAGTTCTTTGGGGGTATCTGATTTCTGTGCCAGTGTAATGTGGAGCCTCACTAGCAGCTCCTTGTCCCAACCCATACCTGAGGCCACAGCTCATACCTCAGCCAGTAGGAGTCTCTTGTGACCCAGCCCGTTCTGGCAGCATCCATCTGCTATGTCATCAAAGTCCTGTGTCACCACCCACCAGGAGCTGTGGTCTGTAAAGTGGGAGCCCCGGTGTATTGGGTCCGGCTCCTCCAGTCTTGAGCTGTTTCCGTTTGGTTACTGTATGCCTCAGCACACTGTCAGATGCCCTTGGAGGAAAAAACAGGCTTCAACACATGGGTCCTAGCCTGACTTTCCCATTGCTTTGGACGCTGCCTCAAGCCGCCATCTTGGGTTGATCGCCTTGCACTGGGCAGGTTCTCCTCCAATCCGTGCCAGAATGCAGCATTGCAGCACCCACTCTTTGTCCCCGGATGTGGGTTGCCCCAGTGGGACCTTGTTGATGTTGTTTGGATCTTTGGGCAGCAGCATGATCGTAGATTGCTAAATCAGCCTGACAGAGATGGGAAATGTGTGTCTTATTGCCCCACCATCTTGCCCACGCCCCCAGGAGGTACTTTCTCTCATATATAATATTCTTGCATTTATTTTAATTGAAATATATGTGACTACATATGAATTGTAATAAGGTATTTTGACTCTAGGTCAGACTGTCAATACAAAATGAGATGATCTTACTTAGATCACTGATTTAGTTCTGTTACTGTCAGTGGTATTACTATATATGTATTAACCTGCTGCTGTTAGAAATGAAGAATCCCGGGAAGCGATCAGGGTATTGTTTGTTGTGGTCAAACAGGCACATGCTTAATACAACTTCTACCCTTTCTAATGGCACTAATAACCCCTGCCTTCCACAATCTCAGCCAGTTACACAGGTACTCCCCTTAATGAGTAAACTGGTAGCATTATTCCCAGAAGGACTGGCATTATTTCTATGAATAAATGACCAGGGCTACAGTTCTAGTTTGGATTTGATTTTGAATGCGTAATAAATTAGTGAACAACTGCTAAGAAAATGTTATTAACAGACAAGAAAGGAAAACATAACGTGACATCTGTTTGTCTCTAAAGTAGTGCAAACTTTAATTGTAATATTACACCCCTCAAGTAAATTTCTGTAAACATCTTAGGCAACTTTCACTGCCCGAGGAATTTTGTGTTAATAACCCATGTAAACAAATTTGATGCCAGTAATTTTTCAAAAACCGCTGACAAGTTCTATATATTGTGCATATTTCTGAGGGCGATATTTGATTTGTACCAATACCAAGCCGCTTCTGCAACATTTACGAGACAAGTTAACACCAAACCGTCGCATGGATCACATTCATCCAAGTCACAAAGGGCTAATCTTTACGTTTGTCTTTAAAAAGCACATTCCTCCTTCTTCTTCTGCGCAAATAGCTGCCTATCAAGAGCTTTATTTTCTTGCCATGTATTAGTATCTGAAGGCTGAATTAGAACTGTGACCTTCTGCTAATCAATAAAAACACAGGCGCCTACTAATAGTTTCTCAACATTAGGTTCACAGAGAGTGCAGGCCAGTATAATGTAAAAGATTAAGGAAAGTATGAATAAATGCCAAATTACATATATGTTAACGCATATTTGACACTCCGTGTTTCCTCACGTCCGAAAATGCTTTCCGGGCAAAATCTCTGTGGAAGTCTGCAGCCTGCCCCGCAGAGACGATACAAGTTAACTGTTTTCCGGAGTGAAAACATGCCGATTTGCATACTTGACACCCCGTGTCTCCTCACATCCGAAAATGCTTTCCGGGCAAAATCTCTGTGAAAATGTACAGCCTGCCCCGCAGAGACGATACAAGTTAACTGTTTCCCGGAGTGAAAACACGCCGATTTGCAAACTTGACACTCAGTGTCTCCTCACGTCCGAAAATGCTTTCTGGGCAAAATCTCTGTGAAAATGTGCAGCCTGCCCGGCAGAGACGATACTAGTCAACTGTTTCCCGGAGTGAAAACACGCCGGTTTATAATGTTAATCGGTAAACAGAATGTTTAATCTGAGACAATTGACACAGTATTGAAGACAGAGTGCAGAATGTGGTTTGATGGGCATGCGCGCACACGCAAGGGGAGCGCTTACAGACCGGGAGCTGGAAATGACAGAACGCCGGCCAGGAAGAGAGCACGTCATCGCGTGCACACCGTTGTGATTAGGCCGGGCACCAGAAGAAAGTGCGTTGAGTAAAGGGGCCAGTAGCCTTGGAAGGATACAAATGATGACATAATCGTCATGAGGAGGGCCTAGCAAGCATAAAACAAATCGGAAGGCAGCATTTACTGAGGTAAGCCAATGAAAAAGAAGGGTGGAAAGTGGGCGGAGCTTCCACGAAGCTTCCACACTAAAGTGGATACTGCATGTCTCGGAGAGACAATGCATGCACTGTCTAGGCGAGACCTAAAAATGGGTCTTTCAATGTATTGAAAGGTATTGACCTCCCATCCCCTTACGCTACTCAGCGGACTGATGAATTGGGCGAGCTTAGAAATTGGGTTTTTTGTTATACGTGTGAGCTACTTCAGCACTTCAACACCTCGAGCTAAGTACAGCTCAAAGTTCACCAAACCATGATTGATGCATGTCCGTGATACTTACACAACACATCTAACGCTTCGCACACAGGCCGGGCTACAACCCCACATCCTTTCCCCCATGTACTCTGATAGATACTCCCTGGAACTTTATGAATGGAGGAGTGCATCACGGACTCAACAAGGGTGTGAAGCATTCCACACATTCCACACTGCATCAGTTGCAAAAAGCTTCATGTAGTCTACAGACCACAGGTTTCTATTATTGTGAGGGCCTTTAAATGTGTGAGTAGCTGACCTGCAGAGTGAAGGCACCTTGAACTTCTGTTACTTGTGTTACAACGATCACGTTTCACCATTTGATGCATTAATAGTTCATCTAGTTCACCTTTTCCATGTAACGTAGTATATAGTACCTGTAGCACCAGATTCTTTTTAAACATTTTGGAATATATTTCTGGATTACTGAGGGAAAAATTGAACCGAAAGAGTTACTCAACAAAACTTGAACAAGGCTGTCAGGGAGTGGCTTGCATAGCTGCCTTATTGATCAACCTTTTTTTTTAGTGCATGGTGTGAGCTCAGTCTGCCACTGCATATATGATACTTTCTGTGTGTGAGAGAGTGAAACTTGCACTGCTGCTAGCTGTACAACCTGCCTAAGCTGCAGGGGTGGCTCCTGTAATGATGCACACTGACCAAACAGGTCAGGCATTAGGACCGGCCTGAAGGGGGACCAGGGTGGGCGGAAAGGGAGGAGCAGAAGGCTAGGGACGGCAGTTAGCCGTTAGCCCTGGACGAAGCAGGAGGTGAATAAAGGATCTTATTAAAGCTAACCCCTTGTCCGTGTCTCCTCTGTCCACGGCGATCCTACAACTGGCGACGAAGGTGTCAAGAGCCTTCACGTGTGCGTGAAGCCACCTGATTAAGAAGAAAAACAAGCATTTGCAATGCAATAGGTCTCGCATTTATAAGAGTTTGAGCTATTGGCATTGTAAAATTACAATGCCTTTTATTTATGTTTTGGTTTTAAAACAAATAAAAGTCATTGTCATTTACAATGTCAGTAGCATAAACTCGCATAAAAGCAGTGTGTGGAGTGCAGCAGTGTGTGGCGTGCAGCAGTGTGCGGCGTGCAGCAGTGTGCGGCGTGCAGCAGTGTGCGGCATGCAGCAGTGTGCGCCGTGCAGCAGTGTTTCGTGTAGCAGTGTGAGGCATGCAGCACTGTGACGTGCAGCGGCGTGCAGCAGTGTGCGGCATGCAGCAGTGTGCTGCGTGCAGCAGTGTTTCGTGTAGCAGTGTGAGCATGCAGCACTGTGGTGTGCAGCGGCGTGCAGCAGTGTGCGGCGTGCAGCAGTGTGCTGCGTGCAGCAGTGACATGCAGCATGCAGCAGTGAGTAATGCAGCAGTGTGCAGCAGTGTGTGGTGTGCAGCAGTGTGCCGGTTGCATCAGTGTGTGCCGTGCAGCAGTGTGTGGCGTGCAGCAATGTTTCATGTAGCAGTGTGTGGCGTGCAGCAGTGTGCGGCGTGCAGCAGTGTGCGGCGTGCAGCAGTGTGTGGCAGTGTGTGGCGTGCAGCAGTGTGAGGCAGTGTGTGGCGTGCAGCAGTGTGTGGCGTGCAGCAGCATGCAGCAGTGTTTGGCGTGCAGCAGTGTGAGGCGTGCAGCAGTGTGAGGCGTGCAGCAGTGTGAGCCGTGCAGCAGACACACGTGGAGGGTGAGGAGAGAAACGTGGAGGGTGAGGAGAGACACGTGTGGAGGGTGAGCAGAGACACGTGTGGAGGGTAAGGAGAGACACATGTGGAGCGTGAGGAGGAGACACCTGTGGAGGGTGAGGAGGAGACACCTGTGGAGGGTGAGGAGGAGACACATGTGGAGGGTGAGGAGGAGACACATGTGGAGGGTGAGGCGGAGGGTGAGGAGACACGTGTGGAGGGTGAGGAGAGACACATGTGAAGGGTGAGGATAGACACGTGTGGAGGGTGAGGAGAGACGTGGAGGGTGAGGAGAGACACGTGTGGAGGGTGAGGAGAGACACGTGTGGAGGGTGAAGAGAGACACGTGTGGAGGGTGAGGAGAGACGTGTGGAGGATGAGAGACGTGTGGAGGGTGATGAGAGACGTGTGGAGGGTGAGGAGAGACATGGAGGGTGAGGAGAGACACGTGGAGGGTGAGGAGAGACACGTGGAGGGTGAGGAGAGACACGTGGAGGGTGAGGAGAGACACGGAGGGTGAGGAGAGACACGTGTGGAGGGTGAGGTGGAGGGTGAGGAGAGAGACGTGTGGAGGGTGAGGAGAGACGTACGGAGGGTGAGGAGAGACGTGTGGAGGGTGAGGAGAGATGTGTGGAGGGTGAGGAGAGACACGTGAAGGGTGAGCAGAGACACATGTGGAGGGTGAGCAGAGACACGTGTGGAGGGTGAGCAGAGACACGTGTGGAGGGTGAGGAGAGACATGTGTGGAAGGTGAGGAGAGACATGTGGAGGGTGAGGAGAGACATGTGTGGAGGGTGAGGAGAGACATGTGTGGAGGGTGAGGATAGACGTGTGGAGGGTGAGGAGAGACACGTGGAGGGTGAGGAGAGACACGTGTGGAGGGTGAGGAGAGACACGTGTGGAGGGTGAGGAGAGACACGTGGAGGGTGAGGAGAGACACGTTGAGGGTGAGGAGACACATGGAGGGTAAGGAGAGACACGTGGAGGGTGAGGAGAGACACGTGGAGGGTGAGGAGGGTGAGGTGGAGGGTGAGGAGAGACACGTGGAGGGTGAGGTGGAGGGTGAGGAGAAACAGAGTTGGAGGGTGAGGAGAGACGGAGGTGGAGGGTGAGGAGAGACGGAGGTGGAGGGTGAGGAGAGACCGAGGTGGAGGGTGAGGAGAGACAGAGGTGGAGGGTGAGGAGAGACGGAGGTGGAGGGTGAGGAGAGACGGAGGTGGAGGGTGAGGAGAGACCGAGGTGGAGAGTGAGGAGAGACCGAGGTGGAGGGTGAGGAGAGACCGAGGTGAAGGGTAAGGAGAGAACGAGTTGAAAGGGAATCAGAAGTGGAGGATATCATTTTTACTTCCTCTCCTAGTGTAAGGTAACGCCCCCACCCCACAGGCCCTGCCGGGGCCGAGAGCAGATCACTGTTCGCATCAGCCGTCACCCGAGACTGCTCCGTACTTGTTGGTAAATAGAGGTTCACTATCTGTTGATAATGGGATTCACTTGGGGGGCTGACTTACCTCCTCCACCCCCAGGGCCAACACTGAGAAGGCATCAGAGACCTGGTGCTGCCTATGCTGCAGTACTGCGAGAGAGAGGGATGGGGGGTGGGCAGGGGAAGAGGAGTGGGGTTAGAGAAGGGACAGGTGGGGAGAGAAAGAGGAGAGAAGGGACAGAGACAGAAAAGGAGCAAAAAAAGAATTAGAGAGAGTAAAGAGGAGAGTTGGGGAAAATGAAAACATTACGAGAGAACATGTAGCAAAGAGGTGGAGAGAGAAGATGGGAGAGAGTAAGGACGCAGCCAAGAGATAGGGCAGAGACAAAAAGAATCGAAACAATACAAAAGTATTTTCCAAACTCGTAAATAACCACGGGCCAAACAACTGATCTGCAATGAAGCATCCAAATCCGGTATATCATGACGTTAACCATGCAATAAAAAATAAATTTAAAAAAAATAAAAAAACACCAAAATACACGTATACACCATGTTGACCCTTTTCCATGCAACGTATTCTAAAACGCTATTCTCATTCATACATTCACAGCAAACCTGTTCACAAGAGTGAGAGAAAATGTGGTATTAGTGTTACATTTTTGTTTACATCCATACCCGCTCACTTATGCAATTAAAGGATTCATGACCACACGGTTAAATAAAACGTACTGATTGGCCTTGCCGTGAAGGAGAAACACGTTTTGACACACACTCCCAATCTGTGAAACGTTCCCCCCACTTCCTCGAAATTGAAACCAGTGCATGTGTCCGACGAACTTCCTGCCGCTTATCTGAATGCACCAGTGGCAGAAGATAGTCACCATTTTGCAACAACACAATTAAAGGGAGGCATGTCTGTCTCTCTCCACCGCCACATGTCTCTGAGTCTTACTGTCTCATGCGAGATCTCCCTCTAGGAGACAGCTGACACCGACTCTTCCCCTGAGACAGTATGGGAGATGCGTGTGTGTGCATAGTGTGTGTGTCTATATGTATATATCTGTGTGTGTATGCATGTGTGTGTGTTTGTATGTGTATATGTTTGTGTATGCATGTGTGTGTTGGTGTGCAAGTATGGGTGTGTCATTGTGTTCATTTGTTTTCATGGATGTGTACACATATGTTTGTGTGTATACCTATGTCTGTGTATGCATGTTTGTCTGTATGTATATGTGTTTGAGTATGTTGGTGTGCGTGCTTGTTTATATGTGTATGTGGGGTTGGTGTGTTGGTGTGCATGTATATGCATATGTTTATGCATGTCTGTGTGTGTTTGTATATGTTCATATGTGTGTGTAAATGCATGTGTGTGTTTGTATGTGTGCATAGTTGTGTATGCATGTGATCAGAGGGAAGAGTGCACTTGAGGGCAAAGTGGAAAACATACAGGGAAGAGTATGTGAGGGCAGAGAGAAAAATACAGAGGGAAAAGCACATGAGGGCAGAGAAAAAAATACAGAGGGAAGACTCCATGTGAGGGAGGAGAGAAGAATAGAGAGGGAAGAGCTCATGTGAGAGCAAAGCGAAAAATACAGAGGGTAGGGCGCATGTTAGACCGGAGATAAAAACATAGAGGGAAGAGAGCGTGTGAGAGCAGAGAGAAAAATATAGAGAGAAGAACACATGCGAGGGCAGAGAAAAAAATACAGAGCGAAGAGCACATGTGAGAGCATAGAGAAAAAATGCAGAGGGAAGAGTACATGTGAGGGAAGAGAGACAAATACAGAGGGAATAGCATGTGTGAGGAAAGAGAGAAAAATAGAGAGGGAAAAGCACATGTGAGGGCAGAGTGAAAATACAGAGGGATTAGCACATGTGAGACCAGAGAGAAAAACATAGAGGGAAGAGCATATGTGAGGACAAAGAGAACAAGTACAGGCTATGCCAAGCGGAAGTGATCGCGTTTGAGATGAAACATCAAAGCGGCGAAAGTGAAAGTAATCGAGCAGAGCATCAAAGGGCTGGGTGAGAAGGGAGGGGGGAATGCAAGGGTCAAAGCGGCTAAAGTGAAAGTAATCGAGCAGAGCATCAAAGGGCTGGGTGAGAAGGGAGGGGGGAATGCAAGAAGCAGAGGAGCAGCTGTGCACCTGCACGCCATCGTGCACTCAAGCCCTAGGCCAGCAAAACCATGTGGGTAGCACTTTTGAAAGCCCACTTACAAAATGTCTCAAAGAGACAGCTTTCGCTGTCTCAGCGAGACCTAAAAAAGGACCGGAGCTCGCCCTGCGTGTGGGGCTGGAGCGCGACGACAGAAGTGCACACTGGGAGCCCACCCCGGCAGCAACATATCCGGAGCTCGCCCCGCGTGTGGAGGCTTGAGCGTGAAGCCCAAAGAGCCAACCGGGAGCCCACCCCGGCGGCGTCTGGCCTGGAGAAGCTCGCCCTGCGCGTGGGGCTCGAGCGCGATAACAAACGAGCCTACCGGAAGCCCACCCCGGCGGCATCTGGCCCGGAGAAGCTCGCCCTGCGTGTGGGGCTGGAGCGCGATATCAAAAGAGCCTACCGGGAGCCCAACCCGGCGGCATCTGGCCCGGAGAAGCTCGCCCTGCGTGTGGGGCTGGAGCACGATATCAAAGGAGCCTACCAGGAACCCACCCCGGCGGCAATAGTGAAAGGGGACCAAGAAAGAAGTAAAGAACCTCACCTGGCGTGGCAGAACCCTGGTGAGTGAGTTCAAGCGCTGTTGATCGCGGTGTCTCCGGTGATTTGAAAGACAAAATCTCGCTGCACACGAGATTCTCACGGCAGCCGTTTTGAAGTCAGGCACGAGATTTGCCCAATCCCCTGTCAGGGACCACCGGCGGCCATCTTTAAGTCAGGCGGATGAGCCAAACAGCAAACAAACATTGGTAAATGAAACGGAAGTAACAAACTAGCATTAGTAAATGCAATAGAAGCAACAAACAAGCATTGGTAAATGCAACAGAAGTAACAAATAAGCATTGGCAAAGGAAACAGGAGTAGCAAACAAACACTGGTAAATGCAACAGAAGCAACAAACAAGCATTGGTAAAGGCAGCAGAAGTAACAAACAAGCATTGGTAAATGCAACAGAAGTAACAAACAAGCACTGGCGAGTGCAACAAAACCAACAAACACACACTGGTGAGTGCAACAGGCGCAACAAAAAAGCACTGGCGATTGCAACAAATAGTATAAACAAGCACTGGTGAGTGTAACGGAGAGCAAACAAAGTTTGTAAAAGCAATCAGCAATAACAGTTGAACAATGTTCGACCCAGCTTCCGCAAGTATGTTTGGAGCCTCATTCCTGCGCCGCCCCGAGACCCTCATTCTTGAATCGGGTGGGGGCATGGGTCCGCGATGGCAAGAATGGATAGAAGATTTCGAGGACTTCATGAAAGCGACCAAGGTGACGGACCTTGAAGAACAACTGTTTGCCCTCAAGAACCTGATTGGCAAGGAAGTTAGACGAATCATAAAAGAACTGCCTGCTGAGTCCTCTGGTGCCTATGACAAAGTTTGCGAAGCACTAAATCGCAAGTTCCTCCACAAAAGGAACGTTGACTACGAGCGGTACACATTGAATCTGGCCGCGCAAGAGAAAGGTGAGCTAATGGGGGTGTTCGTCACACGTCTGAGACGACTGGCGAGATACTGTGACTTTGACAAGTTCTCAACTGGAGACGCCCTTCGGCTGAGAGTCATAGAAGGTTGCCTCTCTGAACCACTGAGACGCAAATTGCTTAAGAGAAGCTACTCGCTGGAAGAGATAGAAGAGATGACGAGAGTAGATGAACAAGCCGATGAACATGTGAAGAAAATAGAAGCCGGGAAAGGTGAGAGACGGGAACAAGCATTCAGGATGCAGTCTCAGCAAATGCATGGAAGATCACCACCACAGGTGCGTTCCTCCAGATCCAAGTGGTACCCTTACCAGTCAAGCAAAGGACACAAAGGCAGAACCCACACCAAGGAACGATCAGACAGACAACTCAAATGTTACAGATGCGGCTACGACTTCCCACATGCCGACGCATGCCCAGCACTAGGACAACGATGCCGGAAGTGTGGTAGAGACAACCACTTTGAAAGCATGTGCGGGGCGGTACCCAAAGGTGATCAAAAGGGAAGGCACCGGCAATATCAACCTTCAAGCAGTCGTCACCATGTCAGAGCAGTCCAGGATAGACGAGACTCATCCACTGGGTCGTCACAATCCAGCTGCCACTCTTGCAGGACATATCAATCTTGACGGTCGTCATCAGGAGAATCCCGATCCACATCACCGATTTCTCAAGACCGAAAGGAATATATTTATTGTGTAGCCGACCCTAATCGGCTGAAAGAGTACCAGCGATTGGACATCAGAATTGGGGCTCACCCCACCAAGTTCATGCTAGACAGTGGGGCATCACTAAACTACTTGCCCGTCACGGAATACCAAAGAATGAAATCACCTCCCAAGCTGGATAACGCACATGTACGAGTATACACGTGGATGTCCAAAAAGCCACTAATGTGTCTTGGGAAATTTGCAACCGAACTGTCGTACCGAGATCCCACAATATCAGCCTACATCCATGTCATCGAGGGGCCTGAGGCCGACTGCCTCCTGAGCCTGGCCACCGCAGAACGACTGAAACTGGTTGATATCTTATACCGAGTGGCTGACAAACCAGCTATCATCCAAAAGTTACCCAAACTCTTTCAAGGCCTGGGAAAAATGAAGGACTGCCAAATAAGACTGCACATAAACGAACAAATCACACCGGTAGCGCTGCATCACCGGAAAATCCCGTTTCACCTGCAGGAAGCCGTGGAGAAGGAGCTCCAGGATCTACTGGAAGCAGGTATCATAGAAAGAACAGATGACTGACCCCCTGGGTCTCCCCGGTGGTGGTAGTCCCGAAGAAAGGGGAAACCAGCCGAGTCCGCCCATGTATGGATATTAGGGCGCCCAACATGGCGATAGAGAGAGAAAGACATCCAGGCCCTCACATCAGTGACATGATCACTTCACTCAACGGAGCGAAGATATTTTCAAAACTAGATCTCAACAAAGGATACCACCAGCTAGAATTGCATGAAAGGTCAAGATATATCACGACATTCTCGACACACCTCGGGCTATTCAGATGCAAAAGACTAAATTTCGGAGTGTCATCAGCAGCGGAAATATTCCAAGAGGCAATCAGGAGAACAATACATCATATTCCACATGTCCTAAACTACAGCGGCGACATCCTCGTATATGGAGCAACGACTCAAGAACACGACAAAGCACTAGATCAGGTCTGTCATGCACTCATGGAAGCCAACCTCACACTCAACAAAGACAAGTGTGAATTTCACAAACCAACGTTGAAATTTTTCGGCCACATATTCTCTGGAAGTGGCATGAAACCAGACCCAGAAAAGGTAGCAGGGCTAAATGACACATCAAGCCCAGATGACGTGGGCGATGTACGATCGTTCCTAGGAATAGCCAGCTACTGTTCCAGATACATACCTGACTACGCCACGTTAAGTTAACCTCTGAGGATGCTCACCAAGCAAGGACAACCTTTTCAGTGGTCCACCCAATGTGAAGGGGCGTTCAGAGAAACCAAAAATCTGGCCTACTTCAATCCAAAAAAGAAAACAGAGATAACAGTGGACGCCAGCCCCGTAGGACTAGGAGCTATCCTGGCACAATATAAGAGAGAAGAAGATCAGCAACACATAGTAGCATACGCCAGCAGAAGTCTAACAGACACGGAGAGAGCATATTCACAGCCAGAAAAAGAAATCCTGGCCGTTGTCTGGGCGTGTGAACACTTTCACATCTTCATCTTTGGGAAACACTTTACACTAGTGACTGACCATCAAGCATTGACCACAATTTTTGGAAACCCGTGGGCAAAAATGCCACCAAGAATAGAGCGATGGGGCCTCCGGCTCAAGGAATACACCTACACCATCATGCACAAGCCAGGAAAAGCTGCAAACCCTGCAGATTACATTTCCCGGCACCCCATCAGATACAGCAAATCAGAACAATCAATCGCGGACGAATACATTCACTTCGTAGTAGACCAAGCGAGACCTCCGGCTGTTCCACTGGAAGCCATTTGTGAAGCTACGCAAACACATGCCACCCTGCAAAAGGTGAAACGTCGGATTCAAACAAACAGCTGGAGACACACGCAAAGCAGTGAACAAAACGACCAAGAAATGGCGGCATTCAAACATGTCCACGACGAACTGTCAATAGCGGCAAATGGTCTCGTCCTACGAGACACCAGAATAGTGATCCCACGACAACTCAGACAAGGGGTCATTAATTTAGCTCATGAAGGACACCGGGGCATAGTAGTCCGTGAAATAGTCTGGTTTCCGACACTAGACATGATGGTAGACACAACACTGAAAGACTGCCCGCAATGTCAACTGGTGAGCCGTCCGGATCCTCCTGCACCACTACAAATGTCTCCACTACCGGAGGGTGTTTGGCAACACATTGCCATTGACTTCTTTGGGGCAATAAAATTGAGCCAATATGTCCTGGTCATCATGGACGAGTACTCCAGATTCCCCATAGCACAACTATGTTCATCAACGAAAGCATCGAGTACCATACCGATATTAGAGGAGGTCTTTGCCGCATGGGGCATTCCCCTAGTGGTGAAGTCAGATAACGGGCCTCCATTCAACAGCCATGACTTTGCTGAGTTTGCTCAACACCTCAATTTCAAGCACCGCAAGATCACACCATTATGGCCTCAGGCCAACGGAATGGTCGAACGCTTCATGGCCACGATCAAGAAAACCATTCAGCAAGCAGAACTCACCAGAAAGAACATTCAAATGGCACTCAACGAGGTACTACGAGCGTACCGAAACACGCCTCATTCCACCACAGGCAAATGTCCTGCCACTCTCATGCTGGGACGCCCAGTGCGCACCAGACTACCAATGATGACTATGGCAGCGATCGAACAGTATCCCGACTCTGACCATGAGGAGCTGGCAGCCAGAGACAAGATAAAAAAAGAAAAGATGAAGGACTATGCTGATGAACAGCGACGTGCTACACCCCCTCAAATTCAAGAAGGAGACTGGGTGCTTGCGCGACAAGAGCAGCCCCGGAAGACTAATAGCAAGTACCATGAGGTTCCGCTGAAGGTGATACAACAAAAAGGAACTATGATCACTGCAGAGACTGACGGAAGAAGACTCACCAGGAATATGACGTACTTTAAAAAGTGCGGACCCAACATTAAGGAACTACTGACTGAACTGAAAATGGAGAAGAGAGAACCAGAGACACTGCCCCACCACAGTCAGGCATTGATGGAAATGGCCGACGAGAACGAGCGTGACAATCCTGAACTCCAGTCACGCCCCAGACGGGTCATCACAAAACCGGCTCGCCTTATTGAGGAACTTTAAAAAAAAAGAGACAGTTGCTGTGTTGTTCATATTTTGTTTTTATTTACAGAGGGGGGAGATGTAATGATGCACACTGACCAAACAGGTCAGGCATTAGGACTGGCCTGAAGGGGGACCAGGGCGGGCGGAAAGGGAGGAGCAGAGGGCTAGGGACGGCAGTTAGCCGTTAGCCCTGGACGAAGCAGGAGGTGATTAAAGGATCTGATTAAAGCTAACCCCGTGTCCGTGTCTCCTCTGTCCATGGCGATCCTACAGCTCCTTCCTTAGAGCGAAGGATCATGGCCCACTGGCCCCACCAACTAAAATGCCCTCAGAAAAGAGAAAGAAAATGGTAATAAAATTAATTTATTACCATTTTATTTTTTAGCAGCCCGTCCCAAACCGAGTGTCATGCCGGTGTGGGGTCTGCTGAGTGGCAGCAGCAGGGAGGAGTGGTGTGCTGCCTGTGTACTTAAGTTTAAAGTGCGCATGTCCCTTAGATTTGCTGTCTTGTGACATCCAGCCAGACATGTGCACTTTAAACCTCTCTTAGACAGCTGGGTTGAGAGCAAGCACTGGCCTGCAGTGCCCTTGGGAGCGCAGAGAGAGGCGGCTCCCTCCAATTCTGGCACTTCTCTTATGCTGGTTAACAGCAGGAGAGCAGCGCCAGGATTGGTTATTGGAGTTGGCTGGGACCAGCACTGAACACCTGACTGGAGCGAGGAGGACGTGTTGTGCGGCATTTAAGGTGAGTGAATTTTCGAACAAAATGTATTTTATTTACACATTACATGTTGTGCACGATAAGTGCATGCACCCGCCCACTCACCACCCATTTGCCTGCCACACCACTCTCCATAGATGCCAGCCGCCACTGTTAAGCTGTGGCTGTTTTCTATGTGTGAAGGGATCTTGCAGTGCAGCTGTATACAATCTACCTTATTCTGTAGTGTAATGGAAAGGTAGCTTTGCTACTGGCTTTAGTGTGTTTGTTCTTTTAATGCGAATGAAGTTTGCATGTCTGCTGATTAGCTGCCAAGAACTCCGTCATGTGATGTCTTCAGCCAGCCAGAGCTCTTTATTTTTAGGCAAGGTATTATTTCAGTCATTTTTTCCGTTTTACCATAGTAAATATTGGCTCTGAAATCCCACCATGCAAAGTACTGCTTTTGAACAGCCAGTCCTAGCAGCAGGTACCGTTCTTTTCATGGAGATGGAGACACGTAGCAGCGATGTGTTTGTTGTTTGCAGGGACACAGGCATGAAGCATGGTGTCGGCGCTTGTACAGCGTGTATTTTATTAAGCGTATGTTCGCCGTAGGGGCTGTTTTGCATTAAATGAAAGATGTGCATTGTTACCCAACTCAGTGCTATTCATTTTTTTCGACCTCCTGAAGATGAAAGGCTGAGTTGATCTGTTGGGATTTGAACCTGTGATAATGGGTAGACTAATCCGTTCCAGAAGTGAAGAGATCCAGCTTTGTAGGTAGTAACAGTGTATGACCCAGGGGAATCACCATGATGAACTCTGCTCCTCCAGATAAAATGTAACCTTCAATATGCGTGGCTGCTTCTATACATACTTAACCTATGTAATATTTACTTCCCGGGATCCTTTCTATTTGATCTCCTTAGAGTGAGAGAGAACTTTTACTCAGCAGTGAGACAGTGACATCAAGCTGTGGTGCACAAGTCAGTAGTCTCTCTACTGCTGGTTTCTACTTTGCATTCTGGTGCCCGCAGTTATGTTCTCACTGCTGTAAATGCATGACTATAATTACCAGAAAGAATCTGAAGTGGATCAACTACTCACTCCTGACATGGAAAAAATGACAGCTCTGCATCTGTTGACTTAACTAGAAATGCACTAGAGCAGCGGAGAACTCCATCTGCACATCATATTAATCTACCTACCAGTTGAATTTGACTTATAAATGACTGGGAGCAGGACTGGGTAGGAAACCTTCATGTTATGGACAGCGGGAGCCAACCAGAGGCCTGAGACTCAATGGCAGCGTAAAGCGAGTGGTTTGCAACCAGACAGAAACATAACCAGACAGAAACATTACTTTAATTTTTCCTTACTGTGATATCTCTCTTCATGATTGTTTCACAGTGTCCAGCGACAGATGAATGGTAAAGTCTGCACAAAGGCACTTCGACACCAAAGAAAGCTTTCATGGTGAAAAATGTACACTTGGTCTTTGTGTGCCATCTTGTCATGCCCCAAAGTATTTTGAGTATCCCAGATTCCAGTGGGCATTGCTAGAATTTGATAGCCAATTGTGGCATCTGGTGGACACCCCAGCCATATAATATGAGTATGTATTAAGGCTAAAGGTGTGAAGTGTCCATGTGATTCTTTATATGAAACAGCAAGTTATAACCTGCCCATTTTGGTTAGACAAGCTTGAAAGCTCCTGCCAATGGCCTCACAGTGCTTTTATATTTGTGTTGGAGTTTGGGATTGTGTTTTTTTTTGTGGTTTGTACATTAGTGATAACCAACTAGCCCGTTCCGCCCTCTTTGCCTGCTGCCTGCCATTGGAAGGGAGAGGGGGTTTGGACTGCCGGCCACTGCCTCCTGAGCGGCGGCCACCGCCAGCATCAACACTCTGCGCCAGGAGGCGCTTTAAAAGTTCTCGTGGGCTCTCGCAACACAGGCTTACTCATCATTCTTTTCACCCTCTGCGTTTAGGATCTATAACTGTGACACACTTGTCACGCAATTTTTTATGTATTTTATTAGCTTATGTAGTTTATATAGGCACTACTCTCTTTCACTTTTCTCCACTACTTTTGTCCTCGGATGGTTCCTTCTTCTTTTGTGACACGCGCCCTCACGTGTCAAGGACATGGTAGTTCACATCAATCAAGTATACTTCTTTGGAATATCTGTTTTCTTTTCACACTATGGTGTGTTCATCCTTTGGGACTTTGGCCTTGTTTCTCAATCATTGACACTATGTAACAACCCTATTGGTGTCTGTTCCCGTTTTCACACTTTTATACATTTGTTTGGATGACTTGATACAATGTATATATTTTATGTAACAGTTTTTTTTATATTTAGATTTTCATATCATATTTGTTTGTTTACAGCCTTGATAAAGTCTTTAGTACCAATAATGTACTGACGAAACACGTGTTGGCTGTTTTTCGCTTTGGATATTGACTCAGCTATCGAATAAAAGAATATTTTTCATCATAAACCACATGGACCTTTCATCTCATATTTTCGGAACAGAAGATTTCCACAGATTATTTTTGGATATATATACATATTTGTATTTTTCTCTGAATAACGCATGTGTTTATTATCGGTTATTCAGTTGGACCTCTTATATACTATATATGGTTCTGCTGCAATAGCTCTATTTTGCATGTTACATAGGCAGATTTCATATCTACCTGATAGGCACCTTTGGGTAGTGAGTGCCTGTAGCTAGTTAAGCACCCAAATTTACTATGATTATACAATCCACTGTTTGACGCCATTTGACTTATTTTCATATACTTGTGTGTACCTTGATGTGCAGGTCTTTTCCTTTTAGGAACACCACTACCCTCCCTCATTTGTTTTTAAATTCATTTATTATTTCGATATTCTATGCTTTCAGAAAACCTGGGCAGATGATATTCGACATATTAATATGTTAAAATAATTTTTTACCCCGGCTGTTTCCTCCAGTCACAGGAGTAATAAGGGTGGCCTATGTACTTTCATATCTCACAGGTTGAATGCAATAAGGGGAGCCCTTGTAGAATCTAATACCTATTATCAGGTTTTAAATACGCATATTGACAAATCCCAATGCACTGTTCTCTTAAATTTTTACAATAAAATTCCCGCCATGCAAACAATGAAAGTCTTAAGGCAGCTACAGGAGGATCTGGAACACTATCTATGGGAACACAACCAAAGACCTTTGCATATTCTGGGAAGGAAACTTCAACATGAGACTTTGTAGTCATGCGGCAGGAGGATTTTGCGGTTTATTACCTGTGATGAGATAGATATCTCTCATTTTTTGCATTACCCCCTCAGGGAAATGTTAAACCTGATAAAATATACCAAGGACCTGGGTTTTGCCAATGATCTTTGCTCACCACCCATACCGTTTAGTGGTACATTTAACGGTTGTTGGTAGTGCTCAACTATAGATTTCCAGATATGCTGATAGAACATATAATTTTAAAACCCATTCTGTCACATTCAGTGATCACTTTCCTATTAGCGCTACAGTAGTTCTGCCAACCTAAGCATTATCCATTAGACACATGACCACTGAGCCTTCATAGGATATTGTTATTAATATATCTAACGGATACACGATTAGATGGGCGGGAGAAGATACCTTACAATTAACTAAGTCACTTTTAATTAACTGTAAAACAGACTTCTCGGTTTGTCTTGATGATTTGGCCACAGATTTCAATATTTTTAACTCTTCTGCAAAATTTCATAGGCTATTCAAAATATTTTAATAACAGAATCCAAAAGATCATCTAATAGTACGCCAGGTTGGGTTGATTCTTAGTGTAGCAAATCGCATGCAGCTCTAAAATCTGCTCTACACAAGCCGAGGAGAAATCAGGAAGCAATAAAAAAGGGCCTGGGTGGTGTATAAAACATCTCTCAAAGAACAAAAAGAGGCCCTTAGATCTGAACTGTGGCAGGCTCTTAAGCAAGCATCTGCTTCAAAGGACATGAAAGGTTTTTGGTAGGCTCACAAAGCTTTGAAAACACGGTCGGGGAGTGTTAGAACTGGGGGTCTCTAGTTGGCAGAGGTAGGTACCTTTGATCAAATAGGGACCCTTGCTTCTAAGTCAGGGAAAGGGGATTACATTCCTAGATAAACCCTGCTCACCCCCTTGGTAGCTTGGCACGAGCAGGCAGGCTTATCACAGAGGCAGTGTGTTAAGCATTTGTGAACACATACAGTAATACAGTGAAAACACTACAGATGGACACCACACAGGTTTTATAAAAATAAATATTCTTTATATAGACTTAACAAAAGACCACACACGACAAGAATCCACAATACTGTACTCAAAATTGACTTAAAGATGGTAGAATTACCTTAGTTCAAGTTGATGGGAAATGCGACACAGTTCTCACAAAAGTACCTGGATGCATAATGCTAAATAAACAAAAGGCTTGCAGTGTTGGAGATGTGTCGGTTCCTTGCTTCGGGGGAGACGATACGTCGCGCCTCAATGCTTGCGCAGAGTAGGGGATGCGTCTTGATCCTTACTGGAGAGGAGAAGATGCGTAGATTCTCATGTTGAGGCCCGGTTGCGATGCGGCAACATGGTGCCTCGATGCGATGCGACAATCCGGTGCGATGCGATAAGATGGCGCCCTTGATGCGACAATGTGAAGACGTTGCTTGAACACCCTGGCAGCCTTGCGGCAACTCTGTAGTTTAGGACCTGCAACACGCTTCTCCGGGGATGCGACGGAGACCCTCACGGTGGCGTCACGCCTCTCAGGTGATGCAACAGCAGACAACTGTGACAAAGACACGCTTCTGGGGAGATGCGGCAGCGGCACGCTTCTCCGGCAATGCAACGACTACGGCTGCAGCGGCGACACACTTCTTCTTGTTGCGTCGCGCTTCCAGCGACAAGCAGGTTTCAGCAGATAAAATTCCCAGCAAGGAAATTCAAAGGGGGAGCTGGTGGTGAAGTCTTTTGTCCTTGAGACTTCAGCAGGAGGCAAGCACAAGTACAAGCCCTTTGAGTAATATTCTGCAAGATGATGAAAGTCTTTTGAAAGTTCCTTCTCCTCTCCGTGGCACTGAAGACACCATGGTAGGCCAACTCAGCAACACAGCACACTGGTAGGGGGGCAGTACAACTCCTACAGCTTCCTTTGGTTCTTCTCCTTGGCAGAGGTTTGTCTTGTTGTTCCAGAAGTGATCTAAAGTCTTGGGGTCTGGGTCCCCATATTTATACTACTTTTCTCTTTGTTCTCTGAAGGTAGAGAGGCCTTTGCCTAGTCC
Organism: Triturus cristatus; assembly: GCF_964204655.1. NCBI lineage: Eukaryota > Metazoa > Chordata > Amphibia > Caudata > Salamandridae > Triturus > Triturus cristatus. The sequence goes on along the minus strand of NC_140582.1, from coordinate 1,105,452,037 downwards.
AAACCAGTGCACATGGCAGTCTTCAGGGTGTCAAAAGCCTTCTGACAGGTGTCAGTCCAGTTCACTTTCTTGGGCTGCTTCCTGGAAGTCAGCTCAGTCAAGGGTGCAGCAATGTTGCCATACTCCGTGACAAACCTCCTGTAGTACCCTGTGAGTCCTAAAAGGCTCTCACCTGTGTCTGAGTCTTTGGGGGTTCCCATGCCAGGATGGTATCAATCTTGGGTTGTAGGGGCGCCACCTGACCGCTCCCTACCTGGTGTCCCAAGTACACCACGGAACCCTGCCCGATCTGGCACTTACTCGCCTTGATCGTGAGGCCTGCCTTCCTCGGTGCCATCAACACTTCCCAGAGGTGGCGCAGATGTTCTTCCCAACTGGCTCTGAACACTGCAATGTCATCAAGGTAGGCGGCACTGATATTTTCCCGTCCAGCCAACACCTGGTTGACCAACCTCTGAAAGGTGGCAGGGGCATTCTTCATCCCAAAGGGCATAACCCAGAATTGGTAGAGCCCATCTGGTGTGGAGAATGCTGATCTCTCTTTGGCCCGATCAGTTAAGGCGATCTGCCAGTACCCAGACGTCAAACCAAACGTTCTGAGGTACCGTGCAGACCCTAACCGATCAATGAGCTCATCAGCTCTGAGGATGGGGTGCGCATCAGTCCTGGTGACTGAATTGAGTCCTCGGTAGTACACAAACAACTGGAGTTCGGGTGTGGCACCAGGCGCGGCAGCCTTTGGGACCAAGACCACTGGGCTGGCCCAAGGACTGTTAGATGACTCAATAACCCCTAAGGCAAACATCTTGGAGACTTCCTCTTTGATGTAAGCCCTGACCTTGTCATTCACTCTGTAAGCCTTGTGCTTCACAGGAGGACTGTCCCCAGTGTCCACATCATGGACGCACCACTCAGTGACACCAGGAACCAAGCAAAACAAATCAAAGAACTGTCCCAACAGTTGGCAACAATCTTGCTGCTGATCAGGGGTCAGTGTAGCAGAGAGGCTGACACCATCCACTGACCCATCTTGCTCTGTTGCAGACAGGAGGTCAGGAAGAGGTTCTGTCTCTTCCTCCATTCCATCATCTGTTGGTAGGAGCATGCCCACTTCGGACCTCTCTAAGTGGGGCTTCAGGCGGTCAACATGTAGGACCCGCAAAGAGTTCCGACCGCAAGTTCACCAGGTAGGTGACATCACTCTTGCGCTCCACCACCTAAAAATGGAATGGTCCACCTGTCCTGTAGCGCACAAGGCTCTACAGGGGCCATAACCCAAACTTTCTCTCCAGGTTTAAGCTCAATCAGAGTGGCATTCTGATCGTACCACCGCTTCATCTCTTCATGACTGGCTTCCAGATTCGCCTGAGCGAGCTCTCTGAATCGCCGAGTCTGGTTCCTGAAGGCCAGCATGTAACTATATACATCCTGGGGAGGTTTCCTGGGAGATTGCTCCCAGCCTTCCTTGACCAGACTCAAAGGTCCTCTTACCAGGTGTCCATACAACAGTTCAAAGGGACTGAACCCTAGGGACTTTTGTGGCACCTCACGGTAAGTAAAAAGAAGGCAAGGCAAGAGGACGTCCCACTTACGCCTCATTGGTTCCTCAAGACCCATGATCATGCCTTTAAGGGTCCGGTTGAATCTCTCAACCAGCCCATTACCTTGGGGGTGGTAAGGAGTGGTGAACTTGTATGTAACACCACACTCCTTCCACAGGGACTTTATATAACTGGATATGAAGTTGGTATCACGGTCTGACACCACCTCTCTGGGGAACCCCACATGGGAGAAAATCCCCATCAGTGCACGTCCCACCACGGGGGCCGTCACTGTCCTCAGCGGGATGTCTTCCGGGTACCGGGTGGCAGGGTCCACCAAGACCAGGATAAACATGTTGCCCATGACTGTCTTGGGGTCCAGTGTCCCCACAATGTCAATGCTCACCCGTTCAAAGGGGGTACTGACTACAGGGAAAGGTTGGAGAGGAGCTTTTTGCTTCCTTCCACTTTTCCCACTTGCCTGGCAAGTTTGACAGGTCCTACAATGAGTGTCTGAACTCTTCCACATCTGGGGCCAATAAAAGTGGATGACAAGCCTCTCAAAGGTCTTGTCCTGCCCCAGATCTCCAGCTAAAGGTACATCATGAGCCAACCCCAGTAGGAAGACTCTGAAGCGCTGGGGTACCACCAGCTCACGGACTGACCCAGGCTCAGCAACCTTAGGCTCTGTATGGTCGTTCTCCCAGTAGATTCAATGTGATACAGACTGATCACCTGCTGCTTGGTTTGTGGCCTGTTGCCGCAAACCCACAAGAGAAGGACAACTTCTTCTGTTCTGCACAAAATTCCTCCCTGGAGGGTCCTCCTTCTTGCTGCCAATGGGTCAGCTCAGGCAGGTCCCCCAGTTCAGCAACCTGTTCCCCTGTAGGTTCCAGGGCATCCCCCTCAAGGTGTGCCTCCTTTTGGACCGTGGGAATTATGGGGCCTGGTTTCCCGTGCCCCCTACCGCTTCTCTTTAAGGCAGGTCCCTGCACCATACTTTCAGGCTCCAGGACCTCTTCAACACCCTTACCGGCTGCCATAGACCGAGTGGTCACACACGCCCACTCAGGCAGACTCAACATCTCCAAATGAGCCTTCTTCTCTACCTTAGCCCAAGGGGAGCTTTCCAAATCATTGCCCAACAGACAATCCACAGGCATGGCTGGCCTCACAGCTACCTGAAGAGTACCAGAGACCCCCCCACTCAAAGGGAACCTGAGCCACCTTGCAGTGGCTCTCTGTGTTGTCAGCAGCAACAACTGTGTAAAAGGCATTTGGGACAACTTGCTCTTGAGACACCAGGTGACACTTGACAGCTGTCACACTGGCTCCTGTGTCTCTAAGAGCCTCCACTCTATGACCATTGATGGTCACCCACTGCCTGTATTTTTTTGTGTTATCAGGCAGCTGAGTCTTAGGGACCATCTCAAAGTCTCCTAATGAGACAAGGGACATTTCTGTGGGACCCCACCCACCTTGGGCACCCTTCTCCTCCCTTCACAGGGCTACACCTGCCATCTGACGGGGTGGTGCATGTGGTGGCACTCTGGAATCCTTCATGGGACACTGTGCATGAAACCAACAGTGGCCCACTTGACCACACTTAAAGCACTTGTAGGGGCCCCTCTGAACAGGTTTACCTGTTGGGGCCTCTTGCTTCTTCTCAGGGGGAGGCTGGGAACCCTTCCCTTGGTTCCCTTGGAAATTACTTTGGGGCCCTTTCAGGAACTCCCTCTGTTTACCCTTGTCCCCCCCACTCTTCTGCTGGGGACCCTGTCCACCCTTGGCGGAATCTCCCACATGACCCTTGTGGACCCTGGTACTGACCAAGCCTCCTCAGCAAGCTTCCTAGGGTTAGTTAACTTGCTATCAATAAGGTGCTGGCATAGCTCTGGAAAACAGTTAGCAGACAAGGGCTCCCATGCAAACAAATCATAGAGCTCTTCAAAAGCATCCACTTTGCTACCTTTTACCCAACCATACATAGCTCTGCAACAGAAAGACAAATATTCCACCCAAGTGGTTCCCTCCAGCTTCTTGCAACTCATAATCCTCTGTCTATATAGTTCTGGGGTCAAACCATACCTTGTCATCAGGGCTTTCTTTATGTGGGCATAAGACATCCTATTCTCACTTTGCAGGTCTAATAAAGTATCCTTTCCCTCACTCACAAAGCGGCCCCACAACCCAGCTCCCCAATCCTTCTCAGGGACCCGGTGGGCCAACATTGCTATCTCATAGGCTGCAAACCACTGCACAATATTCTCATGCTTGTGGAAATCTTTGATGACATCCTTGGGAATATACATTCTGCTTTCTGAAGGCACAGATGTTGCGCTGCCACCAGAGGGAGCGATCTCTAAACCCTTTTCCTTGATTTCTAACTCCCTCAACATCCTCTCATGCTCCATTCTTATTCTCTCTCTCTCCAAGGACAACTTGTTATTCTCTATTTCCTTCTGACCCTCCATCTTAACCTTAGCCATCTCCAGCTTGTGTGGTTCCTGTCTTCCAACTCTCTGGGGGACAGGTCTTTGGAAGAGACACTACTGCCAGGTGGGGACAGTACCCCTTCCCTGGCTGGAAACACTGGCCTATACAGTTGCCCATCTGCATCCCAGCTGGCTCCACCACTGACTCAGGGGCATTTCTTGCTTCTACCCAGGCCCTCAGCGCCTTTTGGTAGTTATCCTTTTTAGAAATGCCGGGTGTAGCAACTTTAAATTTCTTGCAGAGATGCTTGAGCTGTTTCAAAGTGTAGGTTTCCAACCTCCCTTCCTCAAAATCGAGATCCATAGATGCAACAGATGCTGGCCTACTCATGGTAGTAAGAATTGGCAGTTCTCAGGAAGATGACAGTCCAAGGAAAAAAAAATTCTACCAAAAAAGTATTTGGTCGTGTTTGGTCGGCACTCACTAGTAGTGTACATATATCACTGTATATGAGTCACAAATGCAGGTCCAAATCCTCACCGCTGACCAACAATGTTACAACTGGGGGTCTCTAGTTGGCAGAGATAGGCACCTTTGACCAAATAGGGACCCTTGCTTCTAGGTCAGGGAAAGGGGATTACACTCCTAGATAAACCCTGCTCACCCCCTTGGTAGCTTGGCACGAGCAGACAGGCTTATCTCAGAGGCAGTGTGTTAAGCATTTGTGAACACATACAGTAATACAGTGAAAACACTACAGATGGACACCTCACAGGTTTTTATAAAATTAAGTATTCTTTATATGGGCTTAACTCAACACCACAAACGACAAAAATCCACAATACACTTAAAGATGGTAGAATTAACTTAGTTCAAGTTGATGGGAAATGAGACATAGTTCTCACAAAAGTACCTGGATGCGTAACGCAAAATAAACAAAAGGCTTGCAGCATTGGAGATGCGTTGGTTCCTTGCTTCGGGGGAGATGATGCGTCATGCCTCAATGCTTGCGCAGAGTAGGGGATGCGTCTTGATCCTTATTGGAGAGGAGGTGATGCGTAGATTCTCATGCTGCGGCCCAGTTGCGATGCGGCAAAATGGCGCCTCGATGCGATGCAACAATCCGGTGCGATGCGATAAGATGGAGCCCTTGATGCGACGATGTAATGACGTTGCATGCACACCCTGGCAGCCTTTGGACTTTGGAGCTGCGACGGGCCTTGCGACATGCTTCTCCGGTGATGCGACAGCGACCCTAACAGTGGCGTGACACTTCTCCGGTGATGCGACAGCAGACAACTGTGACAAAGACGCTTCTGGGGAGATGCGGCGGCGGCACGCTTCTCCGGCGACGCGACAACTACAGCAGCGTTGATGACACGCTTCTTCTTGTTGCGTCGCGCTTCCAGCTCCCAACAACAAGCAGGCTTCTGCAGATAGAATTCCCAGCAAGGAAATTCAGAAGGGGAGCTGGTGGTGAAGTCTTTTGTCCCTGAGACTTCAGCAGGAGGCAAGCACAAGTTCAAGCCCTTGGAGTAATATTCTGCAAGATGATGAAAGTCTTTTGAAAGTTCCTTCTTCTCTCCTTGGTACTGAAGACACCACGGTAGGTCAACCCAGCAGCACAGCACACTGGCAGGGGGGCAGTACAACTACAGCTTCCTTTGGTTCTTCTCCTTGGCAGAGGTTCGTCGGGTTGTTCCAGAAGTGATCTAAAGTCTTCGGGTCTGGGTCCCCATATTTATGCTACATTTCTCTTTGTTCTCTGAAGGCAGATAGGCCTTTGCCTAGTCCAAATCAGTTCTGGTCAGTCCTGGAGCACTTTGTTGACAAGACTCCTTCTTTCCTTTCACAGTGCAGGCCAGGGACATCAGACGCACCACAGGTGGAGCCAGCATTGTGGAGTGAAGACACAGCCCTATTCAGGTCCCAGGTGCAGCTCCTCCCACCCATCTACATGCAGATCTCTCTATTCAGCCCTGTGCTGACTAACCCTCTGTCCTGGAATCACCTAGCCCCTGTCACTCACAGAACCAGACACACAATACACAACCTAGCAGAGGCAGGCTTGGACAGTTAAGCAAGAAAATACCTAGGGGCATATTTACAACATCTGGCGCATCTCTGCAAATCAGCAGGGATGCGCAGAACACTTGCGACCCGCAAAACTACCCATGCGCCACCACTGGCGGAAATGCGGCACATTGCTGGAGTCGCGACGTGGCTCCAGCAAGGCATAACATGCTGCGTCAATCCTTACGCCTGCTTCAAGCAGGCGCAGGGTTTTGACGCAGCATGGCCGTAAAAGTGACTCAGTGAAATCTTGTAGATTTCACTGCGTCACTTTTACTAGGCGTACATGTGAGGGAACGCCCCCCCTGCGCTGGAACGCCCACATGAAACCTGACGCAGGTTTCATGTGGTGCAGGGGTTTACAACGTGACGCATCTCCCTAAATGCGTCATGTTGTAAATACGTCGCAACATGGTGCATGATTTACGCCGCCGCTGCGTCACAGAAGTGACGCAAAAGCAGAGGAAGTGTGTCGCAAGGGGCTTGTAAATCTGCCCCCTAGTTTCTAAAAGTGATATTTTCAAACACAGAGGGATTGATTCCGATTCCTGATGTAAAACATACCGACCGACACAGACCGGGAACGGAGACCGTCCGACACGGACCGGCGTTTACGACCCGCGCAGTATGATGCAATGTGTGTGAATTACAACCCACTCGCACGGAACACGAGACGCACGACCGAACCTAACGCAAATCAGTGATTCGCCTGTAAAATGACTGGGAATTGTACCGACCGACAAGCATCAGGAATTGACGCAACTGAAACGTACCCATGATGCACGAGTCGCGCAGGACGATGCAATACGTGTGAATTGAGACCGACTCGCATGGAGCACGATCAGGAAAACCGAGCCGCACAGCAAATAGTGACTACCAAACAACAGACCCCTCTGCGTCCGACATGTACGCGAACGTCGAAAAACAGCAGAATGTCAGCGTGAGAGACTCGGATTACCCCGCGCAAGCCACTAGCAGCGTCCGACACTGTCAAACAAACGTCTCTATCATGCACAACAAAAGCAAAGGAAATGTCACAAAAAAGCACAGAAAAAAACTAAAAGGCCAATAAATTAAAAAAAAGGAACAAAGACACACCCAGAAATCCCTACCATGATCCTTTGCAAACTACTGGCATAGGACAACAGACACCACCACCAAATTGCAGAAACATATCACAACTCACACAACACACAACAACTACATCATTTGCTCCACTCAAAAACTAAATCACATATTCACTGACAAACTCACACTCACATATACCCCCCACACATCAATCCCCATAACTACCCAGCACCATGCCCCCCAAGAAGAATCCAAAGTTCACAGATAGTGAGTTGGAAGTCGTGATTCACAAAATACTCTGGGTAGAGCCACATTTGTTTGACACATTGGTCCAACAGACCCCCATGTGACAGAAAACCAAGATGTGGGAGAGGATTGTCAACAAGGTCAAAGCACAAGCACCTTGTGTGCACACAAAGGACGATATACAGAACAGGTATTATCATGTGCGCAGGAGGGTCAAGAAGCTCATCGACAGGGAACACACCCTGAGCAAGAAGACTGGCGGTGGCCCTCCTGCCAAACCAACGCACTTCAGGTCCTGGGAGGAGAAGGTGCGGGCCATCCTACCACCGGAGAGCATACATGGATTAAGAGGAATACCAGAGCCTGGTGAGTACACAACCAATTTACTCAACATTGTCTGGCAACACACATATAGCACTAGCAAGGGCACTTTGAAACCAATTACCACCAGCAAAGCCATAGCAACGGAAAGGCAAGTATCCTGTGACGTGTATATCAGTTACACAAACACAATACCTGCCATCCCACAGTAATATGGAACTACGTCCTAACATCTACAAACCTAAAGACTGAGGGCCCGATTCACAGAACAAACTTAAGACTAAATCCTAAACTTAGTACCATTCTGGTATTCACAGAATGCACTTAGTACTTCTGGTATTCACAGAATGAACTTACTACTTTTGCTATTCACAGAATGAACTTAGTACTTTTGCTATTCACAGAATGGATTTACGACTCCTAAACTTACGTCCGCACTCGGGCCGGAAATTCCGGCCCGGAGGCGGAGCTTCCGGCCCGGAGGCGGAGCTTCCGGGCCGGAGGCGGAGCTTCCGGCCCGGAGGTGGGGATTCCGGCCGATTTAGCTATGGCTGAAATCTCCACCTCCGGGCCGGAAGCTCCGCCTCCGGCCCGGAAGCCCCGCCTCCGGCCCGGAAGCTCCGCCTCCGGGCCGGAAGCTCCGCCTCCGGGCCGGAATTTCCGGCCCGAGTGCGGACGTAAGTTTAGGAGTCGTAAATCCATTCTGTGAATAGCAAAAGTACTAAGTTCATTCTGTGAATAGCAAAAGTAGTAAGTTCATTCTGTGAATACCAGAAGTACTAAGTGCATTCTGTGAATACCAGAATGGTACTAAGTTTAGGATTTAGTCTTAAGTTTGTTCTGTGAATCGGGCCCTAATACTGCAAGGCATGACCATAAATAACCAACAAACACTGTCATCCATTTTACCACCACTGTTACACCACCTCACAGAAAAGCTGAGTCAAAATGAAGGAAGGTTGGGCTGCTGGGAGTGTGCATGCAGCAGAAAGCATGATGGGAGTTGCATTCACAGCCACCAGTCCCCCACCCACATGTCCCTGCAAGCTCACACTGAACCATGCTCACCTCACAGGGAGTACAAAAGTACTGCCAAGATGGCTGACACTAGGCCCTGCAGTGGGGAACACAAGGCCCAGCTGGGCCTTGGGCTCTAACTGACAACAGGACACCAATGCCAGACAGCCTGAAAGGTGACTACTACTCCCTGCAAAGGAAGCATGCTGCATGGTGGGATGTCGGGACTGGAGGAGGAGGACTGCAGCTCTGACTACATCTACCAGCAGCCCATGTCACACACACCCCTCCCACCTACACCAAAATGCACACCTGGGATCATGCCCCACAAGAGAGTCAGTGAAAACTCCCTACCAAGAACCCTGAAAATGTGCTCCGCTGTGGGAAGCACAAGGCCCTGCTTTGAAATTGTGCACAAACAAACAACTAGATACCACTGTCAGTCATCTTGCCATTGCTGTCTCAATCACTCACATGGAAGCAGAGTCACAGGAAGGAAGCTCAGGCATTGTGGGAAGGTGGGTGGAGCCAAAAGCATGATGGGAGTTACAGTCACAGCCACCAGTCCCCCAACCACATGTCCCTGCAAACTCACACTGAACCATGCTCACCTCACAGGGAGTGCAAAAGTACTGCCAAGATGGCTGACACTAGGCCCTGCTGTGGGGAGCACAAGACCCAGCTGGGCCTTGGGCTCTAACTGACAAGAGGACACCAATGCCAGACAGCATGAAAGGTGACTGCTACTCCCTGCAATGGAAACATGCTGCATGGTGGGATATCTGGACTGGGGGAGGAGGATTGCCAGCTCTGACTACAACTACCGGCAGGCACTTGCACACAAACACACACCCCTTAACACAAACTGTACCCAACCCAACTGGTCTAATGCATCCCCTCTGAATCCAAATAAATATCCCACAAAGATTTACCACACTGGGGTCTGCTGTGTGAAGGACATGGGCTTGTCGGGACTTGAGTGAAAACAAACACCAGAACACCACTGCCTGCCAACCTGTGAGCACAGGCACACCACCACATAGGGAAAAGGATTCACAGGAAGGAAGCACAGGTATTGTGGGAAGGTGGGTGGAGCCAAAAGAATGATGGGTGTTGCAGTCACAGCCACCAGTCCCCCACCCACATGTCTCTGCAAGCTCACACTGAACCATGCTCACCTCACGGGGAGTGCAAAAGTTCTGCCAAGATGGCTGTCACTAGGCCCTGCTGTGGGGAGCACAAGGCCCTGCTGGGACTTGGGCTCAAACTGACAGCAGGACACCAATGCCTGACAGCCTGAACATAAATTGTGACTCCTTGCAATGGAAGCATGACACATGGGGGATTATCTGGCCTCTGTGGGTGAAGGAGGTCCTGCAATGACTCCAAATGCCATCAATGCAACCTCAAAGCACACCTTCTCAGCCACAACAAAGTGCACCCTTGGGACCAATCACTCCAAAAGTAAATGCCTTGGCAAGATGGCTGACACATGGTCATGATGTATGAATTGGCTGCAAGTCACACCTATGCACTGGCCAACTCAAACACATCTACACTCACAGCCATTGGAACTGTAGGTATCCTCCCACTCTCTGGAGATGCAGTGTCCCTGTGGTGTCCCCTGGCCTGGCTGTGAAGGTGTGTCTCATAGATGACAATTGGGGAGATATAGACATAGTACATAGCAACAAGCACACACAATGTCACCTATACATCATTGACAGTGGACACTTGACATAGACTAGAATGGACACACACATATAGCTGACACTGAAGCATGGTGTCCTTCACAAAATGTGCAGTTGTGAGCTGCATTTCAGTCCCACATTGGTCTACGTTGTACGCATCATTCACACAACACATCATTCACTGTCATGGACACCTCAAACACAATGACTAACCTGGACTGCACCTGAGGAGGCATGCAAATCACAGCAGCTGAACTGTTACACACACCTCTGCCCATCACTGTCATGAGCATGGAAAAGCAAGAGAGCTGCTGTGCCCAATCTCTCTCACTATGGTAGGATTTTGACAAGATAGAAGATGTTAGCATCTACAAAACTCAGCACCAACTTCATTAGCTACGCCAACACCATGACTTGTATGAAAAGAGATGTGAACTAAGAACACAGACAACAAAATAGTATCTCACATTGGATCTCAGGTATACCGTACTGCAACCATGTTGCACAGACACACCAATGTGAAGCACAGAGGAAAGAAAAGAATCACGCAACACATGCCCCAAGCTTGCTACATACCCCAAGTGCAATTGTACGTATGTCATTGTTAAAGCACAAATGTGGACAGTGATAAAACAGCTGTGTCAGGCATGTGATGGAACCTGAGTGGGAATGGCCATCTACAGACAATTGTTCAATCCATGAGCTGGTCATGCGCACAGCTTGATGTTCACATCGAAATGCTCCAGGTTGCCATTACAAAGTGCTGCAACAGTATCAACCCCTGTCTGTCACAACTTAGGACAATGCAATGGACAGACTCTCATAATGATGTTCAGTGGCAAATGTCATGTGTGTGAAACGTTAAGGTCAGTGGAAACATAAGATACATTGTGTGTCTCCTCCAACCACAAAGGATGCTGGGGACACAGCAGGACCTGAAGAAGAGTCCCAGTCCCAGACTCTGGCGGACCCTGAGCTCCCCGGCGTGTATCACTCTCCGTCCTCATAGGACAACGACCTTGACTGACCTGGCACCTCCGGCGTGAGTCATCATGCAGCCCCAGCAGCAATAACATCAGCACACCTGGCAACCTCTCCTGCCACATCTGACACCAGACAGAGTACCCATGCCGACACAGACAGTCCCAGGCCACAGTACAACAATGGAACAGATACACAGGGCACCCTGGAAGCAAGGGACAACACCACTGGCGCAAACACTCAAGGGGGCCCAGTGTCGCCTATGCCGGCCACTGCAGGTCCTGCCCGTGTGGATCAGGGCAGTGGGAGGGTGGGCAGGCAGAGGACAAGCGTACCAGGAAAGCACCGGAGGGTTTGGACAGGTCCTGCGGATCCTCAAGGAACTCAAAGAACAGCAGGCTGCCCATCATGCCCGCTTGGACTCCCACATGTCCGGGTGGAGTCCAAGTGGGACAAATTTGATGAACTAACAGCGGTGCATAGGGACATACTGACATGCCTCCGTCAGATCAGCAGCACCAACATGACCACACCTCCATGTGAGCCCACAAAATCTGTTGCCACAATATCCGCAACAGCCACAGGGAGGGAGGAGGACTCTGACGGAGAGTCCTTGGCACTGCAGCAGCCTGCACATGAGGGTTCCCCGAGAAAGAAGAGGGGTCGTCCGAAGAAGGGCAATTGAGACGCTGATGGCCATGCATATCCCCAGGCACCCAACACCTGGTACTGATATCGTCCTTTGTGTGCAAACCAGTTAACCTTGTCGACCTACATCCAAATCACCCACTTGACATGGAGGGTCAAAGTTGTGACAATGCACCAAATGACTGTGGATTCTACTCTGGACATTTCAACTCCCAAGACTACCAACTCACCTGTGAACTTTGGATTACCATCATATTGTACAGCACTTCAAATTCCGTTCACCATCCTTACACATGTTACTAAATAAAACGAGAATCACACAATACTTGCCTCTGTTGTGATTCCTACTTGGTTTGTGCCATGGCAATGATCAGCTGCTAAGTAACACTGTGCATGCAAACTACTACAGCAATGTGAACACGTTATGTGAGTCATGGGAATGTGACACATATGAGGGAGCCACACCACTAGGACAACACAACACATACTCCCCAGGGCCCTCCTACTCACCCTCAACACTGATGTCAACAGGAAATGCAGTGGAATGCACACACACAACACCCATCCTGGGTCAGCGGCAAGCAGCCCAGAGATACAGGATGCAAATTACTGTCGGATGTGTGGACACAAATGGAGCACATCCCAAAGTGAAGGGCAGGTTTATAAAATATTCTCAATGGGAGAATTCCACAACTGATGCACGTTGACCTCACGTGACAGTCAGCAAACAATTAAACATGTGGTGAACGATGAAAGTCCAGGGCTGTGTGGCACATCATTGGGTGGGACAATGAGTACTTGCACTCTGGAACAAGGATCTGGGTCTTGGGGTTCAAAACACACCATACAGCTTCCAAAGTACCCTGTGAAGGACAGACAGAAAACACAATCAAAAACACAGATATACAGCAGACAACAACAATATACATGTCCAAAACAAAACACTAACTACCCAGACACAACCTAACAATCAAAAACACTGGGAGTACAGACGACCAGAAAGGACACATCATAGCAAGCATCCTGACAAGTAGCATACTGGCACACTCAATCAGCACCAGTGCACCACCAATATAGGTCAGGCTAACACAATACTTTGACAACACATACCTGTATACTGACATTCATGTGAAGAAGTTCTGGATCAGCTGGCTCCGAACATCACCATCACCCTCATCATCACTGGCATCATGCCCCAGGCCAGGATCCTCCACAGCTGGTGGAGGTTGGTCATCGTCATCCTGGATGAGAGGAAACCGCTTCCGCACTGCCAGGTTGTGTAGCATGCAGCACACTATGATGATCCTGCACACCTTCACAGGTGCATATGGGAGAGCCCCTCCTGTCTTGTCCAGGCAGCGGAATCTGCTTTTCAGGAGGCCAAATGTCCGCTCAATCACCCTCCTGGTCCGGCCATGTGCCTCAATGTAGTGCATCTCCGCCGGTGTCACAGGGATCCTGAGGGGTGTCAGCAACCAAGGCATGTTGGGGTATCTGGAGTCACCTACAGAGAGACAATTGCAGATTATTTGAGAGTGAAAATAGGGTGCTAATCAACTTTAGCAAACACACACAATGCAAAACAGTCAGTACACACCGACAAGCCAGGAACGCTGGTACTGCAGCTTTGCCATCATCGTTGGGATGCGACTACTCCTCATTATGTATGCGTCGTGTGCTGAGCCCAGGAACCGTGCACACACATGGGAAATGGTCATGTCCGCCAAACAAACCACCAGAACATTTATGGAGTGGAAATGCTGCCTGTTCCGGTACGTCTGCTCATGTGCCTGTGGTGGTACCAAAGCCACATGTGTCACATAAATGGAGCCAATGACATATGGCATCCTGTCCAGGGCATAGAAGTCCCCCTTGATGTTAGCGAGTTGTTGTGCTTTGGGGAAATGAATGTACTGGTTGAGGAAATGCAACATCGCCTCCAACACATCCCGAAGCACACGACAGACCATAGTCTGTGATATCCCACCAGCAGTAGCAACAGTGTGCTGGAAAGTACCGGTGGCAAAAAAGTGTAGGGCTGCCATCACCTTCACCTTTGGGGTCAGCGCTGTAGGGTATGTCCGGCCAGGTTGCAGAATGTGGGGCCAACTGCTCTTCCAATTCTTCGATCAGTAGCCTGGTGAAGTGCATGCATGCCTTGCACATTGACTGCAATGGGGACTAACGCGGGTGACCGATTTGAAAGATGCGTCGGACACCTAGGGAAGGAGCTGCACGCATGCCTTGCACACACGCATTGCACATGGACTGCAATGGTGACTGACGCGGTTGACCGACTCAAACGACGCGTCGGACATGTAGGGAAGGAGCCACACGCACGCCTTGCACACACACCTTGCACATTGACTTCAATGGGGACTGACGCGGGTGACCGATTCAAAAGACGCGTCAGACACCTAGAGAAGGAGCCGCACGCATGCCTTGCACGCACGCCTTGCACATTGACTGCAATGGGGACTGACTTGGGTTTGAGTCTCTTACGAATCGGTTACTTGAAAATCCGTTGGCTGCCTGCAACAATGTATCAGACTCATCAGTGCAATGCTTTTGAATATTTCAAACGATGCAGAAGGTGTGTACGAGGCGTGCAATGCGATGGATTGACCAGATTCATTGAATGCAAACTTGTCAGACCTACTGCTTTTGATGTATGGGACTGAATTTGCCTCTGCAGCACAGATATAAGGCTGTCTGTTCCCCTGGGAGCTCACTTGCCTGCACTACATGCTCCAGAGTGACATCTTTGCTACCACTGCTGCTGTCTCTGCATCCTCTGGCTACAGGAATGGCACGTACTGTGGAGAGGGCCCCAGCCTTCACAGAGGAGGAGAACAAGGCCCTGCTGGACAGCCTCCTTCCACAGTACAGCAAGCTGTATGGGAAACCAGGGGAGCAGGTGAGTGTGCACTCCACATCCCTTTTCAATTGTGTATGTTGTCTGACTGGCACCAATGACATTGTTTTCACCAGTGTCTAGCATGCTCACTGAATAGTTGTTACCGCCAAGGTGTGTAGGTACCTGTACTGGACAGGTACTGTGCATGAAAAGAGCATTTTCACACGGTTGTAATACTCAGGCAATGTTTACATTTTGAAAATGCAGGACAACTGTCAATCACCATATTTGCACTACCTGTGTCCATCATATGCCCTTGCGAGAAAGACGTGTATATCCAACTGTGTGATGCACAAACATGTGGCATGTGTGGTAATAGACTTTTTTATCCTTGTCATCATCACAGGTTGATTCCCATCAGAAGCAGGAAATCTGGCTGACCATTGCTCGGGCTGTTCATTCTGTGCGGGATCTACAGATGCTGCTTCCGCAACTGCCAGAAGAGGTGGCAGGACCTTCGTGGCTGGACCCGGAGGATTGTCAAAGTCCAGCTGAAGCTGTCGCCTCCTCGCATAAGGGGCGGACGATGGACACTGACCCCCCACATGTTCAGGATTCTGGCAGTGGTCTTCCCGGACCTAGATGAGCAGTGAAAGGCCAGACAGCAGCAAGGAGGGGTAAGTGCATGTATTCTCTGTGTACTATGTCTCACATGCTCTTTGCACTCCTTCATCCGGGTTACACTTCCTCAGATCTCCTGCCTGCTTGTACAGGAGTCATGTGCCCAAATTAGGTCATGGCCCATCCTCATCTGATACACGGGTGTGCCCCTTTCAGTATGTGACTTGTGTAACTTGGGTTGTGTGTCCCTGCTGTTGTCCAAACTTAAGGTTGTGAACAGCATCTGCTACCGGTGCATTGTTTTGTCTTCATGAGTGAGGCTAATGATTCCCATGTGGCTGCACATTGCCAGAAATCAGACATGTACTCTGTGTGGGCAATTGATATGTGTTCCAATTGATGTTATGGCACACCATTTGTGCCAGGAGTATTTGCCACACAGCCATGCATCAGGTACGACATTTAAGGGGCATCAGAAGAATGTACATCATGCATTTCACACATGCATGCACACATGCCTGGTGTCCAAGGTATTCCCATGTTGCACATGTTCCTGGTCAGGGATGCCTACTCCGGACATGAAGTACACTCTGTTCGTCTACTCCTGTGTGTCAGCCTACATTTTGCGCATTGTGAAATGTGCAATGTAGTGTCTTCCTCTGTGTCATTGTGGAGTGGCCTACCCTCTTAGACTCCTGTGATGTTGGTCATTTTGGTCTGTGCAGCTAGCTGAGGTGTGGCTAATGGATCATCACAATAGGTTAATGCATACGTGTGTAATCACTTGACAGTGCATAATCTTGGATTATACATCACATTGCAGGCAGCCTCAATTCGTTCTCATCATGCTGTGATGTCATCATTGGTGCTTGCAGTCACTCAACTGTTTCACTTGTACCTGTGCACTTAACAGTTGCAGGGCTTGCATTCTCAAAAATGTTAATGATTGTGACACAGTGCAGACTGTTTAATTTTGGACGCACTGCCCCTGAGACTGAAGCCAGTGATGGCTGCTTAGCCACACTGGGCCATCGCATGGTATCCCACTTGCTGATGTGTATCCCGCAGTAATGTCAGTTGTACAGCATGCACTCTATTCTGGCATTGACCATCAAGACATGGGCACCTCATGGTGTCTTGTGAATGAAGCATATACATTTCAATGACATTGATTTTGGCCATCCCTAATCCTGACACATGTACTGAGTCAGTGGCAGGAGATGGGATGTGTGTGTACTGGCAGATTACAATCATGATTTCTGCAGTTCTGAGACATGTCTATGTGGTGCATCTGCCCACATATGAGAAGTGGCATGCTACGTGCACCAGACAGATGGGACCATGGAGGGGCAGAATATGAGAGGCATGGTTGACTGGCAGACTGACAGGTGTCATTTTCAAGAAATGTCTGCCCTTTTTGTAATATCTGCCACTTGATGCAAAGGCGTCCTCTGTGATGTGCTGTACTGACTGTGATGTGTCAGGTGAAACAGGTGACTGATGTGGATCTGTTTACCCCGATTGATCGCAGATACATCTAAGGCTACTGGAGGAGACAGCTCCACGGACCAAGAGGAGCCTCAGAGCCAGACTGGGTCCACTTCAGAGGAGTTGGAGGGACCCAGAGGCACAGGGGGAAAGGGGAGCCGCACGGATGAGACCTCAGCTACGACCACCTCGGCTGAGGAACACAGCATCTCCAGTGAGGACTCCCTTGTGGAGGCGGGTGTCAGCAGACCACAGACAACACCTAGCGAGTCTGTCCCCGCCACCACCAACATCTCCACCCTCCCATCTGCTCCCATCCCAGATGTCCGTGGAGGCCCACGTGTTAGGGAACATGTCTCCTTTGGTCCAGGCACCGCACCCCTGCCCCTGTCTCCCCGGCTGCCCTGAG
This sequence comes from Triturus cristatus, assembly GCF_964204655.1. Classification (NCBI taxonomy): domain Eukaryota; kingdom Metazoa; phylum Chordata; class Amphibia; order Caudata; family Salamandridae; genus Triturus; species Triturus cristatus. The sequence goes on along the minus strand of NC_140582.1, from coordinate 1,105,434,640 downwards.
TGTGGAGTCTGTGGGCTTACTGAAGTAGCTCCATGTAGGACAGACGGCGATGCTGAGTATCCTCCATTCCCACACCACTCTGTTGACTCAACTGGTATCCTTCATGAAGGGCATCTCTTCCAACATGTCTGCCCTACATTGGACCATTCAGTCCATGGCCTCCACACAGACGGCAGCAGTGTCCCTCCTCCAACAGTCCCTCACCCCTCCTACCTCTGCCACATCCACAGTCCCCACTACCCTACCTGTCCAACGCGCACACACACACCGGCACACAGTACAACAGACCCAAGCAGCACACAGCCACGCAAGTCAAAATCAAAAGCCACAGGCACGTACACTCTGGGGACTGATGGCACACACATAGGGGATGGGTCACAGATGCACAAACAGGCATCCACAAGCACTCTGCAGACCTCAGCGGCCTCTCCTTCCTAAATCACTTCCCCTGCCTCACCTGCAACCCCCCCTTCCAAGCAGCTTTTCCTCTGTGACCTTGGCCTCTTCCCCAACGATCCATCAGCTCCGACTCACAAGGGGAAGAGGAAGTCACAACACACAGGGGGGAGTTCCCCTGCCACACAGACACCCTCCCCCGGGCACACGGACACTGAGGCCCCCATCCGCAAGTCCCCCCCGGAACAGGAAGAGCAAGACACCCCAATCCTGAACCTCAAAGTCACAGTTTCTGTCCTGCAGCCCCAAGGCCACCACTTGACAGGCCCCCCTGCCACACCTTGCCCCTGGTTCCCCCACACACCAATACCGTATCCCAAAATGCTTAGGCCCTCCCCCACCACATGCACTTCCACCCCCACCTCACATGCTCAGCCTGTTCCTGCCACTGATGTGGGGACCGTGCCCCCCCTCTGTCCTGCCCACCTCACCTGAGACCCATTACACTCCTTTGGAGTTTGGCACTGCAGTGGAGAGCCCGTCCCAGACATCTGACCTGCCCACTGCGGTGTGCCGGTCACAACCCTGTCTAACTTGAGCCCTGCAGTAGTGACAGCACCCACCCCATTGGAATTGGGCCCTGCCGTGGTGACGGCACCCACTGCGTCAGATACCTCCACTGCAGTTGCCAGTGACACTCCTGCACCCACCAACCCTCCCCTGCCCCATTCTGTTGTCCCTTGATCCTGTCCCTGCGGTGCCTGGCCTGCCACTGTGTATGCCCCTCCAAGAGAATATGTCCCCTGCCCATAGTAGTGCATGCAAGCAATGGGTGACAACTTGTCACATCTCACCCTGGGCAGACTCCTGATATGGACTGGCCATTGGCCTTTTGACATTGTGACTAAACGGTTTCAAAGAGTTATATTTCCAATAAAGTCAATTGTTGCTATCCAGTGTAGTAGCATCAAATGTACATGTTGTCATGGACTTGCTGTTGTACAGGTGTTTCAAAGGTATTTCAGAATGATTTGTTGATGTGATGTACTCCATGTGGAAATATGTGTACTTTTCTGATATGTATCCATGACAACCTTAGCTGCAATTTCAGGGTGTGATGATGGCAAAATGTTGTGACCAGGATTTTCTCTTTGGGTTTGCTACTTCACATCTTTTGCATACAGTGTTGCACATAGGTTGTGCTTACACTTGGGCACATAGTAAGATTCCCTGACTCGGACCATCTCCACTGGACAGGCATGTTTGTGCATCCATGTTACACAAGTCATCTGTGTCATCAGTCCAACTTGCTTTACATGTGTATTGCATATGTGCATATGACTGGAGGAAGACTCCCGTACACAAGCTTCTGTGACCAGAGCTTTTCTTGTGTTGTAATTGTTGGATCACTGGGCAAGTGTTGTGTTGGCATGACAGAAGCCTGCACAGACAAAGTTTGGCACCGCTGACCTTCCCCAGGAGCGGAGTTCCCTCATGGCGTTGTGTTATTCTGTGACATTGCCTAGGCACATGGTGTGTGTTGTGTGTGCATGTCTGTGTGTTCACTTCCCTTTTTTGGATGCAGATTGTGTTCCAGACAGATGTACCTGTTTTGTGGACTTGCTGACTTGGCCTGTGTTCATCTAACTTCTTTGCCTTGCCTTTTCTGGGATGTAGGTGCATGAGAGACTACTGGTCATTAGGGTGTCATCCCTGGCTGTTTCAGTTGTAAATTCCAGGGATATTGTCCAACGCACGTGGGACACATTCTGGATTACCATTGGAACTTATGTGTTACCAATATCATGTTGTTTTCCCTATGTGGTATCAATCAGTGAGAGGCTCACTTGTATATGTGTGTGACTACGCCCTATCATCAGGGTCACTGCTGCTATGTTGGAAGGTGTCGACATTTGTTCGTTGTGGCTCTCCTTTGGTTCAACATTGGTGTAGTTGTGTGGCATGGTTCCAAAAGAATTGTGTAGTTTTTACATTATTCTGATGTGCTGCATGCTGTGCAGTGTGGCAGAACTTCACAGGTGTTGTTGTCAGCCCATGTGTGAGGATTTGTGGGTACCTTGGATCCCGCCACCACCCCTGGGATTGTCATGTGTGCATGAGCATGATCACCAGTCCCTGTGTGCCTAGCTGATGCACTTTGTTGCAGATCAAGGTGTGTGGTGTTGAGGGTGGCCAAATGGGAGTTGTTTAATGTCTAGGCCCCTACCTACTTTTTGCCCATTGTTTGCTGGTCATGGCCAGTGATTTGTGTTTATGGAGGTGTGATGTGAGTTTGTTGTCCCGGACACATGACCCAGGATGCATATCTGACTGTGCTACACAGTAAGGGGAAAACCTAGCTTCATCATAACAGTGGGATTGGCGTACAGGCTAATGTCACCACAAATTAGGGTACGAGAGGGTAGTGCTGTGTTGGGTCTGTCTCTTGCTGTATTGGTTGCTGTTCCACCCACCTTGTGTCACATAAATTTTTTGTGATCCCGCCTACCTGACAATGCCTGCTTGCCCCCCAAAGGTGTGCCCAGTCAACGACTTACTATTGTATTGCACTAACTGTGATACACACATGTGTTGTGTATGATATGCAGTGTATGCCTGCCTGTCTGTGTTTGTGCATCTACACCTCAGCATTGGTATGGGTTTAGCGTTCCATTTGGGGGATGTTGTTTGGGGGTTTGTCCCTAGTGTCCATGCATCTTGTAGCTCATCATCCTGCACATTGATCATGTTTGGTATGTCACATTTCTGCCGTGGTGTGTGACTTTGTCACCTAACATCGACAGTCTCCACAGGATTCCACAGTTTGTGTGTCTGTTCGTAAAGATATGTGTGTATGCATCATGATGCTCACTTTTCACATAGTCTAATTGTGCGCTGTTGACATTGTCAGGGGTCATGGCCAATGCTTGTCTGCACATGGCATGGGGAGTTCTTGTGATTCACAGCATTCTTTGCATCTTGTACCTATGTTTGTATGTGACACAACCACCACATTGCCACTACATTGGTTGTGATGTTGGGTCCTGTAGTCACAAATGCTGGTCTGGTGATGCTGCTATTGTTATGTCCACACTCACCTTTTGGTCACTGTAGTGATGGGGGTTTTAGACCCCTTTACCACAGTGATCCAACAATGCTGGTTTTTTGGACCCCACACTCACCTTTTGCTCACTGTAGTGATGTGGGGTTTAGACCCCATTACCACAATGATCCTAGAAATCATGTTTTCGGAACCCCACAACAAGCATTTGGGCAGACGTGTGATGTGAGTCACATTGTATGTTCACTGTCAGGACCTGAGTTGTGGCCATTTTGAACACACAAACATATAATCTTGCCAAGATGTTAGGGGGATCGTTTGCTTGGTCAACCTATGAGTGGGGAGGGTAGTGGTGCAGGACATACAGCCCCCTATGAGTTGGGGGCAGTGGTGCAGGGCATACAGCCCCCTATGAGTGGGGAGGGTGGTAGTGCAGGGCATACAGCCCCCTATGAGGGGGAAGGGTGGTGGTGCAGGGCAAACAGCCCCCTATGAGTGGGGGGGGGTGGTGGTACAGAACATACAGCCCCCTATGAGTGGGGAGGGTGGTGGTGCAGGACATACCTCCCCCTATGAGTTGGGGGTAGTGGTGCAGGACATACAGCCCCCTATGAGTTACGGGTAGTGGTGCAGGGCATACAACCCCCTATGAGTGGGGAGGGTAGTGGTGCAGGGCATACATCCCCCTATGAGTTGGGGGTAGTGGTGCAGGACATACAGCCCCCTATGAGTTAGGGGTAGTGGTGCAGGGCATACAACCACCTATGAGTGGGGAGGGTGGTGGTGCAGGGCATACAGCCCCCTATGAGTGGGGAGGGCGGTGGTGCAGGATATACATCCCCCTATGAGCTGGGGGTAGTGGTGCAGGACATACAGCCCCCTATGAGTGGGGAGGGGGGTGGTGCAGGGCATACAGCCCCCTATGAGTGGGGAGGGTGGTGGTGCAGGACATACATCCCCCTATGAGTTGGGGGGTGGTGGTGCAGGACATACAGCCCCCTATGAGTGGGGAGGGTGGTGGTGCATGGCACACATCCCCCTATGAGTTGGGGGTAGTGGTGTAAGGCATACAGCCCCCTATGAGTGGGGAGGGTGGTGGTACAGGGCATACAGCCCCCTATGAGTGGGGAGGGTGGTGCAGGGCATACACCCCCCTATGAGTGGGGAGGTTGGTGGTGAAGGGCATACATCCCTCTATGAGTTGGGGGTAATGGTGCAGGACATACAGCCCCCTATGAGTTAGGGGTAGTGGTGCATGGCATACAATCCCCTTTGAGTGGGGAGGATGGTGGTGCAGGGCATACAGCCCCCTATGAGTGGGGAGGGTGGTGGTGCAGGGAATACAGCCCCCTATGAGTGGGGAGGGTGGTGGTGCAGGGCATACATCCCCCTATGATTTGGGGGTAGTGGTGCAGGGCATACCACCCCCTATGAGTGGGGAGGGTGGTGGTGCAGGGCATACAGCCCCTATGAGTTGGGGGTAGTGGTGCAGGGCATACCGCCCCCTATGAGTGGAGAGGGTGGTGGTGCAGGGCATACAGCCCCTATGAGTGGGGAGGGTGGTGGTGCAGGTCATACAGCCCCCTATGAGTTGGGGGTAGTGGTGATGGGCACCCCCCTAGGTGTGGGGACTGTTGGTGGTGAGGAACATGCTACCCCTGTGGTATTGCTGTTGCTGGTGGAAGGGGTGTCACCCCCCTATGTGTGTGGGGCATTTTGCGTGTGCATGACGTTGGTTTGTGGGGGTGTCAGACTTACCATCTGCGATGTGCTCGTCTGTTCATGATCCGGTCATAGATATACAGTATTGGGATGACCTGTGCAATGGGATACATCGTTGGTTCGTCTCGTACTTACTGCTCGTTGCTCCGTCTCGTACACGTTGAGAGTTGGTCCGTCTCCTAGCCGTGGATCGTGTTGTGGCATGAATTGGACCTGATATGCATCTCTACCAGATGCTGTGACATGCTGCTAGTGGCGTAGGATTTGGGTATCGTACTTGTCCGGCCGGAAACTGCAGTGGGAACTGCTTCCGGGCCACTCGAATCGGCGTTCGGAGGAACAGCTCGCACGGGAAATGCTGCTGAAATCGCAGCCTACATGTCGGATGAAATTGTGGCAGTTTTACCCATCGTACTTCATCGCCCGGACGGACCGGCTCCCGGTACGGGTCGGTTGCGAGGTAAGGCTTTGGGCAGCTCTCAGAGGGCTGTCTGACCCAGATCGGGATCGACCCCAGAATGTTAAAACCAACTTCACTAAAAGATGTATTTTATCATTCTGAGTTCAGGCATTCTAAACTCGAATTTCTACCTAGTTCCCTGAGTCAGTTAGTATTATAAGATGTAATAATCAAACTGCCCATTCTGGCCTATGGGGAACAGATAGCCTTGCAATAGTGAAAAACGAAAGTGGCTGTAATTCACTATTAGGACATGCCGCACACTCCAGGGTATGTCCTACCTTATACTTACAATACACCCTGCCCTTGGGCCTACCATAGGGATGTCTGATATGAAGAAAAGGGACGCTTTAGGGACTGGCAAGTGGCGGCACTTGGCCAGTTAACATGGCAGTCAGAGACTGCACACAGGCTCTGCAATGGCAGACCTGAGACACATTTTACAAGCTGCTTCTGTGGGTGGCACAACCAGCGCTGCAAGCCCACCAGCAGTATTTGATTTACAAGCCCTGGGCACACATGGTGCACTTTACTATGGTCAGACAAGTAAATCAAATAACCCAATCATGTAGTCACTAATCAATACATCAATTTAACATAGGGAGCCCTTGCACTGTGGCACTGAATAGCAGTGGCACTGTGCCCAAAGCATCTAAACCAGCAAAACATATCAAAAACTGAGGAGGCAATCAGAAAAAATGGAAGGGAGACCCACGCCAATGGTACCAGGTCTAACAGGGGGGATCAATGGGTGACCCACTTTTCCAGCCTATACTGTAACAGTGTAAATCCTAACACTAGCGAGGATCTTAGATCAGGCCCTGCAAGCTACCTCCCAATCAGCATCGATTTTAATGTGGACGAGGTGATCTTGGCCATCAATGCAAGCATAGGGGAAAAAGCTCCAGGCCCAGACATCATTCCAGTAGATCTATATAAATCCTGCCCTTTGCTCTGGGACCCACTGCAAACTTTGGTCTTAAGGGCCTGCTGTACACAAGGGTTCACTCTGACCTGGACAAGTCCATTCTTGTCCCTATCTTTAAGAAAGGCGACCGCAATGACCCGGCCTGTTATAGACCCATATCATTGCTGGACTGCCTCATGAAAGTGGCCGGGTGCCCTGTCTTAAATAGACTGCAGTCGTGGCGGAGGACTCGGGCGTCATCTCAGAACTTCAGTACGGATTCCGTCAAGGTCTAGCTACTGTGGAACAGAGTTTGAACCTGAGCCTCATACTGGGAAAGTATACTCAGGCAAAAAAAGGGAACCTTTTTATGTGTTTCGTTGACCTGAGCTTGGCGTTTGACTGTGTCAATCACCAGAAGCTGTGGCGCATCCTAGAGGACATGGACGTGGAAACGCAACTAATTAATTTTTTTAAACAATCTTACCTAGACACCTAGGCCAAGGTCCGCTATGGTAGATCTGGTGAACTTAGTCACAGCTGCCCTATCAGGAAGGGGGTAAGGCAGGGGTGTGTTTTAGTCCCACTCCTTTTAACCACTACATAAATAGTCTGGGCGACACTTTATCGAGAGAATGTCAAGACCTACCTAGCTTTGGCAAAAGGACAATTGGTGCACTGTCTTGTTGGCCCGCACTCTAATCGGCTTGCAGAAAATTGTGTCAAGCTTTGCATCTTATATGTCAAGCCTAGACCTCAATGTTAATATTACCAAAACTTTCATCATGAAATGTAGCAAGCCCAGCGTTAAGTGCAGTGACATGTTTATAAATAACAAAACACTTGAATTTCTTAATCAGTTCTCATACTTGGGAATTGTGTTTGATAGAAGAGGCTCATAGGCAAAAGCCATCAATTGTAGAAAATTGCTTTTCGCTAAAACCATAGGCACTTTGACCAACTTTGCCAGGAAGTTAGGAATGAGTCCTCTTAACGATCTATTGACAAAATACAAAGCTAAGTGCACTTTAGTTGGTCTGTACAGAGCTGGTATTTGGGGTTATGCAAACGTAGAGTCTCTTCAGCAAGCCGAGAATAGGTTTATAAAATATGTTCTAGCTGTCCCAAATAGCACGAAAACGTACTGTTAGACCTGGCACCTTGGCGTGAGTTTCCCTTCCACTTTTTGATGGTGTGCCTCGATTGTTTTGCTGGTGTTGTCCGCTCAGGGCACTGCGCCACGGCTAATCCGTGCCGCAGTGCAAGTGCTCCCTAGGTAAAGTGTACCTGTAATTGATGTCCATGATTGGTTTATTGGATTCACTGTCAGTCCCCAGTAAAGTGCACCAGGGGTGCCAGGGCTTGTGAATGCCAATGCTGCTGGTGGGCTTGCAGCGCTGGTTGCGCCACCCACAGAAAGCGGCCTTGTAAAATGTGTCTAGGGTCTGCCACCGCAGACCCTGTGCGCGGTCTGGGACCGTCGCGCTGACTGCGCAAGTGCCCCCACTTGCCAGTCCCTAAACCTTCCCTTACCTACATATTAGCCACCCCTCTGGTAGGCCCAAGGGCAGGGTGTATTGTAGGCATAAGGTAGGACATGCCCTGATGTGTGTGGCATGTCTTAGTAGTGAATTACAGCCATTTTCGTTTTTCACTATTGAAGGCTACCTGCTCTCCATAGGCCAGAATGGGCTGCTGGAGTCACTACACGCTGTGACCCCAGTGGACTCAGAGAGCATGGTAGAATGTTAAGTTTAGTATGCCTGAACTCAGAATAATAAAATACTTCTTGTAGTCAAGTTTATTTTAATATCCTGGGTTTGTAAATACTACTTTTAGAAAGTTAGTATTTACTGACCTGGCCATTTCAGTCCGCCTCTGCTGTGTGTGTGTGTTCTGCCTAGCAACAGTAAGGAGCAGGGTTGGGGAATCCCCAGAGACAGGTTGGCTGCCAGGTGGTGGGTAGAGAGATGACACCTGGATGGGTGGGAGGAGCACACCTTGACTCTTGAATAGACCTGTGCTCTGCCACCACAAAGCCGGCGCCGCCCCCTGCGGAGCGGCTGATGTCTCTGCCCTGCTGCTGAAAGGAAAGAGCAGAGTCACCATAACAAAGTGCTCCAGAACTGGACTGAGCCAGGCCTAGGCCCCCTGGCGCTAAAGAACAAAAGAATCATGGTATAAAAGTAGGAGCCTGCCTCCTAAGAAATCAGAATCCTGTTTTCCACAAAGAACCTCTGCCCGACTAGAAGGAGAAGAAGACGCTGGAGGAGCTGGCCTGCTGCTTGCCTTGCTGAGAAAGGAGAGGAAGAGACTTACTGAAAAGACTTTGCTGCTTTGTGCTTTAAACATTCTCCAAGGGCTTGATCTGAGCTTGCCCCCTGAACTGAACCCCAGGACCAGTGGGTTCTCTGTGCTTTTGCTCGTCCTCCAATTCGAGCCGTGTGTGCATCCCGCTGGAAAGAGACTGCGCCCCTCATCGCCCCTCCTAGGGCCGTGACACTCAGAAGCTTGCCTGCCTCAAACCCGTGAGAGCCCCGCTCCGTCCAGAGCCGCTCTCTGTCCCCGGGCCAGGTTGCCTGCATCCCTGTCACCGCCTGCTACTGGAGCGCGCTGACCGCGCTATCACCCCTCCCGCCGGAAACCGTCCGACGACTGTGATCTACGCCGGGTCATCCAGCTGCACTGACCGTGCCCTGCGACCCCGCTTCGCTATCCCCGGACATCTCAGGCCGCGCCGCCCCCGCTGTGGAGACCCTCCTGCACCGCCGTGCTAAAGGGTCGCTGGCCGCGCCTGCCTACTTGCCCACACCTGCTGAGTGAGGACCCAAGACCACTTCCCAAGCTGAGAGTCGCACCGACCTGTGCCGATTCTCCACATCACTGAAGAAGTTCCAGTATCGGACTCGGGGCCCGCAACGCCTTATTTCCCCGTTCGCAGGAGTCGATCCCTGTAAGTACTGGAACCACAAGTGACATTTGCAAGAGACTGCAAAGTATCTATTTGAAGCTACGAACAAAGAACATTTGCCTGCTTTACAACCTGGTGGCATAGCGTAAACGTTATTGGTCTTGTGATAAGTCTGCTGAGCTATATATACCTATTTTTACATAAAGAAGCGTATTTTTCTACATATCCAAGGCTGGTGTCCGTTTCTGGGGGGATTGATGTATTTACTGTGTGTGTGATTGTAAGTGCTTAACCAACAACGCCTGAGGAATCGCCTTGGCTGCTCACGCCACGCACCTAGAGGGTGAGCAAGGGTCATTCACAAGGGGTTATCCTGCGCCCTGACATAGAGGAGAGGGTTCCTGCTTGACACAAGGGCAACCTTGCGCCAACCAGAGATCCCCGACTCTAACACGTACATTTGTCACACCGAACTGGGACTGTCATACCTGTCCGACCTAATTAAAATTCAGCCAATTCTATTATGGCACAAGGTCTGGACAGGCGCTACCGCTGGTCTCAACCGGAACGTGTTAAAAGATAGTTTTAACTTGCAAAGGGTACAATGTATTCCTTTGCTAGCTCTTGTTAAAAACATGTATGCATGACTTAGATCATTCTGATTACTTTGCTAATCCCGATAGCCTGTCTCTTATTGCGAGGAAGGATTTAAAGGTTTTATGTATCAACCATTTGGAGACGATTAGATTGTCCTCTAATATTATGAAAACATCAGTCAGAGCCAATCAATTGCTACAATTCCTAGATGATTACATTTTTACTGACCACATTGTAAAATATTTGAAAGGGGTGGTGAGAACAAGGAAAACTATGCAAGGTCCCTCCTTTGATTAATCGATCACAGTTTTTTAGGTCTCGCCTAGCGTTGCAGCGCGAATGCACTGCCATTGCATTACGAAGAATGCAGTATAGACTGTAGTGTGGAAGCTTCGAGGATGCTCCGCCCACTCTCTGCCCATTGGCTTTTCTCTTAAATGCTACCTTCTGATTGGTTTGAGGCTTGTTAGTCCCTCCTCATTCATCATTTGCATCCTTCCACAGCTATAGGCCCCTTTACTCCTAACACTATTTTCTGCCCTGTCTCCCCAACCCACCGCCCCCTCCCTCAGTCTGTGATTTCTCACCCTCCACATCCCCCCCAACTCCCATTCGTGTTTTCTTGCCTGCCTGCACTTCCGTTTTCATCTTTATTATTACCACCTTGAAATATGCGAGTTCAAGATGCGTGCTGTATAAAAACTTCTTGTGTTTAAGGAACTAAATTTTAATGTTACTCTAAATATAGTAAGACTCTAGGCAACATTCGGGGTATGCATGGCAACTGACGCCTGTTAGTTCACAAATGGCATTGTTGTCAGGTGGGAGGAGCGGCAGTGTTTTAACTCATGCTTAAAACGAGCACTTTTAATAACTTCCTCTCAATTCAGTGCTATAATCTTGTGTACTGAGGCGAAACGATAAAGAAATGTACTTTTTTGAATTCTGAAGAGACATTATCGCACATTTACATCATGTTTACTGTATGATTAACATGCCGATCATTTTCACGTCATTCCCACTGGCTCGAATACACTTGGCTCATCTCCGACTGGCTCTACCTGCTAATTAATATATTAATGCAAAAACAACAGTTGATGGACAGAATGCAGAACAATGTCATACATTCACCCCAGTAAGGAGATCTGGGCCTAAATCCATTGTTTTTTTGCTCACCATGCCGTTCCAGTTTGAACTCAGCCATATGCAAATCAGTCTTGACCCTGTGCCTCATGTGTACAGTCCAGCCCGAACTGTCAAGCCAGGTCCTTCTGGACTGGAAACAAGCATCCTAGGACCGGTTTCGGGGTTTCATCCCTCTTCAGCCAGGATAGGTTGATTCCAGTGGCATGGAGAGCATGGGACCCACATCTGGGCATACCTTTCCCACTCGGGGTGACAAATGCAAAAACAACAGTTGATGGACAGAATGCAGAACAATGTCATACATTCATCCCAGTACAGAGATCTGGGCCTAAATCCATTGTTTTTTAGCTCACCATGCCGTTCCAGTTTGAACCCATACATATGCAAATCAGTCTTGACCCTGTGCCTCATGGGTACAGTCCAGCCCGAACTGCCAAGCCAGGTCCTTCTGGACTGGAAACAAGCATCCTAGGACCGGTTTCGGGGTTTCACCCCTCTTCAGCCAGAATAGCTTGATTCCAGTGGCATGGAGAGCACGGGACCCACGTCTGGGCATACCCTTCCCACTCGGGGTGACAAATGCAAAAACAACAGTTGATTGACAGAATGCAGAAAAATGTCATACATTCACCCCAGTACAGAGATCTGGGCCTAAATCAATAGTTTTGTTGCTCACCATGCCGTTCCAGTTCGAACCCAGCCATATGCAAATCAGTCTTGACCCTGTGCCTCTTGGGTACAGTCCAGCCCGAACTGCCAAGCCAGGTCCTTCTGGACTGGAAACAAGCATCCTAGGACCGGTTTCGGGGTTTCACCCCTCTTCAGCCAGAATAGCTTGATTCCAGTGGCATGGAGAGCACGGGACCCACGTCTGGGCATACCCTTCCCTCTCGGGGTAACAAATGGAAAAAGAACAGTTGATGGACAGAATCAGAACAATGTCATACATTCATCCCAGTACAGAAATCTTGATCTAAATCCATCGTTTTTTTGCTCACCATGCCGTTCCAGTTTGAACCCAGCCATATTTAAATCAGTCTTGACCCTGTGCCTCATGGGTACAGTCCAGCCCGAACTGCCAAGCCAGGTCCTTCTGGACTGGAAACAAGCATCCTAGGACCAATTTCGGAGTTTCACCCCTCTTCAGCCAGGATAGCTTGATTCCAGTGGCATGGAGAGCACGGGACCCACGTCTGGGCATACCCGTCCCACTCGGGGTGACAAATGCAAAAACAACTGTTGATGGACAGAATGCAGAACAATGTCATACATTCATCCCAGTACAGAGATCTGGGCCTAAATCCATTGTTTTTTAGCTCACCATGCCGTTCCAGTTTGAACCCAGCCATATGCAAATCAGTCTAGACCCTGTTACTCATGGGTACAGTCCAGCCCGAACTGCCAAGCCAGGTCCTTCTGGACTGGAAACAAGCATCCTAGGACCGGTTTCGGGGTTTCACCCCTCTTCAGCCAGGATAGCTTGATTCCAGTGGCATGGAGAGCACGGGACCAACGTCTGGGCATACCTTTCCCACTCGGGGTGACAAATGCAAAAACATAAGTGGATGGACAGAATGCAGAACAATGTCATACATTCATCCCAGTACAGAGATCTGGACCTAAATCCATCGTTTTTTTTGCATACCATGCCGTTCCAGTTTGAACCCAGCCATATGCAAATCAGTCTTGACCCTGTTACTCATGTGTACAGTCCAGCCCGAACTGCCAAACCAGGTCCTTCTGGACTGGGAAAAAGCATCCTAGGACCGGTTTCGGGGTTTCACCCCTCTTCAGCCAGAATAGCTTGATTCCAGTGGCATGGAGAGCACGGGACCCACGTCTGGGCATACCCTTCCCACTCGGGGTGACAAATGCAAAAACAACAGTTGATGGTCAGAATGCAGAACAATGTAATACATTCACACCAACACAGAGATCTGGGCCTAAATCCATCGTTTTTTTGCTCACCATGCCGTTCCAGTTTGAACCCAGACATATGCAAATCAGTCTTGACCCTGTCCCTCTTGGGTACAGTCCAGCCCGAACTGCCAAGCCAGGTCCTTCTGGACTGGAAACAAGCATCCTAGAACCGGTTTCGGGGTTTCACCCCTCTTCAGCCAGGATAGCTTGATTCCAGTGGCATGGAGAGCACGGGACCCACGTCTGGGCATACCCTTCCCACTCAGGGTGACAAATGCAAAACCAACAGTTGATGGACAGAATGCAGAACAATGTCATACATTCACCCCAGTGCAGAGTCTGGGCCTAAATCCATCGTTTTTTTGCTCACCATGCTGTTCCAGTTTGAACCCAGGCATATGCATATCAGTTTTGAACCTGTGCCTCATGGGTAGAGTCCAGCCCGAACTGCCAAGTTAGGTCCTTCTGGACTGGAAACAAGCATCCTAGGACCGGTTTTGGGGTTTCACCCCTCTTCAGCCAGGATAGCTTGATTCCAGTGGCATGGAGAGCACGGGACCCACGTCTGGGCATACTCTTCCCACTCGGGGTGAGAAATGCAAAAACAACAGTTGATGGACAGAATGCAGAACAATGTCGTACATTCACCCCAGTACAGAGATCTGGGCCTAAATCCATCGTTTTTTTGCTCACCATGCCGTTCCAGTTTGAACCCAGCCATATGCAAATCAGTCTTGACCCTGTGCCTCATGGGTACAGTCCAGCCCAAACTGCTAAGCCAGGTCCTTCTGGACTGGAAACAAGCATCCTATTACCGGTTTCGGGGTTTCACCCCTCTTCCGCCAGGATAGCTTGATGCCAGTGGAATGGAGAGCACGGAACCCACGCCTGGGAATACCCTTCCCACTCGGGGTGTCAAATGCAAAAACAACAGTTGATAGACAGAATGCAGAACAATGTCATACATTCACCCCAGTACAGAGATCTGGGCCTAAATCAATCGTTTTTTTGCTCACCATGCCGTTCCAGTTTGAACCCAGCCATATGCAAATCAGTCTTGACCCTGTGCCTCATGGGTACAGTAAAGCCCGAACTGCCAAGCCAGGTCCTTCTGGACTGGAAACAAGCATCCTAAGGCCGGTTTTGGGGTTTCACCCCTATTCAGCCAGGATAGCTTGATTCCAGTGGCATGGAGAGCACGGGACCCACGTCTGGGCATGCCCTTCCCACTCGGGGTGACAAATGCAAAAACAACAGTTGATGGACAGAATGCAGAACAATGTCATACATTCATCCCAGTACAGAGATTTGGGACTAAATCCATTGTTTTTTTGCTCACCATGCCATTCCAGTTTGAACCCAGCCATATGCAAATCAGTTTTGAACCTTAGCCTCATGGGTAGAGTCCAGCCCGAACTGCTAAGCCAGGTCCTTCTGGACTGGAAACAAGCATCCTAGGACCGGTTTCGGGGTTTTGCCCCTCTTCAGCCAGGATAGCTTGATTCCAGTGGCATGGAGAGCACGGGACCCACGTCTGGGCATACTCTTCCCACTCGGGGTGACAAATGCAAAAACAACAGTTGATGGACAGAATGCAGAACAATGTCGTACATTCACCCCAGTACAGAGATCTGGGCCTAAATCCATCGTTTTTTTGCTCACCATGCCGTTCCAGTTTGAACCCAGCCATATGCAAATCAGTCTTGACCCTGTGCCTCATGGGTACAGTCCAGCCCAAACTGCTAAGCCAGGTCCTTCTGGACTGGAAACAAGCATCCTATTACCGGTTTCGGGGTCTCACCCCTCTTCCGCCAGGATAGCTTGTTGCCAGTGGAATGGAGAGCACGGAACCCACGCCTGGGAATACCCTTCCCACTCGGGGTGTCAAATGCAAAAACAACAGTTGATAGACAGAATGCAGAACAATGTCATACATTCACCCCAGTACAGAGATCTGGGCCTAAATCAATCGTTTTTTTGCTCACCATGCCGTTCCAGTTTGAACCCAGCCATATGCAAATCAGTCTTGACCCTATGCCTCATGGGTACAGTAAAGCCCGAACTGCCAAGCCAGGTCCTTCTGGACTGGAAACAAGCATCCTAAGGCCGGTTTTGGGGTTTCACCCCTATTCAGCCAGGATAGCTTGATTCCAGTGGCATGGAGAGCACGGGACCCACGTCTGGGCATGCCCTTCCCACTCGGGGTGACAAATGCAAAAACAACAGTTGATGGACAGAATGCAGAACAATGTCATACATTCATCCCAGTACAGAGATCTGGGACTAAATCCATTGTTTTTTTGCTCACCATGCCGTTCCAGTTTGAACCCAGTCATATGCAAAACAGTTTTGAACCTGTGCCTTATGGGTAGAGTCCAGCCCGAACTGCCAAGCCAGGTCCTTCTGGACTGGAAACAAGCATCCTAGGACCGGTTTCGGTGTTTCACCCCTCTTCAGCCAGAATAGCTTGATTCCAGTGGCATGGAGAGCACGGGACCCACGTCTGGGCATACCCTTCCCACTCGGGATGACAAATGCAAAAACCACAGTTGATGGACAGAATGCAGAACAATGTCATACATTCATCCCAGTACAGAGATCTGGGCCTAAATCCATTGTTTTTTAGCTCACCATGCCGTTCCAGTTTGAACCCAGCCATATGCAAATCAGTCTAGACCCTGTTACTCATGGGTACAGTCCAGCCCGAACTGCCAAGCCAGGTCCTTCTGGACTGGAAACAAGCATCCTAGGACCGGTTTCGGGGTTTCACCCCTCTTCAGCCAGGATAGCTTGATTCCAGTGGCATGGAGAGCACGGGACCAACGTCTGGGCATACCTTTCCCACTCGGGGTGACAAATGCAAAAATATAAGTGGATGGACAGAATGCAGAACAATGTCATACATTCATCCCAGTACAGAGATCTGGACCTAAATCCATCGTTGTTTTTGCATACCATGCCGTTCCAGTTTGAACCCAGCCATATGCAAATCAGTCTTGACCCTGTTACTCATGTGTACAGTCCAGCCCGAACTGCCAAACCAGGTCCTTCTGGACTGGGAAAAAGCATCCTAGGACCGGTTTCGGGGTTTCACCCCTCTTCAGCCAGAATAGCTTGATTCCCGTGGCATGGAGAGCACGGGACCCACGTCTGGGCATACCCTTCCCACTCGGGGTGACAAATGCAAAAACAACAGTTGATGGTCAGAATGCAGAACAATGTAATACATTCACACCAGTACAGAGATCTGGGCCTAAATCCATCGTTTTTTTGCTCACCATGCCGTTCCAGTTTGAACCCAGACATATGCAAATCAGTCTTGACCCTGTGCCTCTTGGGTACAGTCCAGCCCGAACTGCCAAGCCAGGTCCTTCTGGACTGGAAACAAGCATCCTAGGACCGGTTTCGGGGTTTTACCCCTCTTCAGCCAGGATAGCTTGATTCCAGTGGCATGGAGAGCACGGGACCCACGTCTGGGCATACCCTTCCCACTCAGGGTGACAAATGCAAAACCAACAGTTGATGGACAGAATGCAGAACAATGTCATACATTCACCCCAGTGCAGAGTCTGGGCCTAAATCCATCGTTTTTTTGCTCACCATGCTGTTCCAGTTTGAACCCAGGCATATGCATATCAGTTTTGAACCTGTGCCTCATGGGTAGAGTCCAGCCCGAACTGCCAAGTTAGGTCCTTCTGGACTGGAAACAAGCATCCTAGGACCGGTTTCGGGGTTTCACCCCTCTTCAGCCAGAATAGCTTGATTCCAGTGGCATGGAGAGCACGGGACCCACGTCTGGGCATACCCTTCCCACTCGGGGTGACAAATGCAAAAACAACAGTTGATGGACAGAATGCAGAACAATGTCATACATTCATCCCAGTACAGAGATCTGGGCCTAAATCCATTGTTTTTTAGCTCACCATGCCGTTCCAGTTTGAACCCAGCCATATGCAAATCAGTCTTGACCCTGTGCCTCTTGGGTACAGTCCAGCCCGAACTGCCAAGCCAGGTCCTTCTGGACTGGAAACAAGCATCCTAGGACCGGTTTCGGGGTTTCACCCCTCTTCAGCCAGAATAGCTTGATTCCCGTGGCATGGAGAGCACGGGACCCACGTCTGGGCATACCCTTCCCACTCGGGGTGACAAATGCAAAAACAACAGTTGATGGTCAGAATGCAGAACAATGTAATACATTCACACCAGTACAGAGATCTGGGCCTAAATCCATCGTTTTTTTGCTCACCATGCCGTTCCAGTTTGAACCCAGACATATGCAAATCAGTCTTGACCCTGTGCCTCTTGGGTACAGTCCAGCCCGAACTGCCAAGCCAGGTCCTTCTGGACTGGAAACAAGCATCCTAGGACCGGTTTCGGGGTTTTACCCCTCTTCAGCCAGGATAGCTTGATTCCAGTGGCATGGAGAGCACGGGACCCACGTCTGGGCATACCCTTCCCACTCAGGGTGACAAATGCAAAACCAACAGTTGATGGACAGAATGCAGAACAATGTCATACATTCACCCCAGTGCAGAGTCTGGGCCTAAATCCATCGTTTTTTTGCTCACCATGCTGTTCCAGTTTGAACCCAGGCATATGCATATCAGTTTTGAACCTGTGCCTCATGGGTAGAGTCCAGCCCGAACTGCCAAGTTAGGTCCTTCTGGACTGGAAACAAGCATCCTAGGACCGGTTTCGGGGTTTCACCCCTCTTCAGCCAGAATAGCTTGATTCCAGTGGCATGGAGAGCACGGGACCCACGTCTGGGCATACCCTTCCCACTCGGGGTGACAAATGCAAAAACAACAGTTGATGGACAGAATGCAGAACAATGTCATACATTCATCCCAGTACAGAGATCTGGGCCTAAATCCATTGTTTTTTAGCTCACCATGCCGTTCCAGTTTGAACCCAGCCATATGCAAATCAGTCTAGACCCTGTTACTCATGGGTACAGTCCAGCCCGAACTGCCAAGCCAGGTCCTTCTGGACTGGAAACAAGCATCCTAGGACCGGTTTCGGGGTTTCACCCATCTTCAGCCAGGATAGCTTGATTCCAGTGGCATGGAGAGCACGGGACCAACGTCTGGGCATACCTTTCCCACTCGGGGTGACAAATGCAAAAACATAAGTGGATGGACAGAATGCAGAACAATGTCATACATTCATCCCAGTACAGAGATCTGGACCTAAATCCATCGTTTTTTTTGCATACCATGCCGTTCCAGTTTGAACCCAGCCATATGCAAATCAGTCTTGACCCTGTTACTCATGGGTACAGTCCAGCCCGAACTGCCAAACCAGGTCTTTCTGGACTGGGAAAAAGCATCCTAGGACCGGTTTCGGGGTTTCACCCCTCTTCAGCCAGAATAGCTTGATTCCCGTGGCATGGAGAGCACGGGACCCACGTCTGGGCATACCCTTCCCACTCGGGGTGACAAATGCAAAAACAACAGTTGATGGTCAGAATGCAGAACAATGTAATACATTCACACCAGTACAGAGATCTGGGCCTAAATCCATCGTTTTTTTGCTCACCATGCCGTTCCAGTTTGAACCCAGACATATGCAAATCAGTCTTGACCCTGTGCCTCTTGGGTACAGTCCAGCCCGAACTGCCAAGCCATGTCCTTCTGGACTGGAAACAAGCATCCTAGGACCGGTTTCGGGGTTTCACCCCTCTTCAGCCAGGATAGCTTGATTCCAGTGGCATGGAGAGCACGGGACCCACGTCTGGGCATACCCTTCCCACTCAGGGTGACAAATGCAAAACCAACAGTTGATGGACAGAATGCAGAACAATGTCATACATTCACCCCAGTGCAGAGTCTGGGCCTAAATCCATCGTTTTTTTGCTCACCATGCTGTTCCAGTTTGAACCCAGGCATATGCATATCAGTTTTGAACCTGTGCCTCATGGGTAGAGTCCAGCCCGAACTGCCAAGTTAGGTCCTTCTGGACTGGAAACAAGCATCCTAGGACCGGTTTCGGGGTTTCACCCCTCTTCAGCCAGAATAGCTTGATTCCAGTGGCATGGAGACCACGGGACCCACGTCTGGGCATACCCTTCCCACTCGGGGTGACAAATGCAAAAACAACAGTTGATGGACAGAATGCAGAACAATGTCATACATTCATCCCAGTACAGAGATCTGGGCCTAAATCCATTGTTTTTTAGCTCACCATGCCGTTCCAGTTTGAACCCAGCCATATGCAAATCAGTCTAGACCCTGTTACTCATGGGTACAGTCCAGCCCGAACTGCCAAGCCAGGTCCTTCTGGACTGGAAACAAGCATCCTAGGACCGGTTTCGGGGTTTCACCCCTCTTCAGCCAGGATAGCTTGATTCCAGTGGCATGGAGAGCACGGGACCAACGTCTGAGCATACCTTTCCCACTCGGGGTGACAAATGCAAAAACATAAGTGGATGGACAGAATGCAGAACAATGTCATACATTCATCCCAGTACAGAGATCTGGACCTAAATCCATCGTTTTTTTTGCATACCATGCCGTTCCAGTTTGAACCCAGCCATATGCAAATCAGTCTTGACCCTGTTACTCATGTGTACAGTCCAGCCCGAACTGCCAAACCAGGTCCTTCTGGACTGGGAAAAAGCATCCTAGGACCGGTTTCGGGGTTTCACCCCTCTTCAGCCAGAATAGCTTGATTCCAGTGGCATGGAGAGCACGGGACCCACGTCTGGGCATACCCTTCCCACTCGGGGTGACAAATGCAAAAACAACAGTTGATGGTCAGAATTCAGAACAATGTAATACATTCACACCAACACAGAGATCTGGGCCTAAATCCATCGTTTTTTTGCTCACCATGCCGTTCCAGTTTGAACCCAGACATATGCAAATCAGTCTTGACCCTGTGCCTCTTGGGTACAGTCCAGCCCGAACTGCCAAGCCAGGTCCTTCTGGACTGGAAACAAGCATCCTAGGACCGGTTTCGGGGTTTCACCCCTCTTCAGCCAGGATAGCTTGATTCCAGTGGCATGAAGAGCACGGGACCCACGTCTGGGCATACCCTTCCCACTCAGGGTGACAAATGCAAAACCAACAGTTGATGGACAGAATGCAGAACAATGTCATACATTCACCCCAGTGCAGAGTCTGGGCCTAAATCCATCGTTTTTTTGCTCACCATGCTGTTCCAGTTTGAACCCAGGCATATGCATATCAGTTTTGAACCTGTGCCTCATGGGTAGAGTACAGCCCGAACTGCCAAGTTAGGTCCTTCTGGACTGAAAACAAGCATCCTAGGACCGGTTTCGGGGTTTCACCCCTCTTCAGCCAGGATAGCTTGATTCCAGTGGCATGGAGAGCACGGGACCCACGTCTGGGCATACTCTTCCCACTCGGGGAGACAAATGCAAAAACAACAGTTGATAGACAGAATGCAGAACAATGTCGTACATTCACCCCAGTACAGAGATCTGGGCCTAAATCCATCGTTTTTTTGCTCACCATGCCGTTCCAGTTTGAACCCAGCCATATGCAAATCAGTCTTGACCCCGTGCCTCATTGGTACAGTCCAGCCCAAACTGCTAAGCCAGGTCCTTCTGGACTGGAAACAAGCATCCTATTACCGGTTTCGGGGTTTCACCCCTCTTCCGCCAGGATAGCTTGATGCCAGTGGAATGGAGAGCACGGAACCCACGCCTGGGAATACCCTTCCCACTCGGGGTGTCAAATGCAAAAACAACAGTTGATAGACAGAATGCAGAACAATGTCATACATTCACCCCAGTACAGAGATCTGGGCCTAAATCAATCGTTTTTTTGCTCACCATGCCGTTCCAGTTTGAACCCAGCCATATGCAAATCAGTCTTGACCCTGTGCCTCATGGGTACAGTAAAGCCCGAACTGCCAAGCCAGGTCCTTCTGGACTGGAAACAAGCATCCTAAGGCCGGTTTTGCGGTTTCACCCCTATTCAGCCAGGATAGCTTGATTCCAGTGGCATGGAGAGCACGGGACCCACGTCTGGGCATGCCCTTCCCACTTGGGGTGACAAATGCAAAAACAACAGTTGATGGACAGAATGCAGAACAATGTCATACATTCATCCCAGTACAGAGATCTGGGACTAAATCCATTGTTTTTTTGCTCACCATGCCCTTCCAGTTTGAACCCAGCCATATGCAAATCAGTTTTGAACCTGTGCCTCATGGGTAGAGTCCAGCCCGAACTGCTAAGCCAGGTCCTTCTGGACTGGAAACAAGCATCCTAGGACCGGTTTCGGGGTTTCACCCCTCTTCAGCCAGGATAGCTTGATTCCAGTGGCATGGAGAGCACGGGACCAACGTCTGGGCATACCTTTCCCACTCGGGGTGACAAATGTAAAAATATAAGTGGATGGACAGAATGCAGAACAATGTCATACATTCATCCCAGTACAGAGATCTGGACCTAAGTCTATCGTTGTTTTTGCATACCATGCCGTTCCAGTTTGAACCCAGCCATATGCAAATCAGTCTTGACCCTGTTACTCATGTGTACAGTCCAGCCCGAACTGCCAAACCAGGTCCTTCTGGACTGGGAAAAAGCATCCTAGGACCGGTTTCGGGGTTTCACCCCTCTTCAGCCAGAATAGCTTGATTCCCGTGGCATGGAGAGCACGGGACCCACGTCTGGGCATACCCTTCCCACTCGGGGTGACAAATGCAAAAACAACAGTTGATGGTCAGAATGCAGAACAATGTAATACATTCACACCAGTACAGAGATCTGGGCCTAAATCCATCGTTTTTTTGCTCACCATGCCGTTCCAGTTTGAACCCAGACATATGCAAATCAGTCTTGACCCTGTGCCTCTTGGGTACAGTCCAGCCCGAACTGCCAAGCCAGGTCCTTCTGGACTGGAAACAAGCATCCTAGGACCGGTTTCGGGGTTTTACCCCTCTTCAGCCAGGATAGCTTGATTCCAGTGGCATGGAGAGCACGGGACCCACGTCTGGGCATACCCTTCCCACTCAGGGTGACAAATGCAAAACCAACAGTTGATGGACAGAATGCAGAACAATGTCATACATTCACCCCAGTGCAGAGTCTGGGCCTAAATCCATCGTTTTTTTGCTCACCATGCTGTTCCAGTTTGAACCCAGGCATATGCATATCAGTTTTGAACCTGTGCCTCATGGGTAGAGTCCAGCCCGAACTGCCAAGTTAGGTCCTTCTGGACTGGAAACAAGCATCCTAGGACCGGTTTCGGGGTTTCACCCCTCTTCAGCCAGAATAGCTTGATTCCAGTGGCATGGAGAGCACGGGACCCACGTCTGGGCATACCCTTCCCACTCGGGGTGACAAATGCAAAAACAACAGTTGATGGACAGAATGCAGAACAATGTCATACATTCATCCCAGTACAGAGATCTGGGCCTAAATCCATTGTTTTTTAGCTCACCATGCCGTTCCAGTTTGAACCCAGCCATATGCAAATCAGTCTAGACCCTGTTACTCATGGGTACAGTCCAGCCCGAACTGCCAAGCCAGGTCCTTCTGGACTGGAAACAAGCATCCTAGGACCGGTTTCGGGGTTTCACCCATCTTCAGCCAGGATAGCTTGATTCCAGTGGCATGGAGAGCACGGGACCAACGTCTGGGCATACCTTTCCCACTCGGGGTGACAAATGCAAAAACATAAGTGGATGGACAGAATGCAGAACAATGTCATACATTCATCCCAGTACAGAGATCTGGACCTAAATCCATCGTTTTTTTTGCATACCATGCCGTTCCAGTTTGAACCCAGCCATATGCAAATCAGTCTTGACCCTGTTACTCATGTGTACAGTCCAGCCCGAACTGCCAAACCAGGTCCTTCTGGACTGGGAAAAAGCATCCTAGGACCGGTTTCGGGGTTTCACCCCTCTTCAGCCAGAATAGCTTGATTCCCGTGGCATGGAGAGCACGGGACCCACGTCTGGGCATACCCTTCCCACTCGGGGTGACAAATGCAAAAACAACAGTTGATGGTCAGAATGCAGAACAATGTAATACATTCACACCAGTACAGAGATCTGGGCCTAAATCCATCGTTTTTTTGCTCACCATGCCGTTCCAGTTTGAACCCAGACATATGCAAATCAGTCTTGACCCTGTGCCTCTTGGGTACAGTCCAGCCCGAACTGCCAAGCCATGTCCTTCTGGACTGGAAACAAGCATCCTAGGACCGGTTTCGGGGTTTCACCCCTCTTCAGCCAGGATAGCTTGATTCCAGTGGCATGGAGAGCACGGGACCCACGTCTGGGCATACCCTTCCCACTCAGGGTGACAAATGCAAAACCAACAGTTGATGGACAGAATGCAGAACAATGTCATACATTCACCCCAGTGCAGAGTCTGGGCCTAAATCCATCGTTTTTTTGCTCACCATGCTGTTCCAGTTTGAACTCAGGCATATGCATATCAGTTTTGAACCTGTGCCTCATGGGTAGAGTCCAGCCCGAACTGCCAAGTTAGGTCCTTCTGGACTGGAAACAAGCATCCTAGGACCGGTTTCGGGGTTTCACCCCTCTTCAGCCAGAATAGCTTGATTCCAGTGGCATGGAGACCACGGGACCCACGTCTGGGCATACCCTTCCCACTCGGGGTGACAAATGCAAAAACAACAGTTGATGGACAGAATGCAGAACAATGTCATACATTCATCCCAGTACAGAGATCTGGGCCTAAATCCATTGTTTTTTAGCTCACCATGCCGTTCCAGTTTGAACCCAGCCATATGCAAATCAGTCTAGACCCTGTTACTCATGGGTACAGTCCAGCCCGAACTGCCAAGCCAGGTCCTTCTGGACTGGAAACAAGCATCCTAGGACCGGTTTCGGGGTTTCACCCCTCTTCAGCCAGGATAGCTTGATTCCAGTGGCATGGAGAGCACGGGACCAACGTCTGAGCATACCTTTCCCACTCGGGGTGACAAATGCAAAAACATAAGTGGATGGACAGAATGCAGAACAATGTCAAACATTCATCCCAGTACAGAGATCTGGACCTAAATCCATCGTTTTTTTTGCATACCATGCCGTTCCAGTTTGAACCCAGCCATATGCAAATCAGTCTTGACCCTGTTACTCATGTGTACAGTCCAGCCCGAACTGCCAAACCAGGTCCTTCTGGACTGGGAAAAAGCATCCTAGGACCGGTTTCGGGGTTTCACCCCTCTTCAGCCAGAATAGCTTGATTCCAGTGGCATGGAGAGCACGGGACCCACGTCTGGGCATACCCTTCCCACTCGGGCTGACAAATGCAAAAACAACAGTTGATGGTCAGAATGCAGAACAATGTAATACATTCACCCCAGTACAGAGATCTGGGCCTAAATCCATCGTTTTTTTGCTCACCGTGCCGTTCCAGTTTGAACCCAGCCATATGCAAATCAGTCTTGACCCTGTGCCTCATGGGTACAGTCCAGCCCGAACTGCCAAGCCAGGTCCTTCTGGACTGGAAACAAGCATCCTAGGACCGGTTTCGGGGTTTCACCCCTCTTCAGCCAGGATAGCTTGATTGCAGTGGCATGGAGAGCACGGGACCCACGTCTGGGCATACCCTTCCCACTCGGGGTGACAAATGCAAAAACAACAGTTGATGGACAGAATGCAGAACAATGTCATACATTCATCCCAGTACAGTGATTTGGGACTAAATCCATTGTTTTTTTGCTCACCATGCCGTTCCAGTTTGAACCCAGCCATATGCAAATCAGTGTTGACCCTGTGCCTCATGGGTACAGTCCAGCCCGAACTTCCAAGCCAGGTCCTTCTGGACTGGAAACAAGCATACTAGGACCGGTTTCGGGGTTTCACCCCTCTTCAGCCAGGATAGCTTGATTGCAGCGGCATGGAGAGCACAGGACCCACGTCTGGGCATACCCTTCCCACTCGGGGTGACAAATGCAAAAACCACAGTTGATGGACAGAATGCAGAACAATGTCATACATTCATCCCAGTACAGAGATCTGGGACTAAATCCATTGTTTTTTTGCTCACCATGCCGTTCCAGTTTGAACCCAGCCATATGCAAATCAGTCTTGACCCTGTGCCTCATGGGTACAGTCCAGCCCGAACTTCCAAGCCAGGTCCTTCTGGACTGGAAACAAGCATCCTAGGACCGGTTTCGGGGTTTCACCCCTCTTCAGCCTGAATAGCTTGATTCCAGTGGCATGGAGAGCACGGGACCCACGTCTGGGCATACCCTTCCCACTCGGGGTGACAAATGCAAAAACAACAGTTGATGGTCAGAATGCAGAACAATGTAATACATTCACACCAGTACAGAGATCTGGGCCTAAATCCATCGTTTTTTTGCTCACCATGCCGTTCCAGTTTGAACCCAGACATATGCAAATCAGTCTTGACCCTGTGCCTCTTGGGTACAGTCCAGCCCGAACTGCCAAGCCAGGTCCTTCTGGACTGGAAACAAGCATCCTAGGACCGGTTTCGGGGTTTCACCCCTCTTCAGCCAGGATAGCTTGATTCCAGTGGCATGGAGAGCACAGGACCAACGTCTGGGCATACCCTTCCCACTCAGGGTGACAAATGCAAAACCAACAGTTGATGGACAGAATGCAGAACAATGTCATACATTCACCCCAGTGCAGAGTCTGGGCCTAAATCCATCGTTTTTTTGCTCACCATGCTGTTCCAGTTTGAACCCAGGCATATGCATATCAGTTTTGAACCTGTGCCTCATGGGTAGAGTCCAGCCCGAACTGCCAAGTTAGGTCCTTCTGGACTGGATACAAGCATCCTAGGACCGGTTTCGGGGTTTCACCCCTCTTCAGCCAGGATAGCTTGATTGCAGTGGCATGGAGAGCACGGGACCCAATTCTGGGCATACCCTTCCCACTCGGGGTGACAAATGCAAAAACAACAGTTGATGGACAGAATGCAGAACAATGTCATACATTCACCCCAGTACAGAGATCTGGGACTAAATCCATTGTTTTTTTGCTCACCATGCCGTTCCAGTTTGAACCCAGCCATATGCAAATCAGTCTTGACCCTGTGCCTCATGGGTACAGTAAAGCCCGAACTGCCAAGCCAGGTCCTTCTGGACTGGAAACAAGCATCCTAAGGAAGGTTTTGGGGTTTCACCCCTATTCAGCCAGGATAGCTTGATTCCAGTGGCATGGAGAGCACGGGACCCACGTCTGGGCATGCCCTTCCCACTCGGGGTGACAAATGCAAAAACAACAGTTGATGGACAGAATGCAGAACAATGTCATACATTCACCCCAGTACAGAGATCTGGGACTAAATCCATAGTTTTTTTGCTCACCATGCCGTTCCAGTTTGAACCCAGCCATATGCAAATCAGTTTTGAACCTGTGCCTCATGGGTAGAGTCCAGCCCGAACTGCCAAGCCAGGTCCTTCTGGACTGGAAACAAGCATCCTAGGACCGGTTTCGGGGTTTCACCCCTCTTCAGCCAGGATAGCTTGATTCCAGTGGAATGGAGAGCACGGGACCCACGTCTGGGCATACCCTTCCCACTCGGGCTGACAAATGCAAAACAACAGTTGATTGACAGAATGCAGAACAATGTCATACATTCACCCCAGTACAGAGATCTGGGCCTAAATCCATCGTTTTTTTGCTCACCGTGCCGTTCCAGTTTGAACCCAGCCATATGCAAATCAGTCTTGACCCTGTGCCTCATGGGTACAGTCCAGCCCGAACTGCCAAGCCAGGACCTTCTGGACTGGAAACAAGCATCCTAGGACCGGTTTCGGGGTTTCACCCCTCTTCAGCCAGGATAGCTTGATTCCAGTGGCATGGAGAGCACGGGACACACGTCTGGGCATACCCTTCCCACTCGGGGTGACAAATGCAAAAACAACAGTTGATGGACAGAATGCAGAACAATGTCATACATTCATCCCAGTACAGTGATTTGGGACTAAATCCATTGTTTTTTTGCTCACCATGCCGTTCCAGTTTGAACCCAGCCATATGCAAATCAGTGTTGACCCTGTGCCTCATGGGTACAGTCCAGCCCGAACTTCCAAGCCAGGTCCTTCTGGACTGGAAACAAGCATACTAGGACCGGTTTCGGGGTTTCACCCCTCTTCAGCCAGGATAGCTTGATTGCAGCGGCATGGAGAGCACGGGACCCACGTCTGGGCATACCCTTCCCACTCGGGGTGACAAATGCAAAAACCACAGTTGATGGACAGAATGCAGAACAATGTCATACATTCATCCCAGTACAGAGATCTGGGACTAAATCCATTGTTTTTTTGCTCACCATGCCGTTCCAGTTTGAACCCAGCCATATGCAAATCAGTCTTGACCCTGTGCCTCATGGGTACAGTCCAGCCCGAACTTCCAAGCCAGGGCCTTCTGGACTGGAAACAAGCATCCTAGGACCAGTTTCGGGGTTTCACCCCTCTTCAGCCTGAATAGCTTGATTCCAGTGGCATGGAGAGCACGGGACCCACGTCTGGGCATACCCTTCCCACTCGGGGTGACAAATGCAAAAACAACAGTTGATGGTCAGAATGCAGAACAATGTAATACATTCACACCAGTACAGATATCTGGGCCTAAATCCATCGTTTTTTTGCTCACCATGCCGTTCCAGTTTGAACCCAGACATATGCAAATCAGTCTTGACCCTGTGCCTCTTGGGTACAGTCCAGCCCGAACTGCCAAGCCAGGTCCTTCTGGACTGGAAACAAGCATCCTAGGACCGGTTTCGGGGTTTCACCCCTCTTCAGCCAGGATAGCTTGATTCCAGTGGCATGGAGAGCACAGGACCAACGTCTGGGCATACCCTTCCCACTCAGGGTGACAAATGCAAAACCAACAGTTGATGGACAGAATGCAGAACAATGTCATACATTCACCCCAGTGCAGAGTCTGGGCCTAAATCCATCATTTTTTTGCTCACCATGCTGTTCCAGTTTGAACCCAGGCATATGCATATCAGTTTTGAACCTGTGCCTCATGGGTAGAGTCCAGCCCGAACTGCCAAGTTAGGTCCTTCTGGACTGGATACAAGCATCCTAGGACCGGTTTCGGGGTTTCACCCCTCTTCAGCCAGGATAGCTTGATTCCAGTGGCATGGAGAGCACGGGACCCACGTCTGGGCATACCCTTCCCACTCGGGGTGACAAATGCAAAAACAACAGTTGATGGACAGAATGCAGAACAATGTCATACATTCACCCCAGTACAGAGATCTGGGACTAAATCCATTGTTTTTTTGCTCACCATGCCGTTCCAGTTTGAACCCAGCCATATGCAAATCAGTTTTGAACCTGTGCCTCATGGGTAGAGTTCAGCCCGAACTGCCAAGCCAGGTCCTTCTGGACTGGAAACAAGCATCCTAGGACCGGTTTCGGGGTTTCACCCCTCTTCAGCCAGGATAGCTTGATTCCAGTGGCATGGAGAGCACGGGACCCACGTCTGGGCATACCCTTCCCACTCGGGCATACAAATGCAAAACAACAGTTGATTGACAGAATGCAGAACAATGTCATACATTCACCCCAGTACAGAGATCTGGGCCTAAATCCATCGTTTTTTTGCTCACCGTGCCGTTCCAGTTTGAACCCAGCCATATGCAAATCAGTCTTGACCCTGTGCCTCATGGGTACAGTCCAGCCCGAACTGCCAAGCCAGGTCCTTCTGGACTGGAAACAAGCATCCTAGGACCGGTTTCGGGGTTTCACCCCTCTTCAGCCAGGATAGCTTGATTGCAGTGGCATGGAGAGCACGGGACCCACGTCTGGGCATACCCTTCCCACTCGGGGTGACAAATGCAAAAACAACAGTTGATGGACAGAATGCAGAACAATGTCATACATTCATCCCAGTACAGTGATTTGGGACTAAATCCATTGTTTTTTTGCTCACCATGCCGTTCCAGTTTGAACCTAGGCCTGGGCAAAAATTTCGTTCCGTTCGCGGAAATTGCGATAATTTGACATTTTTGCGTTCCGCGGAGAGCGCGAAAATGTCAAAAATTCCGGTTTCCGCAGCTTGGCGATAATTTGTTTCTTGCTCGCGCTGTAAAATAATACATTCTCGCGCGCGCGCGATTGCCTTACCTGAATCCCTGCGTTCGCCGACAAGTTTTCTTGATCCGGTCGCGTTCTCCATGAGATGTTGTATTGTTTTTAGCCATTTGCGCTGTCTCGCGACAGTTCGCGCCCGCAGTGACGTCATGCGTCGCGCGATCACGTCTTTCTTCTCGCGATCATGCACCGCGAGAACACCTCAAAACAAGATGGCCGCGCCCGCAAGCAACCACATGGGTAAGTTGGCGACCCGCAACCATGCAGAAAATCTCGCGAACAAGCCGGAAAAAAACTTCCGCATCTTCGCGATATTTCTGCTTGTTTGCGATAATTTTAAACATTCTCGCGATAATTTGCGAAGGTTAATTCCGCAAATTCCGCCCACCCCTATTTGAACCCAGCCATATGCAAATCAGTGTTGACCCTGTGCCTCATGGGTACAGTCCAGCCCGAACTTCCAAGCCAGGTCCTTCTGGACTGGAAACAAGCATACTAGGACCGGTTTCGGGGTTTCACCCCTCTTCAGCCAGGATAGCTTGATTGCAGCGGCATGGAGAGCACGGGACCCACGTCTGGGCATACCCTTCCCACTCGGGGTGACAAATGCAAAAACCACAGTTGATGGACAGAATGCAGAACAATGTCATACATTCATCCCAGTACAGAGATATGGGACTAAATCCATTGTTTTTTTGCTCACCATGCCGTTCCAGTTTGAACCCAGCCATATGCAAATCAGTCTGGACCCTGTGCCTCATGGGTACAGTCCAGCCCGAACTTCCAAGCCAGGTCCTTCTGGACTGGAAACAAGCATCCTAGGACCGGTTTCGGGGTTTCACCCCTCTTCAGCCAGAATAGCTTGATTCCAGTGGCATGGAGAGCACGGGACCCACGTCTGGGCATACCCTTCCCACTCGGGGTGACAAATGCAAAAACAACAGTTGATGGTCAGAATGCAGAACAATGTAATACATTCACACCAGTACAGAGATCTGGGCCTAAATCCATCGTTTTTTTGCTCACCATGCCGTTCCAGTTTGAACCCAGACATATGCAAATCAGTCTTGACCCTGTGCCTCTTGGGTACAGTCCAGCCCGAACTGCCAAGCCAGGTCCTTCTGGACTGGAAACAAGCATCCTAGGACCGGTTTCGGGGTTTCACCCCTCTTCAGCCAGGATAGCTTGATTCCAGTGGCATGGAGAGCACAGGACCAACGTCTGGGCATACCCTTCCCACTCAGGGTGACAAATGCAAAACCAACAGTTGATGGACAGAATGCAGAACAATGTCATACATTCACCCCAGTGCAGAGTCTGGGCCTAAATCCATCGTTTTTTGCTCACCATGCTGTTCCAGTTTGAACCCAGGCATATGCATATCAGTTTTGAACCTGTGCCTCATGGGTAGAGTCCAGCCCGAACTGCCAAGTTAGGTCCTTCTGGACTGGATACAAGCATCCTAGGACCGGTTTCGGGGTTTCACCCCTCTTCAGCCAGGATAGCTTGATTCCAGTGGCATGGAGAGCACGGGACCCACGTCTGGGCATACCCTTCCCACTCGGGGTGACAAATGCAAAAACAACAGTTGATGGACAGAATGCAGAACAATGTCGTACATTCACCCCAGTACAGAGATCTGGGCCTAAATCCATCGTTTTTTTGCTCACCATGCCGTTCCAGTTTGAACCCAGCCATATGCAAATCAGTCTTGACCCTGTGCCTCATGGGTACAGTCCAGCCCAAACTGCTAAGCCAGGTCCTTCTGGACTGGAAACAAGCATCCTATTAACGGTTTCGGGTTTCACCCCTCTTCCGCCAGGATAGCTTGATGCCAGTGGAATGGAGAGCACGGAACCCACGCCTGGGAATACCCTTCCCACTCGGGGTGTCAAATGCAAAAACAACAGTTGATAGACAGAATGCAGAACAATGTCATACATTCACCCCAGTACAGAGATCTGGGCCTAAATCAATCGTTTTTTTGCTCACCATGCCGTTCCAGTTTGAACCCAGCCATATGCAAATCAGTCTTGACCCTGTGCCTCATGGGTACAGTAAAGCCCGAACTGCCAAGCCAGGTCCTTCTGGACTGGAAACAAGCATCCTAAGGCCGGTTTTGGGGTTTTAACCCTATTCAGCCAGGATAGGTTGATTCCAGTGGCATGGAGAGCACGGGACCCAAGTCTGGGCATGCCCTTCCCACTCGGGGTGACAAATGCAAAAACAACAGTTGATGGACAGAATGCAGAACAATGTCATACATTCATCCCAGTACAGAGATCTGGGACTAAATCCATTGTTTTTTTGCTCACCATGCCGTTCCAGTTTGAACCCAGCCATATGCAAATCAGTTTTGAACCTGTGCCTCATGGGTAGAGTCCAGCCCGAACTGCCAAGCCAGGTCCTTCTGGACTGGAAACAAGCATCCTAGGACCGGTTTCGGGGTTTCACCCCTCTTCAGCCAGGATAGCTTGATTCCAGTGGCATGGAGAGCACGGGACCCACGTCTGGGCATACCCTTCCCACTCGGGCTGACAAATGCAAAAACAACAGTTGATTGACAGAATGCAGAACAATGTCATACATTCACCCCAGTACATAGATCTGGGCCTAAATCCATCGTTTTTTTGCTCACCGTGCCGTTCCAGTTTGAACCCAGCCATATGCAAATCAGTCTTGACCCTGTGCCTCATGGGTACAGTCCAGCCCGAACTGCCAAGCCAGGTTTTTCTGGACTGGAAACAAGCATCCTAGAACCGGTTTCGGGGTTTCACCCCTCTTCAGCCAGGATAGCTTGATTGCAGTGGCATGGAGAGCACGGGACCCACGTCTGCGCACACCCTTCCCACTCGGGGTGACAAATGGAAAAACAACAGTCGATGGACAGAATGCAGAACAATGTCATACATTCATCCCAGTACAGAGATCTGGGACTAAATCCATTGTTTTTTTGCTCACCATGCCGTTCCAGTTTGAACCCAGCCATATGCAAATCAGTCTTGACCCTGTGCCTCATGGGTACAGTCCAGCCCGAACTTCCAAGCCAGGTCCTTCTGGACTGGAAACAAGCATCCTAGGACCGGTTTCGGGGTTTCACCCCTCTTCAGCCAGGATCGCTTGATTCCAGTGGCATGGAGAGCACGGGACCCACGTCTGGGCATACCCTTCCCACTCGGGGTGACAAATGCAAAAACAACAGTTGATGGACAGAATGCAGAACAATGTCGTACATTCACCCCAGTACAGAGATCTGGGCCTAAATACATCGTTTTTTTGCTCACCATGCCGTTCCAGTTTGAACCCAGCCATATGCAAATCAGTCTTGACCCTGTGCCTCATGGGTACAGTCCAGCCCAAACTGCTAAGCCAGGTCCTTCTGGACTGGAAACAAGCATCCTATTACCGGTTTCGGGGTTTCACCCCTCTTCCGCCAGGACAGCTTGATGCCAGTGGAATGGAGAGCACGGTACCCACGCCTGGGAATACCCTTCCCTCTCGGGGTGTCAAATGCAAAAATAACAGTTGATAGACAGAATGCAGAACAATGTCATACATTCACCCCAGTACAGAGATCTGGGCCTAAATCAATTGTTTTTTTGCTCACCATGCCGTTCCAGTTTAAACCCAGCCATATGCAAATCAGTCTTGACCCTGTGCCTCATGGGTACAGTAAAGCCCGAACTGCCAAGCCAGGTCCTTCTGGACTGGAAACAAGCATCCTAAGGCCGGTTTTGGGGTTTCACCCCTATTCAGCCAGGATAGCTTGATTCCAGTGGCATGGAGAGCACGGGACCCACGTCTGGGCATGCCCTTCCTACTCGGGGTGACAAATGCAAAAACAACAGTTGATGGACAGAATGCAGAACAATGTCATACATTCATCCCAGTACAGAGATCTGGGACTAAATCCATTGTTTTTTTGCTCTCCATGCCGTTCCAGTTTGAACCCAGCCATATGCAAATCAGTCTTGACCCTGTGCCTCATGGGTACAGTCCAGCCCGAACTTCCAAGCCAGGTCCTTCTGGACTGGAAACAAGCATACTAGGACCGGTTTCGGGGTTTCACCCCTCTTCAGCCAGGATAGCTTGATTGCAGTGGCATGGAGAGCACAGGACCCACGTCTGGGCATACCCTTCCCACTCGGGGTGACAAATGCAAAAACAACAGTTGATGGACAGAATGCAGAACAATGTCATACATTCATCGCAGTACAGAGACCTGGGACTAAATCCATTGTTTTTTTGCTCACCATGCCGTTCCAGTTTGAACCCAGCCATATGCAAATCAGTCTTGACCCTGTGCCTCATGGGTACAGTCCAGCCTGAACTTCCAAGCCAGGTCTTTCTGGACTGGAAACAAGCATACTAGGACCGGTTTCGGGGTTTCACCCCTCTTCAGCCAGGATAGCTTGATTCCAGTGGCATGGAGAGCACGGGACCCACGTCTGGGCATACCTTTCCCACTCGGGGTGACAAATGCAAAAACAACAGTTGATGGACAGAATGCAGAACAATGTCATACATTCATCCCAGTACAGAGATCTGGGCCTAAATCCATTGTTTTTTAGCTCACCATGCCGTTCGAGTTTGAACCCAGCCATATGCAAATCAGTCTTGACCCTGTGCCTCATGGGTACAGTCCAGCCCGAACTGCCAAGCCAGGTCCTTCTGGACTGGAAACAAGCATCCTAGGACCGGTTTCGGGGTTTCACCCCTCTTCAGCCAGGATAGCTTGATTCCAGTGGCATGGAGAGCACGGGACCCACGTCTGGGCATACCCTTCCCACTCGGGGTGACAAATGCAAAAACAACAGTTGATGGACAGAATGCAGAACAATGTCATACATTCACCCCAGTACAGAGATCTGGGCCTAAATCCATCGTTTTTTTGCTCACCATGCCGTTCCAGTTTGAACCCATACATATGCAAATCAGTCTTGACCCTGTGCCTCATGGGTACAGTCCAGCCCGAACTGCCAAGCCAGGTCCTTCTGGACTGGAAACAAGCATCCTAGGACCGGTTTCGGGGTTTCACCCCTCTTCAGCCAGGATAGCTTGATTCCAGTGGCATGGAGAGCACGGGACCCACGTCTGGGCATACCCTTCCCACTCGGGGTGACAAATGCAAAAACAACAGTTGATTGACAGAATGCAGAACAATGTCATACATTCACCCCAGTACAGAGATCTGGGCCTAAATCCATAGTTTTGTTGCTCACCATGCCGTTCCAGTTTGAACCCAGCCATATGCAAATCAGTCTTGACCCTGTGCCTCTTGGGTACAGTCCAGCCCGAACTGCCAAGCCAGGTCCTTCTGGACTGGAAACAAGCATCCTAGGACCGGTTTCGGGGTTTCACCCCTCTTCAGCCAGAATAGCTTGATTCCAGTGGCATGGAGAGCACGGGACCCACGTCTGGGCATACCCTTCCCTCTCGGGGTGACAAATGCAAAAAGAACAGTTGATGGACAGAATCAGAACAATGTCATAAATTCATCCCAGTACAGAGATCTTGACCTAAATCCATCGTTTTTTTCTCACCATGCCGTTCCAGTTTGAACCCAGCCATATGCAAATCAGTCTTGACCCTGTTACTCATGGGTACAGTCCAGCTCGAACTGCCAAGCCAGGTCCTTCTGGACTGGAAACAAGCATCCTAGGACCGGTTTCGGGGTTTCACCCCTCTTCAGCCAGGATAGCTTGATTCCAGTGGCATGGAGAGCACGGGACCCACGTCTGGGCATACCCTTCCCACTCGGGGTGACAAATGCAAAAACAACAGTTGATGGACAGAATGCAGAACAATGTCGTACATTCACCCCAGTACAGAGATCTGGGCCTAAATACATCGTTTTTTTGCTCACCATGCCGTTCCAGTTTGAACCCAGCCATATGCAAATCAGTCTTGACCCTGTGCCTCATGGGTACAGTCCAGCCCAAACTGCTAAGCCAGGTCCTTCTGGACTGGAAACAAGCATCCTATTACCGGTTTCGGGGTTTCACCCCTCTTCCGCCAGGATAGCTTGATGCCAGTGGAATGGAGAGCACGGTACCCAAGCCTGGGAATACCCTTCCCTCTCGGGGTGTCAAATGCAAAAATAACAGTTGATAGACAGAATGCAGAACAATGTCATACATTCACCCCAATACAGAGATCTGGGCCTAAATCAATCGTTTTTTTGCTCACCATGCCGTTCCAGTTTGAACCCAGCCATATGCAAATCAGTCTTGACCCTGTGCCTCATGGGTATAGTAAAGCCCGAACTGCCAAGCCAGGTCCTTCTGGACTGGAAACAAGCATCCTAAGGCCGGTTTTGGGGTTTCACCCCTATTCAGCCAGGATAGCTTGATTCCAGTGGCATGGAGAGCACGGGACCCACGTCTGGGCATGCCCTTCCTACTCGGGGTGACAAATGCAAAAACAACAGTTGATGGACAGAATGCAGAACAATGTCATACATTCATCCCAGTACAGAGATCTGGGCCTAAATCCATTGTTTTTTAGCTCACCATGCCGTTCGAGTTTGAACCCAGCCATATGCAAATCAGTCTTGACCCTGTGCCTCATGTGTACAGTCCAGCCCGAACTGCCAAGCCAGGTCCTTCTGGACTGGAAACAAGCATTCTAGGACCGGTTTCGGGGTTTCACCCCTCTTCAGCCAGGATAGCTTGATTCCAGTGGCATGGAGAGCACGGGACCCACGTCTGGGCATACCCTTCCCACTCGGGGTGACAAATGCAAAAACAACAGTTGATGGACAGAATGCAGAA
This sequence comes from Triturus cristatus, assembly GCF_964204655.1. NCBI lineage: Eukaryota > Metazoa > Chordata > Amphibia > Caudata > Salamandridae > Triturus > Triturus cristatus. The sequence goes on along the minus strand of NC_140582.1, from coordinate 1,105,398,716 downwards.
CAATGTCATACATTCACCCCAGTACAGAGATCTGGGCCTAAATCCATCGTTTTTTTGCTCACCATGCCGTTCCAGTTTGAACCCATACATATGCAAATCAGTCTTGACCCTGTGCCTCATGGGTACAGTCCAGCCCGAACTGCCAAGCCAGGTCCTTCTGGACTGGAAACAAGCATCCTAGGACCGGTTTCGGGGTTTCACCCCTCTTCAGCCAGGATAGCTTGATTCCAGTGGCATGGAGAGCACAGGACCCACGTCTGGGCATACCCTTCCCACTCGGGGTGACAAATGCAAAAACAACAGTTGATTGAGAGAATGCAGAACAATGTCATACATTCACCCCAGTACAGAGATCTGGGCCTAAATCCATAGTTTTGTTGCTCACCATGCCGTTCCAGTTTGAACCCAGCCATATGCAAATCAGTCTTGACCCTGTGCCTCTTGGGTACAGTCCAGCCCGAACTGCCAAGCCAGGTCCTTCTGGACTGGAAACAAGCATCCTAGGACCGGTTTCGGGGTTTCACCCCTCTTCAGCCCGAATAGCTTGATTCCAGTGGCATGGAGAGCACGGGACCCACGTCTGGGCATTCCCTTCCCTCTCGGGGTGACAAATGCAAAAAGAACAGTTGATGGACAGAATCAGAACAATGTCATAAATTCATCCCAGTACAGAGATCTTGACCTAAATCCATCGTTTTTTTCTCACCATGCCGTTCCAGTTTGAACCCAGCCATATGCAAATCAGTCTTGACCCTGTTACTCATGGGTACAGTCCAGCTCGAACTGCCAAGCCAGGTCCTTCTGGACTGGAAACAAGCATCCTAGGACCGGTTTCGGGGTTTCACCCCTCTTCAGCCAGGATCGCTTGATTCCAGTGGCATGGAGAGCACGGGACCCACGTCTGGGCATACCCTTCCCACTCGGGGTGACAAATCCAAAAACAACAGTTGATGGACAGAATGCAGAACAATGTCGTACATTCACCCCAGTACAGAGATCTGGGCCTAAATACATCGTTTTTTTGCTCACCATGCCGTTCCAGTTTGAACCCAGCCATATGCAAATCAGTCTTGACCCTGTGCCTCATGGGTACAGTCCAGCCCAAACTGCTAAGCCAGGTCCTTCTGGACTGGAAACAAGCATCCTATTACCGGTTTCGGGGTTTCACCCCTCTTCCGCCAGGATAGCTTGATGCCAGTGGAATGGAGAGCACGGTACCCACGCCTGGGAATACCCTTCCCTCTCGGGGTGTCAAATGCAAAAATAACAGTTGATAGACAGAATGCAGAACAATGTCATACATTCACCCCAGTACAGAGATCTGGACCTAAATCAATCGTTTTTTTGCTCACCATGCCGTTCCAGTTTGAACCCAGCCATATGCAAATCAGTCTTGACCCTGTGCCTCATGGGTACAGTAAAGCCCGAACTGCCAAGTCAGGTCCTTCTGGACTGGAAACAAGCATCCTAAGGCCGGTTTTGGGGTTTCACCCCTATTCAGCCAGGATAGCTTGATTCCAGTGGCATGGAGAGCACGGGACCCACGTCTGGGCATGCCCTTCCTACTCGGGGTGACAAATGCAAAAACAACAGTTGATGGACAGAATGCAGAACAATGTCATACATTCATCCCAGTACAGAGATCTGGGACTAAATCCATTGTTTTTTTGCTCACCATGCCGTTCCAGTTTGAACCCAGCCATATGCAAATCAGTTTTGAACCTGTGCCTCATGGGTAGAGTCCAGCCCGAACTGCCAAGCCAGGTCCTTCTGGACTGGAAACAAGCATCCTAGGACCGGTTTCGGGGTTTCACCCCTCTTCAGCCAGGATAGCTTGATTCCAGTGGCATGGAGAGCACGGGACCCACGTCTGGGCATACCCTTCCCACTCGGGCTGACAAATGCAAAAACAACAGTTGATTGACAGAATGCAGAACAATGTCATACATTCACCCCAGTACAGAGATCTGGGCCTAAATCCATCGTTTTTTTGCTCACCGTGCCGTTCCAGTTTGAACCCAGCCATATGCAAATCAGTCTTGACCCTGTGCCTCATGGGTACAGTCCAGCCCGAACTGCCAAGCCAGGTCCTTCTGGACTGGAAACAAGCATCCTAGGACCGGTTTTGGGGTTTCACCCCTCTTCAGCCAGGATAGCTTGATTGCAGTGGCATGGAGAGCACGGGACCCACGTCTGGGCATACCCTTCCCACTCGGGGTGACAAATGCAAAAAGAACAGTTGATGGACAGAATCAGAACAATGTCATACATTCATCCCAGTACAGAGATCTTGACCTAAATCCATCGTTTTTTCTCACCATCCTGTCCAGTTTGAACCCAGCCATATGCAAATCAGTCTTGACCCTGTTACTCATGGGTACAGTCCAGCTCGAACTGCCAAGCCAGGTCCTTCTGGACTGGAAACAAGCATGCTAGGACCGGTTTCGGGGTTTCACCCCTCTTCAGCCAGGATAGCTTGATTCCAGTGGCATGGAGAGCACGGGACCCACGTCTGGGCATACCCTTCCCACTCGGGGTGACAAATGCAAAAACAACAGTTGATGGACAGAATGCAGAACAATGTCGTACATTCACCCCAGTACAGAGATCTGGGCCTAAATACATCGTTTTTTTGCTCACCATGCCGTTCCAGTTTGAACCCAGCCATATGCAAATCAGTCTTGACCCTGTGCCTCATGGGTACAGTCCAGCCCAAACTGCTAAGCCAGGTCCTTCTGGACTGGAAACAAGCATCCTATTACCGGTTTCTGGGTTTCACCCCTCTTCCGCCAGGATAGCTTGATGCCAGTGGAATGGAGAGCACGGTACCCACGCCTGGGAATACCCTTCCCACTCGGGGTGTCAAATGCAAAAATAACAGTTGATAGACAGAATGCAGAACAATGTCATACATTCACCCCAATACAGAGATCTGGGCCTAAATCAATCGTTTTTTTGCTCACCATGCCGTTCCAGTTTGAACCCAGCCATATGCAAATCAGTCTTGACCCTGTGCCTCATGGGTACAGTAAAGCCCGAACTGCCAAGCCAGGTCCTTCTGGACTGGAAACAAGCATCCTAAGGCCGGTTTTGGGGTTTCACCCCTATTCAGCCAGGATAGCTTGATTCCAGTGGCATGGAGAGCACGGGACCCACGTCTGGGCATGCCCTTCCCACTCGGGGTGACAAATGCAAAAACAACAGTTGATGGACAGAATGCAGAACAATGTCATACATTCATCCCAGTACAGAGATCTGGGACTAAATCCATTGTTTTTTTGCTCACCATGCCGTTCCAGTTTGAACCCAGCCATATGCAAATCAGTTTTGAACCTGTGCCTCATGGGTAGAGTCCAGCCCGAACTGCCAAGCCAGGTCCTTCTGGACTGGAAACAAGCATCCTAGGACCGGTTTCGGGGTTTCACCCCTCTTCAGCCAGGATAGCTTGATTCCAGTGGCATGGAGAGCACGGGACCCACGTCTGGGCATACCCTTCCCACTCGGGGTGACAAATGCAAAATCAACAGTTGATGGACAGAATGCAGAACAATGTCATACATTCATCACAGTACAGAGATCTGGGCCTAAATCCATTGTTTTTTAGCTCACCATGCCGTTCGAGTTTGAACCCAGCCATATGCAAATCAGTCTTGACCCTGTGCCTCATGTGTACAGTCCAGCCCGAATTTCCAAGCCAGGTCCTTCTGGACTGGAAACAAGCATCCTAGGACCGGTTTCGGGGTTTCACCCCTCTTCAGCCAGGATAGCTTGATTCCAGTGGCATGGAGAGCACGGGACCCACGTCTGGGCATACCCTTCCCACTCGGGATGACAAATGCAAAAACAAAAGTTGATGGTCAGAATGCAGAAAAATGTCATACATTCACCCCAGTACAGAGATCTGGGCCTAAATCCATCGTTTTTTTGCTCACCATGCCGTTCCAGTTTGAACCCATACATATGAAAATCAGTCTTGACCCTGTGTCTCATGGGTACAGTCCAGCCCGAACTGGCAAGCCAGGTCCTTCTGGACTGGAAACAAGCATCCTAGGACCGGTTTCGGGGTTTCACCACTCTTCAGCCAGGATAGCTTGATTCCAGTGGCATGGAGAGCACGGGACCCACGTCTGGGCATACCCTTCCCACTCGGGGTGACAAATGCAAAAACAACAGTTGATTGACAGAATGCAGAACAATGTCATACATTCACCCCAGTACAGAGATCTGGGCCTAAATCCATAGTTTTGTTGCTCACCATGCCGTTCCAGTTTGAACCCAGCCATATGCAAATCAGTCTTGACCCTGTGCCTCTTGGGTACAGTCCAGCCCGAACTGCCAAGCCAGGTCCTTCTGGACTGGAAACAAGCATCCTAGGACCGGTTTCGGGGTTTCACCCCTCTTCAGCCAGAATAGCTTGATTCCAGTGGCATGGAGAGCACGGGACCCACGTCTGGGCATACCCTTCCCTCTCGGGGTAACAAATGCAAAAAGAACAGTTGACGGACAGAATCAGAACAATGTCATAAATTCATCCCAGTACAGAGATCTTGACCTAAATCCATCGTTTTTTTCTCACCATGCCGTTCCAGTTTGAACCCAGCCATATGCAAATCAGTCTTGACCCTGTTACTCATGGGTACAGTCCAGCTCGAACTGCCAAGCCAGGTCCTTCTGGACTGGAAACAAGCATCCTAGGACCGGTTTCGGTGTTTCACCCCTCTTCAGCCAGGATAGCTTGATTCCAGTGGCATGGAGAGCAGGGGACCAACGTCTGGGCATACCCTTCCCACTCGGGGTGACAGATGCAAAAACAACAGTTGATGGACAGAATGCAGAACAATGTCATACATTCACCCCAGTGCAGAGTCTGGGCCTAAATCCATCGTTTTTTTGCTCACCATGCTGTTCCAGTTTGAACCCAGCCATATGCAAATCAGTTTTGAACCTGTGCCTCATGGGTAGAGTCCAGCCCGAACTGCCAAGCCAGGTCCTTCTGGACTGGAAACAAGCATCCTAGGACCGGTTTCCGGGTTTCACCCCTCTTCAGCCAGGATAGCTTGATTCCAGTGGCATGGAGAGCACGGGACCCACGTCTGGGCATACCCTTCCCACTCGGGGTGACAAATGCAAAAACAACAGTTGATGGACAGAATGCAGAACAATGTCGTACATTCACCCCAGTACAGAGATCTGGGCCTAAATCAATCGTTTTTTTGCTCACCATGCCGTTCCAGTTTGAACCCAGCCATATGCAAATCAGCCTTGACCCTGTGCCTCATGGGTACAGTCAAGCCCGAACTGCCATGCCAGGTCCTTCTGGACTGGAAACAAGCATCCTAAGGCCGGTTTTGGGGTTTCACCCCTATTCAGCAAGGATAGCTTGATTCCAGTGGCATGGAGAGCACGGGACCCACGTCTGGGCATGCCCTTCCCACTCGGGGTGACAAATGCAAAAACAACAGTTGATGGACAGAATGCAGAACAATGTCATACATTCATCCCAGTATAGAGATCTTGACCTAAATCCATCGTTTTTTTCTCACCATGCCGTTCCAGTTTGAACCCAGCCATATGTAAATCAGTCTTGACCCTGTTACTCATGGGTACAGTCCAGCTCGAAACTGCCAAGCCAGGTCCTTCTGGACTGGAAACAAACATCCTAGGACCGGTTTCGGGGTTTCACCCCTTTTCAGCCAGGATAGCTTGATTCCAGTGACATGGAGAGCACGGGACCCACGTCTGGGCATACCCTTCCCACTCGGGGTGACAAATGCAAAAACAACAGTTGATGGACAGAATGCAGAACAATGTCATACATTCATCCCAGTACAGAGATCTGGGCCTAAATCCATCGTTTTTTTGCTCACCATGCCGTTCCAGTTTGAACTCAGCCATATGCAAATCAGTCTTGACCATGTTACTCATGTTTACAGGCCAGCCCGAACTGCCAAACCAGGTCCTTCTGGACTGGAAACAAGCATCCTAGGACCGGTTTCGGGGTTTCACCCCTCTTCAGCCAGGATAGCTTGATTGCAGTGGCAAGGAGAGCACGGGACCCACGTCTGGGCATACCCTTCCCACTCGGGGTGACAAATGCAAAAACAACAGTTGATGGACAGAATGCAGAACAATGTCATACATTTATCCCAGTACAGAGATCTGGGACTAAATCCATTGTTTTTTTGCTCACCATGCCGTTCCAGTTTGAACCCAGCCATATGCAAATCAGTCTTGACCCTGTGCCTCATGGGTACAGTCCAGCCCGAACTTCCAAGCCAGGTCCTTCTGGACTGGAAACAAGCATCCTAGGACCGGTTTCGGGGTTTCACCCCTCTTCAGCCAGGATAGCTTGATTCCAGTGGCATTGAGAGCACGGGACCCACGTCTGGGCATACCCTTCCAACTCGGGGTGACAAATGCAAAAACAACAGTTGATGGACAGAATGCAGAACAGTGTCATACATTCATCCCAGTACAGAGATCTGGGCCTAAATTCATTGTTTTTTAGCTCACCATGCCGTTGGAGTTTGAACCCAGCCATATGCAAATCAGTCTTGACCCTGTTACTCATGGGTACAGTCCAGCCCGAACTGCCAAGCCAGGTCCTTCTGGACTGGAAACAAGCATTCTAGGACCGGTTTCGGGGATTCACCCATCTTCAGCCAGGATAGCATGATTCCAGTGGCATGGAGAGCACGGGACCCACGTCTGGGCATACCCTTCCCACTCGGGGTGACAAATGCAAAAACAACAGTTGATGGACAAAATGCAGAACAATGTCATACATTCGTCCCAGTACAGAGATCTGGGCCTAAATCCATAGTTTTTTTTGCTCACCATGCCGTTCCAGTTTGAACCCAGCCATATGCAAATCAGTCTTGACCCTGTTACTAATGTGTACACTCCAGCCCGTACTGCCAAGCCAGGTCCTTCTGGACTGGAAACAAGCATCCTAGGACCGGTTTCGGGGTTTCACCCCTCTTCAGCCAGGATAGCTTGATTCCAGTGGCATGTAGAGCACGGTACCCATGTCTGGGCATACCCTTCCCACTCGGGGTGACAAATGCAAAAACAACAGTTGATGGTCAGAATGCAGAAAAATGTCATACATTCACCCCAGTACAGAGATCTGGGCCTAAATCCATCGTTTTTTTGCTCACCATGCTGTTCCAGTTTGAACCCATACATATGCAAATCAGTCTTGACCCTGTGCCTCATGGGTACAGTCCAGCCCGAACTGCCAAGCCAGGTCCTTCTGGACTGGAAACAAGCATTCTAGGACCGGTTTCGGGGTTTCACCCCTCTTCAGCCTCGATAGCTTGATTCCAGTGGCATGGAGAGCACCGGACCCACGTCTGGGCATACCCTTCCCACTCGGGGTGACAAATGCAAAAACAACAGTTGATGGACAGAATGCAGAACAATGTCATACATTCATCCCAGTACAGAGATTTGGGCCTAAATCCATTGTTTTTTTGCTCACCATGCCATTCCAGTTTGAACTCAGCCATATGCAAATGAGTCTTGACCCTGTGCCTCATGGGTACAGTCCAGCCCGAACTGCCAAACCAGGTCCTTCTGGACTGGAAACAAGCATCCTACGACCAATTTCGGGGTTTCACCCCTCTTCAGTCAGGATAGCTTGATTCCAGTGGCATGGAGAGCACGGGACCCACGTCTGGGCATACCCTTCCCTCTCGGGGTGACAAATGCAAAAAGAACAGTTGATGGACAGAATCAGAACAATGTCATACATTCATCCCAGTACAGAAATCTTGACCTAAATCCATCGTTTTTTTGCTCACCATGCCGTTCCAGTTTGAACCCAGCCATATGCAAATCAGTCTTGACCCTGTTACTCATGGGTACAGTCCAGCTCGAACTGCCAAGCCAAGTCCTTCTGGACTGGAAACAAGCATCCTAGGACCAGTTTTGGGTTTCACCCCTCTCCAGCCAGGATAGCTTGATTCCAGTGGCATGGAGAGCACGGGACCCACGTCTGGGCATACCCTTCCCACTCGGGGTGACAAATGCAAAAACAACAGTTGATGGCCAGAATGCAGAACAATGTCATACATTCATCCCAGTACAGAGATCTGGGCCTAAATCCATTGTTTTTTAGCTCACCATGCCGTTCCAGTTTGAACCCAGCCATATGCAAATCAGTCTAGACCCTGTTCCTCATGGGTACAGTCCAGCCCGAACTGCAGAGCCACGTCCTTCTGGACTGGAAACAAGCATCCTAAGGCCGGTTTTGGGGTTTCACCCCTATTCAGCCAGGATAGCTTGATTCCAGTGGCACGGAGAGCACGGGACCCACGTCTGGGCATGCCCTTCCCACTCGGGGTGTCAAATGCAAAAATAACAGTTGATAGACAGAATGCAGAACAATGTCATACATTCACCCCAATACAGAGATCTGGGCCTAAATCAATCGTTTTTTTGCTCACCATGCCGTTCTAGTTTGAACCCAGCCATATGCAAATCAGTCTTGACCCTGTGCCTCATGGGTACAGTAAAGCCCGAACTGCCAAGCCAGGTCCTTCTGGACTGGAAACAAGCATCCTAAGGCCGGTTTTGGGGTTTCACCCCTATTCAGCCAGGATAGCTTGATTCCAGTGGCATGGAGAGCACGGGACCCACGTCTGGGCATGCCCTTCCCACTCGGGGTGACAAATGCAAAAACAACAGTTGATGGACAGAATGCAGAACAATGTCATACATTCATCCCAGTACAGAGATCTGGGACTAAATCCATTGTTTTTTTGCTCACCATGCCGTTCCAGTTTGAACCCAGCCATATGCAAATCAGTTTTGAACCTGTGCCTCATGGGTAGAGTCCAGCCCGAACTGCCAAGCCAGGTCCTTCTGGACTGGAAACAAGCATCCTAGGACCGGTTTCGGGGTTTCACCCCTCTTCAGCCAGGATAGCTTGATTCCAGTGGCATGGAGAGCACGGGACCCACGTCTGGGCATACCCTTCCCACTCGGGGTGACAAATGCAAAATCAACAGTTGATGGACAGAATGCAGAACAATGTCATACATTCATCCCAGTACAGAGATCTGGGCCTAAATCCATTGTTTTTTAGCTCACCATGCCGTTCGAGTTTGAACCCAGCCATATGCAAATCAGTCTTGACCCTGTGCCTCATGTGTACAGTCCAGCCCGAATTTCCAAGCCAGGTCCTTCTGGACTGGAAACAAGCATCCTAGGACCGGTTTCGGGGTTTCACCCCTCTTCAGCCAGGATAGCTTGATTCCAGTGGCATGGAGAGCACGGGACCCACGTCTGGGCATACCCTTCCCACTCGGGATGACAAATGCAAAAACAAAAGTTGATGGTCAGAATGCAGAAAAATGTCATACATTCACCCCAGTACAGAGATCTGGGCCTAAATCCATCGTTTTTTTGCTCACCATGCCGTTCCAGTTTGAACCCATACATATGAAAATCAGTCTTGACCCTGTGTCTCATGGGTACAGTCCAGCCCGAACTGGCAAGCCAGGTCCTTCTGGACTGGAAACAAGCATCCTAGGACCGGTTTCGGGGTTTCACCACTCTTCAGCCAGGATAGCTTGATTCCAGTGGCATGGAGAGCACGGGACCCACGTCTGGGCATACCCTTCCCACTCGGGGTGACAAATGCAAAAACAACAGTTGATTGACAGAATGCAGAACAATGTCATACATTCACCCCAGTACAGAGATCTGGGCCTAAATCCATAGTTTTGTTGCTCACCATGCCGTTCCAGTTTGAACCCAGCCATATGCAAATCAGTCTTGACCCTGTGCCTCTTGGGTACAGTCCAGCCCGAACTGCCAAGCCAGGTCCTTCTGGACTGGAAACAAGCATCCTAGGACCGGTTTCGGGGTTTCACCCCTCTTCAGCCAGAATAGCTTGATTCCAGTGGCATGGAGAGCACGGGACCCACGTCTGGGCATACCCTTCCCTCTCGGGGTAACAAATGCAAAAAGAACAGTTGACGGACAGAATCAGAACAATGTCATAAATTCATCCCAGTACAGAGATCTTGACCTAAATCCATCGTTTTTTTCTCACCATGCCGTTCCAGTTTGAACCCAGCCATATGCAAATCAGTCTTGACCCTGTTACTCATGGGTACAGTCCAGCTCGAACTGCCAAGCCAGGTCCTTCTGGACTGGAAACAAGCATCCTAGGACCGGTTTCGGTGTTTCACCCCTCTTCAGCCAGGATAGCTTGATTCCAGTGGCATGGAGAGCAGGGGACCAACGTCTGGGCATACCCTTCCCACTCGGGGTGACAGATGCAAAAACAACAGTTGATGGACAGAATGCAGAACAATGTCATACATTCACCCCAGTGCAGAGTCTGGGCCTAAATCCATCGTTTTTTTGCTCACCATGCTGTTCCAGTTTGAACCCAGCCATATGCAAATCAGTTTTGAACCTGTGCCTCATGGGTAGAGTCCAGCCCGAACTGCCAAGCCAGGTCCTTCTGGACTGGAAACAAGCATCCTAGGACCGGTTTCCGGGTTTCACCCCTCTTCAGCCAGGATAGCTTGATTCCAGTGGCATGGAGAGCACGGGACCCACGTCTGGGCATACCCTTCCCACTCGGGGTGACAAATGCAAAAACAACAGTTGATGGACAGAATGCAGAACAATGTCGTACATTCACCCCAGTACAGAGATCTGGGCCTAAATCAATCGTTTTTTTGCTCACCATGCCGTTCCAGTTTGAACCCAGCCATATGCAAATCAGCCTTGACCCTGTGCCTCATGGGTACAGTCAAGCCCGAACTGCCATGCCAGGTCCTTCTGGACTGGAAACAAGCATCCTAAGGCCGGTTTTGGGGTTTCACCCCTATTCAGCAAGGATAGCTTGATTCCAGTGGCATGGAGAGCACGGGACCCACGTCTGGGCATGCCCTTCCCACTCGGGGTGACAAATGCAAAAACAACAGTTGATGGACAGAATGCAGAACAATGTCATACATTCATCCCAGTATAGAGATCTTGACCTAAATCCATCGTTTTTTTCTCACCATGCCGTTCCAGTTTGAACCCAGCCATATGTAAATCAGTCTTGACCCTGTTACTCATGGGTACAGTCCAGCTCGAAACTGCCAAGCCAGGTCCTTCTGGACTGGAAACAAACATCCTAGGACCGGTTTCGGGGTTTCACCCCTTTTCAGCCAGGATAGCTTGATTCCAGTGACATGGAGAGCACGGGACCCACGTCTGGGCATACCCTTCCCACTCGGGGTGACAAATGCAAAAACAACAGTTGATGGACAGAATGCAGAACAATGTCATACATTCATCCCAGTACAGAGATCTGGGCCTAAATCCATCGTTTTTTTGCTCACCATGCCGTTCCAGTTTGAACTCAGCCATATGCAAATCAGTCTTGACCATGTTACTCATGTTTACAGGCCAGCCCGAACTGCCAAACCAGGTCCTTCTGGACTGGAAACAAGCATCCTAGGACCGGTTTCGGGGTTTCACCCCTCTTCAGCCAGGATAGCTTGATTGCAGTGGCATGGAGAGCACGGGACCCACGTCTGGGCATACCCTTCCCACTCGGGGTGACAAATGCAAAAACAACAGTTGATGGACAGAATGCAGAACAATGTCATACATTTATCCCAGTACAGAGATCTGGGACTAAATCCATTGTTTTTTTGCTCACCATGCCGTTCCAGTTTGAACCCAGCCATATGCAAATCAGTCTTGACCCTGTGCCTCATGGGTACAGTCCAGCCCGAACTTCCAAGCCAGGTCCTTCTGGACTGGAAACAAGCATCCTAGGACCGGTTTCGGGGTTTCACCCCTCTTCAGCCAGGATAGCTTGATTCCAGTGGCATTGAGAGCACGGGACCCACGTCTGGGCATACCCTTCCAACTCGGGGTGACAAATGCAAAAACAACAGTTGATGGACAGAATGCAGAACAGTGTCATACATTCATCCCAGTACAGAGATCTGGGCCTAAATTCATTGTTTTTTAGCTCACCATGCCGTTGGAGTTTGAACCCAGCCATATGCAAATCAGTCTTGACCCTGTTACTCATGGGTACAGTCCAGCCCGAACTGCCAAGCCAGGTCCTTCTGGACTGGAAACAAGCATTCTAGGACCGGTTTCGGGGAGTCACCCATCTTCAGCCAGGATAGCATGATTCCAGTGGCATGGAGAGCACGGGACCCACGTCTGGGCATACCCTTCCCACTCGGGGTGACAAATGCAAAAACAACAGTTGATGGACAAAATGCAGAACAATGTCATACATTCGTCCCAGTACAGAGATCTGGGCCTAAATCCATAGTTTTTTTTGCTCACCATGCCGTTCCAGTTTGAACCCAGCCATATGCAAATCAGTCTTGACCCTGTTACTAATGTGTACACTCCAGCCCGTACTGCCAAGCCAGGTCCTTCTGGACTGGAAACAAGCATCCTAGGACCGGTTTCGGGGTTTCACCCCTCTTCAGCCAGGATAGCTTGATTCCAGTGGCATGTAGAGCACGGTACCCATGTCTGGGCATACCCTTCCCACTCGGGGTGACAAATGCAAAAACAACAGTTGATGGTCAGAATGCAGAAAAATGTCATACATTCACCCCAGTACAGAGATCTGGGCCTAAATCCATCGTTTTTTTGCTCACCATGCCGTTCCAGTTTGAACCCATACATATGCAAATCAGTCTTGACCCTGTGCCTCATGGGTACAGTCCAGCCCGAACTGCCAAGCCAGGTCCTTCTGGACTGGAAACAAGCATTCTAGGACCGGTTTCGGGGTTTCACCCCTCTTCAGCCTCGATAGCTTGATTCCAGTGGCATGGAGAGCACCGGACCCACGTCTGGGCATACCCTTCCCACTCGGGGTGACAAATGCAAAAACAACAGTTGATGGACAGAATGCAGAACAATGTCATACATTCATCCCAGTACAGAGATTTGGGCCTAAATCCATTGTTTTTTTGCTCACCATGCCATTCCAGTTTGAACTCAGCCATATGCAAATGAGTCTTGACCCTGTGCCTCATGGGTACAGTCCAGCCCGAACTGCCAAACCAGGTCCTTCTGGACTGGAAACAAGCATCCTACGACCAATTTCGGGGTTTCACCCCTCTTCAGTCAGGATAGCTTGATTCCAGTGGCATGGAGAGCACGGGACCCACGTCTGGGCATACCCTTCCCTCTCGGGGTGACAAATGCAAAAAGAACAGTTGATGGACAGAATCAGAACAATGTCATACATTCATCCCAGTACAGAAATCTTGACCTAAATCCATCGTTTTTTTGCTCACCATGCCGTTCCAGTTTGAACCCAGCCATATGCAAATCAGTCTTGACCCTGTTACTCATGGGTACAGTCCAGCTCGAACTGCCAAGCCAAGTCCTTCTGGACTGGAAACAAGCATCCTAGGACCAGTTTTGGGTTTCACCCCTCTCCAGCCAGGATAGCTTGATTCCAGTGGCATGGAGAGCACGGGACCCACGTCTGGGCATACCCTTCCCACTCGGGGTGACAAATGCAAAAACAACAGTTGATGGCCAGAATGCAGAACAATGTCATACATTCATCCCAGTACAGAGATCTGGGCCTAAATCCATTGTTTTTTAGCTCACCATGCCGTTCCAGTTTGAACCCAGCCATATGCAAATCAGTCTAGACCCTGTTCCTCATGGGTACAGTCCAGCCCGAACTGCAGAGCCACGTCCTTCTGGACTGGAAACAAGCATCCTAAGGCCGGTTTTGGGGTTTCACCCCTATTCAGCCAGGATAGCTTGATTCCAGTGGCACGGAGAGCACGGGACCCACGTCTGGGCATGCCCTTCCCACTCGGGGTGACAAATGCAAAAACAACAGTTGATGGACAGAATGCAGAACAGTGTCATACATTCATCCCAGTACAGAGATCTGGGCCTAAATTCATTGTTTTTTAGCTCACCATGCCGTTGGAGTTTGAACCCAGCCATATGCAAATCAGTCTTGACCCTGTTACTCATGGGTACAGTCCAGCCCGAACTGCCAAGCCAGGTCCTTCTGGACTGGAAACAAGCATCCTAGGACCGGTTTCGGGGTTTCACTCCTCTTCAGCCAGGATAGCTTGATTCCAGTGGCATGTAGAGCACGGGACCCATGTCTGGGCATACCCTTCCCACTCGGGGTGACAAATGCAAAAACAACAGTTGATGGACAGAATCAGAACAATGTCATACATTCACCCCAGTACAGAGATCTGGGCCTAAATCCATCGTTTTTTTGCTCAACATGCCGTTCCAGTTTGAACCCATACATATGCAAATCAATCTTGACCCTGTGCCTCATGGGTACAGTCCAGCCCGAACTGCCAAGCCAGGTCCTTCTGGACTGGAAACAAGCATTCTAGGACCGGTTCCGGGGTTTCACCCCTCTTCAGCCTGGATAGCTTGATTCCAGTGGCATGGAGAGCACGGGACCAACGTCTGGGCATACCCTTCCCACTCGGGGTGACAAATGCAAAAACAACAGTTGATGGTCAGAATGCAGAAAAATGTCATACATTCACCCCAGTACAGAGATCTGGGCCTAAATCCATCGTTTTTTTGCTCACCATGCCGTTCCAGTTTGAACCCATACATATGCAAATCAGTCTTGACCCTGTGCCTCATGGGTACAGTCCAGCCCGAACTGCCAAGCCAGGTCCTTCTGGACTGGAAACAAGCATTCTAGGACCGGTTTCGGGGTTTCACCCCTCTTCAGCCTGGATAGCTTGATTCCAGTGGCATGGAGAGCACCGGACCCACGTCTGGGCATACCCTTCCCACTCGGGGTGACAAATGCAAAAACAATAGTTGATTGACAGAATGCAGAACAATGTCATACATTCACCCCAGTACAGAGATCTGGGCCTAAATCCATAGTTTTGTTGCTTACCATGCCGTTCCAGTTTGAACCCAGCCATATGCAAATCAGTCTTGACCCTGTGCCTCATGGTTACAGTGCAGCCCGAACTGCCGAGCCAGGTCCTTCTGGACTGAAAACAAGCATCCTAGGACCGGTTTCGGGGTTTCACCCCTCTTCAGCCAGAATAGCTTGATTCCAGTGGTATGGAGAGCACGGGACCCACGTCTGGGCATACCCTTCCCTCTCGGGGTGACAAATGCAAAAAGAACAGTTGATGGACAGAATCAGAACAATGTCATACATTCATCCCAGTACAGAAATCTTGACCTAAATCCATCGTTTTTTTGCTCACCATGCCGTTCCAGTTTGAACCCAGCCATATGCAAATCAGTCTTGACCCTGTTACTCATGGGTACAGTCCAGCTCGAACTGCCAAGCCAAGTCCTTCTGGACTGGAAACAAGCATCCTAGGACCAGTTTTGGGTTTCACCCCTCTCCAGCCAGGATAGCTTGATTCCAGTGGCATGGAGAGCACGGGACCCACGTCTGGGCATACCCTTCCCACTCGGGGTGACAAATGCAAAAACAACAGTTGATGGACAGAATGCAGAACAATGTCATACATTCATCCCAGTACAGAGATTTGGGCCTAAATCCATTGTTTTTTTGCTCACCATGCCATTCCAGTTTGAACTCAGCCATATGCATATGAGTCTTGACCCTGTGCCTCATGGGTACAGTCCAGCCCAAACTGCCAAACCAGGTCCTTCTGGACTGGAAACAAGCATCCTACGACCAATTTCGGGGTTTCACCCCTCTTCAGTCAGGATAGCTTGATTCCAGTGGCATGGAGAGCACGGGACCCACGTCTGGGCATACCCTTCCCACTCGGGGTGACAAATGCAAAAACAACAGTTGATGGCCAGAATGCAGAACAATGTCATACATTCATCCCAGTACAGAGATCTGGGCCTAAATCCATTGTTTTTTAGCTCACCATGCCGTTCCAGTTTGAACCCAGCCATATGCAAATCAGTCTAGACCCTGTTCCTCATGGGTACAGTCCAGCCCGAACTGCAGAGCCACGTCCTTCTGGACTGGAAACAAGCATCCTAAGGCCGGTTTTGGGGTTTCACCCCTATTCAGCCAGGATAGCTTGATTCCAGTGGCACGGAGAGCACGGGACCCACGTCTGGGCATGCCCTTCCCACTCGGGGTGACAAATGCAAAAACAACAGTTGATGGACAGAATGCAGAACAGTGTCATACATTCATCCCAGTACAGAGATCTGGGCCTAAATTCATTGTTTTTTAGCTCACCATGCCGTTGGAGTTTGAACCCAGCCATATGCAAATCAGTCTTGACCCTGTTACTCATGGGTACAGTCCAGCCCGAACTGCCAAGCCAGGTCCTTCTGGACTGGAAACAAGCATTCTAGGACCGGTTTCGGGGATTCACCCATCTTCAGCCAGGATAGCATGATTCCAGTGGCATGGAGAGCACGGGACCCACGTCTGGGCATACCCTTCCCACTCGGGGTGACAAATGCAAAAACAACAGTTGATAGACAAAATGCAGAACAATGTCATACATTCGTCCCAGTACAGAGATCTGGGCCTAAATCCATAGTTTTTTTTGCTCACCATGCCGTTCCAGTTTGAACCCAGCCATATGCAAATCAGTCTTGACCCTGTTACTAATGTGTACACTCCAGCCCGTACTGCCAAGCCAGGTCCTTCTGGACTGGAAACAAGCATCCTAGGACCGGTTTCGGGGTTTCACCCCTCTTCAGCCAGGATAGCTTGATTCCAGTGGCATGTAGAGCACGGTACCCATGTCTGGGCATACCCTTCCCACTCGGGGTGACAAATGCAAAAACAACAGTTGATGGTCAGAATGCAGAAAAATGTCATACATTCACCCCAGTACAGAGATCTGGGCCTAAATCCATCGTTTTTTTGCTCACCATGCCGTTCCAGTTTGAACCCATACATATGCAAATCAGTCTTGACCCTGTGCCTCATGGGTACAGTCCAGCCCGAACTGCCAAGCCAGGTCCTTCTGGACTGGAAACAAGCATTCTAGGACCGGTTTCGGGGTTTCACCCCTCTTCTGCCTGGATAGCTTGATTCCAGTGGCATGGAGAGCACCGGACCCACGTCTGGGTATACCCTTCCCACTCGGGGTCACAAATGCAAAAACAACAGTTGATTGACAGAATGCAGAACAATGTCATACATTCACCCCAGTACAGAGATCTGGGCCTAAATCCATAGTTTTGTTGCTTACCATGCCGTTCCAGTTTGAACCCAGCCATATGCAAATCAGTCTTGACCCTGTGCCTCATGGTTACAGTCCAGCCCGAACTGCCGAGCCAGGTCCTTCTGGACTGAAAACAAGCATCCTAGGACCGGTTTCGGGGTTTCACCCCTCTTCAGCCAGAATAGCTTGATTCCAGTGGCATGGAGAGCACGGGACCCACGTCTGGGCATACCCTTCCCTCTCGGGGTGACAAATGCAAAAAGAACAGTTGATGGACAGAATCAGAACAATGTCATACATTCATCCCAGTACAGAAATCTTGACCTAAATCCATCGTTTTTTTGCTCACCATGCCGTTCCAGTTTGAACCCAGCCATATGCAAATCAGTCTTGACCCTGTTACTCATGGGTACAGTCCAGCTCGAACTGCCAAGCCAGGTCCTTCTGGACTGGAAACAAGCATCCTAGGACCAGTTTTGGGTTTCACCCCTCTTCAGCCAGAATAGCTTGATTCCAGTGGCATGGAGAGCACGGGACCCACGTCTGGGCATACCCTTCCCACTCGGGGTGACAAATGCAAAAACAACAATTGATGGCCAGAATGCAGAACAATGTCATACATTCATCCCAGTACAGAGATCTGGGCCTAAATCCATTGTTTTTTAGCTCACCATGCCGTTCCAGTTTGAACCCAGCCATATGCAAATCAGTCTAGACCCTGTTCCTCATGGGTACAGTCCAGCCCGAACTGCAGAGCCAGGTCCTTCTGGACTGGAAACAAGCATCCTAAGGCCGGTTTTGGGGTTTCACCCCTATTCAGCCAGGATAGCTTGATTCCAGTGGCATGGAGAGCGCGGGACCCACGTCTGGGCATGCCCTTCCCACTCGGGGTGACAAATGCAAAAACAACAGTAATGGACAGAATGCAGAACAATGTCATACATTCATCCCAGTGCAGAGATCTGGGAATAAATCCAATGTTTTTTTGCTCACCATGCCGTTCCAGTTTGAACCCATCCATATGCAAATCAGTTTTGACCCTATTACTCATGGGTACAGTCCAGCCCGAACTGCCAAGCCAGGTCCTTCTGGACTGGAAACAAGCATTCTAGGACCGGTTTCGGGGATTTTCCCCTCTTCAGCCAGGATAGCTTGATTCCAGTGTCATGGAGAGCACGGGACCCACGTCTGGGCATACCCTTCCCACTCGGGGTGACAAATGCAAAAACAACAGTTGATGGACAAAATGCAGAACAATGTCATACATTCGTCCCAGTACAGAGATCTGGACCTAAATCAATAGTTTTTTTTGCTCACCATGCCGTTCCAGTTTGAACCCAGCCATATGCAAATCAGTCTTGACCCTGTTACTCATGTGTACAGTCCAGCCCGTACTGCCAAGCCAGGTCCTTCTGGACTGGAAACAAGCATCCTAGGACTGGTTTCGGGGTTTCACCCCTCTTCAGCCAGGATAGCTTGATTCCAGTGGCATGGAGAGCATGGGACCCACGTCTGGGCATACCCTTCTCACTCAGGCTGACAAATGCAAAAACAACAGTTGATGGTCAGAATGCAGAAAAATGTCATACATTCACCCCAGTACAGAGATCTGGGCCTAAATCCATCGTTTTTTTGCTCACCATGCCGTTCCAGTTTGAACCCATACATATGCAAATCAGTCTTGACCCTGTTACTCATGTGTACAGTCCAGCCTGAACTGCCAAGCCAGGTCCTTCTGGACTGGAAACAAGCATCCTAGGACCGGTTTCGGGGTTTCACTCCTCTTCAGCCAGGATAGCTTGATTCCAGTGGCATGTAGAGCACGGGACCCATGTCTGGGCATACCCTTCCCGCTCGGGGTGACAAATGCAAAAACAACAGTTGATGGACAGAATCAGAACAATGTCATACATTCACCCCAGTACAGAGATCTGGGCCTAAATCCATCGTTTTTTTGCTCAACATGCCGTTCCAGTTTGAACCCATACATATGCAAATCAATCTTGACCCTGTGCCTCATGGGTACAGTCCAGCCCGAACTGCCAAGCCAGGTCCTTCTGGACTGGAAACAAGCATTCTAGGACCGGTTCCGGGGTTTCACCCCTCTTCAGCCTGGATAGCTTGATTCCAGTGGCATGGAGAGCACGGGACCCACGTCTGGGCATACCCTTCCCACTCGGGGTGACAAATGCAAAAACAACAGTTGATGGTCAGAATGCAGAAAAATGTCATACATTCACCCCAGTACAGAGATCTGGGCCTAAATCCATCGTTTTTTTGCTCACCATGCCGTTCCAGTTTGAACCCATACATATGCAAATCAGTCTTGACCCTGTGCCTCATGGGTACAGTCCAGCCCGAACTGCCAAGCCAGGTCCTTCTGGACTGGAAACAAGCATTCTAGGACCGGTTTCGGGGTTTCACCCCTCTTCAGCCTGGATAGCTTGATTCCAGTGGCATGGAGAGCACCGGACCCACGTCTGGGCATACCCTTCCCACTCGGGGTGACAAATGCAAAAACAATAGTTGATTGACAGAATGCAGAACAATGTCATACATTCACCCCAGTACAGAGATCTGGGCCTAAATCCATAGTTTTGTTGCTTACCATGCCGTTCCAGTTTGAACCCAGCCATATGCAAATCAGTCTTGACCCTGTGCCTCATGGTTACAGTCCAGCCCGAACTGCCGAGCCAGGTCCTTCTGGACTGAAAACAAGCATCCTAGGACCGGTTTCGGGGTTTCACCCCTCTTCAGCCAGAATAGCTTGATTCCAGTGGTATGGAGAGCACGGGACCCACGTCTGGGCATACCCTTCCCTCTCGGGGTGACAAATGCAAAAAGAACAGTTGATGGACAGAATCAGAACAATGTCATACATTCATCCCAGTACAGAAATCTTGACCTAAATCCATCGTTTTTTTGCTCACCATGCCGTTCCAGTTTGAACCCAGCCATATGCAAATCTGTCTTACTCAGTCCAGCTCGAACTGCCAAGCCAGGTCCTTCTGGACTGGAAACAAGCATCCTAGGACCAGTTTTGGGTTTCACCCCTCTCCAGCCAGGATAGCTTGATTCCAGTGGCATGGAGAGCACGGGACCCACGTCTGGGCATACCCTTCCCACTCGGGGTGACAAATGCAAAAACAACAGTTGATGGACAGAATGCAGAACTATGTCATACATTCATCCCAGTACAGAGATTTGGGCCTAAATCCATTGTTTTTTTGCTCACCATGCCATTCCAGTTTGAACTCAGCCATATGCATATGAGTCTTGACCCTGTGCCTCATGGGTACAGTCCAGCCCAAACTGCCAAACCAGGTCCTTCTGGACTGGAAACAAGCATCCTACGACCAATTTCGGGGTTTCACCCCTCTTCAGTCAGGATAGCTTGATTCCAGTGGCATGGAGAGCACGGGACCCACGTCTGGGCATACCCTTCCCACTCGGGGTGACAAATGCAAAAACAACAGTTGATGGCCAGAATGCAGAACAATGTCATACATTCATCCCAGTACAGAGATCTGGGCCTAAATCCATTGTTTTTTAGCTCACCATGCCGTTCCAGTTTGAACCCAGCCATATGCAAATCAGTCTAGACCCTGTTCCTCATGGGTACAGTCCAGCCCGAACTGCAGAGCCACGTCCTTCTGGACTGGAAACAAGCATCCTAAGGCCGGTTTTGGGGTTTCACCCCTATTCAACCAGGATAGCTTGATTCCAGTGGCATGGAGAGCACAGGACCCACGTCTGGGCATGCCCTTCCCACTCGGGGTGACAAATGCAAAAACAACAGTTGATGGACAGAATGCAGAACAATGTCATACATTCATCCCAGTGCAGAGATCTGGGAATAAATCCAATGTTTTTTTGCTCACCATGCCGTTCCAGTTTGAACCCAGCCATATGCAAATCAGTCTTGACCCTATTACTCATGGGTACAGTCCAGCC
This sequence comes from Triturus cristatus, assembly GCF_964204655.1. Lineage (NCBI taxonomy): Eukaryota > Metazoa > Chordata > Amphibia > Caudata > Salamandridae > Triturus > Triturus cristatus. Next base: position 1,105,377,624 of record NC_140582.1, on the reverse strand, counting down.
CGAACTGCCAAGCCAGGTCCTTCTGGACTGGAAACAAGCATTCTAGGACCGGTTTCGGGGATTTTCCCCTCTTCAGCCAGGATAGCTTGATTCCAGTGTCATGGAGAGCACGGGACCCACGTCTGGGCATACCCTTCCCACTCGGGGTGACATGCAAAAACAACAGTTGATGGACAAAATGCAGAACAATGTCATACATTCGTCCCAGTACAGAGATCTGGGCCTAAATCAATAGTTTTTTTTGCTCACCATGCCGTTCCAGTTTGAACCCAGCCATATGCAAATCAGTCTTGACCCTGTTACTCATGTGTACAGTCCAGCCCGTACTGCCAAGCCAGGTCCTTCTGGACTGGAAACAAGCATCCTAGGACTGGTTTCGGGGTTTCACCCCTCTTCAGCCAGGATAGCTTGATTCCAGTGGCATGGAGAGCATGGGACCCACGTCTGGGCATACCCTTCTCACTCAGGCTGACAAATGCAAAAACAACAGTTGATGGTCAGAATGCAGAAAAATGTCATACATTCACCCCAGTACAGAGATCTGGGCCTAAATCCATCGTTTTTTTGCTCACCATGCCGTTCCAGTTTGAACCCATACATATGCAAATCAGTCTTGACCCTGTTACTCATGTGTACAGTCCAGCCCGAACTGCCAAGCCAGGTCCTTCTGGACTGGAAACAAGCATCCTAGGACCGGTTTCGGGGTTTCACCCCTCTTCAGCCAGGATAGCTTGATTCCAGTGGCATGTAGAGCACGGGACCCATGTCTGGGCATACCCTTCCCACTCGGGGTGACAAATGCAAAAACAACAGTTGATGGACAGAATCAGAACAATGTCATACATTCACCCCAGTACAGAGATCTGGGCCTAAATCCATCGTTTTTTTTCTCAACATGCCATTCCAGTTTGAACCCATACATATGCAAATCAGTCTTGACCCTGTGCCTCATGGGTACAGTCCAGCCCGAACTGCCAAGCCAGGTCCTTCTTGACTGGAAACAAGCATTCTAGGACCGGTTTCGGGGTTTCACCCCTCTTCAGCCTGGATAGCTTGATTCCAGTGGCATGGAGAGCACCGGACCCACGTCTGGGCATACCCTTCCCACTCGGGGTGACAAATGCAAAAACAACAGTTGATTGACAGAATGCAGAAAAATGTCATACATTCACCCCAGTACAGAGATCTGGGCCTAAATCCATAGTTTTGTTGCTTACCATGCCGTTCCAGTTTGAACCCAGCCATATGCAAATCAGTCTTGACCCTGTGCCTCATGGTTACAGTCCAGCCCGAACTGCCGAGCCAGGTCCTTCTGGACTGGAAACAAGCATCCTAGGACCGGTTTCGGGGTTTCACCCCTCTTCAGCCAGAATAGCTTGATTCCAGTGGCATGGAGAGCACGGGACCCACGTCTGGGCATACCCTTCCCACTCGGGGTGACAAATGCAAAAACAACAGTTGATGGACAGATTGCAGAACAATGTCATACATTCATCCCAGTACAGAGATCTGGGCCTAAATCCATTGTTTTTTAGCTCACCATGCCGTTCCAGTTTGAACCCAGCCATATGCAAATCAGTCTAGACCCTGTTCCTCATGGGTACAGTCCAGCCCGAACTGCCAAGCCAGGTCCTTCTGGACTGGAAACAAGCATCCTAAGGCCAGGTGTGGGGTTTCACCCCTATTCAGCCAGGATAGCTTGATTCCAGTGGCATGGAGAGCACGGGACCCACGTCTGGGCATACCCTTCCCTCTCGGGGTGACAAATGCAAAAAGAACAGTTGATGGACAGAATCAGAACAATGTCATACATTCATCCCAGTACAGAAATCTTGACCTAAATCCATCGTTTTTTTGCTCACCATGCCGTTCCAGTTTGAACCCAGCCATATGCAAATCTGTCTTACTCAGTCCAGCTCGAACTGCCAAGCCAGGTCCTTCTGGACTGGAAACAAGCATCCTAGGACCAGTTTTGGGTTTCACCCCTCTCCAGCCAGGATAGCTTGATTCCAGTGGCATGGAGAGCACGGGACCCACGTCTGGGCATACCCTTCCCACTCGGGGTGACAAATGCAAAAACAACAGTTGATGGACAGAATGCAGAACAATGTCATACATTCATCCCAGTACAGAGATTTGGGCCTAAATCCATTGTTTTTTTGCTCACCATGCCATTCCAGTTTGAACTCAGCCATATGCATATGAGTCTTGACCCTGTGCCTCATGGGTACAGTCCAGCCCAAACTGCCAAACCAGGTCCTTCTGGACTGGAAACAAGCATCCTACGACCAATTTCGGGGTTTCACCCCTCTTCAGTCAGGATAGCTTGATTCCAGTGGCATGGAGAGCACGGGACCCACGTCTGGGCATACCCTTCCCACTCGGGGTGAAAAATGCAAAAACAACAGTTGATGGCCAGAATGCAGAACAATGTCATACATTCATCCCAGTACAGAGATCTGGGCCTAAATCCATTGTTTTTTAGCTCACCATGCCGTTCCAGTTTGAACCCAGCCATATGCAAATCAGTCTAGACCCTGTTCCTCATGGGTACAGTCCAGCCCGAACTGCAGAGCCACGTCCTTCTGGACTGGAAACAAGCATCCTAAGGCCGGTTTTGGGGTTTCACCCCTATTCAACCAGGATAGCTTGATTCCAGTGGCATGGAGAGCACAGGACCCACGTCTGGGCATGCCCTTCCCACTCGGGGTGACAAATGCAAAAACAACAGTTGATGGACAGAATGCAGAACAATGTCATACATTGATCCCAGTGCAGAGATCTGGGAATAAATCCAATGTTTTTTTGCTCACCATGCCGTTCCAGTTTGAACCCAGCCATATGCAAATCAGTCTTGACCCTATTACTCATGGGTACAGTCCAGCCCGAACTGCCAAGCCAGGTCCTTCTGGACTGGAAACAAGCATTCTAGGACCGGTTTCGGGGATTTTCCCCTCTTCAGCCAGGATAGCTTGATTCCAGTGTCATGGAGAGCACGGGACCCACGTCTGGGCATACCCTTCCCACTCGGGGTGACAAATGCAAAAACAACAGTTGATGGACAAAATGCAGAACAATGTCATACATTCGTCCCAGTACAGAGATCTGGGCCTAAATCAATAGTTTTTTTTGCTCACCATGCCGTTCCAGTTTGAACCCAGCCATATGCAAATCAGTCTTGACCCTGTTACTCATGTGTACAGTCCAGCCCGTACTGCCAAGCCAGGTCCTTCTGGACTGGAAACAAGCATCCTAGGACTGGTTTCGGGGTTTCACCCCTCTTCAGCCAGGATAGCTTGATTCCAGTGGCATGGAGAGCATGGGACCCACGTCTGGGCATACCCTTCTCACTCAGGCTGACAAATGCAAAAACAACAGTTGATGGTCAGAATGCAGAAAAATGTCATACATTCACCCCAGTACAGAGATCTGGGCCTAAATCCATCGTTTTTTTGCTCACCATGCCGTTCCAGTTTGAACCCATACATATGCAAATCAGTCTTGACCCTGTTACTCATGTGTACAGTCCAGCCCGAACTGCCAAGCCAGGTCCTTCTGGACTGGAAACAAGCATCCTAGGACCGGTTTCGGGGTTTCACCCCTCTTCAGCCAGGATAGCTTGATTCCAGTGGCATGTAGAGCACGGGACCCATGTCTGGGCATACCCTTCCCACTCGGGGTGACAAATGCAAAAACAACAGTTGATGGACAGAATCAGAACAATGTCATACATTCACCCCAGTACAGAGATCTGGGCCTAAATCCATCGTTTTTTTTCTCAACATGCCATTCCAGTTTGAACCCATACATATGCAAATCAGTCTTGACCCTGTGCCTCATGGGTACAGTCCAGCCCGAACTGCCAAGCCAGGTCCTTCTTGACTGGAAACAAGCATTCTAGGACCGGTTTCGGGGTTTCACCCCTCTTCAGCCTGGATAGCTTGATTCCAGTGGCATGGAGAGCACCGGACCCACGTCTGGGCATACCCTTCCCACTCGGGGTGACAAATGCAAAAACAACAGTTGATTGACAGAATGCAGAAAAATGTCATACATTCACCCCAGTACAGAGATCTGGGCCTAAATCCATAGTTTTGTTGCTTACCATGCCGTTCCAGTTTGAACCCAGCCATATGCAAATCAGTCTTGACCCTGTGCCTCATGGTTACAGTCCAGCCCGAACTGCCGAGCCAGGTCCTTCTGGACTGGAAACAAGCATCCTAGGACCGGTTTCGGGGTTTCACCCCTCTTCAGCCAGAATAGCTTGATTCCAGTGGCATGGAGAGCACGGGACCCACGTCTGGGCATACCCTTCCCACTCGGGGTGACAAATGCAAAAACAACAGTTGATGGACAGATTGCAGAACAATGTCATACATTCATCCCAGTACAGAGATCTGGGCCTAAATCCATTGTTTTTTAGCTCACCATGCCGTTCCAGTTTGAACCCAGCCATATGCAAATCAGTCTAGACCCTGTTCCTCATGGGTACAGTCCAGCCCGAACTGCCAAGCCAGGTCCTTCTGGACTGGAAACAAGCATCCTAAGGCCAGGTGTGGGGTTTCACCCCTATTCAGCCAGGATAGCTTGATTCCAGTGGCATGGAGAGCACGGGACCCACGTCTGGGCATGCCCTTCCCACTCGGGGGGACAAATGCAAAAACAAAAGTTGATGGACAGAATGCAGAACAATGTCATACATTCATCCCAGTGCAGAGATCTGGGACTAAATTCATTGTTTTTTTGCTCACCATGCCGTTCCAGTTTGAACCCAGCCATATGCAAATCAGTCTTGACCCTGTGCCTCATGGGTACAGTCCAGCCCGAACTTCCAAGCCAGGTCCTTCTGGACTGGAAACAAGCATCCTAGGACCGGTTTCGGGGTTTCACCCCTCTTCAGCCAGGATAGCTTGATTCCAGTGGCATGGAGAGCACGAAACCCAAGTCTGGGCATACCCTTCCCACTCGGGGTGACAAATGCAAAAACAACAGTTGATGGACAGAATGCAGAACAATGTCATACATTCATCCCAGTACAGAGATCTGGGCCTAAATCCATTGTTTTTTAGCTCACCATGCCGTTCGAGTTTGAACCCAGCCATATGCAAATCAGTCTTGACCCTATTACTCATGGGTACAGTCCAGCCCGAACTGCCAAGCGAGGTCCTTCTGGACTGGAAACAAGCATTCTAGGACCGGTTTCGGGGATTCCCCCCTCTTCAGCCAGGATAGCTTGATTCCAGTGGCATGGAGAGCACGGGACCCACGTCTGGGCATACCCTTCCCACTCGGGGTGACAAATGCAAAAACAACAGTTGATGGACCAAATGCAGAACAATGTCATACATTCGTCCCAGTACAGAGATCTGGGCCTAAATCCATCGTTTTTTTGCTCACCATGCCATTCTAGTTTGAACCCAGCCATATGCAAATCAGTCTTGACCCTGTTACTCATGTGTATAGTCCAGCCCGTACTGCCAAGCCATGTCCTTCTGGACTGGAAACAAGCATCCTAGGACCAGTTTCGGGGTTTCACCCCTCTTCAGCCAGGATTGCTTGATTCCAGTGGCATGGAGAGCACGAGACCCATGTCTGGGCATACCCTTCCCACTCGGGGTGATAAATGCAAAAACAACAGTTGATGGTCAGAATGCAGAAATATGTCATACATTCACCCCAGTACAGAGATCTGGGCCTAAATCCATTGTTTTTTTTGCTCACCATGCCGTTCCAGTTTGAACCCAGCCATATGCAAATCAGTCTTGACCCTGTTACTCATGTGTACAGTCCAGCCCGAACTGCCAAGCCAGGTCCTTCTGGACTGGAAACAAGCATTCTAGGACCGGTTTCGGGGTTTCTAACCTCTTCAGCCAGGATAGCTTGATTCCAGTGGCATGGAGAGCACGGGACCCACGTCTGGGCATCCCCTTCCCACTCGGGGTGACAAATGCAAAAACAACAGTTGATTGACAGAATGCAGAACAATGTCATACATTCACCCCAGTACAGAGATCTGGGCCTAAATCCATAGTTTTGTTGCTCACCATGCTGTTCCAGTTTGAACCCATACATATGCAAATCAGTCTTGACCCTGTGCCTCTTGGGTACAGTCCAGCCCGAACTGCCAAGCCAGGTCCTTCCGGACTGGAAACAAGCATCCTAGGACCGGTTTCGGGGTTTCACCCCTCTTCAGCCAGGATAGCTTGATTCCAGTGGTATGGAGAGCACGGGACCCACGTCTGGGCATACCTTTCACACGCGGGGTGACAAATGCAAAACCAACAGTTGATGGACAGAATCAGAACAATGTCATATATTCATCCCAGTACAGAAATCTTGACCTAAATCCATCGTTTTTTTGCTCACCATGCCTTCCAGTTTGAACCCAGACATATGCAAATCAGTCTTGACCCTGTTACTCATGGTTACAGTCCAGCTCGAACTGCCACGCCAGGTCCTTCTGGACTGGAAACAAGAATCCTAGGACCAGTTTTGGGTTTCACCCCTCTTCAGCCAGGATAGCTTGATTCCAGTGGCATGGAGAGCACGGGACCCACGTCTGGGCATACCCTTCCCACTCGGGGTGACAAATGCAAACACAACAGTTGATGGACAGAATGCAGAACAATGTCATACATTCATCCCAGTACAGAGATTTGGGCCTAAATCCATTGTTTTTTCCCGAACTGCCAAGCCAGGTCCTTCTGGACTGGAAACAAGCATCCTAGGACCAATTTCGGGGTTTCACCCCTCTTCAGCCAGGATAGCTTGATTCCAGTGGCATGGAGAGCACGGGACCCACGTCTGGGCATACCCTTCCCACTCGGGGTGACAAAAGCAAAAACAACAGTTGATGGACAGAATGCAGAACAATGTCATACATTCATCCCAGTACAGAGATCTGGGCCTAAATCCATTGTTTTTTAGCTCACCATGCCGTTCCAGTTTGAACCCAGCCCTATGCAAATCAGTCTAGACCCAGTTCCTCATGGGTACAGTCCAGCCCGAACTGCCAAGCCAGGTCCTTCTGGACTGGAAATAAGCATCCTAGGACCGGTTTCGGGGTTTCACCCCTCTTCAGCCAGGATAGCTTGATTCCAGTGGCATGGAGAGCACAGGACCAACGTCTGGGCATACCCTTCCCACTCGGGGTGACAAATGCAAAAACATAAGTGGATGGACAGAATGCAGAACAATGTCATACATTCATCCCAGTACAGAGATCTGGACCTAAATCCATCGTTTTTTTTGCACACCATGCCGTTCCAGTTTTAACCCAGCCATATACAAATCAGTCTTGACCCTGTTACTCATGTGTACAGTCCAGCCCGAACTGCCAAATCAGGTCCTTCTGGACTGGGAAAAAGCATCCTAGGATCGGTTTCGGGGTTTCACCCCTCTTCAGCCAGGATAGCTTGATTCCAGTGGCATGGAGAGCACGGGACCCACGTCTGGGCATACCCTTCCCACTCGGGGTGACAAATGCAAAAACAACAGTTGATGGTAGGAATGCAGAACAATGTAATACATTCACCCCAGTACAGAGATCTGGGCCTAAATCCATTGTTTTTTTGCTCACCATGCCGTTCCAGTTTGAACCCAGCAATATGCAAATCCGTCTTGACCCTGTGCCTCATGGGTTCAGTCCAGCCCGAACTGCCAAGCCAGGTCCTTCTGGACTGGAAACAAGCATCCTGGGACCGGTTTCGGGGCTTCACCCCTCTTCAGCCAGGATAGCTTGATTCCGGTGGCATGGAGAGCACGGGATCCACGTCTGGGCATACCCTTCCCACTCGGGTTGACAAATGCAAAAACAACAGTTGATGGACAGAATGCAGAACATTGTCATACATTCACCCCAGTACAGAGATCTGCGCCTAAATCCATGTTTTTTTGCTCACCATGCCGTTCCAGTTTGAACCCAGTCATATGCAAATCAGTCTTGACCCTGTGCCTCATGGGTACAGTCTAGCCCGAACTGCCAAGCCAGGTCCTTCTGGACTGGAAACAAGCATCCTAGGACCGGTTTCGGAGTTTCACCCCTCTTCAGCCAGGATAGCTTGATTCCAGTGGCATAGAGAGCACGGGACCCACGTCTGGGCATAACCTTCCCACTCGGGGTGACAAATGCAAAAACAACAGTTGATGGACAGAATGCAGAACAATGTCATACATTCACCCCAGTACAGAGATCTGGGCCTAAATCCATCGTTTTGTTGCTCACCATGCCGTTCCAGTTTGAACCCAGCCATATGCAAATCAGTCTTGACCCTGTGCCTCATGGGTACAGTCCAGCCCGAACTGCCAAGCCAGGTCCTTCTGGACTGAAAACAAGCATCCTAGGACCGGTTTCGGGGTTTCACCCCTCTTCAGCCAGAATAGCTTGATTCCAGTGGCATGGAGAGCACGGGACCCACGTCTGGGCATACCCTTACCTCTCGGGGTGACAAATGCAAAAAGAACAGTTGATGGACAGAATCAGAACAATGTCATACATTCATCCCAGTACAGAAATCTTGACCTAAATCCATCGTTTTTTTGCTCACCATGCCGTTCCAGTTTGAACCCAGCCATATGCAAATCAGTCTTGACCCTGTTACTCATGGGTACAGTCCAGCTCGAAATGCCAAGCCAGGTCCTTCTGGACATGAAACAAGCATCCTACGACCAGTTTTGGGGTTTCACCCCTCTTCAGCCAGGATAGCTTGATTCCAGTGGCATGGAGAGCACGGGACCCACGTCTGGGCATACCCTTCCCACTCGGGGTGACAAATGCAAAAACAACAGTTGATGGACAGAATGCAGAACAATGTCATACATTCATCCCAGTACAGAGATCTGGGCCTAAATCCATTGTTTTTTTGCTCACCATGCCGTTCCAGTTTGAACCCAGCCATATGCAAATCAGTCTTGACCCTGTGCCTCATGAGTACAGTCCAGCCCGAACTGCCAAGCCAGGTCCTTCTGGACTGGAAACAAGCATCCTAGGACCAATTTCGGGGTTTCACCCCTCTTCAGCCAGGATAGCTTGATTCCAGAGGCATTGAGAGCACGGGACCCACGTCTGGGCATACCCTTCCCACTCGGGGTGACAAATGCAAAAACAACAGTTGATGGACAGAATGCAGAACAATGTCATAAATTCATCCCAGTACAGAGATCTGGGCCTAAATCCATTGTTTTTTAGCTCACTATGCCGTTCCAGTTTGAACCCAGCCATATGCAAATCAGTCTTGACCCTGTTACTCATGGGTACAGTCCAGCCCGAACTGCCAAGCCAAGTCCTTATGGACTGGAAACAAGCATCCTAGGACCGATTTTGGGGTTTCACCCCTCTTCAGCCAGGATAGCTTGATTCCAGTGGCATGGAGAGCACGGGACCAACGTCTGTGTCATACCTTTCCCACTCAGGGTGACAAATGCAAAAACAATAGTTGATGGACAGAATGCAGAACAATGTCATACATTCATCCCAGTACAGAGATCTGGACCTAAATCCATCGTTTTTTTTGCTCACCATGCCGTTCCAGTTTGAACCCAGCCATATGCAAATCAGTCTTGACCCTGTTACTCATGTGTACAGTCCAGCCCGAACTGCCAAACCAGGTCTTTCTGGACTGGAAAAAAGCATCCTAGGACCGGTTTCGGGGTTTCACCCCTCTTCAGCCAGGATAGCTTGATTCCAGTGGCATGGAGAGCACGGGAACCACGTCTGGGCATACCCTTCCCACTTGGGGTGACAAATGCAAAAACAACAGTTGATGGTCAGAATGCAGAACAATGTAATACATTCACCCCAGTACAGAGATCTGGGCCTAAATCCATTGTTTTTTTGCTCACCATGCCGTTCCAGTTTGAACCCATACATATGCAAATCAGTCTTGACCCTGTGCCTCTTGGGTACAGTCCAGCCCGAACTGCCAAGCCAGGTCCTTCCGGACAGGAAACAAGCATCCTAGGACCGGTTTCGGGGTTTCACCCTTCTTCAGCCAGGATAGCTTGATTCCAGTGGCATGGAGAGCACGGGACCCACGTCTGGGCATACCCTTCCCACGCGGGGTGACAAATGCAAAACCAACAGTTGATGGACATAATGCAGAAAAATTTCATACATTCACCCCAGTACAGAGATCTGGGCCTAAATCCATCATTTTTTTGCTCACCATGGCGTTCCAGTTTGAACCCAGCAATATGCAAATCCGTCTTGACCCTGTGCCTCATGGGTACAGTCCAGCCCGAACTGCCAAGCCTGGCCCTTCTGGACTAGAAACAAGCATCCTAGGACCGGTTTAGGGGTTTCACCCCTCTTCAGCCAGGATAGCTTGATTCCAGTGGCATGGAGAGCACGGGATCCACGTCTGGGCATACCCTTCCCACTCGGGTGACAAATGGAAAAACAACAGTTGATGGACAGAATGCAGAACAATGTCATACATTCACCCCAGTACAGAGATCTGCGCCTAAATCCATCTTTTTTTGCTCACCATGCCGATCCAGTTTGAACCCAGCCATATGCAAATCAGTCTTGACCCTGTTACTCATGTGTACAGTCCAGCCCGAACTGCCAAACTAGGTCCTTCTGGACTGAAAAAAAAGCATCCTAGGACCGGTTTCAGGGTTTCACCCTTCTTCAGCCAGGATAGCTTGATTCCAGTGGCATGGAGAGCACGGGACCCACGTCTGGGCATACCCTTCCCACTCGGGCTGACAAATGCAAAAACAACAGTTGATGGTCAGAATGCAGAACAATGTCATACATTCACCCCAGTACAGAGATCTGGGCCTAAATCCATCGTTTTTTTGCTCACCATGCCGTTCCAGTTTGAACCCATACATATGCAAATCAGTCTTGACCCTGTGCCTCTTGGGTACAGTCCAGCCCGAACTGCCAAGCCAGGTCCTTCTGGACTGGAAACAAGCATCCTAGGACCGGTTTCGGGGTTTCACCCCTCTTCAGCCAGGATAGCTTGATTCCAGTGGCATGGAGAGCATGGGACCCACGTCTGGGCATACCCTTCCCACTCGGGGTGACAAATGCAAAAACAACAGTTGATGGACAGAATGCAGAACAATGTCATACATTCACCCCAGTACAGAGATATGGGCCTAAATCCATCGTTTTTTTGCTCACCATGCCATTCCAGTTTGAACCCAGCCATATGCAAATTAGTCTTGACCCTGTGCCTCATGGGTACAGTCTAGCCCGAACTGCCATGCCAGGTCCTTCTGGACTGGAAACAGGCATCCTAGGACCGGTTTCGGGGTTTACCCCTCTTCAGCCAGAATAGCTTGATTCCAGTGGCATGGAGAGCACGGGACCCACGTCTGGGCATACCCTTCCCAATCGGGGTGACAAATGCAAAAACAACAGTTGATAGACAGAATCAGAACAATGTCATACATTCATCCCAGTACAGAAATCTTGACCTAAATCCATCGTTTTTTTGCTCCCATACCGTTCCAGTTTGAACCCAGCCATATGCAAATCAGTCTTGACCCTGTTACTCATGGGTACAGTCCAGCTCGAACTGCCAAGCCAGGTCCTTCTGGACTGGAAACAAGCATCCTAGGACCAGTTTCGTGGTTTCACCCCTCTTCAGCCAGGATAGCTTAATTCCAGTGGCATTGAGAGCACGGAACTCACGTCTGGGCATACCCTTCCCACTCGGGGTGACAAATGCAAAAACAACAGTTGATGGACAGAATGCAGAACAATGTCATACATTCATCCCAGTACAGAGATCTGAGCCTAAATCCATCGTTTTTTTACTCACCATGCCGTTCTAGTTTGAACCCAGCCATATGCAAATCAGTCTTGACCCTGTGCCTCATGGGTACAGTCCAGCCCGAACTGCCAAGCCAGGTCCTTCTGGACTGGAAACAAGCATCCTAGGACCGGTTTCGGGGTTTCACCCCTCTTCAGCCAGGATAGCTTGATTCCAGTGGCATGGAGAGCACGGGACCCACCCGTTCTAGTTTGAACCCAGCCATATGCAAATCAGTCTTGACCCTGTGCCTCATGGGTACAGTCCAGCCCGAAATGCCAAGCCAGGTCCTTCTGGACTGGAAACAAGCATCCTAGGACCGGTTTCGGGGTTTCACCCCTCTTCAGCCAGGATAGCTTGATTCCAGTGGCATGGAGAGCACGGGACCCACGTCTGGGCATACCCTTCCCACTCGGGGTGACAAATGCAAAAACAACAGTTGATGGACAGAATGCAGAACAATGTCATACATTCATCCCAGTACAGAGATCTGGGCCTAAATCCATCGTTTTTTTGCTCACCATGCCGTTCCAGTTTGAACCCAGCCATATGCAAATCAGTCTTGACCATGTTACTCATGTGTACAGTCCAGCCCGAACTGCCAAACTAGGTCCTTCTGGACTGGAAACAAGCATCCTAGGACCGGTTTCGGGGTTTCACCCCTCTTCAGCCAGGATAGGTTGATTCCAGTGGCATGGAGAGCATGGGACCCACGTCTGGGCATACCCTTCCCACTTGGGCTGACAAATGCAAAAACAACAGTCGATTGACAGAATGCAGAACAATGTCATACATTCACCCCAGTACAGAGATCTGGGCCTAAATCCATTGTTTGTTTGCTCACCGTGCCATTCCAGTTTGAACCCAGCCATATGCAAATCATTCTTGACCCTGTGCCTCATGGGTACAGTCTAGCCCAAACTGCCAAGCCAGGTCCTTCTGGACTGGAAACAAGCATCCTAGGACCAGTTTTGGAGTTTCACCCCTCTTCAGCCAGGATAGCTTGATTCCAGTGGCATGGAGAGCACGGGACCCACGTCTGGGCATAACCTTCCCACTCGGGGTGACAAATGCAAAAACAACAGTTGATGGACAGAATGCAGAACAATGTCATACATTCACCCCAGTACAGAGATCTGGGCCTAAATCCATCGTTTTGTTGCTCACCATGCCGTTCCAGTTTGAACCCAGCCATATGCAAATCAGTCTTGACCCTGTGCCTCATGGGTACAGTCCAGCCCGAACTGCCAAGCCAGGTCCTTCTGGACTGAAAACAAGCATCCTAGGACCGGTTTTGGGGTTTCACCCCTCTTCATCCAGAATAGCTTGATTCCAGTGGCATGAAGAGCACGGGACCCATGTCTGGGCATACCCTTACCTCTCGGGGTGACAAATGCAAAAGAACAGTTGATGGACAGAATCAGAACAATGTCATACATTCATCCCAGTACAGAAATCTTGACCTAAATCCATCGTTTTTTTGCTCACCATGCCGTTCCAGTTTGAACCCAGCCATATGCAAATCAGTCTTGACCCTGTGCCTCATGGGTACAGTAAAGCCCGAACTGCCAAGCCAGGTCCTTCTGGACTGGAAACAAGCATCCTAAGGCCGGTTTTGGGGTTTCACCCCTATTCAGCCAGGATAGCTTAATTCCAGTGGCATGGAGAGCACGGGACCCACGTCTGGGCATGCCCTTCCCACTCGGGGTGACAAACGCAAAAACATCAGTTGATGGACAGAATGCAGAACAATGTCATACATTCATCCCAGTACAGAGATCTGGGCCTAAATCTATTGTTTTTTTGCTCACCATGCCGTTCCAGTTTGAACCCAGCCATATGCAAATCAGTCTTGACCCTGTGCCTCATGGGTACAGTCCAGCCCGAACTGCCAAGCCAGGTCCTTCTGGACTGGAAACAAGCATCCTAGGACCAATTTCGGGGTTTCACCCCTCTTCAGCCAGGATAGCTTGATTCCAGTGGCATGGAGAGCACGGGACCCACGTCTGGGCATACCCTTCCCACTCAGGGTGACACATGCAAAAACAACAGTTGATGGACAGAATGCAGAACAATGTCATACATTCATCCCAGTACAGAGATCTGGGCCTAAATCCATTGTTTTTTAGCTCACCATGCCGTTCCAGTTTGAACCCAGCCATATGCAAATCACTCTTGACCCTGTTACTCATGGGTACAGTCCAGCCCGAACTGCCAAGCCAAGTCCTTCTGGACTGGAAACAAGCATCCTAGGACCGGTTTTGGGGTTTCACCCCTCTTCAGCCAGGATAGCTTGATTCCAGTGGCATGGAGAGCACAGGACCAACGTCTGGGTCATACCCTTCCCACTCAGGGTGACAAATGCAAAAACAATAGTTGATGGACAGAATGCAGAACAATATCATACATTCATCCCAGTACAGAGATCTGGACCTAAATCCATCGTTTTTTTTGCTCACCATGCCGTTCCAGTTTGAACCCAGCCATATGCAAATCAGTCTTGACCCTGTTACTCATGTGTACAGTCCAGCCCGAACTGCCAAACCAGGTCCTTCTGGACTGGAAAAAAGCATCCTAGGACCGGTTTCGGGGTTTCACCCCTCTTCAGCCAGGATAGCTTGATTCCAGTGGCAAGGAGAGCACGGGAACCACATCTGGGCATACCCTTCCCACTCGGGGTGACAAATGCAAAAACAACAGTTGATGGTCAGAATGCAGAACAATGTAATTTATACACCCCAGTACAGAGATCTGTGCCTAAATCCATCGTTTTTTTGCTCACCATGCCGTTCCAGTTTGAACCCATACATATGCAAATCAGTCTTGACCCTGTGCCTCTTGGGTACAGTCCAGCCCGAACTGCCAAGCCAGGTCCTTCCGGACTGGAAACAAGCATCCTAGGACCGGTTTCGGGGTTTCACCCCTCTTCAGCCAGGATAGCTTGATTCCAGTGGCATGGAGAGCACGGGACCCACGTCTGGGCATAACCTTCCCACTCGGGGTGACAAATGCAAAAACAACAGTTGATGGACAGAATGCAGAACAATGTCATACATTCACCCCAGTACAGAGATCTGGGCCTAAATCCATCGTTTTGTTGCTCACCATGCCGTTCCAGTTTGAACCCAGCCATATGCAAATCAGTCTTGACCCTGTGCCTCATGGGTACAGTCCAGCCCGAACTGCCAAGCCAGGTCCTTCTGGACTGAAAACAAGCATCCGAGGACCGGTTTCGGGGTTTCACCCCTCTTCATCCAGAATAGCTTGATTCCAGTGGCATGGAGAGCACGGGACCCACGTCTGGGCATACCCTTCCCACTCGGGGTGACAAATGCAAAAACAACAGTTGATGGACAGAATGCAGAACAATGTCATACATTCATCCCAGTACAGAGATCTGGGCCTAAATCCATTGTTTTTTAGCTCACCATGCCGTTCCAGTTTGAACCCAGCCATATGCAAATCAGTCTTGACCCTGTTACTCATGGGTACAGTCCAGCCCGAACTGCCAAGCCAAGTCCTTCTGGACTGGAAACAAGCATCCTAGGACCGGTTTTGGGGTTTCACCCCTCTTCAGCCAGGATAGCTTGGTTCCAGTGGCATGGAGAGCACGGAACCAACGTCTGGGTCATACCCTTCCCACTCAGGGTGACAAATGCAAAAACAATAGTTGATGGACAGAATGCAGAACAATGTCATACATTCATCCCAGTACAGAGATCTGGACCTAAATCCATCGTTTTTTTTGCTCACCATGCCGTTCCAGTTTGAACCCAGCCATATGCAAATCAGTCTTGACCCTGTTACTCATGTGTACAGTCCAGCCCGAACTGCCAAACCAGGTCCTTCTGGACTGGAAAAAAGCATCCTAGGACCGGTTTCGGGGTTTCACCCCTCTTCAGCCAGGATAGCTTGGTTCCAGTGGCATGGAGAGCACGGGACCCACGTCTGGGCATACCCTTCCCACGCGGGGTGACAAATGCAAAACCAACAGTTGATGGACAGAATGCAGAAAAATTTCATACATTCACCCCAGTACAGAGATCTGGGCCTAAATCCATCATTTTTTTGCTCCTCATGCCGTTCCAGTTTGAACCCAGCAATATGCAAATCCGTCTTGACCCTGTGCCTTATGGGTACAGTCCAGCCCGAACTGCCAAGCCAGGCCCTTCTGGACTGGAAACAAGCATCCTAGGACCGGTTTCGGGGTTTCACCCCTCTTCAGCCAGGATAGCTTGATTCCAGTGGCATGGAGAGCACGGGATCCACGTCTGGGCATACCCTTCCCACTCGGGGTGACAAATGCAAAAACAACAGTTGATGGACAGAATGCAGAACAATGTCATACATTCACCCCAGTACAGAGATCTGCGCCTAAATCCATCTTTTTCTGCTCACCATGCCGATCCAGTTTGAACCCAGCCATATGCAAATCAGTCTTGACCCTGTTACTCATGTGTACAGTCCAGCCCGAACTGCCAAACCAGGTCCTTCTGGACTGAAAAAAAAGCATCCTAGGACCGGTTTCAGAGTTTCACCCTTCTTCAGCCAGGATAGCTTGATTCCAGTGGCATGGAGAGCACGGGACCCACGTCTGGGCATACCCTTCCCACTCGGGGTGACAAATGCAAAAACAACAGTTGATGGTCAGAATGCCGAACAATGTCATACATTCACCCCAGAACAGAGATCTGGGCCTAAATCCATCGTTTTTTTGCTCACCATGCCGTTCCAGTTTGAACCCATACATATGCAAATCAGTCTTGACCCTGTGCCTCTTGGGTACAGTCCAGCCCAAACTGCCAAGCCAGGTCCTTCTGGACTGGAAACAAGCATCCTAGGACCGGTTTCGGTGTTTCACCCCTCTTCAGCCAGGATAGCTTGATTCCAGTGGCATGGAGAGCACGGGACCCACGTCTGGGCATACCCTTCCCACTCGGGGTGACAAATGCAAAAACAACAGTTGATGGACAGAATGCAGAACAATGTCATACATTCATCCCAGTACAGAGATCTGGGCCTAAATCCATTGTTTTTTTGCTCACCATGCCGTTCCAGTTTGAACCCATACATATGCAAATCAGTCTTGACCCTGTGCCTCTTGGGTACAGTCCAGCCCGAACTGCCATGCCAGGTCCTTCCGGACTGGAAACAAGCATCCTAGGACCGGTTTCGGGGTTTCACCCCTCTTCAGCCAGCATAGCTTGATTCCAGTGGCATGGAGAGCACGGGACCCACGTCTGGGCATACCCTTCCCACGCGGGGTGACAAATGC
Organism: Triturus cristatus; assembly: GCF_964204655.1. NCBI lineage: Eukaryota > Metazoa > Chordata > Amphibia > Caudata > Salamandridae > Triturus > Triturus cristatus. The sequence goes on along the minus strand of NC_140582.1, from coordinate 1,105,360,584 downwards.
AAAACCAACAGTTGATGGACAGAATGCAGAAAGTTTTCATACATTCACCCCAGTACAGAGATCTGGGCCTAAATCCATCATTTTTTTGCTCACCATGCCGTTCCAGTTTGAACCCAGCAATATGCAAATCCGTCTTGACCCTGTGCCTCATGGGTACAGTCCAGCCCGAACTGCCAAGCCAGGCCCTTCTGGACTGGAAACAAGCATCCTAGGACCGGTTTAGGGGTTTCACCCCTCTTCAGCCAGGATAGCTTGATTCCAGTGGCATGGAGAGCACGGGATCCACGTCTGGGCATACCCTTCCCACTCGGGGTGACAAATGCAAAAACAACAGTTGATGGACAGAATGCAGAACAATGTCATACATTCACCCCAGTACAGAGATCTGCGCCTAAATCCATCTTTTTTTGCTCACCATGCCGATCCAGTTTGAACCCAGCCATATGCAAATCAGTCTTGACCCTGTTACTCATGTGTACAGTCCAGCCCGAACTGCCAAACTAGGTCCTTCTGGACTGAAAAAAAAGCATCCTAGGACCGGTTTCAGGGTTTCACCCTTCTTCAGCCAGGATAGCTTGATTCCAGTGGCATGGAGAGCACGGGACCCACGTCTGGGCATACCCTTCCCACTCGGGGTGACAAATGCAAAAACAACAGTTGATGGTCAGAATGCAGAACAATGTCATACATTCACCCCAGTACAGAGATCTGGGCCTAAATCCATCGTTTTTTTGCTCACCATGCCGTTCCAGTTTGAACCCATACATATGCAAATCAGTCTTGACCCTGTGCCTCTTGGGTACAGTCCAGCCCGAACTGCCAAGCCAGGTCCTTCTGGACTGGAAACAAGCATCCTATGACCGGTTTCGGGGTTTCACCCCTCTTCAGCCAGGATAGCTTGATTCCAGTGGCATGGAGAGCATGGGACCCACGTTTGTGCATACCCTTCCCACTCGGGGTGACAAATGCAAAAACAACAGTTGATGGACAGAATGCAGAACAATGTCATACATTCACCCCAGTACAGAGATATGGGCCTAAATCCATCGTTTTTTTGCTCACCATGCCATTCTAGTTTGAACCCAGCCATATGCAAATCAGTCTTGACCCTGTTACTCATGGGTACAGTCCAGCTCGAACTGCCAAGCCAGGTCCTTCTGGACTGGAAACAAGCATCCTAGGACCAGTTTCGTGGTTTCACCCCTCTTCAGCCAGGATAGCTTAATTCCAGTGGCATTGAGAGCACGGAACTCACGTCTGGGCATACCCTTCCCACTCGGGGTGACAAATGCAAAAACAACAGTTGATGGACAGAATGCAGAACAATGTCATACATTCATCCCAGTACAGAGATCTGGGCCTAAATCCATCGTTTTTTTGCTCACCATGCCGTTCTAGTTTGAACCCAGCCATATGCAAATCAGTCTTGACCCTGTGCCTCATGGGTACAGTCCAGCCCGAAATGCCAAGCCAGGTCCTTCTGGACTGGAAACAAGCAACCTAGGACCGGTTTCGGGGTTTCACCCCTCTTCAGCCAGGATAGCTTGATTCCAGTGGCATGGAGAGCACGGGACCCACGTCTGGGCATACCCTTCCCACTCGGGGTGACAAATGCAAAAACAACAGTTGATGGACAGAATGCAGAACAATGTCATACATTCATCCCAGTACAGAGATCTGGGCCTAAATCCATCGTTTTTTTGCTCACCATGCCGTTCCAGTTTGAACCCAGCCATATGCAAATCAGTCTTGACCATGTTACTCATGTGTACAGTCCAGCCCGAACTGCCAAATTAGGTCCTTCTGGACTGGAAACAAGCATCCTAGGACCGGTTTCGGGGTTTCACCCCTCTTCAGCCAGGATAGGTTGATTCCAGTGGCATGGAGAGAATGGGACCCACGTCTGGGCATACCCTTCCCACTCCGGCTGACAAATGCAAAAACAACAGTCGATTGACAGAATGCAGAACAATGTCATACATTCACCCCAGTACAGAGATCTGGGCCTAAATCCATTGTTTTTTTGCTCACCGTGCCATTCCAGTTTGAACCCAGCCATCTGCAAATCAGTCTTGACCCTGTGCCTCATGGGTACAGTCTATCCCGAACTGCCAAGCCAGGTCCTTCTGGACTGGAAACAAGCATCCTAGGACCGGTTTTGGAGTTTCACCCCTCTTCAGCCAGGATAGCTTGATTCCAGTGGCATGGAGAGCACGGGACCCACGTCTGGGCATAACCATCCCACTCGGGGTGACAAATGCAAAAACAACAGTTGATGGACAGAATGCAGAACAATGTCATACATTCACCCCAGTACAGAGATCTGGGCCTAAATCCATCGTTTTGTTGCTCACCATGCCGTTCCAGTTTGAACCCAGCCATATGCAAATCAGTCTTGACCCTGTGCCTCATGGGTACAGTCCAGCCCGAACTGCCAAGCCAGGTCCTTCTGGACTGAAAACAAGCATCCTAGGACCGGTTTCGGGGTTTCACCCCTCTTCATCCAGAATAGCTTGATTCCAGTGGCATGGAGAGCACGGGACCCACGTCTGGGCATACCCTTACCTCTCGGGGTGACAAATGCAAAAAGAACAGTTGATGGACAGAATCAGAACAATGTCATACATTCACCCCAGTACAGAGATCTGGGCCTAAATCCATCATTTTTTTGCTCACCATGCCGTTCCAGTTTGAACCCAGCAATATGCAAATCCGTCTTGACCCTGTGCCTCATGGGTACAGTCCAGCCCGAACTGCCAAACTAGGTCCTTCTGGACTGAAAAAAAAGCATCCTAGGACCGGTTTCAGGGTTTCACCCTTCTTCAGCCAGGATAGCTTGATTCCAGTGGCATGGAGAGCACGGGACCCACGTCTGGGCATACCCTTCCCACTCGGGGTGACAAATGCAAAAACAACAGTTGATGGTCAGAATGCAGAACAGTGTCATACATTCACCCCAGTACAGAGATCTGGGCCTAAATCCATCGTTTTTTTGCTCACCATGCCGTTCCAGTTTGAACCCATACATATGCAAATCAGTCTTGACCCTGTGCCTCTTGGGTACAGTCCAGCCCGAACTGCCAAGCCAGGTCCTTCTGGACTGGAAACAAGCATCCTATGACCGGTTTCGGAGTTTCACCCCTCTTCAGCCAGGATAGCTTGATTCCAGTGGCATGGAGAGCATGGGACCCACGTTTGGGCATACCCTTCCCACTCGGGGTGACAAATGCAAAAACAAAAGTTGATGGACAGAATGCAGAACAATGTCATACATTCACCCCAGTACAGAGATATGGGCCTAAATCCATCGTTTTTTTGCTCACCATGCCATTCCAGTTTGAACCCAGCCATATGCAAATTAGTCTTGACCCTGTGCCTCATGGGTACAGTCCAGCCCGAACTGCCAAGCCAGGTCCTTCTGGACTGGAAACAAGCATCCTAGGACCGGTTTCGGGGTTTACCCCTCTTCAGCCAGAATAGCTTGATTCCAGTGGCATGGAGAGCACGGGACCCACGTCTGGGCATACCCTTCCCACTCGGGGTGACAAATGCAAAAACAACAGTTGATAGACAGAATCAGAACAATGTCATACATTCATCCCAGTACAGAAATCTTGACCTAAATCCATCGTTTTTTTGCTCACCATACCGTTCCAGTTTGAACCCAGCCATATGCAAATCAGTCTTGACCCTGTTACTCGTGGGTACAGTCCAGCTCGAACTGCCAAGCCAGGTCCTTCTGGACTGGAAACAAGCATCCTAGGACCAGTTTCGTGGTTTCACCCCTCTTCAGCCAGGATAGCTTAATTCCAGTGGCATTGAGAGCACGGAACTCACGTCTGGGCATACCCTTCTCACTCGGTGTGACAAATGCAAAAACAAGAGTTGATGGACAGAATGCAGAACAATGTCATACATTCATCCCAGTACAGAGATCTGGGCCTAAATCCATCGTTTTTTTGCTCACCATGCCGTTCTAGTTTGAACCCAGCCATATGCAAATCAGTCTTGACCCTGTGCCTCATGGGTACAGTCCAGCCCGAAATGCCAAGCCAGGTCCTTCTGGACTGGAAACAAGCATCCTAGGACCGGTTTCGGGGTTTCATCCCTCTTCAGCCAGGATAGCTTGATTCCAGTGGCATGGAGAGCACGGGACCCACGTCTGGGCATACCCTTCCCACTCGGGGTGACAAATGCAAAAACAACAGTTGATGGACAGAATGCAGAACAATGTCATACATTCATCCCAGTACAGAGATCTGGGCCTAAATCCATCGTTTTTTTGCTCACCATGCCGTTCCAGTTTGAACCCAGCCATATGCAAATCAATCTTGACCATGTTACTCATGTGTACAGTCCAGCCCGAACTGCCAAATTAGGTCCTTCTGGACTGGAAACAAGCATCCTAGGACCGGTTTCGGGGTTTCACCCCTCTTCAGCCAGGATAGGTTGATTCCAGTGGCATGGAGAGCATGGGACCCACGTCTGGGCATACCCTTCCCACTCGGGCTGACAAATGCAAAAACAACAGTCGATTGACAGAATGCAGAACAATGTCATACATTCACCCCAGTACAGAGATCTGGGCCTAAATCCATTGTTTTTTTGCTCACCGTGCCATTCCAGTTTGAACCCAGCCATATGCAAATCAGTCTTGACCCTGTTACTCATGGGTACAGTCCAGCCCCAACTGCCAAGCCAAGTCCTTCTGGACTGGAAACAAGCATCCTAGGACCGGTTTTGGGGTTTCACCCCTCTTCAGCCAGGATAGCTTGATTCCAGTGGCATGGAGAGCACGGGACCAACGTCTGGGTCATACCCTTCCCACTCAGGGTGACAAATGCAAAAACAATAGTTGATGGACAGAATGCAGAACAATGTCATACATTCATCCCAGTACAGAGATCTGGACCTAAATCCATCGTTTTTTTTGCTCACCATGCCGTTCCAGTTTGAACGCAGCCATATGCAAATCAGTCTTGACCCTGTTACTCATGTGTACAGTCCAGCCCGAACTTCCAAACCAGGTCCTTCTGGACTGGAAAAAAGCATCCTAGGACCGGTTTCGGGGTTTCACCCCTCTTCAGCCAGGATAGTTTGATTCCAGTGGCAAGGAGATCACGGGAACCACGTCTGGGCATACCCTTCCCACTCGGGGTGACAAATGCAAAAACAACAGTTGATGGTCAGAATGCAGAACAATGTAATTTATACACCCCAGTACAGAGATCTGGGCCTAAATCCATCGTTTTTTTGCTCACCATGCCGTTCCAGTTTGAACCCATACATATGCAAATCAGTCTTGACCCTGTGCCTCTTGGGTACAGTCCAGCCCGAACTGCCAAGCCAGGTCCTTCCGGACTGGAAACAAGCATCCTAGGACCGGTTTCGGGGTTTCACCCCTCTTCAGCCAGGATAGCTTGATTCCAGTGGCATGGAGAGCACGGGACCCACGTCTGGGCATAACCTTCTCACTCGGTGTGACAAATGCAAAAACAAGAGTTGATGGACAGAATGCAGAACAATGTCATACATTCATCCCAGTACAGAGATCTGGGCCTAAATCCATCGTTTTTTTGCTCACCATGCCGTTCTAGTTTGAACCCAGCCATATGCAAATCAGTCTTGACCCTGTGCCTCATGGGTACAGTCCAGCCCGAAATGCCAAGCCAGGTCCTTCTGGACTGGAAACAAGCATCCTAGGACCGGTTTCGGGGTTTCATCCCTCTTCAGCCAGGATAGCTTGATTCCAGTGGCATGGAGAGCACGGGACCCACGTCTGGGCATACCCTTCCCACTCGGGGTGACAAATGCAAAAACAACAGTTGATGGACAGAATGCAGAACAATGTCATACATTCATCCCAGTACAGAGATCTGGGCCTAAATCCATCGTTTTTTTGCTCACCATGCCGTTCCAGTTTGAACCCAGCCATATGCAAATCAATCTTGACCATGTTACTCATGTGTACAGTCCAGCCCGAACTGCCAAATTAGGTCCTTCTGGACTGGAAACAAGCATCCTAGGACCGGTTTCGGGGTTTCACCCCTCTTCAGCCAGGATAGGTTGATTCCAGTGGCATGGAGAGCATGGGACCCACGTCTGGGCATACCCTTCCCACTCGGGCTGACAAATGCAAAAACAACAGTCGATTGACAGAATGCAGAACAATGTCATACATTCACCCCAGTACAGAGATCTGGGCCTAAATCCATTGTTTTTTTGCTCACCGTGCCATTCCAGTTTGAACCCAGCCATATGCAAATCAGTCTTGACCCTGTTACTCATGGGTACAGTCCAGCCCGAACTGCCAAGCCAAGTCCTTCTGGACTGGAAACAAGCATCCTAGGACCGGTTTTGGGGTTTCACCCCTCTTCAGCCAGGATAGCTTGATTCCAGTGGCAAGGAGATCACGGGAACCACGTCTGGGCATACCCTTCCCACTCGGGGTGACAAATGCAAAAACAACAGTTGATGGTCAGAATGCAGAACAATGTAATTTATACACCCCAGTACAGAGATCTGGGCCTAAATCCATCGTTTTTTTGCTCACCATGCCGTTCCAGTTTGAACCCATACATATGCAAATCAGTCTTGACCCTGTGCCTCTTGGGTACAGTCCGGCCCGAACTGCCAAGCCAGGTCCTTCCGGACTGGAAACAAGCATCCTAGGACCGGTTTCGGGGTTTCACCCCTCTTCAGCCAGGATAGCTTGATTCCAGTGGCATGGAGAGCACGGGACCCACGTCTGGGCATAACCTTCCCACTCGGGGTGACAAATGCAAAAACAACAGTTGATGGACAGAATGCAGAACAATGTCATACATTCACCCCAGTACAGAGATCTGGGCCTAAATCCATCGTTTTGTTGCTCACCATGCCGTTCCAGTTTGAACCCAGCCATATGCAAATCAGTCTTGACCCTGTGCCTCATGGGTACAGTCCAGCCCGAACTGCCAAGCCAGGTCCTTCTGGACTGAAAACAAGCATCCTAGGACCGGTTTCGGGGTTTCACCCCTCTTCATCCAGAATAGCTTGATTCCAGTGGCATGGAGAGCACGGGACCCACGTCTGGGCATATCCTTACCTCTCGGGGTGACAAATGCAAAAAGAACAGTTGATGGACAGAATCAGAACAATGTCATACATTCATCCCAGTACAGAAATCTTGACCTAAATCCATCGTTTTTTTGCTCACCATGCCGTTCCAGTTTGAACCCAGCCATATGCAAATCAGTCTTGACCCTGTTACTCATGGGTACAGTCCAGCTCGAACTGCCAAGCCAGGTGCTTCTGGACTTGAAACAAGCATCCAAGGACCAGTTTTGGGGTTTCACCCCTCTTCAGCCAGGATAGCTTGATTCCAGTGGCATGGAGAGCACGGGACCCACGTCTGGGCATACCCTTCCCACTCGGGGTGACAAATGCAAAAACAACAGTTGATGGACAGAATGCAGAACAATGTCATACATTCATCCCAGTACAGAGATCTGGGCCTAAATCTATTTTTTTTTGCTCACCATGCCGTTCCAGTTTGAACCCAGCCATATGCAAATCAGTCTTGACCCTGTGCCTCATGGGTACAGTCCAGCCCGAACTGCCAAGCCAGGTCCTTCTGGACTGGAAACAAGCATCCTAGGACCAATTTCGGGGTTTCACCCCTCTTCAGCCAGGATAGCTTGATTCCAGTGGCATGGAGAGCCCGGGACGCACGTCTGGGCATACCCTTCCCACTCGGGGTGACAAATGCAAAAATAACAGTTGATGGACAGAATGCAGAACAATGTCATACATTCATCCCAGTACAGAGATCTGGGCCTAAATCCATTGTTTTTTAGCTCACCATGCCGTTCCAGTTTGAACCCAGCCATATGCAAATCAGTCTTGACCCTGTTACTCATGGGTACAGTCCAGCCCGAACTGCCAAGCCAAGTCCTTCTGGACTGGAAACAAGCATCCTAGGACCGGTTTTGGGGTTTCACCCCTCTTCAGCCAGGATAGCTTGGTTCCAGTGGCATGGAGAGCACGGGACCAACGTCTGGGTCATACCCTTCCCACTCAGGGTGACAAATGCAAAAACAATAGTTGATGGACAGAATGCAGAACAATGTCATACATTCATCCCAGTACAGAGATCTGGACCTAAATCCATCGTTTTTTTTGCTCACTATGCCGTTCCAGTTTGAACCCAGCCATATGCAAATCAGTCTTGACCCTGTTACTCATGTGTACAGTCCAGCCCGAACTGCCAAACCAGGTCCTTCTGGACTGGAAAAAAGCATCCTAGGACCGGTTTCGGGGTTTCACCCCTCTTCAGCCAGGATAGCTTGATTCCAGTGGCAAGGAGAGCACGGGAACCACGTCTGGGCATACCCTTCCCACTCGGGGTGACAAATGCAAAAACAACAGTTGATGGTCAGAATGCAGAACAATGTAATTTATACACCCCAGTACAGAGATCTGGGCCTAAATCCATCGTTTTTTTGCTCACCATGCCGTTCCAGTTTGAACCCATACATATGCAAATCAGTCTTGACCCTGTGCCTCTTGGGTACAGTCCAGCCCGAACTGCCAAGCCAGGTCCTTCCGGACTGGAAACAAGCATCCTAGGACCGGTTTCGGGGTTTCACCCCTCTTCAGCCAGGATAGCTTGATTCCAGTGCCATGGAGAGCACGGGACCCACGTCTGGGCATACCCTTCCCACGCGGGGTGACAAATGCTAAACCAACAGTTGATGGACAGAATGCAGAAAAATTTCATACATTCACCCCAGTACAGAGATCTGGGCCTAAATCCATCATTTTTTTGCTCCTCATGCCGTTCCAGTTTGAACCCAGCAATATGCAAATCCGTCTTGACCCTGTGCCTTATGGGTACAGTCCAGCCCGAACTGCCAAGCCAGGCCCTTCTGGACTGGAAACAAGCATCCTAGGACCGGTTTCGGGGTTTCACCCCTCTTCAGCCAGGATAGCTTGATTCCAGTGGCATGGAGAGCACGGGATCCACGTCTGGGCATACCCTTCCCACTCGGGCTGACAAATGCAAAAACAACAGTTGATGGACAGAATGCAGAACAATGTCATACATTCACCCCAGTACAGAGATCTGCGCCTAAATCCATCTTTTTTTGCTCACCATGCCGATCCAGTTTGAACCCAGCCATATGCAAATCAGTCTTAACCCTGTTACTCATGTGTACAGTCCAGCCCGAACTGCCAAACCAGGTCCTTCTGGACTGAAAAAAAAGCATCCTAGGACTGGTTTCAGAGTTTCACCCTTCTTCAGCCAGGATAGCTTGATTCCAGTGGCATGGAGAGCACGGGACCCACGTCTGGGCATACCCTTCCCACTCGGGGTGACAAATGCAAAAACAACAGTTGATGGTCAGAATGCCGAACAAATGTCATACATTCACCCCATAACAGAGATCTGGGCCTAAATCCATCGTTTTTTTGCTCACCATGCCGTTTCAGTTTGAACCCATACATATGCAAATCAGTCTTGACCCTGTGCCTCTTGGGTACAGTCCAGCCCGAACTGCCAAGCCAGGTCCTTCTGGACTGGAAACAAGCATCCTAGGACCGGTTTTGGGGTTTCACCCCTCTTCAGCCAGGATAGCTTGATTCCAGTGGCATGGAGAGCATGGGACCCACGTCTGGGCATACCCTTCCCACTCGGGGTGACAAATGCAAAAACAATAGTTGATGGACAGAATGCAGAACAATGTCATACATTCACCCCAGTACAGAGATATGGGCCTAAATCCATCGTTTTTTTGCTCACCATGCCATTCCAGTTTGAACCCAGCCATATGCAAATTAGTCTTGACCCTGTGCCTCATGGGTACAGTCCAGCCCGAACTGCCAAGCCAGGTCCTTCTGGACTGGAAACAAGCATCCTAGGACCGGTTTCGGAGTTTCACCCCTCTTCAGCCAGAATAGCTTGATTCCAGTGGCATGGAGAGCACGGGACCCACGTCTGGGCATACCCCTCCCACTCGGGGTGACAAATGCAAAAACAACAGTTGATGGACAGAATCAGAACAATGTCATACATTCATCCCAGTACAGAAATCTTGACCTAAATCCATCGTTTTTTTGCTCACCATACCGTTCCAGTTTGAACCCAGCCATATGCAAATCAGTCTTGACCCTGTTACTCATGGGTACAGTCCAGCTCGAACTGCCAAGCCAGGTCCTTCTGGACTGGAAACAAGCATCCTAGGACCAGTTTCGTGGTTTTACCCCTCTTCAGCCAGGATAGCTTAATTCCAGTGGCATCGAGAGCACGGAACTCACGTCTGGGCATACCCTTCCCACTCGGGGTGACAAATGCAAAAACAACAGTTGATGGACAGAATGCAGAACAATGTCATACATTCATCCCAGTACAGAGATCTGGGCCTAAATCCATCGTTTTTTTGCTCACAATGCCGTTCTAGTTTGAACCCAACCATATGCAAATCAGTCTTGACCCTGTGCCTCATGGGTACAGTCCAGCCCGAACTGCCAAGCCAGGTCCTTCTGGACTGGAAACAAGCATCCTAGGACTGGTTTCGGGGTTTCACCCCTCTTCAGAAGGATAGCTTGATTCCAGTGGCATGGAGAGCACGGGACCTACGTCTGGGCATACCCTTCCCACTCGGGGTGACAAGTGCAAAAACAATAGTTGATGGACAGAATGCAGAACAATGTCATACATTCACCCCAGTACAGAGATATGGGCCTAAATCCATCGTTTTTTTGCTCACCATGCCATTCCAGTTTGAACCCAGCCATATGCAAATTAGTCTTGACCCTGTGCCTCATGGGTACAGTCCAGCCCGAACTGCCAAGCCAGGTCCTTCTGGACTGGAAACAAGCATCCTAGGACCGGTTTCGGAGTTTCACCCCTCTTCAGCCAGAATAGCTTGATTCCAGTGGCATGGAGAGCACGGGACCCACGTCTGGGCATACCCCTCCCACTCGGGGTGACAAATGCAAAAACAACAGTTGATGGACAGAATCAGAACAATGTCATACATTCATCCCAGTACAGAAATCTTGACCTAAATCCATCGTTTTTTTGCTCACCATACCGTTCCAGTTTGAACCCAGCCATATGCAAATCAGTCTTGACCCTGTTACTCATGGGTACAGTCCAGCTCGAACTGCCAAGCCAGGTCCTTCTGGACTGGAAACAAGCATCCTAGGACCAGTTTCGTGGTTTTACCCCTCTTCAGCCAGGATAGCTTAATTCCAGTGGCATCGAGAGCACGGAACTCACGTCTGGGCATACCCTTCCCACTCGGGGTGACAAATGCAAAAACAACAGTTGATGGACAGAATGCAGAACAATGTCATACATTCATCCCAGTACAGAGATCTGGGCCTAAATCCATCGTTTTTTTGCTCACAATGCCGTTCTAGTTTGAACCCAACCATATGCAAATCAGTCTTGACCCTGTGCCTCATGGGTACAGTCCAGCCCGAACTGCCAAGCCAGGTCCTTCTGGACTGGAAACAAGCATCCTAGGACTGGTTTCGGGGTTTCACCCCTCTTCAGAAGGATAGCTTGATTCCAGTGGCATGGAGAGCACGGGACCTACGTCTGGGCATACCCTTCCCACTCGGGGTGACAAGTGCAAAAACAATAGTTGATGGACAGAATGCAGAACAATGTCATACATTCATCCCAGTACAGAGATCTGGGCCTAAATCCATCGTTTTTTTGCTCACCATGCCGTTCCAGTTTGAACCCAGCCAGATGCAAATCAGTCTTGACCCTGTGCCTCATGGGTACAGTCCAGCCCGAACTGCCAAGCCAGGTCCTTCTGGATTGGAAACAAGCATCCCAGGACCGGTTTCGGGGTTTCACCCCTCTTCAGCCAGGATAGCTTGATTCCAGTGGCATGGAGAGCACGAGACCCACGTCTGGACATACCCTTCCCACTCGTGGTGACAAATGCAAAAAGAACAGTTGATGGACAGAATCAGAACAATGTCATACATTCATCCCAGTACAGAAATCTTGACCTAAATCCATTGTTTTTTTGCTCACCATGCCATTCCAGTTTGAACCCAGCCATATGCAAATCAGTCTTGACCCTGTTACTCATGGGTACAGTCCAGCTCGAACTGCCAAGCCAGGTCCTTCTGGACATGAAACAAGCATCCTAGAACCAGTTTTGGGGTTTCACCCCTCTTCAGCCAGGATAGCTTGATTCCAGTGGCATGGAGAGCACGGGACCCACGTCTGGGCATACCCTTCCCACTCGGGGTGACAAATGCAAAAACAACAGTTGATGGACAGAATACAGAACAATGTCATACATTCATCCCAGTACAGAGATCTGGGCCTAAATCCATTGTGTTTTTGCTCACCATGCCGTTCCAGTTTGAACCCAGCCATATGCAAATCAGTCTTGACCCTGTGCCTCATGAGTACAGTCCAGCCCGAACTGCCAAGCCAGGTCCTTCTGGACTGGAAACAAGCATCCTAGGACCAATTTCGGGGTTTCACCCCTCTTCAGCCAGGATAGCTTGATTCCAGAGGCATTGAGAGCACGGGACCCACGTCTGGGCATACCCTTCCCACTCGGGGTGACAAATGCAAAAACAACAGTTGATGGACAGAATGCAGAACAATGTCATACATTCATCCCAGTACAGAGATCTGGGACTAAATCCATTGTTTTTTAGCTCACCATGCCGTTCCAGTTTGAACCCAGCCATATGCAAATCAGTCTTGACCCTGTTACTCATGGGTACAGTCCAGCCCGAACTGCCAAGCCAAGTCCTTATGGACTGGAAACAAGCATCCTAGGACCGATTTCGGGGTTTCACCCCTCTTCAGCCAGGATAGCTTGATTCCAGTGGCATGGAGAGCACGGGACCAACGTCTGTGTCATACCCTTCCCACTCGGGCTGACAAATGCAAAAACAATAGTTGATGGACAGAATGCAGAACAATGTCATACATTCATCCCAGTACAGAGATCTGGACCTAAATCCATCGTTTTTTTTGCTCACCATGCCGTTCCAGTTTGAACCCAGCCATATGCAAATCAGTCTTGACCCTGTTACTCATGTGTACAGTCCAGCCCGAACTGCCAAACCAGGTCTTTCTGGACTGGAAAAAAGCATCCTAGGACCGGTTTCGGGGTTTCACCCCTCTTCAGCCAGGATAGCTTGATTCCAGTGGCATGGAGAGCACGGGAACCACATCTGGGCATACCCTTCCCACTCGGGCTGACAAATGCAAAAACAACAGTCGATTGACAGAATGCAGAACAATGTCATACATTCACCCCAGTACAGAGATCTGGGCCTAAATCCATTGTTTTTTTGCTCACCGTGCCATTCCAGTTTGAACCCAGCCATATGCAAATCAGTCTTGACCCTGTGCCTCATGGGTACAGTCCAGCCCGAACTGCCAAGCCAGGTCCTTCTGGACTGGAAACAAGCATCCTAGGACCGGTTTCGGAGTTTCACCCCTCTTCAGCCAGAATAGCTTGATTCCAGTGGCATGGAGAGCACGGGACCCACGTCTGGGCATACCCTTCCCACTCGGGGTGACAAATGCAAAAACAACAGTTGATGGACAGAATCAGAACAATGTCATACATTCATCCCAGTACAGAAATCTTGACCTAAATCCATCGTTTTTTTGCTCACCATACCGTTCCAGTTTGAACCCAGCCATATGCAAATCAGTCTTGACCCTGTTACTCATGGGTACAGTCCAGCTCGAACTGCCAAGCCAGGTCCTTCTGGACTGGAAACAAGCATCCTAGGACCAGTTTCGTGGTTTTACCCCTCTTCAGCCAGGATAGCTTAATTCCAGTGGCATCGAGAGCACGGAACTCACGTCTGGGCATACCCTTCCCACTCGGGGTGACAAATGCAAAAACAACAGTTGATGGACAGAATGCAGAACAATGTCATACATTCATCCCAGTACAGAGATCTGGGCCTAAATCCATCGTTTTTTTGCTCACAATGCCGTTCTAGTTTGAACCCAACCATATGCAAATCAGTCTTGACCCTGTGCCTCATGGGTACAGTCCAGCCCGAACTGCCAAGCCAGGTCCTTCTGGACTGGAGACAAGCATCCTAGGACTGGTTTCGGGGTTTCACCCCTCTTCAGAAGGATAGCTTGATTCCAGTGGCATGGAGAGCACGGGACCTACGTCTGGGCATACCCTTCCCACTCGGGGTGACAAATGCAAAAACAATAGTTGATGGACAGAATGCAGAACAATGTCATACATTCATCCCAGTACAGAGATCTGGGCCTAAATCCATCGTTTTTTTGCTCACCATGCCGTTCCAGTTTGAACCCAGCCAGATGCAAATCAGTCTTGACCCTGTGCCTCATGGGTACAGTCCAGCCCGAACTGCCAAGCCAGGTCCTTCTGGATTGGAAACAAGCATCCCAGGACCGGTTTCGGGGTTTCACCCCTCTTCAGCCAGGATAGCTTGATTCCAGTGGCATGGAGAGCACGAGACCCACATCTGGACATACCCTTCCCACTCGTGGTGACAAATGCAAAAAGAACAGTTGATGGACAGAATCAGAACAATGTCATACATTCATCCCAGTACAGAAATCTTGACCTAAATCCATCGTTTGTTTGCTCACCATGCCATTCCAGTTTGAACCCAGCCATATGCAAATCAGTCTTGACCCTGTTACTCATGGGTACAGTCCAGCTCGAACTGCCAAGCCAGGTCCTTCTGGACATGAAACAAGCATCCTAGAACCAGTTTTGGGGTTTCACCCCTCTTCAGCCAGGATAGCTTGATTCCAGTGGCATGGAGAGCACGGGACCCACGTCTGGGCATACCCTTCCCACTCGGGGTGACAAATGCAAAAACAACAGTTGATGGACAGAATACAGAACAATGTCATACATTCATCCCAGTACAGAGATCTGGGCCTAAATCCATTGTGTTTTTGCTCACCATGCCGTTCCAGTTTGAACCCAGCCATATGCAAATCAGTCTTGACCCTGTGCCTCATGAGTACAGTCCAGCCCGAACTGCCAAGCCAGGTCCTTCTGGACTGGAAACAAGCATCCTAGGACCAATTTCGGGGTTTCACCCCTCTTCAGCCAGGATAGCTTGATTCCAGAGGCATTGAGAGCACGGGACCCACGTCTGGGCATACCCTTCCCACTCGGGGTGACAAATGCAAAAACAACAGTTGATGGACAGAATGCAGAACAATGTCATACATTCATCCCAGTACAGAGATCTGGGCCTAAATCCATTGTTTTTTAGCTCACCATGCCGTTCCAGTTTGAACCCAGCCATATGCAAATCAGTCTTGACCCTGTTACTCATGGGTACAGTCCAGCCCGAACTGCCAAGCCAAGTCCTTATGGACTGGAAACAAGCATCCTAGGACCGATTTCGGGGTTTCACCCCTCTTCAGCCAGGATAGCTTGATTCCAGTGGCATGGAGAGCACGGGACCAACGTCTGTGTCATACCCTTCCCACTCAGGGTGACAAATGCAAAAACAATAGTTGATGGACAGAATGCAGAACAATGTCATACATTCATCCCAGTACAGAGATCTGGACCTAAATCCATCGTTTTTTTTGCTCACCATGCCGTTCCAGTTTGAACCCAGCCATATGCAAATCAGTCTTGACCCTGTTACTCATGTGTACAGTCCAGCCCGAACTGCCAAACCAGGTCTTTCTGGACTGGAAAAAAGCATCCTAGGACCGGTTTCGGGGTTTCACCCCTCTTCAGCCAGGATAGCTTGATTCCAGTGGCATGGAGAGCACGGGAACCACATCTGGGCATACCCTTCCCACTCGGGCTGACAAATGCAAAAACAACAGTCGATTGACAGAATGCAGAACAATGTCATACATTCACCCCAGTACAGAGATCTGGGCCTAAATCCATTGTTTTTTTGCTCACCGTGCCATTCCAGTTTGAACCCAGCCATATGCAAATCAGTCTTGACCCTGTGCCTCTTGGGTACAGTCCAGCCCAAACTGCCAAGCCAGGTCCTTCTGGACTGGAAACAAGCATCCTAGGACCGGTTTCGGTGTTTCACCCCTCTTAAGCCAGGATAGCTTGATTCCAGTGGCATGGAGAGCACGGGACCCACGTCTGGGCATAACCATCCCACTCGGGGTGACAAATGCAAAAACAACAGTTGATGGACAGAATGCAGAACAATGTCATACATTCACCCCAGTACAGAGATCTGGGCCTAAATCCATCGTTTTGTTGCTCACCATGCCGTTCCAGTTTGAACCCAGCCATATGCAAATCAGTCTTGACCCTGTGCCTCATGGGTACAGTCTATCCCGAACTGCCAAGCCAGGTCCTTCTGGACTGGAAACAAGCATCCTAGGACCGGTTTTGGATTTTCACCCCTCTTCAGCCAGGATAGCTTGATTCCAGTGGCATGGAGAGCACGGGACCCACGTCTGGGCATAACCATCCCACTCGGGGTGACAAATGCAAAAACAACAGTTGATGGACAGAATGCAGAACAATGTCATACATTCACCCCAGTACAGAGATCTGGGCCTAAATCCATCGTTTTGTTGCTCACCATGCCGTTCCAGTTTGAACCCAGCCATATGCAAATCAGTCTTGACCCTGTGCCTCATGGGTACAGTCCAGCCCGAACTGCCAAGCCAGGTCCTTCTGGACTGAAAACAAGCATCCTAGGACCGGTTTCGGGGTTTCACCCCTCTTCATCCAGAATAGCTTGATTCCAGTGGCATGGAGAGCACGGGACCCACGTCTGGGCATACCCTTACCTCTCGGGGTGACAAATGCAAAAACAACAGTTGATGGTCAGAATGCAGAACAATGTAATACATTCACCCCAGTACAGAGATCTGGGCCTAAATCCATTGTTTTTTTGCTCACCATGCCGTTCCAGTTTGAACCCATACATATGCAAATCAGTCTTGACCCTGTGCCTCTTGGGTACAGTCCAGCCCGAACTGCCAAGCCAGGTCCTTCCGGACTGGAAACAAGCATCCTAGGACCGGTTTCGGGGTTTCACCCCTCTTCAGCCAGGATAGCTTGATTCCAGTGGCATGGAGAGCACGGGACCCACGTCTGGGCATACCCTTCCCACGCGGGGTGACAAATGCAAAACCAACAGTTGATGGACAGAATGCAGAAAAATTTCATACATTCACCCCAGTACAGAGATCTGGGCCTAAATCCATCATTTTTTTGCTCACCATGCCGATCCAGTTTGAACCCAGCCATATGCAAATCAGTCTTGACCCTGTTACTCATGTGTACAGTCCAGCCCGAACTGCCAAGCCAGGTCCTTCTGGACTGGAAACAAGCATCCTAGGACTGGTTTCGGGGTTTCACCCCTCTTCAGCCAGGATAGCTTGATTCCAGTGGCATGGAGAGCATGGGACCCACGTCTGGGCATACCCTTCCCACTCGGGGTGACAAATGCAAAAACAACAGTTGATAATCAGAATCAGAACAATGTCATACATTCATCCCAGTACAGAAATCTTGATCTAAATCCATCGTTTTTTTGCTCACCATACCGTTCCAGTTTGAACCCAGCCATATGCAAATCAGTCTTGACCCTGTTACTCATGGGTACAGTCCAGCTCGAACTGCCAAGCCAGGTCCGTCTGGACTGGAAACAAGCATCCTAGGACCAGTTTCGTGGTTTCACCCCTCTTCAGCCAGGATAGCTTAATTCCAGTGGCATCGAGAACACGGAACTCACGTCTGGGCATACCCTTCCCACTCGGGGTGACAAATGCAAAAACAACAGTTGATGGACAGAATGCAGAACAATGTCATACATTCATCCCAGTACAGAGATCTGAGCCTGAATCCATCGTTTTTTTGCTCACCATGCCGTTCTAGTTTGAACCCAGCCATATGCAAATCAGTCTTGACCCTGTGCCTCATGGGTACAGTCCAGCCCGAACTGCCAAGCCAGGTCCTTCTGGGCTGGAAACAAGCATCCTAGGACCGGTTTCGGGGTTTCACCCCTCTTCAGCCAGGATAGCTTGATTCCAGTGGCATGGAGAGCACGGGACCCACGTCTGGGCATACCCTTCCCACTCGGGGTGACAAATGCAAAAACAACAGTTGATGGACAGAATGCAGAACAATGTCATACATTCATCCCAGTACAGAGATCTGGGCCTAAATCCATCGTTTTTTTGCTCACCATGCCGTTCCAGTTTGAACCCAGCCATATGCAAATCAGTCTTGACCATGTTACTCATGTGTACAGTCCAGCCCGAACTGCCAAACTAAGTCGTTCTGGACTGGAAACAAGCATCCTAGGACCGGTTTCGGGGTTTCACCCCTCTTCAGCCAGGATAGGTTGATTCCAGTGGCATGGAGAGCATGGAACCCACGTCTGGGCATACCCTTCCCACTCGGGCTGACAAATGCAAAAACAACAGTTGATGGACAGAATGCAGAACAATGTCATACATTCACCCCAGTACAGAGATCTGGGCCTAAATCCATCGTTTTGTTGCTCACCATGCCGTTCCAGTTTGAACCCATACATATGCAAATCAGTCTTGACCCTGTGCCTCTTGGGTACAGTCCAGCCCGAACTGCCAAGCCAGGTCCTTCCGGACTGGAAACAAGCATCCTAGGACCGGTTTCGGGGTTTCACCCCTCTTCAGCCAGGATAGCTTGATTCCAGTGGCATGGAGAGCACGGGACCCACGTCTGGGCATACCCTTCCCACGCGGGGTGACAAATGCAAAACCAACAGTTGATGGACAGAATGCAGAACAATGTCATACATTCATCCCAGTACAGAGATCTGAGCCTGAATCCATCGTTTTTTTGCTCACCATGCCGTTCTAGTTTGAACCCAGCCATATGCAAATCAGTCTTGACCCTGTGCCTCATGGGTACAGTCCAGCCCGAACTGCCAAGCCAGGTCCTTCTGGGCTGGAAACAAGCATCCTAGGACCGGTTTCGGGGTTTCACCCCTCTTCAGCCAGGATAGCTTGATTCCAGTGGCATGGAGAGCACGGGACCCACGTCTGGGCATACCCTTCCCACTCGGGGTGACAAATGCAAAAACAACAGTTGATGGACAGAATGCAGAACAATGTCATACATTCATCCCAGTACAGAGATCTGGGCCTAAATCCATCGTTTTTTTGCTCACCATGCCGTTCTAGTTTGAACCCAGCCATATGCAAATCAGTCTTGACCCTGTGCCTCATGGGTACAGTCCAGCCCGAAATGCCAAGCCAGGTCCTTCTGGACTGGAAACAAGCATCCTAGGACCGGTTTCGGGGTTTCACCCCTCTTCAGCCAGGATAGCTTGATTCCAGTGGCATGGAGAGCACGGGACCCACGTCTGGGCATACCCTTCCCACTCGGGGTGACAAATGCAAAAACAACAGTTGATGGACAGAATGCAGAACAATGTCATACATTCATCCCAGTACAGAGATCTGGGCCTAAATCCATCGTTTTTTTGCTCACCATGCCGTTCCAGTTTGAACCCAGCCATATGCAAATCAGTCTTGACCATGTTACTCATGTGTACAGTCCAGCCCGAACTGCCAAACTAAGTCGTTCTGGACTGGAAACAAGCATCCTAGGACCGGTTTCGGGGTTTCACCCCTCTTCAGCCAGGATAGGTTGATTCCAGTGGCATGGAGAGCATGGAACCCACGTCTGGGCATACCCTTCCCACTCGGGCTGACAAATGCAAAAACAACAGTTGATGGACAGAATGCAGAACAATGTCATACATTCACCCCAGTACAGAGATCTGGGCCTAAATCCATCGTTTTGTTGCTCACCATGCCGTTCCAGTTTGAACCCAGCCGTATGCAAATCCGTCTTGACCCTGTGCCTCATGGGTACAGTCCAGCCCGAACTGCCAAGCCAGGTCCTTCTGGACTGAAAACAAGCATCCTAGGACCGGTTTCGGGGTTTCACCCCTTTTCAGCCAGAATAGCTTGATTCCAGTGGCATGGAGAGCACGGGACCCACGTCTGGGCATACCCTTACCTCTCGGGGTGACAAATGCAAAAAGAACAGTTGATGGACAGAATCAGAACAATGTCATACATTCATCCCAGTACAGAAATCTTGACCTAAATCTATCGTTTTTTTGCTCACCATGCCGTTCCAGTTTGAACCCAGCCATATGCAAATCAGTCTTGACCCTGTTACTCATGGGTACAGTCCAGCTCGAACTGCCAAGCCAGGTTCTTCTGGACTTGAAACAAGCATCCAAGGACCAGTTTTGGGGTTTCACCCTCTTCAGCCAGGATAGCTTGATTCCAGTGGCATGGAGAGCACGGGACCCACGTCTGGGCATACCCTTCCCACTCGGGGTGACAAATGCAAAAACAACAGTTGATGGACAGAATGCAGAACAATGTCATACATTCATCCCAGTACAGAGATCTGGGCCTAAATTCTATTGTTTTTTTGCTCACCATGCCGTTCCAGTTTGAACCCAGCCATATGCAAATCAGTCTTGACCCTGTGTCTCATGGGTACAGTCCAGCCCGAACTGCCAAGCCAGGTCCTTCTGGACTGGAAACAAGCATCCTAGGACCGGTTTTGGGGTTTCACCCCTCTTCAGCCAGGATAGCTTGATTCCAGTGGCATGGAGAGCACGGGACCAACGTCTGGGTCATGCCCTTCCCACTCAGGGTGACAAATGCAAAAACAATAGTTGATGGACAGAATGCAGAACAATGTCATACATTCATCCCAGTACAGAGATCTGGACCTAAATCCATCGGTTTTTTGCTCACCATGCCATTCCAGTTTGAACCCAGCCATATGCAAATCAGTCTTGACCCTGTTACTCATGTGTACAGTCCAGCCCGAACTGCCTAACCAGGTCCTTCTGGACTGGAAAAAAGCATCCTAGGACCGGTTTCGGGGTTTCACCCCTCTTCAGCCAGGATAGCTTGATTCCAGTGGCAAGGAGAGCACGGGAACCACGTCTGGGCATACCCTTCCCACTCGGGGTGACAAATGCAAAAACAACAGTTGATGGTCAGAATGCAGAACAATGTAATTTATACACCTCAGTACAGAGATCTGGGCCTAAATCCATCGTTTTTTTGCTCACCATGCCGTTCCAGTTTGAACCCATACATATGCAAATCAGTCTTGACCCTGTGCCTCTTGGGTACAGTCCAGCCCGAACTGCCAAGCCAGGTCCTTCCGGACTGGAAACAAGCATCCTAGGACCGGTTTCGGGGTTTCACCCCTCTTCAGCCAGGATAGCTTGATTCCAGTGGCATGGAGAGCACGGGACCCACGTCTGGGCATACCCTTCCCACGCGGGGTGACAAATGCAAAACCAACAGTTGATGGACAGAATGCAGAAAAATTTCATACATTCACCCCAGTACAGAGATCTGGGCCTAAATCCATCATTTTTTTGCTCACCATGCCGTTCCAGTTTGAACCCAGCAATATGCAAATCCGTCTTGACCCTGTGCCTCATGGGTACAGTCCAGCCCGAACTGCCAAGCCAGGCCCTTCTGGACTGGAAACAAGCATCCTAGGACCGGTTTAGGGGTTTCACCCCTCTTCAGCCAGGATAGCTTGATTCCAGTGGCATGGAGAGCACGGGATCCACGTCTGGGCATACCCTTCCCACTCGGGGTGACAAATGCAAAAACAACAGTTGATGGACAGAATGCAGAACAATGTCATACATTCACCCCAGTGCAGAGTCTGGGCCTAAATCCATCGTTTTTTTGCTCACCATGCTGTTCCAGTTTGAACCCAGCCATATGCAAATCAGTTTTGAACCTGTGCCTCATGGGTAGAGTCAAGCCCGAACTGCCATGCCAGGTCCTTCTGGACTGGAAACAAGCATCCTAAGGCCGGTTTTGGGGTTTCACCCCTATTCAGCAAGGATAGCTTGATTCCAGTGGCATGGAGAGCACGGGACCCACGTCTGGGCATGCCCTTCCCACTCGGGGTGACAAAAGCAAAAACAACAGTTGATGGACAGAATGCAGAACAATGTCATACATTCATCCCAGTATAGAGATCTTGACCTAAATCCATCGTTTTTTTCTCACCATGCCGTTCCAGTTTGAACCCAGCCATATGTAAATCAGTCTTGACCCTGTTACTCATGGGTACAGTCCAGCTCGAACTGCCAAGCCAGGTCCTTCTGGACTGGAAACAAACATCCTAGGACCGGTTTCATGGTTTCACCCCTCTTCAGCCAGGATAGCTTAATTCCAGTGGCATCGAGAGCACGGAACTCACGTCTGGGCATACCCTTCCCACTCGGGGTGACAAATGCAAAAACTACAGTTGATGGACAGAATGCAGAACAATGTCATACATTCATCCCAGTACAGAGATCTGAGCCTAAATCCATCGTTTTTTTGCTCACCATGCCGTTCTAGTTTGAACCCAGCCATATGCAAATCAGTCTTGACCCTGTGCCTCATGGGTACAGTCCAGCCCGAACTGCCAAGCCAGGTCCTTCTGGACTGGAAACAGGCATCCTAGGACCGGTTTCGGGGTTTCACCCCTCTTCAGCCAGGATAGCTTGATTCCAGTGGCATGGAGAGCACGGGACCCACGTCTGGGCATACCCTTCCCACTCGGGGTGACAAATGCAAAAACAACAGTTGATGGACAGAATGCAGAACAATGTCATACATTCATCCCAGTACAGAGATCTGGGCCTAAATCCATCGTTTTTTTGCTCACCATGCCGTTCTAGTTTGAACCCAGCCATATGCAAATCAGTCTTGACCATGTTACTCATGTGTACAGTCCAGCCCGAACTGCCAAACTAAGTCGTTCTGGACTGGAAACAAGCATCCTAGGACCGGTTTCGGGGTTTCACCCCTCTTCAGCCAGGATAGGTTTATATTCCAGTGGCATGGAGAGCATGGGACCCACGTCTGGGCATAACCTTCCCACTCGAGGTGACAAATGCAAAAACAACAGTTGATGGACAGAATGCAGAACAATATCATACATTCACCCCAGTACAGAGATCTGGGCCTAAATCCATCGTTTTGTTGCTCACCATGCCGTTCCAGTTTGAACCCAGCCATATGCAAATCAGTCTTGACCCTGTGCCTCATGGGTACAGTCCAGCCCGAACTGCCAAGCCAGGTCCTTCTGGACTGAAAACAAGCATCCTAGGACCGGTTTCGGGGTTTCACCCCTCTTCAGCCAGAATAGCTTGATTCCAGTGGCATGGAGAGCACGGGACCCACGTCTGGGCATACCCTTACCTCTCGGGGTGACAAATGCAAAAAGAACAGTTGATGGACAGAATCAGAACAATGTCATACATTCATCCCAGTACAGAAATCTTGACCTAAATCCATCGTTTTTTTGCTCACCATGCCGTTCCAGTTTGAACCCAGCCATATGCAAATAAGTCTTGACCCTGTTACTCATGGGTACAGTCCAGCTCGAACTGCCAAGCCAGGTCCTTCTGGACTTGAAACAAGCATCCAAGGACCAGTTTTGGGGTTTCACCCCTCTTCAGCCAGGATAGCTTGATTCCAGTGGCATGGAGAGCACGGGACCCACGTCTGGGCATACCCTTCCCACTCGGGGTGACAAATGCAAAAACAACAGTTGATGGACAGAATGCAGAACAATGTCATACATTCATCCCAGTACAGAGATCTGGGCCTAAATCTATTGTTTTTTTGCTAACCATGCCGTTCCAGTTTGAACCCAGCCATATGCAAATCAGTCTTGACCCTGTGCCTCATGGGTACAGTCCAGCCCGAACTGCCAAGCCAGGTCCTTCTGGACTGGAAACAAGCATCCTAGGACCGGTTTTGGGGTTTCACCCCTCTTCAGCCAGGATAGCTTGATTCCAGTGGCATGGAGAGCACGGGACCAACGTCTGGGTCATACCCTTCCCACTCAGGGTGACAAATGCAAAAACAATAGTTGATGGACAGAATGCAGAACAATGTCATACATTCATCCCAGTACAGAGATCTGGACCTAAATCCATCGTTTTTTTTGCTCACCATGCCGTTCCAGTTTGAACCCAGCCATATGCAAATCAGTCTTGACCCTGTTACTCATGTGTACAGTCCAGCCCGAACTGCCTAACCAGGTCCTTCTGGACTGGAAAAAAGCATCCTAGGACCGGTTTCGGGGTTTCACCCCTCTTCAGCCAGGATAGCTTGATTCCAGTGGCAAGGAGAGCACGGGAACCACGTCTGGGCATACCCTTCCCACTCGGGGTGACAAATGCAAAAACAACAGTTGATGGTCAGAATGCAGAACAATGTAATTTATACACCTCAGTACAGAGATCTGGGCCTAAATCCATTGTTTTTTTGCTCACCATGCCGTTCCAGTTTGAACCCATACATATGCAAATCAGTCTTGACCCTGTGCCTCTTGGGTACAGTCCAGCCCGAACTGCCAAGCCAGGTCCTTCCGGACTGGAAACAAGCATCCTAGGACCAGTTTTGGGTTTTCACCCCTCCTCAGCCAGGATAGCTTGATTCCAGTGGCATGGAGAGCACGGGAACCACGTCTGGGCATACCCTTCCCACTCGGGGTGACAAATGCAAAAACAACAGTTGATGGTCAGAATGCAGAACAATGTAATTTATACACCCCAGTACAGAGATCTGGGCCTAAATCCATCGTTTTTTTGCTCACCATGCCGTTCCAGTTTGAACCCATACATATGCAAATCAGTCTTGACCCTGTGCCTCTTGGGTACAGTCCAGCCCGAACTGCCAAGCCAGGTCCTTCCGGACTGGAAACAAGCATCCTAGGACCGGTTTCGGGGTTTCACCCCTCTTCAGCCAGGATAGCTTGATTCCAGGGCCATGGAGAGCACGGGACCCACGTCTGGGCATACCCTTCCCACGCGGGGTGACAAATGCTAAACCAACAGTTGATGGACAGAATGCAGAAAAATTTCATACATTCACCCCAGTACAGAGATCTGGGCCTAAATCCATCATTTTTTTGCTCCTCATGCCGTTCCAGTTTGAACCCAGCAATATGCAAATCCGTCTTGACCCTGTGCCTTATGGGTATAGTCCAGCCCGAACTGCCAAGCCAGGCCCTTCTGGACTGGAAACAAGCATCCTAGGACCGGTTTCGGGGTTTCACCCCTCTTCAGCCAGGATAGCTTGATTCCAGTGGCATGGAGAGCACGGGATCCACGTCTGGGCATACCCTTCCCACTCGGGCTGACAAATGCAAAAACAACAGTTGATGGACAGAATGCAGAACAATGTCATACATTCACCCCAGTACAGAGATCTGTGCCTAAATCCATCTTTTTTTGCTCACCATGCCGATCCAGTTTGAACCCAGCCATATGCAAATCAGTCTTGACCCTGTTACTCATGTGTACAGTCCAGCCCGAACTGCCAAACCAGGTCCTTCTGGACTGAAAAAAAAGCATCCTAGGACCGGTTTCAGAGTTTCACCCTTCTTCAGCCAGGATAGCTTGATTCCAGTGGCATGGAGAGCACGGGACCCACGTCTGGGCATACCCTTCCCACTCGGGGTGACAAATGCAAAAACAACAGTTGATGGTCAGAATGCCGAACAAATGTCATACATTCACCCCATAACAGAGATCTGGGCCTAAATCCATCGTTTTTTTGCTCACCATGCCGTTTCAGTTTGAACCCATACATATGCAAATCAGTCTTGACCCTGTGCCTCTTGGGTACAGTCCAGCCCGAACTGCCAAGCCAGGTCCTTCTGGACTGGAAACAAACATCCTAGGACCGGTTTTGGGGTTTCACCCCTCTTCAGCCAGGATAGCTTGATTCCAGTGGCATGGAGAGCATGGGACCCACGTCTGGGCATACCCTTCCCACTCGGGGTGACAAATGCAAAAACAATAGTTGATGGACAGAATGCAGAACAATGTCATACATTCACCCCAGTACAGAGATATGGGCCTAAATCCATCGTTTTTTTGCTCACCATGCCATTCCAGTTTGAACCCAGCCATATTCAAATTAGTCTTGACCCTGTGACTCATGGGTACAGTCCAGCCCTAACTGCCAAGCCAGGTCCTTCTGGACTGGAAACAAGCATCCTAGGACCGGTTTCGGAGTTTCACCCCTCTTCAGCCAGAATAGCTTGATTCCAGTGGCATGGAGAGCACGGGACCCACGTCTGGGCATACCCTTCCCACTCGGGGTGACAAATGCAAAAACAACAGTTGATGGACAGAATCAGAACAATGTCATACATTCATCCCAGTACAGAAATCTTGACCTAAATCCATCGTTTTTTTGCTCACCATACCGTTCCAGTTTGAACCCAGCCATATGCAAATCAGTCTTGACCCTGTTACTCATGGGTACAGTCCAGCTCGAACTGCCAAGCCAGGTCCTTCTGGACTGGAAACAAGCATCCTAGGACCAGTTTCGTGGTTTTACCCCTCTTCAGCCAGGATAGCTTAATTCCAGTGGCATCGAGAGCACGGAACTCACGTCTGGGCATACCCTTCCCACTCGGGGTGACAAATGCAAAAACAACTTTTGATGGACAGAATGCAGAACAATATCATACATTCATCCCAGTACAGAGATCTGGGCCTAAATCCATCGTTTTTTTGCACACAATGCCGTTCTAGTTTGAACCCAACCATATGCAAATCAGTCTTGACCCTGTGCCTCATGGGTACAGTCCAGCCCGAACTGCCAAGCCAGGTCCTTCTGGACTGGAAACAAGCATCCTAGGACTGGTTTCGGGGTTTCACCCCTCTTCAGAAGGATAGCTTGATTCCAGTCGCATGGAGAGCACGGGACCTACGTCTGGGCATACCCTTCCCACTCGGAGTGACAAATGCAAAAACAATAGTTGATGGACAGAATGCAGAACAATGTCATACATTCATCCCAGTACAGAGATCTGGGCCTAAATCCATCGTTTTTTTGCTCACCATGCCGTTCCAGTTTGAACCCAGCCAGATGCAAATCAGTCTTGACCCTGTGCCTCATGGGTACAGTCCAGCCCGAACTGCCAAGCCAGGTCCTTCTGGACTGGAAACAAGCATCCCAGGACCGGTTTCGGGGTTTCACCCCTCTTCAGCCAGGATAGCTTGATTCCAGTGGCATGGAGAGCAAGAGACCCACGTCTGGACATACCCTTCCCACTCGTGGTGACAAATGCAAAAAGAACAGTTGATGGACAGAATCAGAACAATGTCATACATTCATCCCAGTACAGAAATCTTGACCTAAATCCATCGTTTTTTTGCTCACCATGCCATTCCAGTTTGAACCCAGCCATATGCAAATCAGTCTTGACCCTGTTACTCATGGGTACAGTCCAGCTCGAACTGCCAAGCCAGGTCCTTCTGGACATGAAACAAGCATCCTAGGACCAGTTTTGGGGTTTCACCCCTCTTCAGCCAGGATAGCTTGATTCCAGTGGCATGGAGAGCACGGGACCCACGTCTGGGCATACCCTTCCCACTCGGGGTGACAAATGCAAAAACAACAGTTGATGGACAGAATACAGAACAATGTCATACATTCATCCCAGTACAGAGATCTGGGCCTAAATCCATTGTTTTTTTGCTCACCATGCCGTTCCAGTTTGAACCCAGCCATATGCAAATCAGTCTTGACCCTGTGCCTCATGGGTACAGTCCAGCCCGAACTGCCAAGCCAGGTCCTTCTGGACTGGAAACAAGCATCCTAGGACTGGTTTCGGGGTTTCACCCCTCTTCAGAAGGATAGCTTGATTCCAGTGGCATGGAGAGCACGGGACCTACGTCTGGGCATACCCTTCCCACTCGGGGTGACAAATGCAAAAACAATAGTTGATGGACAGAATGCAGAACAATGTCATACATTCATCCCAGTACAGAGATCTGGGCCTAAATCCATCGTTTTTTTGCTCACCATGCCGTTCCAGTTTGAACCCAGCCAGATGCAAATCAGTCTTGACCCTGTGCCTCATGGGTACAGTACAGCCCGAACTGCCAAGCCAGGTCCTTCTGGACTGGAAACAAGCATCCCAGGACCGGTTTCGGGGTTTCACCCCTCTTCAGCCAGGATAGCTTGATTCCAGTGGCATGGAGAGCACGAGACCCACGTCTGGACATACCCTTCCCACTCGTGGTGACAAATGCAAAAAGAACAGTTGATGGACAGAATCAGAACAATGTCATACATTCATCCCAGTACAGAAATCTTTACCTAAATCCATCGTTTTTTTGCTCACCATGCCGTTCCAGTTTGAACCCAGCCATATGCAAATCAGTCTTGACCCTGTTACTCATGGGTACAGTCCAGCTCGAACTGCCAAGCCAGGTCCTTCTGGACATGAAACAAGCATCCTAGGACCAGTTTTGGGGTTTCACCCCTCTTCAGCCAGGATAGCTTGATTCCAGTGGCATGGAGAGCACGGGACCCACATCTGGGCATACCCTTCCCACTCGGGGTGACAAATGCAAAAACAACAGTTGATGGACAGAATACAGAACAATGTCATACATTCATCCCAGTACAGAGATCTGGGCCTAAATCCATTGTTTTTTTGCTCACCATGCCGTTCCAGTTTGAACCCAGCCATATGCAAATCAGTCTTGACCCTGTGCCTCATGAGTACAGTCCAGCCCGAACTGCCAAGCCAGGTCCTTCTGGACTGGAAACAAGCATCCTAGGACCAATTTCGGGGTTTCACCCCTCTTCAGCCAGGATAGCTTGATTCCAGAGGCATTGAGAGCACGGGACCCACGTCTGGGCATACCCTTCCCACTCGGGGTGACAAATGCAAAAACAACAGTTGATGGACAGAATGCAGAACAATGTCATACATTCATCCCAGTACAGAGATCTGGGCCTAAATCCATTGTTTTTTAGCTCACCATGCCGTTCCAGTTTGAACCCAGCCATATGCAAATCAGTCTTGACCCTGTTACTCATGGGTACAGTCTAGCCCGAACTGCCAAGCCAAGTCCTTATGGACTGGAAACAAGCATCCTAGGACCGATTTCGGGGTTTCACCCCTCTTCAGCCAGGATAGCTTGATTCCAGTGGCATGGAGAGCACGGGACCAACGTCTGTGTCATACCCTTCCCACTCAGGGTGACAAATGCAAAAACAATAGTTGATGGACAGAATGCAGAACAATGTCATACATTCATCCCAGTACAGAGATCTGGACCTAAATCCATCGTTTTTTTTGCTCACCATGCCGTTCCAGTTTGAACCCAGCCATATGCAAATCAGTCTTGACCCTGTTACTCATGTGTACAGTCCAGCCCGAACTGCCAAACCAGGTCTTTCTGGACTGGAAAAAAGCATCCTAGGACCGGTTTCGGGGTTTCACCCCTCTTCAGCCAGGATAGCTTAATTCCAGTGGCATGGAGAGCACGGGACCCACGTCTGGGCATACCGTTCCCACTCGGGGTGACAAATGCAAAAACAACAGTTGATGGACAGAATGCAGAACAATGTCATACATTCATCCCAGTACAGAGATCTGGGCCTAAATCCATCGTTTTTTTGCTCACCATGCCGTTCCAGTTTGAACCCAGCCAGATGCAAATCAGTCTTGACCCTGTGCCTCATGGGTACAGTCCAGCCCGAACTGCCAAGCCAGGTCCTTCTGGACTGGAAACAAGCATCCCAGGACCGGTTTCGGGGTTTCACCCCTCTTCAGCCAGGATAGCTTGATTCCAGTGGCATGGAGAGCACGAGACCCACGTCTGGGCATACCCTTCCCACTCGTGGTGACAAATGCAAAAACAACAGTTGATGGACAGAATGCAGAACAATGTCATACATTCATCCCAGTACAGAGATCTGGGCCTAAACCCATTGTTTTTTAGCTCACCATGCCGTTCGAGTTTGAACCCAGCCATATGCAAATCAGTCTTGACCCTGTTACTCATGGGTACAGTCCAGCCCGAACTGCCAAGCCAGGTCCTTCTGGCCTGGAAACAAGCATTCTAGGTCCGTTTTCTGGGTTTTACCCCTCTTCAAACAGGAAAGCTCGATTCCAATGGCATGGAGAGCACGGGACCCACGTCTGGGCATACCCTTCCCACTCGGGGTGACAAATGCAAAAACAACAGTTGATGGACAGAATCAGAACAATGTCATACATTTATCCCAGTACAGAAATCTTGACCTAAATCCATCGTTTTTTTGCTCACTATGCCCTTCCAGTTTGAACCCAGCCATATGCAAATCAGTCTTGACCCTGTTACTCATGGGTACAGTCCAGCTCGAACTACCAAGCCAGGTCCTTCTGGACTGGAAACAAGCATCCTAGGACCAGTTTCGGGGTTTCACCCCTCTTCAGCCAGGATAGCTTAATTCCAGTGGCATGGAGAGCACGGGACCCACGTCTGGGCATACCGTTCCCACTCGGGGTGACAAATGCAAAAACAACAGTTGATGGAGAGAATGCAGAACAATGTCATACATTCATCCCAGTACAGAGATCTGGGCCTAAATCCATAGTTTTTTTGCTCACCATGCCATTCCAGTTTGAACCCAGCCATATGCAAATCAGTCTTGACCCTGTGCCTCATGGGTACGGTCCAGCCCGAACTGCCAAGCCAGGTCCTTCTGGACTGGAAACAAGCATCCTAGGACCGGTTGCGGGGTTTCACCCCTCTTCAGCCAGAATAGCTTGATTCCAGTGGCATGGAGAGCACGGGACCCACGTCTGGGCATACCCTTCCCACTCGGGGTGACAAATGCAAAAACAACAGTTGATGGACAAAATGCAGAACAATTTCATGCATTCATCCCAGTACAGAGATCTGGGCCTAAATCCATCGTTTTTTGTGCTCACCATGCCGTTCCAGTTTGAACCCAGACATATGCAAATCAGTCTTGACCCTGTTACTCATGTGTACAGTCCAGCCCGAACTGCCAAACCAGGTCCTTCTGGACTGGAAACAAGCATCCTAGGACCGGTTTCGGGGTTTCACCCCTCTTCAGCCAGGATAGCTTGATTCCAGTGGCATGGAGAGCACGGGACCCACGTCTGGACATACCCTTCCCACTCGGGCTGACAAATGCAAAAACAACAGTTGATGGTCAGAATGCCGAAAAATGTCATACATTCACCCCAGTACAGAGATCTGGGCCTGAATCCAACGTTTTTTTGCTCACCATGCCGTTCCAGTTTGAACCCATACATATGCAAATCAGTCTTGACCCTGTGCCTCTTGGGTACAGTCCAGCCCGAACTGCCAAGCCAGGTCCTTCTGGACTGGAAACAAGCATCCTAGGACCGGTTTCGGGGTTTCACCCCTCTTCAGCCAGGATAGCTTGATTCCAGTGGCATGGAGAGCACGAGACCCACGTCTGGGCATACCCTTCCCACTCGGGGTGACAAATGCAAAAACAACAGTTGATGGACAGAATGCAGAACAATGTCATACATTCACCCCAGTATAGAGATATGGGCCTAAAGCGATCGTTTTTTTGCTCACCATGCCATTCCAGTTTGAACCCAGCCATATGCAAATCAGTCTTGACCCTGTGCCTCATGGGTACAGTCCAGCCCGAACTGCCAAGCCAGGTCCTTCTGGACTGGAAACAAGCATCCTAGTACCGGTTTCGGGGTTTCATCCCTCTTCAGCCAGAATAGCTTGAATCCAGTGGCATGGAGAGCACGGGACCCACGTCTGGGCATACCCTTCCCACTCGGGGTGACAAATGCAAAAACAACAGTTGATGGACAGAATCAGAACAATGTCATACATTCATCCCAGTACAGAAATCTTGACCTAAATCCATCATTTTTTTGCTCACCATGCCGTTCCAGTTTGAACCCAGCCATATGCAAATCAGTCTTGACCCTGTTACTTATGGGTACAGTCCAGCTCGAACTGCCAAGCCAGGTCCTTCTGGACTGGAAACAAGCATCCTAGGACCGGTTGCGGGGTTTCACCCCTCTTCAGCCAGAATAGCTTGATTCCAGTGGCATGGAGAGCACGGGACCCACGTCTGGGCATACCCTTCCCACTCGGGGTGACAAATGCAAAAACAACAGTTGATGGACAAAATGCAGAACAATTTCATGCATTCATCCCAGTACAGAGATCTGGGCCTAAATCCATCGTTTTTTGTGCTCACCATGCCGTTCCAGTTTGAACCCAGACATATGCAAATCAGTCTTGACCCTGTTACTCATGTGTACAGTCCAGCCCGAACTGCCAAACCAGGTCCTTCTGGACTGGAAACAAGCATCCTAGAACCGGTTTCGGGGTTTCACCCCTCTTCAACCAGGATAGCTTGATTCCAGTGGCATGGAGAGCACGGGACCCAAGTCTGGACATACCCTTCCCACTCGGGCTGACAAATGCAAAAACAACAGTTGATGGTCAGAATGCCGAAAAATGTCATACATTCACCCCAGTACAGAGATCTGGGCCTGAATCCAACGTTTTTTTGCTCACATGCCGTTCCAGTTTGAACCCATACATATGCAAATCAGTCTTGACCCTGTGCCTCTTGGGTACAGTCCAGCCCGAACTGCCAAGCCAGGTCCTTCTGGACTGGATACAAGCATCCTAGGACCGGTTTCGGGGTTTCACTCCTCTTCAGCCAGGATAGCTTGATTCCAGTGGCATGGAGAGCACGAGACCCACGTCTGGGCATACCCTTCCCACTCGGGGTGACAAATGCAAAAACAACAGTTGATGGACAGAATGCAGAACAATGTCATACATTCACCCCAGTATAGAGATATGGGCCTAAAGCCATCGTTTTTTTGCTCACCATGCCATTCCAGTTTGAACCCAGCCATATGCAAATCAGTCTTGACCCTGTGCCTCATGGGTACAGTCCAGCCCGAACTGCCAAGCCAGGTCCTTCTGGACTGGAAACAAGCATCCTAGTACCGGTTTCGGGGTTTCATCCCTCTTCAGCCAGAATAGCTTGAATCCAGTGGCATGGAGAGCACGGGACCCACGTCTGGGCATACCCTTCCCACTCGGGGTGACAAATGCAAAAACAACAGTTGATGGACAGAATCAGAACAATGTCATACATTCATCCCAGTACAGAAATCTTGACCTAAATCCATCATTTTTTTGCTCACCATGCCGTTCCAGTTTGAACCCAGCCATATGCAAATCAGTCTTGACCCTGTTACTTATGGGTACAGTCCAGCTCGAACTGCCAAGCCAGGTCCTTCTGGACTGGAAACAAGCATCCTAGGACCAGTTTCGGGGTTTCACCCCTCTTCAGCCAGGATAGCTTAATTCCAGTGGCATGGAGAGCACGGGACCCACGTCTGGGCATACCCTTCCCACTCGGGGTGACAAATGCAAAAACAACAGTTGATGGACAGAATGCAGAACAATGTCATACATTCATCCCAGTACAGAGATCTGGGCCTAAATCCATCGTTTTTTTGCTCACCATGCCGTTCCAGTTTGAACCCATACATATGCAAATCAGTCTTGACCCTGTGCCTCATGGGTACAGTCCAGCCCGAACTGCCAAGCCAGGTCCTTCTGGACTGGAAACAAGCATCCTAGGACCTGTTTCGGGGTTTCACCCCTCTTCAGCCAGGATAGCTTGATTCCAGTGGCATGGAGAGCACGGGACCCACGTCTGGGCATACCCTTCCCACTCGGGGTGACAAATGCAAAAACAACAGTTGATGGACAGAATGCAGAACAATGTCATACATTCATCCTAGTACAGAGATCTGGGCCTAAATCTATTGTTTTTTTGCTCACCGTGCAGTTCCAGTTTGAACCCAGCCATATGCAAATCAGTCTTGACCCTGTGCCTCATGGGTACAGTCCAGCCCGAACTGCCAAGCCAGGTCCTTCTGGACTGGAAACAAGCATCCTAGGACCGGTTTCGGGGTTTCACCCCTCTTCAGGAGGATAGCTTGATTGCAGTGGCATGGAGAGCTCGGGTCCCACATCTGGGCATACCCTTCCCACTCGGGGTGACAAATACAAAAACCACAGTTGATGGACAGAATGCAGAACAATGTCATACATTCATCCCAGTACAGAGATCTGGGACTAAATCCATTGTTTTTTTGCTCACCATGCCATTCCAGTTTGAACCCAGCCATATGCAAATCAGTCTTGACCCTGTGCCTCATGGGTACAGTCCAGCCCGAACTGCCAAGCCAAGTCCTTCTGGACTGGAAACAAGCATCCTAGGACCGGTTTCGGGGTTTCACCCCTCTTCAGCCAGGATAGCTTGATCCCAGTGGCATGGAGAGCACGGGACCCACGTCTGGGCATACCCTTCCCACTCGTGGTGACAAATGCAAAAACAACAGTTGATGGACAGAATGCAGAACAATGTCATACATTCATCCCAGTACAGAGATCTGGGCCTAAATCCATTGTTTTTTAGCTCACCATGCCGTTCGAGTTTGAACCCAGCCATATGCAAATCAGTCTTGACCCTGTTACTCATGGGTACAGTCCAGCCCGAACTGCCAAGCCAGGTCCTTCTGGACTGGAAACAAGCATTCTAGGACCGGTTTCGGGGTTTTACCCCTCTTCAGCCAGGATAGCTTGATTCCAGTGGCATGGAGAGCTCAGGACCCACGTCTGGGCATACCCTTCCCACTCGGGGTGACAAATGCAAAAACCAACAGTTGATGGTCAGAATGCAGAACAATGTCATACATTCACCCCAATACAGAGATCTGGGCCTAAATCCATCGTTTTTTGCTCACCATGCCGTTCCAGTTTGAACCCATACATTTTCAAATCAGTCTTGACCCTGTGCCTCTTGGGTACAGTCCAGCTCGAACTTCCAAGCCAGGTCCTTCTGGACTGGAAACAAGCATCCTAGGACCGGTTTTGGGGTTTCACCCCTCTTCAGCCAGGATAGCTTGATTCCAGTGGCATGGAGAGCACGGGACCCACGTCTGGGCATACCCTTCCCACTCGGGGTGACAAATGCAAAAACAACAGTTGATGGACAGAATGCAGAACAATGTCATACATTCACCCCAGTACAGAGATATGGGCCTAAATCCATCGTTTTTTTGCTCACCATGCCATTCAAGTTTGAACCCAGCCATATGCAAATCAGTCTTGACCCTGTGCCTCATGGGTACAGTCCAGGCCGAACTGCCAAGC
Organism: Triturus cristatus; assembly: GCF_964204655.1. Classification (NCBI taxonomy): domain Eukaryota; kingdom Metazoa; phylum Chordata; class Amphibia; order Caudata; family Salamandridae; genus Triturus; species Triturus cristatus. Next base: position 1,105,325,529 of record NC_140582.1, on the reverse strand, counting down.
CAGGTCATTCTGGACTGGAAACAAGCATCCTAGTACCGGTTTCGGGGTTTCACCCCTCTTCAGCCAGAATAGCTTGATTCCAGTGGCATGGAGAGCACGGGACGCACGTCTGGGCATACCCTTCCCACTCGGGCTGACAAATGCAAAACCAACAGTTGATGGACAGAATGCAGAAAAATGTCATACATTCACCCCAGTACAGAGATCTGGGCCTAAATCCATCATTTTTTTGCTCACCATGCCGTTCCAGTTTGAACCCATACATTTGTAAATCAGTCTTGACCCTGTGCCTCATGGGTACAGTCCAGCCCGAACTGCCAAGCCGGTGAACAACGTTTACAACGCAACTGTTACAACGCACTACACTTACAACGCATTTTTTACAATGCAACATCCAATACAACGCATTCCATTACATAGCATGACACTACAACGTATTTTTAAAAACTACCTTTACAACGCATTCCATTACATCGCATACTACCTTTACAACGCATACCATTACAACGCATAATATTACACTACACTATCCAACACTTACCCTACTGTTGCACTCCCTGGAGTTAGAATAGTAATTTTTACCCCTATACTATCCAACACTTACCCTACTGTTGCACCCCCTGGAGTTAGAATAGTAATTTTTACCCCTATACTATCCAACACTTACCCTACTGTTGCACCCCCTGGAGTTAGAATAGTAATTTTTACCCCTATACTATCCAACACCTACCCTACTGTTGCACTCCCTGGAGTTAGAATAGTAATTTTTACCCCTATACTATCCAACACTTACCCTACTGTTGCACCCCCTGGAGTTAGAATAGTCATTTTTACCCCTATACTATCCAACACTTACCCTACTGTTGCACCCCCTGGAGTTAGAATAGTAATTTTTATCCCTATACTATCCAACACTTACCCTACTGTTGCACCCCCTGGAGTTAGAATAGTAATTTTTACCCCTATACTATCCAACACTTACCCTACTGTTGCACCCCCTGGAGTTAGAATAGTAATTTTTACCCCTATACTATCCAACACTTACCCTACTGTTGCACCACCTGGAGTTAGAATAGCAATGTCTACCCCTATACTATCCAACACTTACCCTACTGTTGCACCCCCTGGAGTTAGAATAGTAATTTTTACCCCTATACTATCCAACACTTACCATACTGTTGCACCCCCTGGAGTTAGAATAGTAATTTTTACCCCTATACTATCCAACACTTACCCTACTGTTGCACCCCCTGGAGTTAGAATAGTAATTGTTGTGGATGTTGCGTTGTAAAAAATGCGTTGTAAGTGCATGCGTTGTAAAAGTGTGCGTTGTAACGACATACATCCGCCAAGCCAGGTCCTTCTGGACTGGAAACAAGCATTCTAGGACCGGTTTCGGGGTTTCACCCCTCTTCAGGAGGATAGCTTGATTGCAGTGGCATGGAGAGCACAGGACCCACGTCTGGGCATACCCTTCCCACTCGGGGTGACAAATGCAAAAACAACAGTTGATGGACAGAATGCAGAACAATGTCATACATTCATCCCAGTACAAAGATCTGGGCCTAAATCCATTGTTTTTTAGCTCACCATGCCGTTCGAGTTTGAACCCAGCCATATGCAAATCAGTCTTGACCCTGTTACTCATGGGTACAGTCCAGCCCGAACTGCCAAGCCAGGTCCTTCTGGACTGGAAACAAGCAATCTAGGACCGGTTTCGGGGTTTTACCCCTCTTCAGCCAGGATAGCTTGATTCCAGTGGCATGGAGAGCACGGGACCCACGTCTGGGCATACCCTTCCCACTCGGGGTGACAAATGCAAAAACAACAGTTGATGGACAAAATGCAGAACAATGTCATACATTCATCCCAGTACAGAGATCTGGGCCTAAATCCATCGTTTTTTTTGCTCACCATGCCGTTTCAGTTTGAACCCAGCCATATGCAAATCAGTCTTGACCCTGTTACTCATGTGTACAGTCCAGCCCGAACTGCCAAACCAGGTCCTTCTGGACTGGGAACAAGCATCCTAGAACCGGTTTCGGGGTTTCACCCCTCTTCAGCCAGGATAGCTTGATTCCAGTGGCATGGAGAGCACAGGACCCACGTCTGGGCATACCCTTCCCACTCGGGGTGACAAATGCAAAAACCAACAGTTGATGGTCAGAATGCAGAATAATGTCATACATTCACCTCGGGGTGGGCCGAATTTGCGAAATTAACTTTCACAAATTATCGCGAAAATGCAGAAAATCTCCGCAAACACGCCGGAAATATCGCGAAGACGCGGAAGTTTTTTTGCTGCCTGTTCGTGGTAATTTTTGCGTGATCGCGGGTCGCCAACTTACCCATGCGGTTGCTCACGGGCACGGCCATCTTGTTTTCACTTGTCCCGCCCTCTCTCGATGCTTACTTCCTGTTCTGGGTCGCGCAATGCATGTTCGCGCCTGTTCGCGGTCGATATTTCCTGTTCGCGACCGCTTTTACTTGATCGCGTTGCTTTTTGCTTGCTCGGGGAGAAAATATCGCGCGAACTTGCGCACGTGGTCGCAATGGGCGCGGCCATCTTGTTTTTCACTCTATTGCATGGTTCTGGGGCCTGATTTTCAATCCTCCCTAAATCTTTTCAATCCTTTGTTTATAGCCACTTTTTTTGGATCTTTATTACTTATTATTTCTCTAACTATTTTCCTGCTTCTATATTTTTGGTTTTTGTCTACTTTTTTTTGTTTTTTAGCTACTTTTTCTCTTTCTATTGCCTGCTATTTATTTCCTTTACTCCTTTATTTATTTTACCTTTTCTTTCCCGCCCCGTCCCCAGAACCATGTCCAAGGATAGGGCTGTTCGCCGGCGCAGCCAGAGCCGCGACCGCCTTCCTTGCGGAAGGCGGCGCCCACAAGGGGTGCAGGCACGGGCCTTATTTGGGGAGGTGGAGTTGGCTGCACTAATTTTCTTTGTGCAGCGCCACCTCCCCTCAACCCTGGCACCAGGTGGCAGGCCTGGGTCCGGGTACGGCCTCCGGGAGCGTCAGCAGCGGTGGGGGAAGGTGCGCCGGGCAGTGTCGCGCATCTCTGGAGTCCAGCGCACCCAGGCACAGCTGACGCACCGGTGGTCCGACATCCTGGACCGTGAGCAGGACCTGCTGGACCTGCTAGGAGTGGAGGTCCCGGGGCTTGGTGAGTACCTATTTAATTATTACAACTTTGTGTCTGTTCTTCTGCTCTATGTTATATATTGCGAATATCTTTTTTTCCTTCCAACCAGCTAGAATGTTGCTGCTTACAATACATTCCAGGTTAATAACGTTTAAAAGTCTTCTGTGAATATGACACAGGTGCTCTTCTGCGCTACTACTAATCTTACTTGTTTGCAGCTTTGCGTTTGCGCTTGCTTAGCGTGATTCTTTACGAGTTTATTTTAGAGAAATTAAGTTACGTAATGCTACAGTGACTCACGTCCACTCCTTACTTTGTCCTGCCACTAATAGATAGGGGCGGATTGATACTTAGGTTTAGGTACTTTGTATGAGCTTCTAATTGGTTAGTGGTATGCGTGATGCCCCCCCCCCTCACTCAGTTACGTGACGTGCTGCTAGTACGGCAGTCTTTAGAACCTTTTCTAGTTTGTTCAATGAGTGGAGGTAGGCTTAGCAGTTACTTAGCAGTAGCAGATCAGCATCAAGCAAACCAAAATTTGGTGTATACAAAAAATGTAGTCATGTTCATGTGTCCTCCATGATTGGACCATACGCATTGTTGAGGAATACAGTGGAAATGCATACTTAATGTACAATTGGCATGCCTGGAATAGGTGGGCTAGGTTGGGTGGTACGTTGTACTACTACTTAGGCTTAGTTGTAACTTAGTTTTCTGGAATCAGAATGGAAGACTAGATTACTGTTGATAAATAGTAACTTAAGTAGTCGAACTGCGAATCACCCAATATTACTTGTTGACCAGATGAGATCGGTCAATGTAGTTATTGCAATTGTTGTTTACATAAGTGTTTTTTGACCGTTGTTGAAAAATATTGTATTTGTTTGACACCATCCATCAATGTTTGTCTCTTTCTTATATCTTTCCTGTTCATCCGCACCCAGGGGCAGACCGACAGGGACTGGGCAGTCGGCGGGACAGGAACACCACCAGGAGGACACCGCTGAGGGCTCCTCTGCTGGCCCCAGTAAGTCTTCTTGTTTTTAATAATATTTCTTATTCCATAACTTTTACTGCCCCATTTTTCCCGAACTATAGTGTGTTTCCAAATGTTATTTTTTTACCACCAATTATCCTTCGATCTGTACAGTTTCAAAAATCTTATCCCTGCCTCCGCTATGATGACTCTGAGTACTACTACTACTACTACATACTATCAGTCTGTCTGTACTGTAGTAGCTAGTCTTGCCCAGTTGGCCAGTGCCACTCTTTGTGAAAGGTTGTAATATAAAACTCATATTCACCAGTAGCTCGTACAATCCGTTGGGTCGTTGTCTTGTACTACTTTTACTCTTATTGATGTTGAGGCTTTGAAAATTCACAGCAACAACAGCCCTACCAGATTTCTTAATATTTTGATATGATACCCTATAGGACATACCACTGTTGTAGGGATCTTGCACATACATTTGCACCAGAAAATAGGATGTTGGTGATGGTAGGTTGGACCTTCCTTGCACACCTCAATCAGATATTCCGCACCCACCACAATTCCACTGCTTGACTATAGTACTGTCTTGTCATACCTATTAGGTCTCGGAACCGTCCCCCGAAGATACCCAACAAGTACACAACCCAGAACATAACACACCCAACCTCTGTCGTGGAAGCAATTCACATGCACACCCTTACTTTAATGTTCTCACTCGTGTAAGTTAGTCCACACCAAATACCACCAAGTCTATGTAAGTTTAAAATGTTTATTTCAATTTGAGAAGGTCTGTACACTGTTTTCTTAGCAGCACCAACCGGCAAATCAATAACATTAAAACAATATACATTGTTACACTTATACAGTTGGGAATTAAATCATGATAACTGAACAGTGGTGGAAGGCAGCACCACCATCCCATAGCAATTTAGTTTATATAAATTTATAAATGAAGATGTGAGTGAAGGGACCCCTCACCTCAGAAGAACCTAGTACTGGTAGTTGGTGCATCGTTCAGAAGCTCTGGTTCGTAGAAGGGAATCTTGCGGCTGTAATGCGAAAAAAGAAATGGTGTGCGTTAGTATATTGCAACTTGGAAGCATTTCTCAGCCGTGCCAAAAAGTATAGCATCTATGGATAAGCAATATGGACTAACAGCAACAGTAGTACACCAGTTCTTCCTAAAAAAGTGGCTTTTTAATGTTTGTTGACCGCTTGTACGCAGCGCGTAGACTAGACAGTAGCAGTGTGAGGCAGGTCATGTGGGCTCAAAGGTGTCTTAAGAAGCTGCAAGGTAAAGGTAACGTCACATGTGCATGGCTAGGGCTAATCAAGCAAAGGCTACAATGATCATATAACTATTAGTGTCTACTCTACTACTACCTGATTTGTACTAGTGATGTATGTTAGTATTAACTCATTTTTCAACCTTGCTACTGATCAATAGGGGGAGGTGTATATGACGCCTAATAAATGTGTAATGTTTTCTAGGCGCACTACCGACCACCATTGCCGGGGCCAGCGAAGGCGACGCGGAGGGCGAGGAGGCGGCAGTTGCAGATAGCAACGGAGCGGTAGGGGGAGTGGCAGCACCAGTGGCAGGCGGTGGTAAGTTAGATTCATAATCCTTAACTATTGTTGAACTTGACAGCACACTCACTGCAAGGGTGTACTGTATGTATATGTATACTGTACAGTTGTGACTTAGGGCCCCATTAGGATGGTGGGCGTATTGCCCCCGCCGGGCTGGCTGGAATTCACTGCCGTCACCGCAGGGGCAAACCTCCCGCCATCCCTGTAGAAAATATTCAGACATGTCCAGGCGGAAAAGGGTTCAATATGGCAGTGGTGCCTCTCTCACCACACCGCCAGCCATATAATCTGCATTTTGGAATGCCTTTGCGTGGCGGCATTGCCGTCCGCCACAGAAAGGCATGCACACATTGCAGAGTATGCTTGGGGGCCCCCATGGAGGGTACCTACCTATGCTATGGTACCCCCCCAACTTTCAAAGCAAAACGTGACAGGCTCCGTGCGGGGCCCGTCATGTTGTGCTTGTAAAAGCAGCACAACATTTTAGCATTGCTTTCAGCAAAGCCAACCAGAATTTACATTTTAAAAAACAGAGTGCGCCCGCCACTGTGCCGGGCACATCATCCTAATTAATTGTCCCCACGGGACCCCCACCCTTTTTAGCAGTCGGATGGCGGGCGGACAAAGTCCGCCCGCTATCCGATGTCGTAAGTAAGTATGAGTTGTTGGGGACATTTGAAGAGTGAACTAGAAGACTAGAATTCCCTTTAATTGGTATAGGACTAGGAGCCGGAGTATTGAGTAACCAATGGCCTCATCTATCTGATTTCAACTCCGCTTTGAAAGTTTTATGGAGAAGAGCACCTGGTGCACTGTTCAACTAAAAAGTGTAAGACAGGTGGAAGGAAGAAGGACGGGCGACATTTAAAATGTTATGTACTACTGTGCTTTATTTTATAGTGCTACTCTACCATGCCACTATGTGTATAAATAATTACCTTGTCCTACTGTTTTATTAAGACTATATTTTACAATTGTCTTGTTTTTTTCTTTTTGATACACAGCTACTCCGAAACTCAACCGGAAGGAGTTGGCCGCCAAGACACGGCGCCGGTAGCTGGAGGCAATCCAGCAGGAATACCGGCGGCTGGTGGTCCTAGCCGAGGAGGAGGAGGAGACTGCAGCAGCAATTCAAGCCTCCTCCAGTGCCCCGGGCCCCAGCCACCGCCCTCCAGCGGTACGGCGCCACCGTCTGGCGGCTGCCCGCCGCCACCAAGCCATCTCCGGTGCCCCCCCCACTGTGGCTGCAACTGCCGCGGCCTTAGACGCCGCGTCGCCCATTTAGAGGACGAGATGCGCCAGATGCGTGTCCTCCTCCTGTCCCGCCCCACCAGTTAGTCCCTGTCACTGCCCCTTTTTAGGTCTCGCCTAACCCAGCGCATGCGCTGGTCTGGCGAGACTTATTGAGAGGGCTCCAAAAAGTGCTACCAAGCCAGCCTAGAGCTACAGTGCATGTGCGCGGGCGCACGCACCGCGCTTTACCGCAATTACTTTCACTTTCCCGGCTGCACTGCTGCTTTGATGTTTGATCGTGATCGCCATCACTTTCGCGGCCGCTGTGCATAACCAATATGTCTCGCTTTTGTGACCTTATAAGTATTTAGTTATGCAACTGTTGCATGGCTAAACACTTATAAAGTCCCAAAGGCGAGACCTATTGGCTATGCCAATGCTTGTTTAATTCCTGTTCTTGTTCTTTACTCGTTTGGCCGTTAAGACTTTTTTCTACTGTGGACAGTGGTTGGGGTTAGGGAGGGGGGTGGGTCAGCTTTTGTGGGTTTAGTTTATTTTTGTTAGGGTAAATTAAATATATTTTTCTATGTTACATGCAATGTTGTTAATGTTTTGTAGGTGGGGTAACTGTTTTACATCACACTGTTTCCTTGCTGGAGCATGGCCGCCCATAGCCTGTGTTTGATTTCAATAATTAGCTGATTGTATAAGACACAAACAGATAGATGCGACACACCTCACTCATTGACTGGTCCTTCTAGTACTTTCAGTCTGTCCTCTAGTCTATGCATTCTTTGGAGTGGTATGTGAAAATGAAATCATTGACAACATGTCCATTATTCATTCTGCCTCCCCCCCCAAACTTCTCTCTTACCGGTGCTTGATGTTTATGTTCAACTGTGGCACAGCACTGGCTGCATGGTGCAGATGGTTTCCTTTTTCATACATGCCATGATTGGGGTGGTGGTGGTGGTAGTATAGTAGTAGTAGTAGACACTGGCAGGGTGGCAGCATTTCCAAAAAAAGAAAAGGAGACAGTCAATCGCCTTTGAGAGACTGTTAGAGGAGTAGTTGAATGAAGTACATTACAGAACTTACCGAGCAACAATTATATGCTCAAATATTTGACAAAAAAACTGAATGGTGGTTATGAGGATAGCCGACTAGACAGAGTTACAAACTATAGCTGTGTCGACTCGAGTCACTTGACTATGCCTACAGTCAAACAGTTAGTGCTGTATATGAGGAATGACAACAAACAAATCCAATCAATGCCGGCAAATCATGCTGAGGTATATGTTCCTTTGTTAAATAAAATAACATCTGAAATATCCTACTCATGGGTGGGCAAGCAGAAGAAGATCATCGCTCTGCATTGAAATTGAAGTAGTGTTGCTTTCACCACATCCGCCCCAGCAAGTGTGTGATTAAGTATTGGTGTAAATTTAATTTAGTTACACCTCGACAATAAGTCACACAGCCCGGGGGAAGAGGGTTAGGGTTTGTTGAATGGATGGGAAGGGGGATTTTGGGAAAGGTTTGACATAGAAAAACAGTATGCATACATAGACAAACAAACAACAATCATTGAAGACTACCATATCCATATGTTAAGGGAGAAAAAGGCAATGCATGCATGATGATGAGAGACCCGGATTACGTAAACTTCTATTTCTTGTTCTGTTCCGGCCTTAATACTTTAACAGATAGCAAATAGAAATTTTAAATATTGGTAGTGAAGAATCGTAAACACAGAGCAAACCTAATGATGATTGATAATAACAACTCCAAGAACACACTGTTGTAAAGATTGTATACAAGATATTAATCAAATTATTTAAAAGAAGTTAAAAGTGGATACTGTTACTGTCTTATCCTGGTCAAAAATGTGGACTGGATTTTTGCATCTCGGCATTCCTCTTGCTCCTCTCGTCCATCAATGTTGGGTGTGTCACCTCGCCACTCGCCACTGCCCGGCTGGAAAAAAAGGTGATTGATTGGTAAGGTAATTAATTAATATGCATTGTAATGTTTTACAAAGTTTTGGCCAAGGCCCGGACTGTAATTTTAGATTGAAAACCAAAGGGGATATTGAGAAATCAAGTGAAAACAAATGCACAAGTGATGGTGTAGTGCAACAAGAACACTTTCCGAGGTGGCATGTATGCATTTGCATCATCTCTACTCTAGTCTGTTTCCAGCATTGACCTTCAACAGTAACAGGAGAGATCAGGCCCACAGTGCTTACCATTAGCACATCCTACGTTAACACTTTAGAGTCCTTTTTTTTTCTCTCAAAGAGATGGACAAACGCAAAGCACATTATCCATTCCAAACATAGCATTTTACAGTTTAAGTTAGTAAAATCAATGCACTGCAGTCATCCCACCGCTACACTGTATTCAACTTCTACACAGACATTTGGGTCTGCTGTGGTTGTTGTTGACGTGTTTACCTTTAGGCTTTTCCGTTTTATGCCACTCCTGAAACATCCTCCTCCTGACTTCATCATCATCTCTGATACTTTTACTGACTGAAGATCGGCCTGCAGTATAAGTATAATTTTTATGACACAACAAGAGTAGAAATATAAATATTACTGACTTGAATCATTCTTTATTGTGTACAGAAAGATAGATTACTACTAGTACACTTTGATATCACAAACAAACAAACAACGCAAACACAAAGACCAATAGCTCAGAGTCAGGTGTCCAATGCATGCCATTAATTGTCATCATTCATTACCTGTTCCTTCTCATCTTAAGTTAACGGGCCATCTCTTTCGCCATCATCATGATGGATGGTGCTGTTAAGTCACAGTCATTTGCATTGCGCAGATTGAGTGAGTCCCCTTCCTGTATTGAATTAAAAGCAATGTATCACCAAGATGCAGGAGAAGTACACATTTCTTGTTTGCAAGAAGGGGAAAATGAGTGTGTTCTGTAGAAAGTTGATTAGTGGCAGTGCACAATTACATCAATTCATGCGCAACACACACAACAAAATCTACATCATTCAGTCTGCGATTCTGCGGCCAATGCATGGCATCAATCATTACCTGTTCCATCTCATCTTGTTAACGCTGCAGGCCGTCTCTTTCGCCATCATCATGATGGACGGTGCTGTTAAGTCACAGTCATTTGCATTGCGCAGATTGAGTGAGTCCCCTTCCTGTATTGAATTAAAAGCAATGTATCACCAAGATGCAGGAGAAGTACACATTTCTTGTTTGCAAGAAGGGGAAAATTAGTGTGTTCTGTAGAAAGTTGATTAGTGGCAGTGCACAATTACATCAATTCATGCGCAACACACACAACAAAATCTACATCATTCAGTCTGCGATTCTGCGGCCAATGCATGGCATCAATCATTACCTGTTCCATCTCATTTTGTTAACGCTGCAGGCCGTCTCTTTCGCCATCATCATGATGGACGGTGCTGTTAAGTCACAGTCATTTGCATTGCGCAGATTGAGTGAGTCCCCTTCCTGTATTGAATTAAAAGCAATGTATCACCAAGATGCAGGAGAAGTACACATTTCTTGTTTGCAAGAAGGGGAAAATTAGTGTGTTCTGTAGAAAGTTGATTAGTGGCAGTGCACAATTACATCAATTCATGCGCAACACACACAACAAAATCTACATCATTCAGTCTGCGATTCTGCGGCCAATGCATGGCATCAATCATTACCTGTTGCATCTTATTTTCAGTTAATGGCCAGTCTCTCTCGGCTCTGAAAGGAGGATAGCTATAGTAGTCATCTGATTCATGGTCCACTTGTTTTGGAAGGACGAGGAAAGTTTGAATTTGTTGTTACCATCATCCAATCATCATTCATGAGGGAAATGGAATTGAGCAGGAGATTCAGTATGATCGAGCGGAGGAGCTGGATTCTGAGGACTGTAGTGTCAAATGGCAGACACCTGAAACTTGTATCTTAAATTAGAAGAGTAGAAGACGGTGAGAATGGATTTGTTGTGATTCACAAGTTTATAACCGGAACGACAGACACATAAACAAAGGGGGAAAAAAGGGAGGAAGACAGTAAGTGCGAGCCTAATTGTCAGGGAAGTATAGCTCGTCCTCAAACTCTGGGGGTTCTTCCAGTAGTAGGTAATCATCTGACACAATACTTCCGTCACCTGAGCCGCTGTCCTCATCTTCCTCTGTTGATTCATGCATTGTGTAATTCGGTGGTATGAAGTGCTGATTCATTTTGATCATTGTTAACCTCTCCACGTTTTTTGGAGATAGACTGGTCCTTCTCAAGGTTACAATGGAACCAGCAGCACTGAAAACACGTTCGGAAGAGACACTTGCGACAGGGCAGGCCAGATAGCTTATCGCCAGCCTGCTGAGCTGTGGCCATTCAGACCTTTTCCTAAACCAATACTGCACTGGGTTTTGATTAACGTACACCTCTGTTGGGTCGTCCAGATAGGCCTGGACCATCCGCTCAATGTTCAGGGTTGCTGCTGGTAAGCTTTTGTGCTGTTTTTTCTGTGCATCAGCACTGTGCTTACAATAGCCCATCTTTACATACCAATCTGATAATGATTGTACTCGGCCTAATGATCCAGTTATTGTTTCTGTAGTCGATGGTGATGGTGAGTGTTGTGATTGTGAGCCAACCGCACTGCCCTCAGCCGACGAAGTTGCACTTGATTCCGCATGGCCTGCTTCAGTATCAGTACTTGTTGTGGGTTGATGTGGCGGGCTTTTAATTAGCAGCCTTTCCTTTTCAAACTTAATGGCTGCTTCAGCTATACAACTTTTGTAGCGGGCAACATCATTGTCGGAAAAAGCAAGGAATGTCTTCACTAGTCCTAATTTTGAACGTGGATCCAGAATTGTGGCACAAATGTAATGTTTTTGTAACAAAATTCTATTTTGTATCCTTACATTTTCAGTTAAGTGCCTGGATAAGCTCTCCACCAATTCATGGGCTTGCCTTCTGTCCTCTACACCTTTGTAGGATTCAGACACATTATTCAGCTCATGCTCTAGCATTTGCAACAATGGGATAGCTTGGCCCATTGTACAGTCCTACTTGTTGACTTCACGTGTGAAGACCTCAAAAGGAGACAGCATCTCAGTCAGGCATTTAATTAGGGTCCATTGCTCCCTGCCAAGGGTCATGCCTTTAACACTAGCATCACTGCTTCTGTACCAGACATATTCATGGAGTGACCTGTGCTGTTCGTACAGACGATCAAGCATGTAATACGTTGAGTTCCAACGTGTTGCCACCTCCTGGATGAGTGCCTTGACTGGCATCCTACATTCACGTTGGATGATCCTCAGCTGCTTCCGAGCTTTAAAAGAATGGCTGAAATGAGTGCATATTCTTCAGCAGATGGCCAGTAAATTGCTGACTATGGGTTCTTTTTTCAGAAAGTCTTGCACTATAATGTTTATGCAGTCAGCCAAACATGGAACCCTGAAATAGGAACCAAGTTCCATGGCCTTAAGTACATTACTGCTATTGTCTGTGGCAACAAAACCAATACCAAGCCCTCTGGGCCACAGCCATTCCAAAACCTTGGTGTGAAACTCTTCTAAAATGTTTTCAGCCGTATGAGATTTCTCCATGGCGAACATGGCTACAGTTGCATGTTTCCGAGTACCTTCAAAAATCGCAGCTGTGTCAACAACACCTCATGCAGATAGTTGATCTCTAACCCCCACAAAAGAGATCCAGTGTGCAGTGATGCACATGTAATCTGTGGCTTGGCAACTGCTCCACATGTCTGTTGTCAGGTGGATATTGTGCACAGCACTCTGCTGCAAACCTTGAGCAACCAATTTCAGCACATCATGATGTAGTGCCGGAACAGCAATTCGTGCAAAATAGGACCGGCCGGGAACCTTCCATTTAGGGCAGATGGCAGACACAAATTCAAGGAAACCCACCCCTTCCACAAATGAAAAAGGAAGAAGGTCCAGCGCTAACATTTTAGCCAGCTTCGCATTGTACAATCGTGCCGTTGGGTGGTTGCGTTGGAACTGCCCCTCCAACCTAAACATGCTGTCAATGCTAGGCTGGCTTACTTTCCTTAGTGGTGCTGTTTTCATTAACCCACTAAGGCTCAACGATACAGATTGTCTCATTGAGGTAGTCGCCGGTCGCCTTGGTGTCTCAGCCTGACTCTGAGTATGGCTTTTACTGCGGTGCCACTCTGATGTTACTGAGGAGGATGTGGGCGTTACCACTGCAGTACTGGGGACAGGGCTAGAAATGCCTCCCTGTTCTTCACCTGCCACCACTATAATATCGCTCCCTGATTCCTGACCAACTTCAATGGGTTGAGTTTTTCTACTTTCTTTTAACTTAAGTAGGTGATCCTCCCACACGATAGTGTGGTGTATTTTTAGATGACTTGCTTGTCCTCCGGTACCATAGTTTGTACCAAGCTTACCACGCCGAACACCTTGCCGACAAATTGAGCATATAGCAACGTTCTCCTCCTTGGCGCTAACAGAAAAGAAGTCCCAAACTGGGGAGGAGAACTTTCTGGCACTGCTGGATGTGCTACTTTCAACACCAGATGAACTTGAGGGGGTGCTTGAAAATATGTGACCCTGTCCACCTACACTGTGACTTTTACTACCACTACCTACTGAGATGGTTGAGCTGGATGTAGGTCCCTGTCGGGCCTTGGAAAATATGGCAGCTGGAGGTAGTGGTGGTGTAACCTGTGTTGGTGAGATCCGTGCTACATCCCGCTCAGTAGCAGCCTTTCTGGATAGGGTGAGAATGTCGGTCTCCAATCCCTTTGGGGCGGAAGTAATGTGCGTGATGACTGGCTCGTCTTCATCAACATCATCACCCCCCTCTTCTACATCTACCTCCATAACTCTAAGTTTTTCTGGGACCTTCCTTTTCAGAAGCAATGTCTTGTGGCGTACATCACTCTCAGACCGAGCTGGTGGGACCCAAGTGTCATCACGATCATCAGAAGCGGGGCTTGATGAAGAAGAAGATGATAGACTAAGCCTCCTTTTCCTTGCTGGTGGTCTGGAAGACAATTGATCTTCTGAAACAGTGGTTTGACTTTGCTCCACTTTGTCTGCAGGAAGCTCGATTTCCTGAAATGCCCCTACGTCAGGAGCAACAACTACTATGGTGGGCTGTTGTGGCGGCTGCTGCTGTTCTGGTTGCGGCAGCTGCTGCTGTTCTGGTTGCGGCGGCTGCTGCTGTTCTGGTTGCGGCGGCTGCTGCTGTTCTGGTTGCGGCGGCTGCTGCTGTTCTGGTTGCGGCGGCTGCTGCTGTTCTGGTTGCGGTGGCTGCTGCTGTTCTGGTTGCGGCGGCTGCTGCTGTTCTCGTTGCGGCGGCTTGACACTGATCTGCTGAGTTTGCGCCTGCGTTGAACTTGATTGTGTACTACTTTGCGGTAATGACATTTCTTGAACATCGCTGCTCGTTAGTAGACTGGCTACCTCTGCGACACTAAAGCCCTTGGGCCTAGGTTGGTGGGTTTTGACCGCTGTGCTGCTCCCAGCTTGGTTCCCGGACAATGCTTTGGTGCCAAAAAAAACATTGGCCGGTGTTGGACCCAGCCCTTCTGGCAGGTTCACCCAAAAACTTTTTACTTTTTATTGGTGACTTGGTGTAGTGATTTTTGGTTTCTGCGCACTTTACCGCTGTGTCCCAGGGTAAAGTGCGTGCGTGTTGTGAGGTTGGCCTGCCCTCCCATAGGAATGCATGGGGGAATGTATGTGTCCTGGTAGTTCCTGATGCGTGGGGTGTGCAGGCCCGAGTTTGGTATGTGCGGACTCGTGTGATTGAATGCTGCGCGATGATGTGTGCGGCGTGCATGTACCTAGTGTGGAAGTGCCACTTCTAGAAGTGGGCACTTCGGTGTGCAGTATGAAATGTGTGGCTTGTCTGGCGATTGGCTGGTGGAGGTCATGTGACGGACTAGGGAAATCCCCAGAGTCAGGAGGAGTCACCCAGTGGTGAATGGGGAGTTTAGCATACTGATGGCTGGGGAGGAGTACACCTGGGTCCTGAATAGGACAGGGCTTTCCCCACACAATGCTGGCTCCGGCCCCTGTGGTGCGTCTGATGACCCTGGCCTGTCCAGTGAATAGGGAGAGGGGCTGAGCAAAACAAAGTGCTCAGGAACCTGTTGTAACTGGTTCACCCCTTCCCTGCACCTTCAGACAAAGACTTTTACTGTATAAAAAGGGGCTGTGTCCCCTTACATTTTGTTCTCCTGCAGGATCAACTTGAGGGGGGGCCTGCTGCTGCTGGGCGCCAGGAGAGACCGCCACTGGGGACTGCCTCCCTGCTGGAGGGCCCTGTGAGCTGGCTCTGGGCCCAGTCTTTGCCCCCCCTGCTCTTGGAAGACTTTATTGCAGGACTCTTTTTGTTTATAGCGCTGGGAGCGCTGTTTGACTTTATAGCGCTGTGAGCGCTTCGATTTCGATAGCGGGTGCCCACCCCGCGATTCTGCCGGTATCTGCCAGGTTCGGCGGGTGCCCACCCCGCCGTTGTGCTTGTTTGCAAGGGAGCCTACCTCTCTCATTGCCGAGGGAATCACCGCCGCAGCCGGGCTCCCGGAGGAAGTCAGGCAGTTCGTGTTGGGATGGGGGCGTGGTTTAAGCAGGAAGCCGGCGGGAGCCTACCCCACGCTCCTGCATGTGCCCAGTGAGTGCCGCTGCTCTCTGCAGGACGTCCGGCCAAGAAAAGGAGCCGGGAGGTGTGCGGACCTGAGCGGGACTCCGGCGAAGCAGAGGGAAGAGCTCCATATGCCGCCAGAGTCCTGAGAAGCCTTCTCCCCCAGCGGAATCGACCCGGTGAGTGAGGGGCCAGCGGCGCCGCAGTTGCGGGCCGCTCCAGTGGGGACCTATTTTGACTGAGAGCGCCTCCTCTGCTCCAGCGAGTGCAGATTTGTTGTAGGAGCGCGAGGTCGCTCCAACGAAGGAGCAGTGTTTGTGTAGAGCGCAGTGTACACTCCGACCTCGGGGGCATTTTGCTTAAGAGCCGTGAAGGCTCCAACGACGGCGCAAGATTGGCAAGAGCCCATCGAGGCTCCACCTTAAGGGGGCACCAGTTGTTTCGTGACGGGGCGGCCCCAGATGGCAGCGGGTCGCTCCCCCCTTGCCCCACAGTAACGTTTAGGGCCACGAAGGCTCTAGGGGGCATTTTAATTGTTTTTGAGCCCAGAGAGGCTCCACGAGCGACAACGTTGTTTTAAAGGGCACAGTGGTGCCACGCTCCTTCCTCCAGCTGCCCAGCACTTAGTGGGCAGCTGCAACGTTCAGGTGGGGATCTCTACGCTCTTGGCTTGCGCAGCTGGCGCAGCCTTATCTGGACAGAGCGTCCTAGCCCGGACAAGGCCAGTTGGCCTAGGGACTGCCACAGGTGGTGGCATATGAGTTCTTGCGCAATGGTTCCTTCCCTACACCTCTGAATGTTTTTATGCGTCATGTGCCTTGTTTTACACCGCTGAATGTTTTATGCATCATGTGTTTTCCTTCCCTACACCTCTGAATGTTTTAGGCATCATGTGTAATGTGCGTTTACCCCTACAGGTATTGTGATACTTAGGTGGTTGGTTGTTTTCTCCTAGTACAGGTGGTGCTAGTGAAGTCCTAGTTCCCTGCGTGACATTCTCCTAAGGTGGTTAGGGTTGCATAGGTGGTACTTACCTGATACCAGTAAGTACTGGTTGTGTGTTATATATGTGTATTTTGTGCTACAGTAATTTTATATTCTAAAAGTGCTAATTCCTGACAGTGGTCCATGTGGCCCTGTCCCCTGTACATATAATCCCTTGTAAATTCTGCCCGTGCCTGTTGGCACATTGTAAAGTGTGTGTTTTTTATCTAATGTGTTGTGTATAATACAAAGGCTATTTTTATAGTATACCTTGTGTGGAGTTTCCTTTGTGGTGGGCCTTGGGTGTTGTTGCTGGGTGCGCGCGCAAACGCTTTACACATCGCCTCAGAGATAAGCCTGACTGCTCGTGCCAAGCTACCAAGGGGGTGAGCAGGGGTTATCTTTGGCGTGTAACTTCCTCGCCCTGACTAGAGTGGTGGTTTCTGCCTGGCTTTGGCGCAAGCCCTAGCCAACCAGAAATCCCCAGTTCTAACATTGGTGATCAGCGGTGGGATTTGGACTTGCGTTTGCGCTGTACCGCAGCAGCGACTGGCTACACCACAAAACTCTGCATTTAGATAATCACATTTTAGGGATTATTGTTTTTGAGTTCCAGTATTTCTTCTCCTAAAGGTGTCCTTTGTGAAATATGTACTCCTGTGTTAGCTCAGACACTCAGGTTCCTTGTGTTAAACTCTTCTCGAGAACGTCCGCCAAAATGGAGCCGGCTTTTAATTTCTGTGGTCTGTTTAGATACAGTAGGTTGGAGTTGGTAAGGTTCTGTGAAGAGAGGGACATAGAGGTGGGTGAGTCAGATACCCAGTCCAAACTGAGGGACAACCTGATCCTATGGCAAAAGGATCAGTGGGAGCGAGAGCGCAGTGAGGAAGATAGGGCCCGGGCCGCACGCCGAGAGGGTGGTGGGTCTGAGGGGAGCCCTGAAGATTCAGAAGAGGAGGAAGATTACCTGACAGGGACGCCAGTAGAAAGTGAAGACCCCATAGATAGGGAGTCCCTTGCTGGGTCCAGTGTCAGGAGCAGCACCCCATCCCTTTACCTGTCCCCAGAGGAGTGGATAGATAGGAGGGAAGAGAGGGAGCATCAGCTGGCCATGCAGAAGCTCAGGTTAGAGCATGCCAGGGCGATGGCGCAGCTGGGGGTGGAGGAGAAAAGGATTGAGACCGAGAGGGTCTTAGCTCAGAAACAGATGGCGGAGGCTGAGAGGGCCTTCACCAGGGAGAGATTAGCTCTGGAGGGTAAGTTGTCCCCAGAGCGCAGTGGTAGTTTTTTGGATTCACCAGTGAGGGTAGAGTCCAGTGGTGGCAGCGATAGAGAGGCCAGTGCAGAGAGTCTCGTTCCCGATTCCCCGAGTCTGGTACCTGTTTCCCAAGAAGAGGAGTATAGGTTGAAGTTCAGGGGCAGTAGGAAGCTGCCTCACCAGGATTGGGGGGATTTTGTGAATGAATGTGATGATGCACTGTGCGAATGGGAGTGGGTTAACAGGAAACGTGATTGTAGGAATCTGTTTAATCTGGTTCTCAAAGAGCAGGTGCTCAGGAGTTGTTGTCCCGAGTTGCGCCAACACCTGTTGGAGTATGGGTTTGCTAGTCCAGGGGACCTTGCGAAAGAAGCGGACCGTTGGGAAAGGGCCCAAGGTTCTGATGAGGTATGGGAGAGTGCTTCCAACAGCAGTGGCTCAGGGATCTTCCCGTCTTGGATGGGGGTAGAGGTTCAGAGTAGCCCAGCTAGGTCCCAGAGTAGTGAGAGGGGTGTAGGGGCTCACGGCCTATCTCCGCGGAGTAGGAGTGAGTGGGTGACTTTGAGTCCCCAGAGGCACGAAACCTAGTCTCAGAGCCTGGATGGTTTCTTCAGGGAACACCAGGTAGGGGGCCTAGGCTGTCCTGTTAGGCCACTTGAGGAGGATTGCCCAGTGTATGGAGAACCTGGAGTCTCTGTAAGTAGAGCTCCAGTGGTTCTGGTGTCAGGCAGTACCGCTCCAGTAGGGAGGGTACAGAAGTCCAGTGAGAGGAGTGGCATGGGGCTGTGTTCCCCGGTGGAGGAGCCAGTGGGTCAGGGACCAGCCGGGAGGGCTGAGTCGCCTAGAAGTGACCATGGCGACCACACGTCTGTCCTGGGGGATCTTTGCGCACTGTCAGGTGGACAGGGGATGGGAGATCTGCGCCAGGCAGACTGTCATGCAACATATGAAGCATATGTTGCTCTTGGGGGGATACTGTGTGAGTCCCCAGAAGTCCTGGAGTGCCAGGCAAGTACTCCACCAAAGGTTCTAGACCAGAGGTTGGGAGGCCAGGTTCAGGATCAGCCTGACCTGAAGGGTAGGACGACTGTAACCAGTGTCCTGACCGGTTCTTCTTCCAGAGGTACCGCCCCAGTTGGTAGGGAGCAGGACTCTGGAAGGGGGTGCAGAGGGTGGGAGAGCCCACCTCTGACCCCGGTGCAACCTGAGGGGTTAAACCCTAGGTTGGGAGACCAGTTCTCAGGGAGAGGTCCTGAGCTGGTGGGAAAGTTGATTTCTGAGGGTGCCTCTCAGAGGAGGAGAGGACGGAACCCTAAAAGAAGAGGTAGGGGGAGGAGAGCCTCACCCGTGACTGTTGGTCAGCTTGAGGGTACGGACCCTGGGCTGGAAGATCAGTGGATGTTTAGAACAGCCCTGATGAGGGGTAGAGTGGAGAATGGCTGCTATGTGCCAGGGGTTACTACCCCCCACTCTGTGGTTAGGCAAGGACCAGTGGCGCCTAGATGGCCTAGGGCCTGGTCCTGGCCGCGGACAGCTGAGGAGTACCAGTGGGGTAGCCCAGTTGGTCCGCCGGGTTTTTCCAGAGGGAACCACGTGGGTTCAGAGTGGCGTAAAACCGGAGAGTGTCCCTGCCGTTGCGGGCCTGCGTCCGTGTTTTATCGCCCAAAGCAGGGAAGACCTTCACGGTGGTGATTGGTCTACCCTGCGTTTTGGCTGGAAGGGGGTTGTGTTGGACCCGGCCCTTCTGGCAGGTTCACCCCGAAACTTTTTGCTTTTTATTGGTGAGTTGGTGTAGTGATTTTTGGTTTCTGCGCACTTTACCGCTGTGTCCCAGGGTAAAGTGCGTGCGTGTTGTGAGGTTGGCCTGCCCTCCCATAGGAATGCATGGGGGAATGTATGTGTCCTGGTAGTTCCTGATGCGTGGGGTGTGCAGGCCCGAGTTTGGTATGTGCGGACTCGTGTGATTGAATGCTGCGCGATGATGTGTGCGGCGTGCATGTACCTAGTGTGGAAGTGCCACTTCTAGAAGTGGGCACTTCGGTGTGCAGTATGAAATGTGTGGCTTGTCTGGCGATTGGCTGGTGGAGGTCATGTGACGGACTAGGGAAATCCCCAGAGTCAGGAGGAGTCACCCAGTGGTGAATGGGGAGTTTAGCATACTGATGGCTGGGGAGGAGTACACCTGGGTCCTGAATAGGACAGGGCTTTCCCCACACAATGCTGGCTCCGGCCCCTGTGGTGCGTCTGATGACCCTGGCCTGTCCAGTGAATAGGGAGAGGGGCTGAGCAAAACAAAGTGCTCAGGAACCTGTTGTAACTGGTTCACCCCTTCCCTGCACCTTCAGACAAAGACTTTTACTGTATAAAAAGGGGCTGTGTCCCCTTACATTTTGTTCTCCTGCAGGATCAACTTGAGGGGGGGCCTGCTGCTGCTGGGCGCCAGGAGAGACCGCCACTGGGGACTGCCTCCCTGCTGGAGGGCCCTGTGAGCTGGCTCTGGGCCCAGTCTTTGCCCCCCCTGCTCTTGGAAGACTTTATTGCAGGACTCTTTTTGTTTATAGCGCTGGGAGCGCTGTTTGACTTTATAGCGCTGTGAGCGCTTCGATTTCGATAGCGGGTGCCCACCCCGCGATTCTGCCGGTATCTGCCAGGTTCGGCGGGTGCCCACCCCGCCGTTGTGCTTGTTTGCAAGGGAGCCTACCTCTCTCATTGCCGAGGGAATCACCGCCGCAGCCGGGCTCCCGGAGGAAGTCAGGCAGTTCGTGTTGGGATGGGGGCGTGGTTTAAGCAGGAAGCCGGCGGGAGCCTACCCCACGCTCCTGCATGTGCCCAGTGAGTGCCGCTGCTCTCTGCAGGACGTCCGGCCAAGAAAAGGAGCCGGGAGGTGTGCGGACCTGAGCGGGACTCCGGCGAAGCAGAGGGAAGAGCTCCATATGCCGCCAGAGTCCTGAGAAGCCTTCTCCCCCAGCGGAATCGACCCGGTGAGTGAGGGGCCAGCGGCGCCGCAGTTGCGGGCCGCTCCAGTGGGGACCTATTTTGACTGAGAGCGCCTCCTCTGCTCCAGCGAGTGCAGATTTGTTGTAGGAGCGCGAGGTCGCTCCAACGAAGGAGCAGTGTTTGTGTAGAGCGCAGTGTACACTCCGACCTCGGGGGCATTTTGCTTAAGAGCCGTGAAGGCTCCAACGACGGCGCAAGATTGGCAAGAGCCCATCGAGGCTCCACCTTAAGGGGGCACCAGTTGTTTCGTGACGGGGCGGCCCCAGATGGCAGCGGGTCGCTCCCCCCTTGCCCCACAGTAACGTTTAGGGCCACGAAGGCTCTAGGGGGCATTTTAATTGTTTTTGAGCCCAGAGAGGCTCCACGAGCGACAACGTTGTTTTAAAGGGCACAGTGGTGCCACGCTCCTTCCTCCAGCTGCCCAGCACTTAGTGGGCAGCTGCAACGTTCAGGTGGGGATCTCTACGCTCTTGGCTTGCGCAGCTGGCGCAGCCTTATCTGGACAGAGCGTCCTAGCCCGGACAAGGCCAGTTGGCCTAGGGACTGCCACAGGTGGTGGCATATGAGTTCTTGCGCAATGGTTCCTTCCCTACACCTCTGAATGTTTTTATGCGTCATGTGCCTTGTTTTACACCGCTGAATGTTTTATGCATCATGTGTTTTCCTTCCCTACACCTCTGAATGTTTTAGGCATCATGTGTAATGTGCGTTTACCCCTACAGGTATTGTGATACTTAGGTGGTTGGTTGTTTTCTCCTAGTACAGGTGGTGCTAGTGAAGTCCTAGTTCCCTGCGTGACATTCTCCTAAGGTGGTTAGGGTTGCATAGGTGGTACTTACCTGATACCAGTAAGTACTGGTTGTGTGTTATATATGTGTATTTTGTGCTACAGTAATTTTATATTCTAAAAGTGCTAATTCCTGACAGTGGTCCATGTGGCCCTGTCCCCTGTACATATAATCCCTTGTAAATTCTGCCCGTGCCTGTTGGCACATTGTAAAGTGTGTGTTTTTTATCTAATGTGTTGTGTATAATACAAAGGCTATTTTTATAGTATACCTTGTGTGGAGTTTCCTTTGTGGTGGGCCTTGGGTGTTGTTGCTGGGTGCGCGCGCAAACGCTTTACACATCGCCTCAGAGATAAGCCTGACTGCTCGTGCCAAGCTACCAAGGGGGTGAGCAGGGGTTATCTTTGGCGTGTAACTTCCTCGCCCTGACTAGAGTGGTGGTTTCTGCCTGGCTTTGGCGCAAGCCCTAGCCAACCAGAAATCCCCAGTTCTAACATTGGTGATCAGCGGTGGGATTTGGACTTGCGTTTGCGCTGTACCGCAGCAGCGACTGGCTACACCACAAAACTCTGCATTTAGATAATCACATTTTAGGGATTATTGTTTTTGAGTTCCAGTATTTCTTCTCCTAAAGGTGTCCTTTGTGAAATATGTACTCCTGTGTTAGCTCAGACACTCAGGTTCCTTGTGTTAAACTCTTCTCGAGAACGTCCGCCAAAATGGAGCCGGCTTTTAATTTCTGTGGTCTGTTTAGATACAGTAGGTTGGAGTTGGTAAGGTTCTGTGAAGAGAGGGACATAGAGGTGGGTGAGTCAGATACCCAGTCCAAACTGAGGGACAACCTGATCCTATGGCAAAAGGATCAGTGGGAGCGAGAGCGCAGTGAGGAAGATAGGGCCCGGGCCGCACGCCGAGAGGGTGGTGGGTCTGAGGGGAGCCCTGAA
This sequence comes from Triturus cristatus, assembly GCF_964204655.1. NCBI lineage: Eukaryota > Metazoa > Chordata > Amphibia > Caudata > Salamandridae > Triturus > Triturus cristatus. Next base: position 1,105,302,959 of record NC_140582.1, on the reverse strand, counting down.
GATTCAGAAGAGGAGGAAGATTACCTGACAGGGACGCCAGTAGAAAGTGAAGACCCCATAGATAGGGAGTCCCTTGCTGGGTCCAGTGTCAGGAGCAGCACCCCATCCCTTTACCTGTCCCCAGAGGAGTGGATAGATAGGAGGGAAGAGAGGGAGCATCAGCTGGCCATGCAGAAGCTCAGGTTAGAGCATGCCAGGGCGATGGCGCAGCTGGGGGTGGAGGAGAAAAGGATTGAGACCGAGAGGGTCTTAGCTCAGAAACAGATGGCGGAGGCTGAGAGGGCCTTCACCAGGGAGAGATTAGCTCTGGAGGGTAAGTTGTCCCCAGAGCGCAGTGGTAGTTTTCTGGATTCACCAGTGAGGGTAGAGTCCAGTGGTGGCAGCGATAGAGAGGCCAGTGCAGAGAGTCTCGTTCCCGATTCCCCGAGTCTGGTACCTGTTTCCCAAGAAGAGGAGTATAGGTTGAAGTTCAGGGGCAGTAGGAAGCTGCCTCACCAGGATTGGGGGGATTTTGTGAATGAATGTGATGATGCACTGTGCGAATGGGAGTGGGTTAACAGGAAACGTGATTGTAGGAATCTGTTTAATCTGGTTCTCAAAGAGCAGGTGCTCAGGAGTTGTTGTCCCGAGTTGCGCCAACACCTGTTGGAGTATGGGTTTGCTAGTCCAGGGGACCTTGCGAAAGAAGCGGACCGTTGGGAAAGGGCCCAAGGTTCTGATGAGGTATGGGAGAGTGCTTCCAACAGCAGTGGCTCAGGGATCTTCCCGTCTTGGATGGGGGTAGAGGTTCAGAGTAGCCCAGCTAGGTCCCAGAGTAGTGAGAGGGGTGTAGGGGCTCACGGCCTATCTCCGCGGAGTAGGAGTGAGTGGGTGACTTTGAGTCCCCAGAGGCACGAAACCTAGTCTCAGAGCCTGGATGGTTTCTTCAGGGAACACCAGGTAGGGGGCCTAGGCTGTCCTGTTAGGCCACTTGAGGAGGATTGCCCAGTGTATGGAGAACCTGGAGTCTCTGTAAGTAGAGCTCCAGTGGTTCTGGTGTCAGGCAGTACCGCTCCAGTAGGGAGGGTACAGAAGTCCAGTGAGAGGAGTGGCATGGGGCTGTGTTCCCCGGTGGAGGAGCCAGTGGGTCAGGGACCAGCCGGGAGGGCTGAGTCGCCTAGAAGTGACCATGGCGACCACACGTCTGTCCTGGGGGATCTTTGCGCACTGTCAGGTGGACAGGGGATGGGAGATCTGCGCCAGGCAGACTGTCATGCAACATATGAAGCATATGTTGCTCTTGGGGGGATACTGTGTGAGTCCCCAGAAGTCCTGGAGTGCCAGGCAAGTACTCCACCAAAGGTTCTAGACCAGAGGTTGGGAGGCCAGGTTCAGGATCAGCCTGACCTGAAGGGTAGGACGACTGTAACCAGTGTCCTGACCGGTTCTTCTTCCAGAGGTACCGCCCCAGTTGGTAGGGAGCAGGACTCTGGAAGGGGGTGCAGAGGGTGGGAGAGCCCACCTCTGACCCCGGTGCAACCTGAGGGGTTAAACCCTAGGTTGGGAGACCAGTTCTCAGGGAGAGGTCCTGAGCTGGTGGGAAAGTTGATTTCTGAGGGTGCCTCTCAGAGGAGGAGAGGACGGAACCCTAAAAGAAGAGGTAGGGGGAGGAGAGCCTCACCCGTGACTGTTGGTCAGCTTGAGGGTACGGACCCTGGGCTGGAAGATCAGTGGATGTTTAGAACAGCCCTGATGAGGGGTAGAGTGGAGAATGGCTGCTATGTGCCAGGGGTTACTACCCCCCACTCTGTGGTTAGGCAAGGACCAGTGGCGCCTAGATGGCCTAGGGCCTGGTCCTGGCCGCGGACAGCTGAGGAGTACCAGTGGGGTAGCCCAGTTGGTCCGCCGGGTTTTTCCAGAGGGAACCACGTGGGTTCAGAGTGGCGTAAAACCGGAGAGTGTCCCTGCCGTTGCGGGCCTGCGTCCGTGTTTTATCGCCCAAAGCAGGGAAGACCTTCACGGTGGTGATTGGTCTACCCTGCGTTTTGGCTGGAAGGGGGTTGTGTTGGACCCGGCCCTTCTGGCAGGTTCACCCCGAAACTTTTTGCTTTTTATTGGTGAGTTGGTGTAGTGATTTTTGGTTTCTGCGCACTTTACCGCTGTGTCCCAGGGTAAAGTGCGTGCGTGTTGTGAGGTTGGCCTGCCCTCCCATAGGAATGCATGGGGGAATGTATGTGTCCTGGTAGTTCCTGATGCGTGGGGTGTGCAGGCCCGAGTTTGGTATGTGCGGACTCGTGTGATTGAATGCTGCGCGATGATGTGTGCGGCGTGCATGTACCTAGTGTGGAAGTGCCACTTCTAGAAGTGGGCACTTCGGTGTGCAGTATGAAATGTGTGGCTTGTCTGGCGATTGGCTGGTGGAGGTCATGTGACGGACTAGGGAAATCCCCAGAGTCAGGAGGAGTCACCCAATGGTGAATGGGGAGTTTAGCATACTGATGGCTGGGGAGGAGTACACCTGGGTCCTGAATAGGACAGGGCTTTCCCCACACAATGCTGGCTCCGGCCCCTGTGGTGCGTCTGATGACCCTGGCCTGTCCAGTGAATAGGGAGAGGGGCTGAGCAAAACAAAGTGCTCAGGAACCTGTTGTAACTGGTTTGCCCCTTCCCTGCACCTTCAGACAAAGACTTTTACTGTATAAAAAGGGGCTGTGTCCCCTTACATTTTGTTCTCCTGCAGGATCAACTTGAGGGGGGGCCTGCTGCTGCTGGGCGCCAGGAGAGACCGCCACTGGGGACTGCCTCCCTGCTGGAGGGCCCTGTGAGCTGGCTCTGGGCCCAGCCTTTGCCCCCCTGCTCTTGGAAGACTTTATTGCAGGACTCTTTTTGTTTATAACGCTGGGAGCGCTGTTTGACTTTATAGCGCTGTGAGCGCTTTGATTTCGATAGCGGGTGCCCACCCCACGATTACGCCGGTATCTGCTAGGTTCGGCAGATGCCCACCCCGCCGTTGTGCTCGTTTGCGAGGGAGCCTACCCCTCTCATTGCCGAGGGAATGACCGCCGCAGCCGGGCTCCCGGAGGAAGTCAGGCAGTTCGTGTTGGGACGGGGGCGTGGTTTAAGCAGGAAGCCGGTGGGAGCCTACCCCGCGCTCCTGCGTGTGCCCAGTGAGTGCCACTGCTCTCTGCAGGACGTCCGGCCGAGAAAAGGAGCCGGGAGGTGTGCGGACCTGAGCGGGACTCCGGCGAAGCAGAGGGAAGAGCTCCGTATGCCGCCAGAGTCCTGAGAAGCCTTCTCCCCCAGCGGAATCGACCCGGTGAGTGAGGGGCCAGCGGCGCCGTCATTGCGGGCCGCTCCAGTGGAGACCTATTTTGACTGAGAGCGCCTCCTCTGCTCCAACGAGTGCAGATTTGTTGTAGGAGCGCGAGGTCGCTCCAACGAAGGAGCAGTGTTTGTGTAGAGCGCAGTGTACACTCCGACCTCGGGGGCATTTTGCTTAAGAGCCGTGAAGGCTCCAACGACGGGGCAAGATTGGCAAGAGCCCATCGAGGCTCCACCTTAAGGGGGCACCAGTTGTTTCGTGACGGGGCGGCCCCAGATGGCAGCGGGTCGCTCCCCCCTTGCCCCACAGTAACGTTTAGGGCCACGAAGGCTCTAGGGGGCATTTTAATTGTTTTTGAGCCCAGAGAGGCTCCACGAGCGACAACGTTGTTTTAAAGGGCACAGTGGTGCCACGCTCCTTCCTCCAGCTGCCCAGCACTTAGTGGGCAGCTGCAACGTTCAGGTGGGGATCTCTACGCTCTTGGCTTGCGCAGCTGCCGCAGCCTTATCTGGACAGAGCGTCCGAGCCCGGACAAGGCCAGTTGGCCTAGGGACTGCCACAGGTGGTGGCATATGAGTTCTTGCGCAATGGTTCCTTCCCTACACCTCTGAATGTTTTTATGCGTCATGTGCCTTGTTTTACACCGCTGAATGTTTTATGCATCATGTGTTTTCCTTCCCTACACCTCTGAATGTTTTAGGCATCATGTGTAATGTGCGTTTACCCCTACAGGTATTGTGATACTTAGGTGGTTGGTTGTTTTCTCCTAGTACAGGTGGTGCTAGTGAGGTCCTAGTTCCCTGCGTGACATTCTCCTAAGGTGGTTAGGGTTGCATAGGTGGTACTTACCTGATACCAGTAAGTACTGGTTGTGTGTTATATATGTGTATTTTGTGCTACAGTAATTTATATTCTAAAAGTGCTAATTCCCGACAGTGATCCATGTGGCCCTGTCCCCTGTACATATAATCCCTTGTAAATTCTGCCCGTGCCTGTTGGCACATTGTAAAGTGTGTGTTTTTTATCTAATGTGTTGTGTATAATACAAAGGCTATTTTTATAGTATACCTTGTGTGGAGTTTCCTTTGTGGTGGGCCTTGGGTGTTGTTGCTGGGTGCGCGCGCAAACGCTTTACACATCGCCTCAGAGATAAGCCTGACTGCTCGTGCCAAGCTACCAAGGGGGTGAGCAGGGGTTATCTTTGGCGTGTAACTTCCTCGCCCTGACTAGAGTGGTGGTTTCTGCCTGGCTTTGGCGCAAGCCCTAGCCAACCAGAAATCCCCAGTTCTAACAGCCGGCACACCACCAGTCGTGGTTAATGGCACTTCCTTTTTCTGTTCCTTCTTCTCACCGGCAACTTTCTTGGTACTGGACCTGGTACCTTTCTTTGGGGCCATCTTCTTCAGATGTCAGGCAGGAGGCAGATGCACAACAAGTTCTGGTCACACATGGGCGTGATGCTCAGCAGGACTTCTGTCTGGCTGGCAGTACAACAGGTAGCCAGGTGATGCCGATGACACCTCCTACTCTGTCTTTTGTGCACCTAAAAGCAAAGAATACAGGAGAAGAACATCAGTGAAATGTTGCATTTGTTGTTGTGGTTCAGTTACTTAGTACTGTACTAGTGCAAACAAAAAGATAGTCTAGCGATTTATGACTATTTTTTTTAACTAGAGCTATGTTATACTACTAGTACTGTGTACAGCCACACACTACACTCTCAGGAAGGATAGGAAAGTTAATAATAAACAACAAAATAAAAATCTAATGGAAGTGGGGTGGACCATTGCACTATTTGAGCATCTCAGCATCCATGGAGCTGCTGCTGGCTAAGGGGGTGGATGGATGGAAGCAGTAAGCCAAAGAGCCAATAGGAAAACCATGCAGGCCTATGGCAAAAGCAGGACACTAATACTCACAGTCCAAACACCCAAAAAGGCCACCACCCACATGGACACACACAAATCACAAAGAAGCCGGGGGCCTGGGAAACACCAGGAGCTGACAAAAGGCCTATAAAAGCCAGGTAAAGGATGCCTGCTAAAGCACACTGCTCTGACTTTTTAATGCAACAAAATGTAGGAACATTCACAGGCCCCAAAAAGCTCTGCAGGGTGCATGCATTGCACACCAACACACCAGTGACCAGACACATAAAAAAAGCATGGATTGTCTTTAAGACAACCAACATCAGCAAGGCCACCCCCCAAAAAGCACACTTCCCCAACTCAATCCAATGCCATCCATGCCTTAAATGAAGTCTAAATTCAACAGATCGCATAGAAAACACTTGATCAATAAAGCTGTGGCTACCTGCTCTGATCCTAGTGGATGAAAAAGCAGGCCTGTTGGCAGACAAGGCCAGGCAAGCTTGCAGGCCTAGGCCTCAAAATGGCCACCAGCCACATGGCCAGGCCCAACAACATCAGCAAGGCCACCCCCAAAAACACACTTCCTCAACTCAATCCAATGCCATCTATGCCCTAAATGATGTCTAAATTCAACAGATCACATAGAAAACAGTAGATTAATAAAGCTCTGGCTACCTGCTCTGGTCCTAGTGGATGAAAGCAGGCCTGTTGGCAGACAAGGCCAGGCAAGCTTGCAGGCCTAGGCCTCAAAATGGCCACCAGCCACATGGCCAGGCCCAACAACATCAGCAAGGCCACCCCCAAAAACACACTTCCCCAACTCAATCCAATGCCATCCATGCCCTAAATGATGTCTAAATTCAACCGATCACATAGAAAACACTTGATCAATAAAGCTGTGGCTACCTGCTCTGATCCTAGTGGATGAAAAAGCAGGCCTGTTGGCAGACAAGGCCAGGCAAGCTTGCAGGCCTAGGCCTCAAAATGGCCACCAGCCACATGGCCAGGCCCAACAACATCAGCAAGGCCACCCCCAAAAACACACTTCCTCAACTCAATCCAATGCCATCCATGCCCTAAATGATGTCTAAATTCAACAGATCACATAGAAAACAGTAGATTAATAAAGCTGTGGCTACCTGCTCTGGTCCTAGTGGATGAAAGCAGGCCTGTTGGCAGACAAGGCCAGGCAAGCTTGCAGGCCTAGGCCTCAAAATGGCCACCAGCCACATGGCCAGGCCCAACAACATCAGCAAGGCCACCCCCAAAAACACACTTCCCCAACTCAATCCAATGCCATCCATGCCCTAAATGATGTCTAAATTCAACAGATCACATAGAAAACACTTGATCAATAAAGCTGTGGCTACCTGCTCTGATCCTAGTGGATGAAAAAGCAGGCCTGTTGGCAGACAAGGCCAGGCAAGCTTGCAGGCCTAGGCCTCAAAATGGCCACCAGCCACATGGCCAGGCCCAACATCATCAGCAAGGCCACCCCCAAAAACACACTTCCCCAACTCAATCCAATGCCATCCATGCCCTAAATGATGTCTAAATTCAACAGATCACATAGAAAACAGTAGATTAATAAAGCTGTGGCTACCTGCTCTGGTCCTAGTGGATGAAAAAGCAGGCCTGTTGGCAGACAAGGCCAGGCAAGCTTGCAGGCCTAGGCCTCAAAATGGCCACCAGCCACATGGCCAGGCCCAACAACATCAGCAAGGCCACCCCCAAAAAGCACACTTCCCCAACTCAATCCAATGCCATCCAAGCCCTAAATGAAGTCGAAATTCAACAGAGCACACAGAAAATAGTAGATTAATAAGGCTGTGGCTACCTGCTCTGGTCCTAGTGGATGAAAGCAGGCCTGTTGGCAGAGAAGGCCAGGCAAGCTTGCAGGCCTAGGCCTCTAAATGGCCACCAGCCACATGGCCAGGCCCAACAACATCAGCAAGGCCACCCCCAAAAACACACTTCCCCAACTCAATCCAATGCCATCCATGCCCTAAATGATGTCTAAATTCAACAGATCACATAGAAAACACTTGATCAATAAAGCTGTGGCTACCTGCTCTGATCCTAGTGGATGAAAAAGCAGGCATGTTGGCAGACAAGGCCAGGCAAGCTTGCAGGCCTAGGCCTCAAAATGGCCACCAGCCACATGGCCAGGCCCAACAACATCAGCAACGCCACCCCCAAAAACACACTTCCCCAACTCAATCCAATGCCATCCATGCCCTAAATGATGTCTAAATTCAACAGATCACATAGAAAACACTTGATCAATAAAGCTGTGGCTACCTGCTCTGATCCTAGTGGATGAAAGCAGGCCTGTTGGCAGACAAGGCCAGGCAAGCTTGCAGGCCTAGGCCTCAAAATGGCCACCAGCCACATGGCCAGGCCCAACAACATCAGCAAGGCCACCCCCAAAAACACACTTCTCCAACTCAATCCAATGCCATCCATGCCCTAAATGATGTCTAAATTCAACAGATCACATAGAAAACACTTGATCAATAAAGCTGTGGCTACCTGCTCTGATCCTAGTGGATGAAAAAGCAGGCCTGTTGGCAGACAAGGCCAGGCAAGCTTGCAGGCCTAGGCCTCAAAATGGCCACCAGCCACATGGCCAGGCCCAACAACATCAGCAAGGCCACCCCCAAAAACACACTTCTCCAACTCAATCCAATGCCATCCATGCCCTAAATGATGTCTAAATTCAACAGATCACATAGAAAACACTTGATCAATAAAGCTGTGGCTACCTGCTCTGATCCTAGTGGATGAAAAAGCAGGCCTGTTGGCAGACAAGGCCAGGCAAGCTTGCAGGCCTAGGCCTCAAAATGGCCACCAGCCACATGGCCAGGCCCAACTACATCAGCAAGGCCACCCCCAAAAAGCACACTTCCCCAACTCAATCCAATGCCATCCATGCCCTAAATGTGCTTGAAAATGAAATACATTCAAAAAACAAAAGGAATAGTTGCTTCATCATGCACACACACCCATGAGGCCATGCCCATGGCTAGCTCGGGCCTACTACTACAACCCACAAAACAAAAAAAATAAAAAAAGGAATGATGATAATTAATTAATTATCAAAAATAAATTGTAGTTACAACAACTGCAATGCCCACAATCAAACACAACAACCACTTACTTGTAAAATATCCTATTCCAAATATAGGAATAGGAAATCCAATTGCAATGATGCAGCAGACAAAAAGAGTGATCTTTCCAGCTCCAAATCCAAAGGCAGAATGAGCAGGAGATGGACAAAGCACTGGGAGGAGCCTGCTGGACAGGAACAGGAAGTTGGAGATTCTGTGTCACTTCCTCCCTCTCTCCACCTTTTAAAAAAATGATTCCTTGCACAAAAAAGGAAAGCCAAATGTCAATGTAAGGAGTTCTTTTCATCCAAAATCAGCATTTGCAGATGGTTTCATGCTGCTAGAGCCGATATTCCTCTCCAAATTGTATATTTTACGTTGTTGAGTTCTCGAGCTTCACATTACTTCCGCCGGCGTGTCGAAAACGATATGATCGCGTTCTCTTCTTTGTCCCTGTCGCGTTGGATATGACGTGTTCGCGGTCTCTTTCTCCTGTTCGCGTTCGATTACACGTGCCCGCGTCCTCATCCTCTGGCTCGCGATGTAGAATGACATGTTCGAGATCTCTCTTCTCATACTCGGTCTTCTTACTTTTTTTATTTCCACTGGTTCTTTTGATTCCTTTGATTCTTCTCCTTCAGCTTTTAAACTTTGACTCGAAACTTCATTCACTTGTTCAGCTTTCGATGTACTTGCTCTTATTATTTTGTATCCCAGCCTCTTAACTCTGTTGTTAGGCCAACGATCTCCTCTTAACACCTTTTTTGGCTTTATTTCTTTATTACTTCTTTCTCCAATCCAAGTTCTCTTTCTCAGAACTCGACCCTCTGTTTGTTCATTCTCATCATCTGTTTCAAGTGCCTCTTGTTTCCGTTTTCCAGCAGCTTTCTTCTTTTCCACAGATTTTTTCACCACTGTTTGAGATTTCCCTACTTTTGTCCCTCCTCGAGTCTCCGACACGCAATCTTCTTGCTGTCTACTTGTCCCTTCACCTGGCTCATCAAGAATGTTCCCTACACCTCCTCGGGGGTCTTCCGCAATCTGTCCCTCTCTATCTTCTTCTGACCCTACTTCTTCAAGTATAATCTCAAGTGGTTCTTCAATCTCCTCCTCTTCTGATTCAGGAGTAGTCTCTGTGAAATTTCTTTTTTCTTCAATTGTCACGTTATTCCTTACAATTCCGTCTTTCCCGAGAGCAGCATATACTTCCCTCTGCCCTACTACGGAACTGCTACAGCTTCCAAGTTCCAGAAGCACTACATATAACTCAACATTACGACTCCAACATATAGTATTAGTACATATACCAACATGAACCAATAATCAATAATCAATAAACTAATGTACAAGCAATCTTATCAGATCAAGACAATCATCAAAAACCATCAAATTCTGCTACCAGGAAATTGATAGAGATCAGGGTGTGTATAATATTCCCACTACCACGGATAGAGTAATCTCACAGTTACACGCACATGCATACATCATACGCTAGGGCCCATTTCACTACACTAACATACGCTCAAATACTCTACCAGCAATAAACCTGGGGAAAGAAAAACTCCTAATCACCCTGCATCTATATCGAGGCCGATAAGACCTGGTTTTTGTGACTGTCCTTAAACATAATCTATACAACATATACAGCAATGATCAAAAATGTAAACCCAATAATTGACAAGAAAGAATATCCAACACCATGTTTAAAATTATATTGCTTTATCTAAAATTAGTCAAAGGAAATCAATCAGAGTAAATCATTTTCTCATAGTTACCTATTCTAGCTAAATGTCAGAACGGGTCAGGACATGTCTCTCGGTAAATGTCTCTCAAGACGAAGTCCCTTCAGCATCAATCCTCAGCAACGCAGATTCGGTACGCGGCAAAGGCAAAATGGCAAGTGGCAAAAAACCCTCTCTAGGCTAACATTACTTATAGTGTCTTAAACAATGGAAAGATACATTGGAAACATAGAAAAGGTTGTAATGTCCGCCGGACCTGCTGAGCAGAGCGAGAAGGAAAGGATGTAACATCGCTACATTTGAAAATCTCCGCTCAGGAAAAGTTCACATAATAAAGACCCACGAGACTCCTGAGGCGGAAGCCGGGAGCGATTGAGAAACTTCTTTTAAAAATCTCTTGTTGTGTGATACTCTGTTTTTAAATACTCACTTCTTGCACTCTGCAGTCCACGAACAGCGAGCTCATCGCTGCAACGCTTGTCACTCTCCCACCGCCATTCTCGAGGGCGAGGCGCGACGAGAGACACGCCCACCTCAGGTGGCCACGCCCCCTGATACAGTATAAATAGTGCGCGCAGCTGGAAAGCGCGACACTAAGACCCACGAGACTCCTGAGGCGGAAGCCGGGAGCGATTGAGAAACTTCTTTTAAAAATCTCTTGTTGTGTGATACTCTGTTTTTAAATACTCACTTCTTGCACTCTGCAGTCCACGAACAGCGAGCTCATCGCTGCAACGCTTGTCACTCTCCCACCGCCATTCTCGAGGGCGAGGCGCGACGAGAGACACGCCCACCTCAGGTGGCCACGCCCCCGTGACGCCTCTTCTCCCCATTATAAATTATGTGCCTCGCCAGGAAGCGCAGCGGACGAGCGCAGCGGGCGCGCCGATGGCGCGCCGAAGGCGCGCCTAAGGTAAGCCCGTCTGCGCCCGTCCGCGCCAGACCGAGCCCTGAGCCCATACCCCAGGCTGGTCACACCTGCCCTCGACTGAACTATTCACTAGATACTCTGTACCAGCTCAGGAAACCATTAAACACCAGGTGTAATGGAACTATCACTCTGGAAACCGATCCTACTGGCTGCCCAAACTGCGACTACAGATTGTCCCCATCCCCCCAACCCGAACCAGTATATATTGAGATGGCCCTGCTTAATTGTAGGTCACTCCCAAAGCACCAGACAGAAATTCACCTATTATTATCAGAGTCGGACTTAGACGTCCTGTTCTTAACAGAAACTTGGCTTTCCCCTAGCACTGATCCGGACATCAATCAAGCACTTCCCCCCGGATACCTCATTAAAACCCTTAATAGACCGAAGGGTATTGGAGGGGGTATTGCGATCATTTATCGTGACAATTTCTTATGCCAGTTTAAAGATAGCCCCATTTTAGATAGTGAAAATGTTCTGTTCTCCCTTCACTTGCCGCCATCTACGACACTTTCTGGGGCCCTAATCTACCGACCTCCGGGACAGGTAGGGTGTTTCATAGACTCACTCATGGACGCCATCTCTTCTTTTGCCTGTGTGACCCCAAACTTCACAATCCTCGGAGACTTAAATCTCCACTTCAATGATCAAAGCAACAAACTCGCCACTGACTTACAAGCCGATTTGGCTTCCCTTAATCTTCAACTACTCAACAATGAACCCACCCATACGAAAGGACGGCTACTGGACCCCATCTTTTCCAACCTTTCCAAACTCTCCGTACAAACCCCTCTGCCCCTTCCCTGGTCAGACCACTTTTTGGTCCCTTTTAAACTTCAACTTCCAGGTAAACCGTCTGACACCCCCCTTCCCCGAGTCCCTTCTCGTCCCTGGAAAAAATTGGACACAATCCTATGGGATCACGCGCTGACCTCCACTCTGCCTATAGTAGACCCTAACCCCTCGTCAGCTGAAATCCAACTTCATAACTGGATAAATGACTCCCTCGACTCAGTCTTACCATTTAAAACTCTCCCATCCAGTAGGAAATCGTCCAAACTACCATGGTTCTCTGAAGAACTACGCGAAATAAGAAGGAAGGGCAAAAGGCTTGAACGCCAATGGAGAAAGAACTGGAACACAGCCGATAAAAACGACTATAGAACCCATATTAGGTTTTATAAAAACGCATTAAAAACCGCGCAGGCCTCCTACTTTGAGGAGCAAATAGCCTCAGCTGCTAATTCCGCGAAAGAGACCTACCGAATAGTGAAACTCCTCACCAAAATACAAGACCCTCCATCATCCTCAGATTTGGATGGGGCAAAATGTAATCAAATGGCAGATTTCTTTTCGGCAAAAATTGCTAAAATCCTGAGCTCCCTTCCAGCTCCTTCTACCGCACAAACAGGCTTTGGTTCCCCTCCCCTGCAAGACACCCCGAGATTAACCTTTTTCTCCCAAATCTCCATTGAAACGTTTCTTAACGTTCTACAGAAAATCAAAAGTGGCTCCCCATCAGACCCAGCTCCCATTAGTAAATTGAAGCTAGTTGCTCCCACTATTGCCCCCCTTTTTACCAATCTGATCAACGCTTCCCTTAAAACTGGTATAGTCCCGGCGAACTGGAAAAAAGCCACAGTCAAGGCTCTCATAAAAAAACCGCACTTAGATCCCACAGATCCTTCTAATTTTAGACCGATCTCATTGCTACCGGCTATGAGTAAAATAGCCGAACGGGTAGCAAACCAACAACTTTCGGCATTTTTAGAGACCAATCATCTTCTCCGCATGTCCCAGACAGGCTTTAGACCAGGACAAGGGACTGACACCGCATTGCTAGCCGTGGTCGAAGAAGCTAGGGGCATAATGGACGCAGGAGGATCAGTGGCAGTGATCCTCCTCGACCTGAGTGCCGCCTTCGACACGGTGGACCATGCAACCCTTGTCCAGCGCCTTGGTCTGATGGGAGTGGCGGATTCCGCTTTGGCCTGGATCTCATCCTTTCTCAAAGACAGGTCCTTTCAAGTTGTTGACGGGTATTCCGTCTCTAATGCTCAGTCTCTCAAGTGCGGTGTGCCTCAGGGATCCTCCCTGAGCCCCACACTTTTTAATGTCTACATGGCTCCCCTTGAGGATGTTGTCAAGCCATTCGGCATTAAATCAATAATGTATGCTGACGACACTCAGCTCGTCGTCTCCCTTAACCAACCAGACAACGCCTTGTCCAATCTGAGCAGTTGCCTGGAGAAGGTGCATCAATGGATGTGCGAATCCAGGTTAAAACTGAATGGGGAGAAATCTGAAATTCTCCTCCTGGGAACCTCTAACAAAATCCCCATATCCCTCCCTTGGCCACCATGTATGGGAACGCCACCTATTCCCAAATCCGAAGTCAAGAGCTTAGGGATATGGCTTGACCAGGATCTAAGTTTCAAAACTCAGGCGAGGAAAACGGCGGGAACTTGTTTCGGCCTGATAAAGATGGCTCGAACGATCTTACATCTACTCCCGCTCCAGTCCAGGAATTCGGCCAAACCAGCTCTCAGAAGCCTGCACTGGTTGCCAGTAAAGGAGAGGGTCAAATTTAAGACCCTGTGCATTACGCATAGAATGTTGCACAACGAAGGCCCTCCCATTCTTAGGACACTCGTGACTCAACAACATTCAAGCCGACAATTAAGATCTAACTCTCTTTCCCTCGCTAATGTCCCTAGAATTAGAAAGGCCAGAACATGCGGTCGCCTGTTCTCCTATAATGTTCCTAGAATGTGGAACGCCCTTCCTCTCTCCCTGAGGCAAGAACACAACCACCTCAGGTTCAGGAAACGTCTAAAAACCCTACTTTTCCCTTGAGCTCGTCTTCCTGACCTTTCCTTCCCTCAGTACCGTGGTCTTTGTTAGCGCCGGGATGCCCTAGGGTAGCTGCGCGCTCTAGAAAACCTAAAATCAAATCAAATCAAATCAAAGACTACGGAACAGGAACCAAGAAATAAAACATGTATCTTATTAGTTCTACTTCTCCTCGGCAATCGAGCCACAGTTCAGAGTTTTTCTCTAAGGCTCCTTTGTTTCCCAAGGCTGCCAAGGACATTTTCATTTCACTTGGAGATCTCCCAAAACTGCTGCTGTCCTCATGGAAAGTTTTCAAACAAGCAAGCAAGGACCATGGTCAGTTAGCTTCAGGACCATTTCCAGCAGGGGTCTCCCTCGTCACAGTTTTCATATTATAAATCACAGCCAGGCTTACAAATCGGCCATCTTTTCTAGGCCATCATAGGCCTCAATAGACCATCTTAATTAAAAGAAACAAAAACAACGTTACCACAGCATAGTGATTAAACAGTGTTAACCCCACTAATACCCTTATGTGTATGCATCTATCTAGCACTTGCAACATAGAAAAGCATTAATTCGGAAAGCATTTTGTGCTAAAAAATAAACAGCACATAGCAACGTTTAAACATGAAAACACGCACGTTAATTTTAAACAGCACATTTATGCGCACCCACGTGTAACTCTCTCTTGTTAGGACAAACGGATTGATTAATATAAACGCACTTGCACAAGATAAATAAATAATTATTTGCTAGTAATTAATAAAATTAATATGACAAATAGACATGCCAGAACTTCAAAAGCCACTGAATTTTCAAACTGAAAACTCTGCTCCAGCACCCACTCGGGGTGACAAATGCAAAAACAACAGTTGATGGTCAGAATGCAGAACAATGTCATACATTCACCCCAGTACAGAGATCTGGGCCTAAATCCATCGTTTTTTTGCTCACCATGCCGTTCCAGTTTGAACCCAGCCATATGCAAATCAGTCTTGACCCTGTTGCTCATGTGTACAGTCCAGCCCGATCTGCCAAGCCAGGTTCTTCTGGACTAGAAACAAGCATCCTAGGACCGGTTTCGGGGTTTCACCAGTCTTTAGCCAGGATATCTTGATTCCAGTGGCATGGAGAGCACGGGACCCATGTCTGGGCATACACTTCCCACTCTGGGTGACAAATGCAAAAACAACAGTTGATGGACAGAATGCAGAACAATGTCATACATTCACCCCAGTACCGAGATCTGGGCATAAATCCATCGTTTTTTTGCTCACTATGCCATTCCAGTTTGAACCCAGCCATATGCAAATCAGTCTTGACCCTGTGCCTCATGGGTACAGTCCAGCCCGATCTGCCAAGCCAGGTTCTTCTGGACTAGAAACAAGGATCCTAGGACCGGTTTAGGGGGTTTCACCAGTCTTCAGCCAGGATATCTTGATTCCAGTGGCATGGAGAGCACGGGACCCATGTCTGGGCATACACTTCCCACTCTGGGTGACAAATGCAAAAACAACAGTTGATGGACAGAATGCAGAACAATGTCATACATTAATCCCAGTACAGAGATCTGGGCCTAAATCCATCGTTTGTTTGCTCACCATGCCGTTCTAGTTTGAACCCAGCCATATGCAAATCAGTCTTGACCCTGTGCCTCATGGGTACAGTCCAGCCCGATCTACCAAGCCAGGTACTTCTGGACTGAAAACAAGTATCCTAGACCGGCTTCGGGGTTTCAGCCCTCTTCAGCCAGGATAGCTTGATACCAGTGGCATGGAGAGCATGGGATCCACGTCTAGGCATACCCTTCCCACTCAGGGTGACAAATGCAAAAACAACAGTTGATGGACAGAATGCAGAACAATGTCATACATTCACCCCAGTACAGAGATATGGGCCTAAATCCATCATTTTTTTGCTCACCATGCCGTTCCAGTTTGAACACAGCCATATGCAAATCCGTATTGACCCTGTGCCTCATGGGTACAGTCCAGTCCGAAATGCCAAGCCAGGTCCTTCTGGACTGGAAACAAGCATCCTAGGACCGGTTTCGGGGTTTCACCCCTCTTCAGCCAGGATAGCTTGATTCCAGTGGCATGGAGAGCACGGGACCCACGTCTGGGCATACCCTTCCCACTCGGGGTGACAAATGCAAAAACAACAGTTGAAGGACAGAATGCAGAACAATGTCATACATTCATCTCAGTACACAGATCTGTGCCTAAATCCATCGTTTTTTTGCTCACCATGCCGTTCCAGTTTGAACCCAGCCATATGCAAATCAGTCTTGACCCTGTTGCTCATGTGTACAGTCCAGCCCGATCTGCCAAGCCAGGTTCTTCTGGACTAGAAACAAGCATCCTAGGACCGGTTTCGGGGTTTCACCAGTCTTCAGCCAGGATATCTTGATTCCAGTGGCATGGAGAGCACGGGACCCATGTCTGGGCATACACTTCCCACTCTGGGTGACAAATGCAAAAACAACAGTTGATGGACAGAATGCAGAACAATGTCATACATTCACCCCAGTACAGAGATCTGGGCCTAAATCCATCGTTTTTTTGCTCACTATGCCATTCCAGTTTGAACCTAGCCATATGCAAATCAGTGTTGACCCTGTGCCTCATGGGTACAGTCCAGCCTGATCTGCCAAGCCAGGTTCTTCTGGACTAGAAACAAGCATCCTAGGACCGGTTTCGGGGTTTCACCAGTCTTCAGCCAGGATATCTTGATTCCAGTGGCATGGAGAGCACGGGACCCATGTCTGGGCATACACTTCCCACTCTGGGTGACAAATGCAAAAACAACAGTTGATGGTCAGAATGCAGAACAATGTCATACATTAATCCCAGTACAGAGATCTGGGCCTAAATCCATCGTTTTTTTGCTCACCATGACGTTCTAGATTGAACCCAGCCTTATGCAAATCAGTCTTGACCCTGTGCCTCATGGGTACAGTCCAGCCCGATCTACCAAGCCAGATCCTTCTGGACTGGAAACAAGTATCCTAGGACTGGTTTCGGGGTTTCAGCCCTCTTCAGCCAGGATAGCTTGATACCAGTGGCATGGAGAGCACGGGACCCATCGTCTAGGCATACCCTTCCCACTCGGGGTGACAAATGCAAAAACAACAGTTGATGGACATAATGCAGAACAATGTCATACATTAACCCCAGTACAGAGATCAGGGCATAAATCCATCGTTTTTTTGCTCACCATACCGTTCCAGTTTGATCCCAGCCATATGCAAACCAGTCTTGACCCTGTGCCTCATGGGTACAGTCCAGCCCGAACTGCCAAGCCAGGTCCTTCTGGACTGGAAACAAGCATCCTAGCACCGGTTTCAGGGTTTCATCCCTCTTCAGCCAGGATAGCTTGATTCCAGTGGCATGAAGAGCACGGGACCCACGTCTGGGCATACCCTTCCCACTCGGGGTGACAAAAACAAAAACAACAGTTGATGGACAGAATGCAGAACAATGTCATACATTCACCCCAGTACAGAGATCTGGGCCTAAATCCATCGTTTTTTTGCTCACCATGACGTTCCACTTTGAACCCAGCCATTTGCATATCAGTCTTGACCCTGTGCCTCAAGGGTACAGTCCAGCCCGAACTGCCAAGCCAGGTCCTTCTAGACTGGAAACAAGCATCCTAGGACCGGTTTCGGGGTTTCACCCCTCTTCAGCCAGGATAACTTGATTCTAGTGGCATGGAGAGCACGGGACCCATGTCTGGGCATACCCTTCCCACTCGGGGTGACAAATGCAAAAACAACAGTTGATGGACAGAATGCAGAACAATGTCATACATTCACCCCAGTACAGAGATCTGGGCCTAAATCATCGTTTTTTTGCTCACCATGCCGTTCCAGTTTGAACGCAGCCATATGCAAATCAGTCTTGACCCTGTGCCTTATGGGTACAATCCAGCCCGAACTGCCAAGCCAGGTCCTTCTGGACTTGAAACAAGCATCCTAGGACCTGTTTCGGGGTTTCACCCCTCTTCAGCCAGGATAGCTTGATTCCAGTGGCATGGAGAGCACGGGACCCACGTCTGGGCATACCCTTCCCACTCGGGGTGGACAAATGCAAAAACAACAGTTGTTGGACAGAATGCAGAACAATGTCATACATTTACCCCAGTACAGAGATCTGGGCCTAAATCCATCATTTTTTTTCTCACCATGCCGTTCCAGTTTGAACCCAGCCATATGCAAATCCGGCTTGACCCTGTGCCTCATGGGTACAGTCCAGCCCGAACTGCCAAGCCAGGTCTTTCTGGACTGGAAACATGCATCCTAGGACCGGTTTCGGGGTTTCACCCCTCTTCAGCCAGGATAGTTTAATTCCAGTGGCATGGAGAGCACTGGAGCCACGTCTGGGCATACCCTTCCCACTCGGGGTGACAAATGCAAAAACAACGGTTGATGGACAGAATGCAGAACAATGTCATACATTCACCCCAGTACAGAGATCTGGGCCTAAATCCATTGTTTTGTTGCTCACCATGCCGTTCCAGTTTGAACCTAGCCATATGCAAATCAGTCTTGACCCTGTGCTTCATGGGTACAGTCCAGCCCGAACTGCCAAGCCAAGCCCTTCTGTACTGGATACAAGCATCCTAGGACCGGTTTCGGGGTTTCACCCCTCTTCAGCCAGGATAGCTTGATTCCAGTGGCATGGAGAGCACGAGACCCACGTCTGGGCATACCCTTCCCACTCTGGGTGACAAATGCAAAAACAACAGTTGATGTACAGAATGCAGAACAATGTCATACATTCACCCCAGTACAGAGATCTGGGCATAAATCCATCGTTTTTTTGCTCACCATGCCGTTCCAGTTCGAACCCAGCCATATGCAAATCCGTCTTGACCCTGTGCCTCATGGGTACAGTCCAGCCCGAACTGCCAAGCCAGGTCCTTCTGGACTGCAAACATGCATCCTAGGACCGGTTTCGGGGTTTCACCCCTGTTCAGCCAGGATAGTTTGATTCCAGTGGCATGGAGAGCACTGGAGCCACGTCTGGGCATACCCTTCCCACTCGGGGTGACAAATGCAAAAACAACGGTTGATGGACAGAATGCAGAACAATGTCATACATTCACCCCAGTACAGAGATCTGGGCCTAAATCCATCGTTTTGTTTCTCACCATGCCGTTCCAGTTTGAACCTAGCCATATGCAAATCAGTCTTGACCCTGTGCCTCATGGGTACAGTCCAGCCCGAACTGCCAAGCCAAGCCCTTCTGGACTGGATACAAGCATCCTAGGACTGGTTTCGGGGTTTCACCCCTCTTCAGCCAGGATAGCTTGATTCCAGTGGCATGGAGAGCACGAGACCCACGTCTGGGCATACCCTTCCCACTCTGGGTGACAAATGCAAAAACAACAGTTGATGTACAGAATGCAGAACAATGTCATACATAGACCCCAGTACAGAGATCTGGGCATAAATCCATCGTTTTTTTGCTCACCATGCCGTTCCAATTTGAACCCAGCCATATGCAAATCAGTCTTGACCCTGTGCCTCATGGGTACAGTCCAGCCCGAACTGCCAAGCCAGGTCCTTCTGGACTGGAAACAAGCATCCTAGGACCGGTTCCGGGGTTTCACCCCTCTTCAGCCAGGATAGCTTGATTCCAGTGGCATGGAGATCACGGGACCCACGTCTGGGCATACCCTTCCCACTCAGGGTGACAAATGCAAAAACAACAGTTGATCGACAGAATGCAGAACAAGGTCATACATTCACCCCAGTACAGAGATCGGGGCCTAAATCCATCGTTTTTTTGCTCACCATGCCGTTCCAGTTTGATCCCAGCCATATGCAAACCACTCTTGACCCTGTGCCTCATGGGTACAGTCCAGCCCGAACTTCCAAGCCAGGTCCTTCTGGACTGGAAACAAGCAACCTAGGACCGGTTTCAGGGTTTCATCCCTCTTCAGCCAGAATAGCTTGATTCCAGTGGCATGAAGAGCACGGGACCCACGTCTGGGCATACCCTTCCCACTCGGGGTGACAAAAACAAAAACAACAGTTGATGGACAGAATGCAGAACAATGTCATACATTCACCCCAGTACAGAGATCTGGGCCTAAATCCATCGTTTTTTTGCTCACTATGCCATTCCAGTTTGAACCCAGCCATATGCAAATCAGTCTTGACCCTGTGCCTCATGGGTACAGTCCAGCCCGATCTGCCAAGCCAGGTTCTTCTGGACTAGAAACAAGCATCCTAGGACCGGTTTCGGGGTTTCACCAGTCTTCAGCCAGGATATCTTGATTCCAGTGGCATGGAGAGCACGGGACCCATGTCTGGGCATACACTTCCCACTCTGGGTGACAAATGCAAAAACAACAGTTGATGGACAGAATGCAGAACAATGTAATACATTAATCCCAGTACAGAGATCTGGGCCTAAATCCATCGTTTTTTTGCTCACCATGCCGTTCTAGTTTGAACCCAGCCATATGCAAATCAGTCTTGACCCTGTGCCTCATGGGTACAGTACAGCCCGAACTGCCAAGCCAGGTCCTTCTGGACTGGAAACAGGCATCCTAGGACCGGTTTCAGGGTTTCATCCCTCTTCAGCCAGGATAGCTTGATTCCAGTGGCATGAAGAGCACGGGACCCACGTCTGGGCATACCCTTCCCACTCGGGGTGACAAAAACAAAAACAACAGTTGATGGACAGAATGCAGAACAATGTCATACATTCACCCCAGTACAGAGATCTGGGCCTAAATCCATCGTTTTTTTGCTCACCATGACGTTCCACTTTGAACCCAGCCATTTGCATATCAGTCTTGACCCTGTGCCTCAAGGGTACAGTCCAGCCCGAACTGCCAAGCCAGGTCCTTCTAGACTGGAAACAAGCATCCTAGGACCGGTTTCGGGGTTTCACCCCTCTTCAGCCAGGATAACTTGATTCTAGTGGCATGGAGAGCACGGGACCCATGTCTGGGCATACCCTTCCCACTCGGGGTGACAAATGCAAAAACAACAGTTGATGGACAGAATGCAGAACAATGTCATACATTCACCCCAGTACAGAGATCTGGGCCTAAATCATCGTTTTTTTGCTCACCATGCCGTTCCAGTTTGAACGCAGCCATATGCAAATCAGTCTTGACCCTGTGCCTTATGGGTACAATCCAGCCCGAACTGCCAAGCCAGGTCCTTCTGGACTTGAAACAAGCATCCTAGGACCTGTTTCGGGGTTTCACCCCTCTTCAGCCAGGATAGCTTGATTCCAGTGGCATGGAGAGCACGGGACCCACGTCTGGGCATACCCTTCCCACTCGGGGTGGACAAATGCAAAAACAACAGTTGTTGGACAGAATGCAGAACAATGTCATACATTTACCCCAGTACAGAGATCTGGGCCTAAATCCATCATTTTTTTTCTCACCATGCCGTTCCAGTTTGAACCCAGCCATATGCAAATCCGGCTTGACCCTGTGCCTCATGGGTACAGTCCAGCCCGAACTGCCAAGCCAGGTCTTTCTGGACTGGAAACATGCATCCTAGGACCGGTTTCGGGGTTTCACCCCTCTTCAGCCAGGATAGTTTAATTCCAGTGGCATGGAGAGCACTGGAGCCACGTCTGGGCATACCCTTCCCACTCGGGGTGACAAATGCAAAAACAACGGTTGATGGACAGAATGCAGAACAATGTCATACATTCACCCCAGTACAGAGATCTGGGCCTAAATCCATTGTTTTGTTGCTCACCATGCCGTTCCAGTTTGAACCTAGCCATATGCAAATCAGTCTTGACCCTGTGCTTCATGGGTACAGTCCAGCCCGAACTGCCAAGCCAAGCCCTTCTGTACTGGATACAAGCATCCTAGGACCGGTTTCGGGGTTTCACCCCTCTTCAGCCAGGATAGCTTGATTCCAGTGGCATGGAGAGCACGAGACCCACGTCTGGGCATACCCTTCCCACTCTGGGTGACAAATGCAAAAACAACAGTTGATGTACAGAATGCAGAACAATGTCATACATTCACCCCAGTACAGAGATCTGGGCATAAATCCATCGTTTTTTTGCTCACCATGCCGTTCCAGTTCGAACCCAGCCATATGCAAATCCGTCTTGACCCTGTGCCTCATGGGTACAGTCCAGCCCGAACTGCAAAGCCAGGTCCTTCTGGACTGCAAACATGCATCCTAGGACCGGTTTCGGGGTTTCACCCCTGTTCAGCCAGGATAGTTTGATTCCAGTGGCATGGAGAGCACTGGAGCCACGTCTGGGCATACCCTTCCCACTCGGGGTGACAAATGCAAAAACAACGGTTGATGGACAGAATGCAGAACAATGTCATACATTCACCCCAGTACAGAGATCTGGGCCTAAATCCATCGTTTTGTTTCTCACCATGCCGTTCCAGTTTGAACCTAGCCATATGCAAATCAGTCTTGACCCTGTGCCTCATGGGTACAGTCCAGCCCGAACTGCCAAGCCAAGCCCTTCTGGACTGGATACAAGCATCCTAGGACTGGTTTCGGGGTTTCACCCCTCTTCAGCCAGGATAGCTTGATTCCAGTGGCATGGAGAGCACGAGACCCACGTCTGGGCATACCCTTCCCACTCTGGGTGACAAATGCAAAAACAACAGTTGATGTACAGAATGCAGAACAATGTCATACATAGACCCCAGTACAGAGATCTGGGCATAAATCCATCGTTTTTTTGCTCACCATGCCGTTCCAGTTTGAACCCAGCCTTATGCAAATCAGTCTTGACCCTGTGCCTCATGGGTACAGTCCAGCCCGAACTGCCAAGCCAGGTCCTTGTGGACTGGAAACAAGCATCCTAGGACCGGTTTCGGGGTTTCACCCCTCTTCAGCCAGGATAGCTTGATTCCAGTGGCATGGAGAGTACGGGACCCACGTCTGGGCATACCCTTCCCACTCGGGGTGACAAATGCAAAAACAACAATTGATGGACAGAATGCAGAACAATGTCATACATTCACTTCAGTACAGAGATCTGGGCATAAATCCATCGTTTTTTTGCTCACCATGCCGTTCCAATTTGAACCCAGCCATATGCAAATCAGTCTTGACCCTGTGCCTCATGGGTACAGTCCAGCCCGAACTGCCAAGCCAGGTCCTTCTGGACTGGAAACAAGCATCCTAGGACCGGTTCCGGGGTTTCACCCCTCTTCAGCCAGGATAGCTTGATTCCAGTGGCATGGAGATCACGGGACCCACGTCTGGGCATACCCTTCCCACTCAGGGTGACAAATGCAAAAACAACAGTTGATCGACAGAATGCAGAACAAGGTCATACATTCACCCCAGTACAGAGATCGGGGCCTAAATCCATCGTTTTTTTGCTCACCATGCCGTTCCAGTTTGATCCCAGCCATATGCAAACCACTCTTGACCCTGTGCCTCATGGGTACAGTCCAGCCCGAACTTCCAAGCCAGGTCCTTCTGGACTGGAAACAAGCAACCTAGGACCGGTTTCAGGGTTTCATCCCTCTTCAGCCAGAATAGCTTGATTCCAGTGGCATGAAGAGCACGGGACCCACGTCTGGGCATACCCTTCCCACTCGGGGTGACAAAAACAAAAACAACAGTTGATGGACAGAATGCAGAACAATGTCATACATTCACCCCAGTACAGAGATCTGGGCCTAAATCCATCGTTTTTTTGCTCACTATGCCATTCCAGTTTGAACCCAGCCATATGCAAATCAGTCTTGACCCTGTGCCTCATGGGTACAGTCCAGCCCGATCTGCCAAGCCAGGTTCTTCTGGACTAGAAACAAGCATCCTAGGACCGGTTTCGGGGTTTCACCAGTCTTCAGCCAGGATATCTTGATTCCAGTGGCATGGAGAGCACGGGACCCATGTCTGGGCATACACTTCCCACTCTGGGTGACAAATGCAAAAACAACAGTTGATGGACAGAATGCAGAACAATGTAATACATTAATCCCAGTACAGAGATCTGGGCCTAAATCCATTGTTTTTTTGCTCACCATGCCGTTCTAGTTTGAACCCAGCCATATGCAAATCAGTCTTGACCCTGTGCCTCATGGGTACAGTACAGCCCGAACTGCCAAGCCAGGTCCTTCTGGACTGGAAACAGGCATCCTAGGACCGGTTTCAGGGTTTCATCCCTCTTCAGCCAGGATAGCTTGATTCCAGTGGCATGAAGAGCACGGGACCCACGTCTGGGCATACCCTTCCCACTCGGGGTGACAAAAACAAAAACAACAGTTGATGGACAGAATGCAGAACAATGTCATACATTCACCCCAGTACAGAGATCTGGGCCTAAATCCATCGTTTTTTTGCTCACCATGACGTTCCACTTTGAACCCAGCCATATGCATATCAGTCTTGTCCCTGTGCCTCAAGGGTACAGTCCAGCCCGAACTGCCAAGCCAGGTCCTTCTAGACTGGAAACAAGCATCCTAAGACCGGTTTCGGGGTTTCACCCCTCTTCAGCCAGGATAACTTGATTCTAGTG
Organism: Triturus cristatus; assembly: GCF_964204655.1. Classification (NCBI taxonomy): domain Eukaryota; kingdom Metazoa; phylum Chordata; class Amphibia; order Caudata; family Salamandridae; genus Triturus; species Triturus cristatus. The sequence goes on along the minus strand of NC_140582.1, from coordinate 1,105,278,673 downwards.
GCATGGAGAGCACGGGACCCACGTCTGGGCATACCCTTCCCACTCGGGGTGACAAATGCAAAAACAACAGTTGATGGACAGAATGCAGAACAATGTCATCCATTCACCCCAGTACAGAGATCTGGGCCTAAATCATCGATTTTTTGCTCACCATGCCGTTCCAGTTTGAACCCAGCCATATGCAAATCAGTCTTGACCCTGTTACTCATGTGTACAGTTCAGCCCGAACTGCCAAACCAGGTCCTTCTGGACTGGAAACAAGCATCCTAGGACCGGTTTCAGGATTTCAACCCTCTTCAGCCATGATAGCTTGATTCCAGTGGCATGGAGAGCACGGGACCCACGTCTGGGCATACCCTTCCCACTCGGGGTGACAAATGCAAAAACAACAGTTGATGGACAGAATGCAGAACAATGTCATACATTCACCCCAGTACAGAGATCTGCGCCTAAATCCATCTTTTTTTGCTCACCATGCAGTTCCAGTTTGAACGCAGCCATATGCAAATCAGTCTTGACCCTGTGCCTCATGGGTACAGTCCAGCCTGAACTGCCATGCCAGGTCCTTCTGGACTGAAAACAAGCACCCTAGGACTGGTTTCGGGGTTTCACCCCTCTTCAGCCAGGATAGCTTGATTTCAGTGGCATGGAGAGCACGGGACCCACGTCTGGGCATACCCTTCCCACTCAGGGTGACAAATGCATAAACAACAGTTGATGGACAGAATGCAGAACAATGTCATACATCCACCCCAGTACAGAGATCTGGTTCTAAATCCATCGTTTTGTTGCTCACTATGCCGTTCCAGTTTGAACCCAGCCATATGCAAATCAGTCTTGACCCTGTGCCTCATGGGTACAGTCCAGCCCGAACTGTCAAGCCAGGTTCTTCTGGACTGGAAACAAGCATCCTAGGACCGGTTTCGGGGTTTCACCACTCTTCAGCCAGGATATCTTGATTCCAGTGGCATGGAGAGCACGGGACCCACGTCTGGGCATACCCTTCCCACTCTGGGTGACAAATGCGAAAACAACAGTTGATGGACAGAATGCAGAACAATGTCATACATTAATCCCAGTACAGAGATCTGGGCCTAAATCCATCGTTTTTTTGCTCACCATGCCGTTCCAGTTTGAACCCAGCCATATGCAAATCAGTCTTGACCCTGTGCCTCATGGGTACAGTCCAGCCCGATCTACCATCGTTTTTTTGCTCACCATGCCGTTCCAGTTTGATCCCAGCCATATGCAAACCAGTCTTGACCCTGTGCCTCATGGGTACAGTCCAGCCCGAACTTCCAAGCCAGGTCCTTCTGGACTGGAAACAAGCAACCTAGGACCAGTTTCAGGGTTTCATCCCTCTTCAGCCAGAATAGCTTGATTCCAGTGGCATGAAGAGCACGGGACCCACGTCTGGGCATACCCTTCCCACTCGGGGTGACAAAAACAAAAACAACAGTTGATGGACAGAATGCAGAACAATGTCATACATTCACCCCAGTACAGAGATCTGGGCCTAAATCCATCGTTTTTTTGCTCACTATGCCATTCCAGTTTGAACCCAGCCATATGCAAATCAGTCTTGACCCTGTGCCTCATGGGTACAGTCCAGCCCGATCTGCCAAGCCAGGTTCTTCTGGACTAGAAACAAGCATCCTAGGACCGGTTTCGGGGTTTCACCAGTCTTCAGCCAGGATATCTTGATTCCAGTGGCATGGAGAGCACGGGACCCATGTCTGGGCATACACTTCCCACTCTGGGTGACAAATGCAAAAACAACAGTTGATGGACAGAATGTAGAACAATGTAATACATTAATCCCAGTACAGAGATCTGGGCCTAAATCCATCGTTTTTTTGCTCACCATGCCGTTCTAGTTTGAACCCAGCCATATGCAAATCAGTCTTGACCCTGTGCCTCATGGGTACAGTACAGCCCGAACTGCCAAGCCAGGTCCTTCTGGACTGGAAACAGGCATCCTAGGACCGGTTTCAGGGTTTCATCCCTCTTCAGCCAGGATAGCTTGATTCCAGTGGCATGAAGAGCACGGGACCCACGTCTGGGCATACCCTTCCCACTCGGGGTGACAAAAACAAAAACAACAGTTGATGGACAGAATGCAGAACAATGTCATACATTCACCCCAGTACAGAGATCTGGGCCTAAATCCATCGTTTTTTTGCTCACCATGACGTTCCACTTTGAACCCAGCCATATGCATATCAGTCTTGTCCCTTTGCCTCAAGGGTACAGTCCAGCCCGAACTGCCAAGCCAGGTCCTTCTAGACTGGAAACAAGCATCCTAAGACCGGTTTCGGGGTTTCACCCCTCTTCAGCCAGGATAACTTGATTCTAGTGGCATGGAGAGCACGGGACCCACGTCTGGGCATACCCTTCCCACTCGGGGTGACAAATGCAAAAACAACAGTTGATGGACAGAATGCAGAACAATGTCATACATTCACCCCAGTACAGAGATCTGGGCCTAAATCATCGTTTTTTTGCTCACCATGCCGTTCCAGTTTGAACCCATCCATATGCAAATCAGTCTTGACCCTGTGCCTTATGGGTACAGTCCAGACCGAACTGCCAAGCCAGGTCCTTGTGGACTTGAAACAAGCATCCTAGGACCAGTTTCGGGGTTTCACCCCTCTTCAGCCAGGATAGCTTGATTCCAGTGGCATGGAGAGCACGGGACCCACGTCTGGGCATACCCTTCCCACTCGGGGTGGACAAATGCAAAAACAACAGTTGATGGACAGAATGCAGAACAATGTCATCCATTCACCCCAGTACAGAGATCTGGGCCTAAATCATCGTTTTTTTGCTCACCATGCCGTTCCAGTTTGAACCCAGCCATATGCAAATCAGTCTTGACCCTGTTACTCATGTGTACAGTTCAGCCCGAACTGCCAAACCAGGTCCTTCTGGACTGGAAACAAGCATCCTAGGACCGGTTTCAGGATTTCAACCCTCTTCAGCCATGATAGCTTGATTCCAGTGGCATGGAGAGCACGGGACCCACGTCTGGGCATACCCTTCCCACTCGGGGTGACAAATGCAAAAACAACAGTTGATGGACAGAATGCAGAACAATGTCATACATTCACCCCAGTACAGAGATCTGCGCCTAAATCCATCTTTTTTTGCTCACCATGCAGTTCCAGTTTGAACGCAGCCATATGCAAATCAGTCTTGACCCTGTGCCTCATGGGTACAGTCCAGCCTGAACTGCCATGCCAGGTCCTTCTGGACTGAAAAGAAGCACCCTAGGACTGGTTTCGGGGTTTCACCCCTCTTCAGCCAGGATAGCTTGATTTCAGTGGCATGGAGAGCACGGGACCCACGTCTGGGCATACCCTTCCCACTCAGGGTGACAAATGCATAAACAACAGTTGATGGACAGAATGCAGAACAATGTCATACATCCACCCCAGTACAGAGATCTGGTTCTAAATCCATCGTTTTGTTGCTCACTATGCCGTTCCAGTTTGAACCCAGCCATATGCAAATCAGTCTTGACCCTGTGCCTCATGGGTACAGTCCAGCCCGAACTGTCAAGCCAGGTTCTTCTGGACTGGAAACAAGCATCCTAGGACCGGTTTCGGGGTTTCACCACTCTTCAGCCAGGATATCTTGATTCCAGTGGCATGGAGAGCACGGGACCCACGTCTGGGCATACCCTTCCCACTCTGGGTGACAAATGCGAAAACAACAGTTGATGGACAGAATGCAGAACAATGTCATACATTAATCCCAGTACAGAGATCTGGGCCTAAATCCATCGTTTTTTTGCTCACCATGCCGTTCCAGTTTGAACCCAGCCATATGCAAATCAGTCTTGACCCTGTGCCTCATGGGTACAGTCCAGCCCGATCTACCAAGCCAGGTCCTTCTGGACTGGAATCAAGCATTCTAGGATCGGTTTCGGGGTTTCACCCCTCTTCAGCCAGGATAGCTTGATTCCAGTGGCATGGAGAGCACGGGAACTGCCCAGATGTGGGTCCCTTGCTCACTTTACCACTGGATTCAAGATAGCCTGGCTGACGATGGTTATGAACCTGAAAGCGTCCCAGGATGCTTGTTTCCGGTCCAGGGAAGACATGGCTTGGCAGTTCGGGCTGGACTGTCCCCATGAGGCACAGGGTCAGACTGATTTGCATATGGCCATGTCTGAACTGGGGTGGTGGAGTGAGCTAAAGAATGATGATGGATTAAACCCAGATCAGTTGAGTGGGGGTGAGTGTTTGATTTGCTCAAGCACTCCGTCCATTATCCCCTTTGGTATCGCTTTGTTCGCCCTAAGTTGGCAGGGTATGCCCAGACGTGGGTCCCTTGCTCACTTTACCACTGGATTCAAGCTAGCCTGGCTGACGAGGGTTATGAACCTGAAACCGGTCCCAGGATGCTTGTTTCCGGTCCAGGGAAGACATGGCTTGGCAGTTCGGGCTGGACTGTTCCCATGAGACACAGGGTCAGACTGATTTGCATATGGCCATGTCTGAACTGGGGTGGTGGAGTGAGCTAAAGAATGATGATGGATTAAACCCAGATCAGTTGACTGGGGGTGAGTGTTTGATTTGCTCAAGCACTCCGTCCATCATCCCCTTTGGTATTAATTAATATATTAGCTTGTGCACCTCTAACAAAGAGAAATGAATGGATACATGACAGTGAGCCCGGTAGATGGTAGAGAAATAAACTGGTGCAGACAAACCGACAAAGTCACTCTCCATTGCCTCACATCAGAATCATCACTTTCAATAACCTGGAAATCTGCCGGCAACTCCCGCATGCCTCAACCTCATCCCCCTCACCTATTCTGAGCAGATGCAGCAGATTCTGAGCTGTGCCCTGCTGGTGCAGAGGAGCACGGCAGAGTCTGTAGAAGCACTGGGATCCCAAGCCTCTCCGGGAGGGCACTTAAGACTTCCGGGTGCCTTCACACTCAAGATAAATGAATACATTTTGTTCTGTGCTTTAGTCGCCCCTCTGTGAGCACTGTCTGGTAGATGAAGCTCTGTGTTAATTAACACATTCAGAGAGGTGGTTGTGTACAAACAAACAACAGCCACAATACCGTACATTTTGAACGCGTAGTTAAATACCTGCTCATCGAGTACCTCATTGGCTGATCATTCCATGGCACTACCAAAATTACATTTGGACACATTTGCTCAACTGTAAAACACTCGCTTCTATCATTCATTTAACAACTCGGGGCTTTGGGGTGAGGTAACCTACTTTGGATGCTGTGTAAAAAAGTAGATATAAAAATGAATGCGATGAAACTAAGCAACCAGTACTGTCTAAAATACTGTGAAAACTGACACGCATTCTGGCATTTTGCTTAGTTAATGTCGATTTTCTCATAGATGCAAGTAAAGTACTCTTAATATCTTAAGGAAATATGCACACTTTTAACTAATAGCACCGGACAACCTTTGACAACTAGGCAATGAATACATTTTCATGTACCCCCGAAGCCCCCCTTCCCCCCGTCCCCTTGGCAAACTTTATTGCCTCCCAGTGTTTGAGGGATAACCAAGACGCCAGAGAGTGAGTCAAATAGTCTAGAAAATGAAAGAGAAGCCGGGATTCAGATTCATATGCTCCGATCCCGATCGCGTTGGTTAGTCTGTAAGCACTACTTTTATTAATGAGTTTCGCATTAGTAAAGCACCACGGTGTGCATGTGTGGCGACACTTCACCTATGAAGTACGTGCCAAGCAATTGTTGACACAATCCACACTTTGCTTCTTTTTCAATATATTTATTACGAAGTGCAGGATCTTTCCAAGGGATTTTGCACACTACATACATTCACTCCAAAAAAAAACGTGTAGGTGAAAAACATTATAATTTACAACGTCAATAGCTCTAACTCACAAATGCAAGATCTATTTGCATTGCAAATGCTTGTTATCTATGGCATGGCTGTGCACTGAATCTAGCTTACAGTCTTTCTTTTTTAATTATTAATAGATGCTATTTTTAATATATACTTGTAAATTTTTAACAGACGTCATTTTTACTATATATTTGTCACATTTTAATTACATGAAGTGATATATTTTCGCTTATTACAATGTATTGTGCTTTTATGAGTTGACATTTTAAATCGAATAAAGCGTATCTTGACTTGACTTGACTTAATAACCAACTATATGGAATATCTGACCTGTGTTGTATGTTTTTTATTTGTTTATAATAAAAAACCAAGTTGAAGAAATTGGTTCTGATGAATAATTTTCACCTAAATTTCACCAAGAATGGCTTTTGGAAGGCTGACAAAACATTCCAAGTGAATGCCTTTCTTGGGGAAAAATATTTTCTTGTAGATTGGTTTTCCTACTTTTCTTTTTAACCCCATCCTAAACATTTTACCTTTTTTTATTTTGCTTCTACCTTTGTCTAAAGGGCACAGGAGGAAGATTCCTTCCCTTAGCACTACTTTTTTAGATTGAGCCTAAAAATGTGATTGTGCTGCCTACAAAACATGTTGTAATCTCTTCTATGGGCTCTTGGCATGTCCATCTATTGCTATTTGCTGTTTCTTGTGCTTGTCTTAAATGCTTTTTTTTAGTGATGCATTTTGGTAAGTGTCCCCTCCCAGGAGATTTCACTCAGTAAACATTTCTGTTGTCCATCGCACAGTGTTCAGGGTGTCCATGCTTCCTTTTGTTACAACGCGTGATGGCCCCATTTCCCTGTGTTTTTATTGGGTGTCCACAAAAATATGCTTTCACAACACCTGTGAAAATACAGTGTTTATAGTGTTGCATCATAGTTTATATTCGCAAAGCTGTGTTAGTAATGGCAAATATACTAACACATCTCATATTGTTGTTTTTATTTTTCACGAACACATTGATAGTATCATTTCATGTACTTTCACACACCATGTCGAAAGACTAAATGAAAATTCGGCTTCTCAACAACAATGCGCATAATGTGTAGAGTTACATTTTTTTCAAGCCGCATGGCAATTCCTTTAGTTTACTGCATTTGCCCATACATTTCTACAACATGCAAAGCTGTGTTTGTATCATTTTGTGTACTTTCACACATCCTGTTTAATGCTGATATTAAAATTCAGCTTCTCAGCAACAATACACATGACGTGTAGATTTACATTTTTATAAAACGTGCCGAAAATTATTATAGTTTACCAGATGTCTATGTCTCCCTTGTTCTCCCTCTGTTCATAAAGACATCGAAGGTTTAGTTTTTGTTTGTGCCTCTGCTTGCAGAGCAGAGGCACACACAAAACAAAATGCACAGTATATCATCAGTGGCTCGGATGATGGCTCCTTCCTCATGTATGGTCCCAATGAGAAGTTGGTCATAGTAGAGCACTGCTTGTTTGTTGGCATGGCAATGGTTTGTTGGAAATTCAGTGAAGATTCGGTTTGCAAACCAGATATTGCAATATATTAGTATGCATCTGTGAGGTGGTCTGTTGTAATATCTGATATGGGGTCCAGGAGATTGCTTTGTCTGGAGGTGGTTGATAGGCTAGAAGCAATGAGGTGATGAAAGTTAGGAGCAGTGAGCAGCATGTAAGTGATGATTTAGCCTGTGATATTGAGTGATCTTTGATCATGGAAGACAGTAGCCGGAACACTCCTCAACTGCTGGGACCACCGTCTCTACCAATGCACCTCTATTATGATCTAACCCCCTAATAGGTCCTCAAGTCTCAGCCAGATCACCTCAATCCCTACCTGCAGCGCCACATTCTACCATGTGATGGGTTCACACCACAGTGCTATACCAGTGCATAGCTTTGCTGAATTCGGGCCCTACGCAAAGAAATATTGATAGGCAGGCGTCTGTGTGCCATGGAAAGCAGCCCTCAACAGCATACCACATCATTAAACTCTACTGCACACCACTCCACAACACAAAAAAAATTCCACATAATTCCACTCCAAAATGCACAATCCTATTCCATATAATTCCAGTACACTCAATACCATACAATTACTATCCACATAATTCCACCGCACACCATATCACATAATTCTAATACACAAATTCCTTCCACACACACCACACAATTTCATGCCACACAGTTACACAAATAACTAATCCAATCCAACCTAAATAATTCCACAACACACCACATACATTCCATAACACATCGGTAAAAGCATTGCCATTTCCAATGCCAATAACTCTAACAAATACAAGACCTATTGTAAAAAACATTGCCGTTTACAATTCCAATTGCACCAACTCCAACAAATGTGAGAACAATTGCATTTACAATACTTGCTCTATATTGGCAGCTGGATAGGCAAAAAAATATCATGACTTTCCTCTGTATATTTTCTTGGATGACTTGGAAAGTGGCTGTTTCGGGACCAGAAGATTGTTTTGAGGAATTTCTGTGGCAGAGATGTACTGGTTTTGATCAGTGGGAGTTCTGTTTTGCTCTGCAACACACTTTTACCCAGCCTAAGTTTTATCTCACCACCCCGCCTCCGTTCACAGCCTCCTTCTTAGAAGAATTGTTTCCGGGAGTACAAATATTTTCTTTGTTGCTACCAGTGATATCAGGATTCTTTAAATTGTGTTTTGGAAAGGGGATCAAAACAATCGCTCCTCCGGCTTAATGCCCCACAGCACTCTTTACACTGCTGATGGGCATCTCCATTCTGGTTAATTATAACTTATAAGCAGACTAGCTGCTCTCCTGCGGGTATTTAAATTGCCTTTGGGCTGGTTACACAGGTTTATATAGATTAGAGTGGTCCCTAGTCCCTCTCTTTCAATGCTCCGGGTGGTCCCTCCTTGAGGTTCCCTTTCCTTGCACTACAGTCTGCTTTGTATTGAGGCGCTTCCCTGAGTGTCACTCTCACCTCTCTGTCTGGTCCAACTGGTATTCAGGTAGCCTTTAGAACCGCAGCTGCTATTGGGTCACTTCTCACTTGTTTAGTCCTTAGAACAGGGGTCTCCAACCTTTTCTGTAGTAGGAGCTACTTCTGGTCAGTGAAAGTTGTCGTGAGCTGCTAAAGGCAAAACAATTCGCGCATTTTTTCGAGAGACGCCCCACGCCCAGTTTAATTGACTTTAAGCCAAATTTCTACGGAGTCCTTACTGTCGTTTAAACAACAGGGGCCACACTCCCTCTTTTGAAGTGACAGACAGCCGCAGGTTGTGCTACCTGAAGCGAAAGCTTGTCTTGCTTGGATGCATTCCTGGAAAGTATAACGAGCTATGTGGGGTACAAGCCTAAGGCCTCCTTTTGTGAACCTCAATCAACTTGTTCACACTGCAAAAGTTAAACCTCAACATATATTCCTTACCAAATGTGATTTATTGAAGTCTAGCTTAGATGTGCACTCACTAGATTTCGAAAAAGACCCATTTTAGAAGAACCTCAATTATTTCCAATTCACCACATACTCTTTTTTTGTAAAGTTTAGTCTACTACTTATTAGTGGTATTTACGTTTCTCATGTGTGACACTTTTAATAACATTTTACAAGAGTTGTTAGAAAGAAAGCGTGTATGGGACAAAATATCAAATCATCCATGTATTGAAACACCTAGATTAGACCACCAATTCCACCATAGGAGAGTTTTGGATTTCTAAAGCTGTTGTGCATCAGGTTCCATAGTACTGTGGTTCCTCTAATTTTTTTTATTTCATTCAAAATCTATTTCATTCATTGCAACAACTAACTGCCCCCCCCATGCCCCATCATTGAAATGCCTGCCCAGAGGCCTCAAAATAAACATACCAGGGACAGGGCAGAGAACCAGAGCAGGGGAGGGGCAATAACAGGGCGTCAGAGGAGGAAATAATACAACCTAAGACAGGGCAATAACAACATCGGAGGGGGCAATAAGAAGGCATCAAAGGAAGCATTAATAGCGAGTAGAGCTGGCAATAACAACGCATCAGAGGGGACAATAATGAGACATAAGAGGAGGCATTAATTAGAGACAATAGAGAGGGCAATACTAGCATCGTTGTCATCAAAGGGGCTGATAAGGCCTAAAAGAGAACAATGGCTAGGAGTCTGTGAGGGTAACCAGACACGACAATAATATGGCACCAGCAAGGGCAATAAACAGGTACTGGGCATCATAGAGGTCAATAATGCAGCATCAGGGAAATGGAGCACCAGGACCAGAAAAATCGACATGATACCTACTTCACTTGGCTGCTGCCCAGTCACAGAGGAGTCCTAATGTTTGTGTGTCCGGGAAGCTGCAGATGGGTGGCACTTCTAGGCAGCACCTCACTCCGGCCTGCTAGGGCTGGCTGTAGCACTGCAGGCTGAGCACAGGCGAGGCCGCGATTCCGGGACCATTTGCCGCCTGGCCCGCGGCCTCCACACAGTGGTTGTTCTGCCACTGTCCTGAAAGGTCAGTGAGGGGCCGCCCAGTGACACTCTTCTGGCAGCCGCTTTGCGCTGAAATTCCAGGGTCATCACTTCTCCAAAGCGTTCTGAAATACTATTGAAAACGCACATTCCTATCCTTGAATATTGGATATCAACACATGCATAATTTACATGAGCGTGCCTGTGCTCTGTCAATGACCTGGCAACAGAGGGTATGAAAGAGCTCAAATGGGATCATAAATTCATAGCTCGTCGGAAGAGCTTTTCTTTATCATGTGCCTTTGGTAAAGAAAACTGAAACTTGGCAAAACACTGCTGTCCTGATTTATGGCCCAGAGCGGGAAAGCGGGAGAAAAAGTAAAGAAAAAAACAATGTAGCTGCCTGCAATTTGAGCGCTTTGTTGGGTGATGATTTCTACTTCGTACCTTCACACAAAAAAATAGGAAAATGAGAGGCAGGACTAAAGGGGCTGAAACATAACTTGTATAACATCTACATTACTAATTTATCATTTAATATTACATTTTTATCGCAGACATATGGCACGTGCTTGCAATATTTTAATGAACCGTTGCGCCAGCATGCCAAGCCAGGCCTGTTGGCTTTGCCAGTGCTTGTGTTCTAGTGAGGGGTAGGCTGTCGTAGGATCGGAGAAGTGTCATTTTTTAAGCATAGAAAGTACTCAGAAGATTTTGGGACGGCGTTTTTTATGCATCTGCGTACGCCCTGGACCGTGTGAACGCTGCACCCACGTCCCACCCATGATAGTTTCACTTGACTCGAACTAGTATTAAAAAGTCTTAAAACGGAAACCCGCATGCACATGTTTATGTTTCATTGCATGATTCAAGTGTGAACACAGGGGGCGGCCCCAGAAAGCCCACACGCATGAGAAAAGGCTCCTGATTTGCATCTTTTAGAGCAGAGAGCTAACAACATTTTACAGCATGCGCAATTCACACCCTAATGTCTGACACGCACAAAAGACAGGTAATTGCTTTTCCACAGCTACCCCTCCATTCATTAGGGGACCAGACAATTAAATATGACGGGGGTCCTTTCGAGTCAGCAGCGATGGATGAGCGGCACCTTCCAGTCTGCCGGGACAATGGGGCCTCCCTCCAGCACCCCTCGAAATAAGGCCAGCGTAAAGCGCCGAGAGGGGACTCCGCGTCTAAAGTCGCTGCAATTTACGGTCGATTGACTTTCGCACCTACGTGCTACCGACCTGCTCTGGGGCAGTGCTGCCTTCCCGTGGATTCCTTGCCCTGTCAGCAGGGTGCTCTAGTGAAAAGACATTGTGTCCCCTGCCTCACAAACAGCCCTGTGTATACAAATCCACTAGCCCTTTGGCTAGCAACATTTGAAGTCACCGATACACTACAGAACTTGGACCCACTATGCCAGTGTCAGGAACAATTGGCAGAAATATTGCAGACATTTTTGCTTTTTAAACCGTGATTATGAATTGCTGTTCGGGGTGCACTACACACAACAGCTGGAATCATGTCACATCTGGGTTTGTGAATTTTCTTCTGTGGTGGTGGCTCAGCACTTTCAACCAAAAAATAAAACCACGACAATATTATATTCCCAGTCTTTCAAAAGCCCGCGGCATACCAGCGGCTAAGGCGCACATCGCAGCTCCAGTCTACAGTACAGAACAATGTATATGGTGTTTCCTGGCCAGGCCAGCGCTTACCGGGTTTGATCTGCTGCTGCAATATGTTCCAGGCAGAAAAAGGCAGGTGGTGGGGTTCGTAGCAGGTCAATACTGCTTGCGCCGCCTGCATGGTAGCTGACTTTCCGGAACCTGCTGCTCCACTCTGACCCACCTGTTGCTTGCTCGGCACATGTCTTGCACAATCAAGACTGCGGTGCCAAGCTGTGAAAGGCAGGTGGCGCAGACTCCAGTTCAGCAACAGCGTCATCATCTTTTGCACTGCCCCGCCCCAGCTAAGCTGTTAGACCAATCTGAGCAGCTGGTTTTAGTGATGGCAGGCAACAGCTTTGAAAATAGGCCCAAGAACCATAAATGACAAGAATAGGCTACAAAATTGAGATGCAATGCGCGAGCTACTGATGGGGGTTCGGCGAGCTACCGGTAGCTCGCGATCGACCGGTTGGAGACCCCTGCCTTAGAAGATCTTGCAGCTCTTTGATAATTCTTGTCTGTGTTCCACCGGCTGAGCCTTATTCTCCCTGGTTCCAAATCAAGAGCCACTTTGGGTAAGATTTAATTCAAAAGGATGGCTTGGGTCCTGGTGCAAGTGAGGAAAATACAGCAAATATCAGTGTTCAATGGGGCCCTCAAGGGTGTGGGACCCAGTGCCACTGCACCAATAGTGACTGCACCTCTGATTTAATTGAGTTAAAGGTGATTTATTTTCGGTCCCCAATGGATCCCAGAGAAAGACAACTACTCTATCATCTTGTCTGACCATGCAATCCTATTCTCAAGTTTTTACAATCTATGAACGTGGTTTTCACCCAGACTATACAGGAAAAAACTGATTAAAGACAGGAAGGCATGTCAAAGAAGGTTTAAATCTTTTTTAAATAACAAACATTGGCAAATGTCTGGCTTGTTGTGCTTTACTGCAATGGCCATTTGCTGTTTTGTGTTGTGTTTGGGTCCTCTAACAAAAACACACACAAATGCACCCATAATTATTCAGACAATACCCTCAGGCATGAGGACACAGGCACATACACATGCATGCGTACACACACACACACACAAACACACACACATACACGCACACACACACACACAACCTTGTTTATATATCACTATGAGGACCGGCCATTGACCGTAATGAAGTGTGTAATTACTGTTCTAACTCCACGCGCACTTTGATAGTAGGGAAGGTTATAAAGCGGACTGAAGCAAACCTAACTGCACTCTTGGGTTTTTGACATACTCGCTCGAAAGTACCTAAACACACTACGGGGACCGGTCCTCATAAGCACCGGTCCTCACAAAGATAGTGTTTGTTAGGTTTTTTCATGGTTTACCCATGCTTTGAGGACCGGACCGGTCCCCACAGTGTGGGTTATACATGCCCACACACACACTCACAGAGTCACCTGGAGAGGCAAATACAAGTTCGCACACAGATACATGTGCAGGCTGGCACATGAAGATACATACACAAAACACATGGGACTATTCAGAAATGTATTTTACACTTGTGAGTAAATTACACATGTAAATTTACTCTTACACATTTGAGCAAGTACTTGTGGCTATTCACCATTTATGAGTGTAATGTTACACTGAAGTATAGAATTACATGTCTCCACTCTGTGGAACACAGAGTGGAGGCAAATTTGCATAGAAAATACTGTTGCAGGGATTCTGCTTGTGCAGAACTGTGCCGGGAGTCACAGGATGTCCAAATGTTTGGGCTGAGTCACCATGCCCATCAGTACCTTTGTGCCCAAATCCGACTAGCCCACAGTGCCAACCTGCTCTCCTAACTTTCCAAGGGTAACAGGTGAATTGGCAACCTCTAGAACATAACACCTAGTTCTTCCGGGAACCATGAAAATAGAGCATCACCTTTTGTTTTTCTCACTTATTTTCTCACTTTTTGTTTTTCTCACTAATGCTTGGCCATAATAAACAAGGAAAGACACTATATAAGTTTCTAATATTTATGGGAAACTGTTGTGCTTTATTATGAAGGAATTGTACTGTGATTATAAAACATATAAGACTAAAAAAATAGTCAGCATCACTATACACAATATAAAACTCTATCATAGAAAAAGATATATTGGTCTAAGCCTACCCTCACTATGTGAGCACAGGAAATATATCAGAGATCTCTAGGATTATAACCGGGCCCTGTACCTGTCCTCAGTAGTTAGATAGTTTGCATCTTAGTTTGCACAAGGATAGTGAGCACATTCCATAAGTTCTCCATCTGCAAGAATCCTCCTCTCTGTTCTCTAAGTAGCAAATCTGTCTTTATATGATAAGATGTGCTGCACCAGAAAACAGCAGATGTCCCTAATGTTATGTTGAAAGGTTGGAGATGTTGCTGACTGTCCATAGCAAAACAGGGCCTTGTGTTATTCGACCTTGTATGTGTTGTTCAGACTGAATCCCAATAATACTACAATGTATTGCTAAAATAATATCATGGCATAAAATAAACGTGCAATGTGTAATGTGTGCAAAACAAAAGCAGTCTACAACATGCAAGTAGGCTAAAATAAGAGATGACAAGAGTGGGCCCTAAAGGGAACTTACAATACTAAATGCAGGGGCTTAAAGTGGAACCCCATAGAAAATAATGTTAAATTAATATATTTTCACTTTTTAAATATATATTATCTACTGGCGGTCGCCAGTAGATAGTTATAGTTAGGACCGAGTTTCCATATGAAATCTGAAAATTCTATTTTGAATAACTTTGGCGCCGGTCGACGAATCCTCGCAAAATTTTCAAAACTAATGGGGCGCTCCACTCAGCACCTACCCTGAAAGTCTCGGGGTGATTCGTCAAGCAGGGGCTGAGAAAAAAGGGAGGTCAAAAAACGCGTTTTCCCCATGCATTTTCCTATAGGACAGGGGTCTCCAACCGGTCGATCGCTAGCTACCGGTAGCTCGCCGAACCCCCATCAGTAGCTCGCGCATTGCATCTCAATTTTGTAGCCTATTCTTGTCATTTATGGTTCTTGGGCCTATTTTCAAAGCTGTTGCCTGCCATCACTAAAACCAGCTGCTCAGATTGGTCTAACAGCTTAGCTGGGGCGGGGCAGCGCAAAAGATGATGACGCTGTTGCTGAACTGGAGTCTGCGCCACCTGCCTTTCACAGCTTGGCACCGCAGTCTTGATTGTGCAAGACATGTGCCGAGCAAGCAACAGGTGGGTCAGAGTGGAGCAGCAGGTTCCGGAAAGTCAGCTACCATGCAGGCGGCGCAAGCAGTATTGACCTGCTACGAACCCCACCACCTGCCTTTTTCTGCCTGGAACATATTGCAGCAGCAGATCAAACCCGGTAAGCGCTGGCCTGGCCAGGAAACACCATATACATTGTTCTGTACTGTAGACTGGAGCTGCGATGTGCGCCTTAGCCGCTGGTATGCCGCGGGCTTTTGAAAGACTGGGAATATAATATTGTCGTGGTTTTATTTTTTGGTTGAAAGTGCTGAGCCACCACCACAGAAGAAAATTCACAAACCCAGATGTGACATGATTCCAGCTGTTGTGTGTAGTGCACCCCGAACAGCAATTCATAATCACGGTTTAAAAAGCAAAAATGTCTGCAATATTTCTGCCAATTGTTCCTGACACTGGCATAGTGGGTCCAAGTTCTGTAGTGTATCGGTGACTTCAAATGTTGCTAGCCAAAGGGCTAGTGGATTTGTATACACAGGGCTGTTTGTGAGGCAGGGGACACAATGTCTTTTCACTAGAGCACCCTGCTGACAGGGCAAGGAATCCACGGGAAGGCAGCACTGCCCCAGAGCAGGTCGGTAGCACGTAGGTGCGAAAGTCAATCGACCGTAAATTGCAGCGACTTTAGACGCGGAGTCCCCTCTCGGCGCTTTACGCTGGCCTTATTTCGAGGGGTGCTGGAGGGAGGCCCCATTGTCCCGGCAGACTGGAAGGTGCCGCTCATCCATCGCTGCTGACTCGAAAGGACCCCCGTCATATTTAATTGTCTGGTCCCCTAATGAATGGAGGGGTAGCTGTGGAAAAGCAATTACCTGTCTTTTGTGCGTGTCAGACATTAGGGTGTGAATTGCACATGCTGTAAAATGTTGTTAGCTCTCTGCTCTAAAAGATGCAAAACAGGAGCCTTTTCTCATGCGTGTGGGCTTTCTGGGGCCGCCCCCTGTGTTCACACTTGAATCATGCAATGAAACATAAACATGTGCATGCGGGTTTCCGTTTTATGAATTTATGATCCCATTTGAGCTCTTTCATACCCTCTGTTGCCAGGTCATTGACAGAGCACAGGCACGCTCATGTAAATTATGCATGTGTTGATATCCAATATTCAAGGATAGGAATGTGCGTTTTCAATAGTATTTCAGAACGCTTTGGAGAAGTGATGACCCTGGAATTTCAGCGCAAAGCGGCTGCCAGAAGAGTGTCACTGGGCGGCCCCTCACTGACCTTTCAGGACAGTGGCAGAACAACCACTGTGTGGAGGCCGCGGGCCAGGCGGCAAATGGTCCCGGAATCGCGGCCTCGCCTGTGCTCAGCCTGCAGTGCTACAGCCAGCCCTAGCAGGCCGGAGTGAGGTGCTGCCTAGAAGTGCCACCCATCTGCAGCTTCCCGGACACACAAACATTAGGACTCCTCTGTGACTGGGCAGCAGCCAAGTGAAGTAGGTATCATGTCGATTTTTCTGGTCCTGGTGATCCATTTCCCTGATGCTGCATTATTGACCTCTATGATGCCCAGTACCTGTTTATTGCCCTTGCTGGTGCCATATTATTGTCGTGTCTGGTTACCCTCACAGACTCCTAGCCATTGTTCTCTTTTAGGCCTTATCAGCCCCTTTGATGACAACGATGCTAGTATTGCCCTCTCTATTGTCTCTAATTAATGCCTCCTCTTATGTCTCATTATTGTCCCCTCTGATGCGTTGTTATTGCCAGCTCTACTCGCTATTAATGCTTCCTTTGATGCCTTCTTATTGCCCCCTCCGATGTTGTTATTGCCTGTCTTAGGTTGTATTATTTCCTCCTCTGACGCCCTGTTATTGCCCCTCCCCTGCTCTGGTTCTCTGCCCTGTCCCTGGTATGTTTATTTTGAGGCCTCTGGGCAGGCATTTCAATGATGGGGCATGGGGGGGGCAGTTAGTTGTTGCAATGAATGAAATAGATTTTGAATGAAATAAAAAAAATTAGAGGAACCACAGTACTATGGAACCTGATGCACAACAGCTTTAGAAATCCAAAACTCTCCTATGGTGGAATTGGTGGTCTAATCTAGGTGTTTCAATACATGGATGATTTGATATTTTGTCCCATACACGCTTTCTTTCTAACAACTCTTGTAAAATGTTATTAAAAGTGTCACACATGAGAAACGTAAATACCACTAATAAGTAGTAGACTAAACTTTACAAAAAAAGAGTATGTGGTGAATTGGAAATAATTGAGGTTCTTCTAAAATGGGTCTTTTTCGAAATCTAGTGAGTGCACATCTAAGCTAGACTTCAATAAATCACATTTGGTAAGGAATATATGTTGAGGTTTAACTTTTGCAGTGTGAACAAGTTGATTGAGGTTCACAAAAGGAGGCCTTAGGCTTGTACCCCACATAGCTCGTTATACTTTCCAGGAATGCATCCAAGCAAGGCAAGCTTTCGCTTCAGGTAGCACAACCTGCGGCTGTCTGTCACTTCAAAAGAGGGAGTGTGGCCCCTGTTGTTTAAACGACAGTAAGGACTCCGTAGAAATTTGGCTTAAAGTCAATTAAACTGGGCGTGGGGCGTCTCTCGAAAAAATGCGCGAATTGTTTTGCCTTTAGTAGCTCACGACAACTTTCACTGACCAGAAGTAGCTCCTACTACAGAAAAGGTTGGAGACCCCTGCTATAGGACCTTTAGTCAAAGGTACAGCCCGAACGGCTGAACAGAATTACTTGAAATTTGGCAAAGAGGTAGTCCTCAGGTCAGGCATGTGCCTTTTGCATATATGGTGTCAATCTGTTCAGTAGTTCACAAGAAAATTGCAGTTAAAAGTACATAAATATCTATAAGCGCACCGTGCGCGCACGGTGCCGTGCGCGAGCGTAATTCTGATTGGTGGTTAGATGTCAGTCAACATTCGAATCGGTCGAAATCAGGAAGTGTCGGACGCCATTTTGTGTTTGGCAGTGAAAAAGAAAGGTGGAGAACGTGAAAAGGGGATAGGGTAGAGAGTTCCTGACCCCTAGCCTTTGTCAGGGGTTCCTGAAGAACCCCGAAGGGTAAAAGAACATTTAATTTTTTTTTTTTTAAATTGCGGGGTGCGCGCACGGTGCGCGCACGGTGAAAAACCCTTAAAAAAAAAACATTTTAAACTGTTTATAAGTTTATAGAAGATATTAACTATGCTGTTCAACTTTATCCAAATTCAAAAAAAAAAGCTAAGCCATTCCATATTACAGGATACAGTCAATCTATAACTATATACATAGGTAGTTTATTTTAAATTAAATATATAAAAATATAATAATACATACATAAATTAGCATTTAAAAAACGTTACAAATTCACTAAAAAAAACATAGGTTTCACACATGTTATAGTTAGGAATTAGCATTTAAAAAACCTTGCAAATTCACTGAAAAAAACATAGGTTTTACACGTTATAGTTAGCTGGACATTTCACTCGTAAAAAACCATTGAAATTCCCCCGTTATAGTTAGATCAGGTAACTATAACTCACGCGACCGCAATCCACTGCTGATGACGTCAAATATTACATCACTGTATTCACTAAGATACTGTTAATAAGTCAGTTATACAATTAATTTTACAAAAAAAAACATCCATTTAGACACTTATTTACCCATTTATTCTTCCATTAACCTTTAGATATACATATATAAAAAATATTTATTTTACAGAAAGACACATATTCACTGGATGATGTAATCAGCGATGTAATATGTGACGTCATCAGCAGTGGATTGCGGTCGCGTGAGTTATAGTTACCTGAACTAACTATAACGGGGGAATTTCAATGGTTTTTTACGAGTGAAATGTCCAGCTAACTATAACATGTGTGAAACCTATGGTTTTTTCAGTGAATTTATATATATATTTCATGTAATGTTAATTTGTAACAATTACAGTAAATATGATTTTATAACCTTGTTTATTTAAAAGTAAATGTAACTTCCCTTTTTAAATAATTACATTCAATTAAGTCAATACATAACTTTTTGTAGGTTTGTTTCATATGTCAAATTTTATTAATTTTAGTGTATAGTGAGCACTACCATACACATACACAGTGCTCACATTTAACTATCACATGCAGTAGCAAGTTATACCCCACCCCACCATACAGTTAGGTTCACCCCATAGAAACCACACAATGTGCCCCAGATCTTGTGATGCTTGTGCGGGCATCATCTTATCCTGTAAATGGGCTCCTTCATTTTGGCATACCAGGCCATCCGCCTGAACCATATTGCTGTTGTGGGGGGGGGGCAGCCTGATTTCCACAAGCGAGCAATGTATCTTTTTGCAGCCAGAGTTCCTACCCTCACCAGCAGCCGCTAACTTAGATTTCCTCCCACTTCCTGTATGAGTCCCAACAGAAATTTGGGGCCGTCAGGGCTACTGGATGACACCAGTCTATGATGCAAGCAGGACAATGTCGTTTGCCGGCGTGAGCACTTTAATGGGGGCTGTTCAATCAGCCATTAGCAAATTATTATCAAAATCGTTGAAAAAGTCTACTCGAAGAAACATCAATTTTAACCAATCGATTTATTGGTTTGAAGAACAATACTTGTATTCAGTATTTTCCAAATGAATGATATTCAAGACAGCTGGGAAAAACCATCCAGTATGTTTTAACGATGTACCCAATGCATTTCGGGTCAAAAAAGAACCCTTCTTCAGGGGTAATCTTTAACGGTCAGAATAACTAAAAAGAAAGAGAAGCAATCAATCGAGAGTCCTCATAATCATCTTATACAACGAGAGATCACAACAATTTATGTGTAAGTTAAAAAGCAAAGAGAACATGCAATGAATAACAAGGCTCGTTGAAACTGATCACAAAGCGAAAAATAATCGTAAGTATATGCAACAAACTATCAAAAAGTGCCTGCGCTACACAATTTAAACCAGTGAGAATGAAATGTAAAAATGGTCCCTTCGTTAATAAAATGCCGTGATTCAAATGTGAGGTATGTTCGTAACAAAATAGTGCTCGTTGAAGTCAAGGAATCACCCGTGAACGTCAAACATTTGAAAGTATAAGCTCGAAATAAAGACCGTAAACGTACCCATTCAAAAGTTGAATTCGTATCAAACGGAAACACGTCACTGTCAGAGACGCGTCAGGAGCAGGAAAGCATGTTAGCATAGAATTGAAGAGATATAAATAGTAAAAAGAGAAGACAGATCGTAACGTAGTGGAAAAGTGTCAACAACATAAAAATAGGCTCGTGCAACGACAGAATCCCTCGATAAAGTTGTGTGTTAACGTGGAAGTGAAGAGAAAAACTAATAGTGGATATAAATATTAAAAAGAGAAAAGAGAAGACAGGTTGTAGATAAGTGTCAAAGACATAGAAATGGGCTCGTGTGTTAACAGAATCCCTCAATAAAGTTGCGTGTTAACTTAGAAGTGAAAAGTAATAATGAATTAAAAAAATGGGTTATGGAACAACAAAAATTACTCAAACAAGTTGCATCATCATACAAGAGAACATAAAACATATTATAAGAAACAATTAAATTCAATTCGATCATTGAGGCCCAGGGGTTGGAGTGACTGCAGTTTTTTGGTCCAATAAAACTCAGCACGTGCAAGAGATTTTTGTGGATCAATGTCAGATCTTGGTTTTTGCGCTTCCAGGATGGTAAAGTGAAGTTGAGAAACATTGTGTTTGGCTTCTTTCCAGTGCATAGCGACAGTTGATTTCTCATTCACCAATCGAATATTGCTTTTATGTTCACCAACTCGTGTTTTGATTTTTCGTTCAGTTCTGCCAACATAGATTTTACCGCACGGACATTTGAGTGCATAAATGACATTAGAAGTGTCACAAGTACTTGAATGGCGTAAATTGATTTTATGACCTTTTGTTGGATGGATAAAACAGTTACCAATTATTACATTGTTGCAGTGGACGCAATTTTGGCATTTTTCCAAGACTCTACTGGATGACACAACACCTCTGTAAGCATATGAAAAATGGCACTCGAGAATCAGGATATTATAGGGCAAGACCAGACCACCTGAAAAAAATTGGCATTAGCTTCTCCACATGGCAGGCAGGAGGACAAGGGGGCCTTTGGGTCCACCATAAATTTAGCGGGGTTAAAAAAGTTGCATAGAGATAGTTTTGTTGCAGGAAATCTGCTCATGCACGGAACTATGCGCAGGAAACCAGGACCTCAGTGAATTGTGGTGTACCAAAAACTCACCCCAGAACCCAGAACCCCTATCTGACCAGCATCAGTGTCCCATTCGTTATCCGTATTTATACTGCGGTCCCAATGTATAGACAACCCAGAACAAGCGACTCAGTGTACTCTCAGGAATGGTGGGAATCAGAAATACCTGTTCGTTATTATTCTCATATCAGTCCACAACAAGAGTAATCAGTGACACGGTAAAGTTTAAAAGGTTTATTTTATAAACTACGTGTCCTAAGATGCAGTACTTTGGCTAACATAAGCAGACAAATGATTAAAACCAAAACCATCAGCATTGTTACAATACCATAGAAAATGAAAGGAGAAATCATCATACAAATGACAGTGGAATACAGCCACCTTCCTTTCGCTAGTAAACTAGTATTATTATAATAATAGAAGGTCTCTAGGCTTGAATGGGGAACCCCATACCGTAAAGATCAGCTTAGTGGATCACATCGCAGGATCAGGTGTGCTCTGCTCCTGGGAAAGCTCTTCTTCCGAATGTGTGTGTAAAGCATGCAGACTGCAATATTAAAGGCACTCAACCTTCAGGTATTTGCAGCTGAGTGCGTGTTATGGCTAAGTAGTGGGCCGATCAACCTGAACTAAAAAACATGTTTCTTTACACAATGTTCAGACCAAGGTCGCAGCGCACGTCTAGGGATGTGAACAACAGACAGTTCTCATGTGAAGAAAAAGTCGAGCAAGCAGTTTTCAAATAATAACATGTATCTGCAGTGTCGTGTGCAAAAGCAGCAAAAGTGAAAAGATTGCTTTCTAGCATCTAACTCGCTTATGCTAACATAGCAGTGTATGTATCTAAATCGCAGCCCTCACTACACCCCCCCCTTGATCGGACCACTAGCATAATAGGGATTAAATAAGGGACGCAGAGTTCAAGTTCGATAGAACAGAAACAAGGGCACGAATTGAAAATCCATATACAAGGCAGTGATAGTTCGAAGAGAAAAAAACGATAAAAGGCAAAAAAACATTTGAATGGAAAAATTAACGGCAAGGCTCAAAGAGCCCGAATGTCGAATAAGAACCAAAAAGTGTGTGCAAAGAAAAGTTGGACGACATCCAAGTTAATCCATCAATGTATAGGCACAATAAGTTGCAACAGCTTCCAAGAGGAAGTCATTGGAATGGTCTGCAAAAGTGTCCGCCATCCAGTCTAGTAAGGCAAATGAACAGACATGTTCTTCGACAACTGGAGCCTCAAGCACAATCAGAGGACAACAGGCGTGTTCTTCAAGATAGCCTCGTGCCAGGAAGTCATATGCAGCCGTATCGATGTCCCAATTGCCTAGGACTCCATGTGCCGCTCGACAGGCCATAATCCTGATGCCAGAACAGTCCAACTCATGAGCCACTAAGGGACTCATCAGTCGATCAAAATCCGGGGCAGGAGACACTGAGTTCGACAGGCACAAATCCAGAGCCCATTTGAATGGACAATCTAGGCAATGAAAAACAGGTTGTACGCATGTAAAGTAGGAAAACCGGAAGGACAATCCATGGGCTATGCTCAAGGTTGCCAATGGTAATGTACCATAGTATTCAAGCATCCGGTTAGGAAGATGGAGCAGCCGTGACAGGCTGTCGTGTGACACAAATTGTGCAGCCATTGCGCAGCAAGCAGACCAACAACAGCACGCCAGCCACAAGGGCAAGAATCAACGGGAGACCGCCAAAGACGCTGGAAAATATAGAATGAAAAAATGCCGGTATCACACCAAAAATAGTTTGGATGGAGGTCACGAGGCCGGAGCCCACAATTTTGAAAAAATGTGCCAAGCCAGTTGTTGACAAGGCATTAAAGATAGTTTGAATCAGGGTACCAAAATGAAGTGGGAGATCAGTATTCAAAAGCGCCTGCACCTATGTGCACATATTTGCTACGTGAAGGACAAATGTTTCCCGGGAAGAAGTCAGTGCGACTTCTTTTTGAGACAATAGAGCCCTTATTCTGCTCATCTTGTTGAACTCCGCTTTCAAGGTTGGAATGGAAGGCCAGATGGATACATCCAGCCGCCCATGCGGGGGTGGGAAAAGGACATTCTTACAGCAGACTACCCTCTGTGATACAGTCACTATGTAGGGAATTCCCACTAGCATCCCGCAGCAAGCTTCATTATTTAAAAGCAAATAACTACCGTTAGCCAGCAGCGTGAAAGATGGTGTAATAACTGGTACTGGAATCCCTTTCAGGACGCAAGCTAAATTAGGAGCGTGTACGTTGCATGCGCCATGCAATTGAATGTGCCTACAGACTACAGAGTGATCCGGTGTGGAAGTGCATTCCTCACCTTTTAAATAGACCTCTTTACTGTCTCTCATGCACCTGTATGTATATTGGAGTGACCAAACTTCATGCAGGAAGGCAGTACCCAGTTGTTCATATCTACCTAGGGCATAATGTTTCATGCATGAACTGAACTTAAACAAAGGAAAGGGCAATGTGATTAACCCATTGATAAGCCACACAGCAGAATTCAATTCGGCCACAGAGAAAGGTAAAGGTTCTAACTTTTCAATATGCAGTAATGAATATGTTGCATCTTTCATTGACATGAATTGTTGTTTTGCAGTGAGATTAAAGGGTAGGAATAAAGATGATATATTCATGTAGTCCCAGGGGACTTTCCCTGCCTTTAATGTTTGCAATGTCCATGCAAACTGCATTATAGAACGTAATTGATTTTGACCATGATACAAAACAGACATATCATTCTGCACAATATCAACAACAGAGGAAACAATATTATCTAATGTGTAAATTCGGGAAGAAAGGGTGTTAATGCTATTGTCTATAACAGCTAGCACTTTTTCCATGTTGGCTTGATCAATAGCCCTCAATCTGGAAGCAGCTTCAATTTGTGATAATTTCCAAACTTCGTTATAAATAGCGTACACCCATCTCTTGGACATGCCACCCACAGGACCCATGACAAAATCATTCAAATCTATTTTGTCATGTAATTTGGACAAATGAAGTTTAACAGATGCCAACGTGGAATGTTGCAGCCAAGATTGGCACAACTTCCCTACTGAGTAGGTAGTTACAGAATGAGAAGATTCAAAACGAGGGTCCACGCGAATTTGCGTATACCCAGGTGTCAAACCCAGAAAACGATGTTGACATAAATCAGAACTCGTCTGCCAAGTCAACCATCCCTCAAAATGCAATTTGGAAATATTGAAGGATGTATTAGTAATGTGTGACTGCAACGTAGCAAGAGACAGATCTGTATGATTACCCCAATTCGGGTAAGCACCCAGAACCGGAGTAGAGGGATAATTTAGTTTTTTCGTAGTAGCCAATCCAAAGCAGGTGGTCTGGAAGATTGTTGAATTTAAGAACAACATGTGGTTCGGGATAAGGCAGGCACGATGCAAAGCTTCTGTTCCGTGCACCTGCCATAGTTTGGAACCCCAAACCGATTTAAGATCAATAGTAGCCTTCCACAGATCATAACCTTTGATTGATAAATCATCCATAAAGGATTTGGAATATAACAATTTAGTGTGTGTCAGCCTGATTTTCGAGGCAGTCTCAGCCGCCACTTTAAAATAAAATGAGGCAGGATTCGAAACACTGAAATCAGAAAAATATGTGAATTTGTTCACCAACGTGGGGGAGCTCCCTAACATTGGCGTTGGACAATGTTCCCATTGTGTAAAATTTACAAAATTTCGAAACGTATTAGCTTTGTGTAGGAAATGATTGCCATAATGTTGATTGCAAAACTGCTCACCATAATTAGCAGTATCTAAATACAAATCCTCAGCATCAAACGCGGTATAATATTTCAAATCAAAAAACAGTGCCTCTATGGCCTGAATGTCCCAATCATCAGAACGGATGTTTTGTTTGACTACATCACCCATAGAAACACGAAATACATTTGGTACATAGATAACCTCAGTTGGACCATGAATCTGAAATTTAACAGCATCCCACGCAATCCCATCCAACACAGGCCAGGCAGTAATATTCACAAAAGTCTGGTCCCTTTTCATGATGTGTGATGAGGAGTGGGGGGCCAAAGTTCCATCAATTAGTCTAATTATAGATCTTTCTTTAAGGTAGTGTCCATTTATAAGACGAAAAAACACCACCACAAATCCAAGGAACATGAACAGAAAAAAACATGAGCATTAGCCAAATGTAAGTCCAAGGGGGAACCAAAAAATTTCGTTTAAACCAAACAGCAAAAATAGAAACCTTGGACGGGGCATTGGAAGTCGTTGAGTTAGTGTCAAAGGAACAACGGGACTGGATAACTGCTGTCGATTGTAAAACAGGCAATGTTACATCTGCAGGATAAGCATACTCAGTATCTTCAGGTGGACCACCAGTCGGTGGTAGTGACAAAGGATCAGTAACTGTATGCATCTCGATAGCAACATCAGACATGGTGGTAGACGTCGGAGCCAAAACTGAATTTCTCAGCATCGCTGGGCAAGAATCCGCCGGAGTCATACTAAGAAGAATCGGCCACTCGTTGTAGTTTGACATAGTCAATGGAGATGTACCTGTTATCCTTGAGACCAGGAAGTGGAGGTAAAATGACTGTTCTTGTACCCTGCACGCCAAGCACTGGAACCGGGGCTCGATAAGAGGGGCCGAACTCCTTCCTGTTCTCCACCTTCTCACGGACCAGGTCACCAACTCGAGGTAGCCAGCCAACTACCGGGATCTGAAGTGCAGCGTCAGATGTGGAGGGTATATGTTCCTTCACTAGAGTGTCTCTGGCTTCTTGTAGAGTCTGCAATACAGCACAGTGATCATCTACGTCAAAGGGTGCGGCAGGCGCCGCCAGGTCTAGACCGTCAAGGTCCGGGACAAACATTTTTATGCCAAAGAGCATCATGTATGGGGTCCGCCCACCCAGAGACCTTCTAGGGAGATTATTAAGTGCACGTTGGACGTTATACAAATGGGCTAACCAGTTCCGGTCAGTGCCTAAATCCCTTGCTGTCAAAGATTGCTTTAAGTCACGGTTCATTCGCTCCACCACACCCCTCCATCGGTGGGTATGGAGACGAAAATTTGACTTGGACCCCCAAATTTTTCATGGCTTCTTTGTACGCCTTAGAGGCGAACACAGGTCCCTGATCAGAATGAAAGGTACCACGCGCAAAACTTCCCACAAAGACACGCAAATCCCTGATGGCAGTACGGGCATCAGCACTCCTTTGTGGCCACACCCACAGAAAACGTGTGCACAAATCCACTGCAACTAAGATATACTTGTACGCAGTATCAGAAGAGAAAGGACCGCAGTGATCCAAATAAACACACCCAAGTGGTTTATTGGATATGTACAACTGAGTTTGTGGTGGACGCCCAGCAGTTGAAGTTTGATCTGCTGGCAAATGTCACAGTCAAGAACATAAGTGCGAGTTTGTTTGTACCAACAGCGCCACCAGTAACATTGTTGTAACAGATTAACAGTAGCTGCAACGCCGGTGTGGGCAGACGCCGTACCCTCGTGAGCTGCTGTTATCAAAGATGGTCTGCAGTCCGCGTTGGGAATCAATCTGTCACCAACGTCGTTAATTCTCACTAATGGGACGTTATCAGGACTTAAGTGATAATGGTAACAAGAAGGGAAACCTCTCGGGTAATTACCTCCATTTTCTGTGGTAGCAATAGCTGCCAAGATGTCATCATCGATCTTACTTTTGGATCTTGTAACTGCTGCTACCAGATATGTCGCCACTGCTGTTTTCGCTGCTTCATCAGCCAAGCTGTTGCCAACAGCGTTGACACCAACTCGTTGATGCCGGTGTGGGCAGACGCCATACCCTCATGAGCTGCTGTTATCAAAGATGGTCTGCAGTCCGCGTTGGGAATCAATCTGTCACCAACGTCGTTAATTCTCACTAATGGGACGTTATCAGGACTTAAGTGATAATGGTAACGACAAGGGAAACCTCTCGGGTAAATACCTCCCTTCTCTGTGGCAGCAATAGCTGCCAAGATGTCATCATTGATCTTACTTTTGGATCTTGTAACTGCTGCTACTAGATATGTCGCCACTGCTGTTTTCGCTGCTTCGTCAGCCGAGCTGTTGCCAACAGCGTTGACACCAACTCGTTGATGCCCAAGAGTGTGAATTACATTCACGAGAGGCAGAAGTTCCTTAAGTTCTGCCACTAGAACCCAAAGCATTTTATGCTTAATTGTGCTACCTTTGGAATCACGATATTCATTTTGAGACCAAAAGAATAGATTGTCGTTGAAGGACTGAACACAGTAAAACGAGTCACTCACTATAAGAGTAGTGACTCGAGGATCAGCAAACTCCAGTGCAAGCACCAGAGCACGGAGCTCTGCCAACTGTGCGGTACAATCACCCAATGACTGCGTATGCACGACATCAGATTGGAATTCACCATTTACAAAAGTACCTGCCACAATTGCGCAGGCCGCTGAATAGGCATGCTTCGATCCAGTCGCCAGTTGCTTCGAACCGTCAGTGTAAATGACACAATGGTAATCTTCGAGCGGGCGCAAAAACAGAGGAGCCGGATTAACAAATTCATACTGTAAATACTCCTGAGTCTGTAATGAGGCATCAACGATATAGGTGACATCAGGCGATGTCAAAGAAGTGGCCCATTGTATCCAACGTGGATGCAAAGCTTTAGAATTTGGTCCACTTGCTTTCGTCACTGCCTCTAGGGCAGGATACGGTGTGACCACCAACATGCGTTTTCCTTGCGACAGCGCTCGTTCTTTCAGAATCACCATCTGCACTGCCGTCAAAACTTTCTCGACAGAGGAAAAGCGCAGTTCAGCTGAAGTGTACAGGTGTGATTTATATGCAATGGGGACAGTTTCGCCCTCATAGAACGTTAAGTACGTGAAACCCACTGCGCCTGGCACAATTCTTATTACCAGGTTGGTGTGGTTGCACGCGTCAGCAAATATTTTGAAGCAAGAAGATCAGCCTGCAAAGATTGCAAAATAGCTGAATGCTCTGGCAGCCAGCTCGGTTTGGAAAAAGTAGGTTGTACCAAGGCATAAAGCGACTTGATATGCTGGGCATAATCAGGAATGTACGTACGACCGAAATTCAGAAAGCCCAGCAAAGATTGTAACTTTTTCAGAGTTGTTGGAGATAGCAAGCATGCGCACTTTTCCAGAAAGTGAGGAGACAATACCCGACCTTCATTGTTGAGCTCGTAGCCCAAAAACAACACTGTATACTCTGCAATGTGAGACTTCGCAAAGTTAAATTTGTAACCGAAGTCTGCAAACATAGTAATGATGCGATCAACGTGACACAGATGCGGCCAAAACTCGTCGTCTGTGAGATAAATATCATCGACATACGAGTACGCCTCAGGGTCTATGCCCTCTAACAGAGAGACAACACGAGCGGCAAAGATGCCAGGGCTGTTCTTATAGCCCATTGGCAATCTCTTCTACTGTTTTTGCTTGCCGCCAGAAGTAAACGCTGTTCATTCACTACTTATAGAGGACAGGTTATGGCTGAAAAAGCCATTGGAAATGTCAAGTGTGGTTTTAAACCGTTTTCTCACGAGACTATCGACGAGAGCTGAACTGTGGGTATTTTGTACCGCGCATGTCCGTCAATGAGAATTTAGGTGCCGGTAATTCAAAACCAGGCGGTACGACCCATCAGGCTTCGTCACAGTGAATAAGGGATTATACATTGGTGACACACAATTCTCAATAACACCCTGATATTCCAATTGATCAAGGATTTCCGCGTTGTGAGCTCGAGCTTCGCGACGCATGGGATATTGGGGTTGTGGCTGGGGCATAGACCGTAATGGAATCTCATGGCTGGGGGACAATTTATCCCAGCCTACCTGAGTACGGTACAACGCCGGAGCAAGCACCTGAGCTCATTCCTTGGCAAACTTTTTAGCTTGTTCCTTCGGCACTGTGTGCACAAAGGAAGGGAGTATTACCTCCTCCCCTCTAGGAGCATCTAAAATGAAAGCCGGGGGCCAGTCCGCCTCTGCCAAAAGGATGTCATAGGAGGAGGTCAGATGATCCCAAAAGATCCCTTGTATTGTACGTGGTATGTCACCTTCAATCAATAGAACTATGTTATATAGTCTGTCAGGGGGAGCCACTCTAGTGTCAGCAGTTTCTACAGTAATGAACGTGTCAGTTGCTGTCGCCTCCTGATATGGACGCAGTGCTTGTCGCACTACTGTAACTTCCGCCGCGCTGTCGAGCAGCATCAGGGCCCATGTCAGGTTCCGAAGCTGCGTCCACACTATCTGTGGCATACCTCGCTGTTAGTGCAGCAACTTTCTTCTTCTGAAACGGGGGTCGTTGACGTGCAAACTCGTCCT
Source organism: Triturus cristatus (assembly GCF_964204655.1). Taxonomy (NCBI): domain Eukaryota; kingdom Metazoa; phylum Chordata; class Amphibia; order Caudata; family Salamandridae; genus Triturus; species Triturus cristatus. Next base: position 1,105,248,840 of record NC_140582.1, on the reverse strand, counting down.
GCTTGCCTTTACCGTCAGTCTGATGGGGTTGCTCACGTCCTTGTTGGGCACCCCGACCTTTCCCACGGTCTCCGCCACCAGACTGTGAAGCCGATGTTTCCTGTGAAGAACGAGGAGAACGTTGTTCAGAAACCTGAAATCTATCAGGTGACTTAATACTAGAGCGATCGCGCAGATCATAGGTGCGTTTACCAGTGGACTGTACGGGTGAGGCAGGACGAGACCCCTGTTTCTGTTGCTGCTTCCCCTGTTTCTTTTGTCGGCAATTTTGTTTTGGAAAATTTGGGCGTTCGTCTTTACCAGACGAACTCACCTTAGTTTGCTGTATTAAATCAGGAATTATTACAGTCGGTTTAACACCTAAGGCACTGCGGCCAATAGCTCTATAGGCTGCCTCAATAATCTTAGGAAACTCCTTAGGCTTGTTGAGTTTGTCCACGAGGTCTAACTTATTAGCCACTTGGAATTGCACAGCATCTCCTTTGAGGTTACCCATTACCATGGAAGCAACCACATCGAACACCCCGACAAGCTGCATTCCTAATTCTACAGCTGCCTCTGTGCCGTGATTGTCTTGAACACGTTTGATGATGGAGGGAAGCACGGACATAGATGGAGTGCCGAAGCACTTCAAGTATGTCGCGGCAAGGACTTTGCCCCAGTTGTCAAAATCGGCCATTTCTGGGACTAAGTCTTTTGGCAAACTAATGGTGAGTATCCTTTGTTTCTCCACAGGAGTAGTGTGTGGAAAAAACACTTCCAGTTGGTCGAATTTCTCATCAAGCCAATAAGGCAATTCATCCTTATTTTGGGGGCGCTAGCCCATTACCGAATTAACCATGACCGGACTGATAACCACTGCGTGGTGCTCAGCTGGTTGACCCGCAACAGCAGGTGCCCCCACCTGCACGTTGGGTGAAACGTACTGCACTAAAGCCCTATGTACCGTAATCAGGGCTGTGTGAAGTACACGCAACTCAGCCACCATCGCTTGTAGATAGCGGGGATGAGGCGTAAATCCGGCTAGCACCGGCCATGTGGCTCCGGCAATTGACAAAGGGCCCATTCTCACCGGTGTAACCGCATGGGGAAGGGTGCCACCAAACCAAATGCTATGCTGCCAGGCAGAAATTGGAATTTCGAGTGTCCTGTATGGCGTATATTGCGCTGGGACCGCTGTGGCAGTATGGGAATGAAACGTATTATCATCCGCATTTACCGCCGGTATAGTAATCCAAGAGTAAAACAACTCATATGGATGCGACGAATCGGCACTTACCACAAAAATAACAGCCATCCCTTCGTCCGGAACCCCATACTGCGTCAAATGTTGCCGCAGAGGCACACGGCTATGCGCCGCAATATCGACCGCCATAAGGACACAAATAGGAACGACAACGAATGTCCCAGGAGCACAAGGGTTCAGATTTAACAAAAACCTTTTTCATGAACAAGTTTGTAAGAACCTATTAGGATACCAATAGGTAGGTTAAAATGAAAGCCGTCACTCCCGTTATCCGGAAACAAGAGTGAGTGGACTAATATAAGCACTATTAAGGCGTTTCAAATTATAAGACCAAACGTTAGGTGCGCCATGTTGCAGGGATTCTGCTCATGCACAGGACTATGCGCAGGAAACCAGGACCTCAGTGAATTGTGGTGTACCAAAAACTCCCCTCAGAACCCAGAACCCCTATCCGACCAGCATCAGTGTCCCATTCGTTATCCGTATTTATACGGCAGTCCCAATGTATAGACAACCCAGAACAAGCGACTTAGTGTACTCTCAGGAATGGTGGGAATCAGAAATACCTATTCGTTATTATTTTCATATCAGTCCACAACAAGAGTAATCAGAGTTTAAAAGGTTTATTTTATAAACTACGCGTCCTAAGAAGCAGTACTTTGGCTAACATAAGCAGACAAACGATTAAAACCAAAACCATCAGCATTGTTACAATACCATAGAAAATGAAAGGAGAAATCATCGTACAAATGACAGTGGAATAAAGCCATCTTCCTTTCGCTAGTAAACTAGTATTATTATAATAATAGAAGGTCTCTAGGCTTGAATGGGGAACCCCATACCGTAAAGATCAGCTTAGTGGATCACATCGCAGGATCAGGTGTGCTCTGCTCCTGGGAAAGCTCTTCTTCGGAATGTGTGTGTAAAGCATGCAGACTGCAATATTAAAGGCGCTCAACCTTCAGGTATTTGCAGCTGTGTGCGTGTTATGGCTAAGTAGTGGGCCGATCAACCTGAACTCAAAAACATGCATTGTCTGGCGACCCAGACTGCTTCTTTACACAATGTTCAGACCAAGGTCGCAGCGTACGTCTAGGGATGTGAACAACAGACAGTTCTCATGTGAAGTAAAAGTCGAGCAAGCAGTTTTCAAATAATAACATGTATCTGCAGTGTCGTGTGCAAAAGCAGCAAAAGTGAAAAGATGGCTTTCTAGCATCTAACGCGCTTATGCTAACATAACAATGTATGTATCTAAATCACAGCCCTCACTACAGTTTAATTAAACCAGACAAAACCTAGAGGATATCCCTAGTTCCCTTGGCACTGTGAGTGCTCCCCTCCATTCACTTTCATGCACGGGGCCAATCCAATATTTGCATTTAACTCTTATTGGAGCAAATAAGTTTGGTGATTTTATAACCAGCAACCTCAATATTCGGCAGATAACCCTTTTACCTAGTAGTCCCTGCAACAACTGGGTTTCTAAATTTGGGGTCTGTTCCTATGGATTTTCCGTTGGTCATTAAGGTGTAGAGATATTTATAGAACCAAGCCTGAGTTAGGTTGTATTGTATTTTTAAATCCTGAAATGATTTCATGTGGCCCCCCCGCCAGACATCTCCCAACTGAGAGATGCCAATGAGATCCCACTTTGTGAAATCTGCTAGATGGGCAGCCTGTTTCAACCACCTCCCTTTACATAGTTGTATTTGTAGCCTAATCTTTCTATCCGATCCGGTTCATTTAAATGCACTTCTCCACACTTGAAAGACCCTTCTAGTCATCTCCGGGAGAGAGAAAGGGATCAGTTGGCCATAAAGCATGTTGATGATATTATCTATACCTATGAATCTGACCTCATTCCGGAACGCTGGGTTTTCTCACCCTCCCTAAAGGCAGTCATTCAACACCAAAAGCTGTGTGACCCAGTAGTATAACCGTACATCTGCAGCCGACATGCCACGTCAAAGGTAGATTGGACACTTTCCAACCATGATGCGTGGAAACTGTTTGACCCAGAGATAGGGTGTATTATTGTTTTGAGTCTCTGGAACCATTTCATCGGAATTACATGGGGGTTATTCTGGAGGACTAAAATGAAGCAGGACAGTACCAACATTTCAAACAGTGTCAGTCTGCCAAGCATATTAAGGGGCAGTCACATTCATTTTCCCAGGTCCACCTGCATTCTTGTCATTAATGGGGCTGTTGTGTTTCGATTTAGATGCCCGTACATAGGTTTCCCTGAATCATGTCCTTATATAGGCACAATTTGCATTTCCCTTATTTAGGCATAGAATCCCAGTCCTTATTTAGGCATTAGCCATGCTATTCAAATACAGGCATGCTCACCTACATCCGTCCATCCCACGTCACAACGAGTTCTTAGAAACCAGACCCTTAAGCCATTGGGACTTTCCCTAGCTAGGATTATTGATTTCTCCAAGAACTCATCTATTATGCATGAACTACTATTCCTTAGGGGTTGATTCATGATGTCTTCCTCTGCTGACTTTACGTCAATGCTCGCATTCCAAGGTACCTTCCAGGTATAAATATACCTTCCCTTACTATGGCAAGTACGGCACGGCTCAGCTTGATACAGCTCCCCACGGCAAGTTCGGAAGGAAGGTGTACTGACTCCCGTCGCGGGGAGTTGGAGTTTGAGAGTCAGAAAGAGATTTCCACCTCTCTCATTCTAAGGTATGGAGCTGAATAGAAACTAGAGGGACTCTTGGCATATAAACTTAGGGGCCGGTTTACAAGAAAGTGGTGCATCTGTAGAGATGCGTCACTCACCCTACGCCAAAATGCAAAACCCTTGTGTCACCATGGATGCGCCATATTTACAATACGGCTCACCATGGCGCAAGGATTGACAGATGCGTCAGAAATTCTGACGCATCTGTTGACGGAAAAGTCACGCATTGCTGGAGTCGTGTCGCAAGCATGACGCAACTCCAGCAATGCTCAGGGGTGCCCTATGCCTAACATGCTGCGTCACTCCTTATGCCTGCTTCAAGCAGGCGCAGGGTTTTGACGCAGCATGGACGTAAAAGTGACTCAGTGAAATCTTGTAGATTTCACTGCATCACTTTTACGGGGCTTCCTGCGACGGAATGCCCACCCTGCATACATTAAACCTGCTGCAGGGCTTCACCACGTGACGCACCTCCCTAGATGCATCATGTTGTAAATGGGCCGCAACTTTTATGCTGCCGCTGCGTCACAAAAGTGACGCAACGATGGTGCAAAAGTGACGCATGGGGCTTGTAAATCTGCCCCTTAGTATATACCATACTATAGAAAACAGCACCTACTTCTTACCTTGTACTACACTTAGGTTAGATACACTGGGGTAGAACTATTTAGAAGCATCAGATGAGTATTCACTTTTTAGCCTGTGTTATTTATGTATGCATATATGAATATATGTCATAGCTAAAAGACAATGCTATTGCAGTATTATTTCTTCTTAATGCTTACGCTGTGCATATTATATCTTGCTTACTGTCTAATGATTGTAACAGCTCATATCTCTTACACGAGAAACAAGACTGTTCAGTAAATCCTTTTATTGAAATGCCCGTCTCTCTATTTCTGTGTAACTCTGGAGAAACTAAGCATGCACGATTGACTTAGTGAAACTGTTATCTATTGTTTCCACAATTCTGAGACACGTTCCGATTCTAAGGGAAACAAAGTTGTCATGTTTATGCGGTTGTCAGAACCTACTCCCTTCTTGTTTATTCGAAAAGTTTCTAGTGACCTCTGAGTTAGCTGGCACACAAAGTAATTATGTTTAATGTACTCGATAGAGGCATGCTGACCTTAGTCCTATGCAACAACTATCGTGTATATTATTCCAATGCGCAGAGCCTTTAAGGGAAATAGGAACTACACTACAGGGCATGGTTCAAGGACCACGCTAGATCCGGCAGTAGGGCAATATGTGTCGCTAGGAATTTAGTACTCAGTCTACATTTTTAGATGTGGGCCCACCAGTTTGTGTTGTCTAAGGTGCCCGTCAGTGGTACCAGTAGGGATTCAGCCAATTGACCCATAGGCTTGCAATGTAGGTGGGGCATTTGGAGGAGACACAGGCCTTTGGAATAGGAGCTTAACTGTAAATAACAGCACTTCATCCACATATAGGGCTCTCCACTCCTTCCCCCAGATAAATCCTTCTAATTGTGCTTCACATCTAAACCGTGTCACCAAGGGGTCTATCACCAGAGCAAATAATAGCTGGTACAGCCTTCCTGGTACCCTGCCCTATGGAGCCTATGGAGAATAAGTATGATAGGGCGCTGTTGGCCCATATTTGTACCCTGGGGTTTTCTGTATAGCAATCATATGTATACTACACATTTTGAGATGAACCCCAGTCAGTGCAATACTTCCCATAAAAAATCCCAGTCTAAGGTGTCAATTGCTTACTTTAAATCAATTCAATCCGCATGGATCAGGTTTGAGATGATCTGGAGTAGACTGTTAGCCAGGATTTCCACATATATCTTAAGCTCATTGTTAATGAGTTAGATTGGACGGTATGAGGCACACTGATCGTGGTTTCTCCCATCTTCAGGAATCCCAACTATGGTTGCAAAATCTAGGTCCACAGGCATACAGTTGTTGGCTACCTCATCGTTAAACATGTCTAGCAGCAATGGCATGAGTGGTATTGGATTTCTGCATACATTTTCTCCATTGTAAACAGCTGGTCTAAATATCCCCATCCTGGCGCAGACAAGGTCAGCAGAGGAAATTCCACAATTGAAGGAGTCAGGGATTCCCTCGGTGGGAGCTTCAGTTTCTAATATAATGCCCTATAGTAGAGCACAAGGGCCAGTTCAATCTCTAGTGCACCTTCTGGTCTACATCCTGTCAAGTCCCTTACACCTGGAATCACCCTCTCTACCGTACCGTGTGTGGCCAATCTGTACAGTAATTTGCTGGATTTGTCTCCCCATTCATAAATTCTACTTTTCGTCATGATCCAACATAGTGTGTTTCTTTGAGGTAGTGATGCCTCAGTGAGATCCTATCAAGCACCGGAAGGTGCCCTTACTGTTGCTCTTCAGTGCCTTCTCAGTTTGATTGGAGTATACGGGCCTCCAGGTCTACAATTTCCTGTATGGCCTTCTTGTCCTGTGTCTTGAAATGGGACCGCGTGATCCCCCATATATGCTTTACCAGCCCCCAAAAGGGTGCTGGGGGACTCCACGGACCCCTTATTCCACTCTATAAAGATATCTAGTTTACATTAAGATGATGGACCATCTCCTTGTTTGTGAGACACCACGCACTGAGTGTATATGTACAAGAATTGCCGCTAACTAACGTTAGTGTTAGTTAGCTGCAGTTTTCTTACCGCCGCCTACCACTGAAAACTATCGCCATGCTACCAACGTATATGCAATACTTTGCTACATAGTGCCGGGAATTGTTGACGTTAAGACCAACATTATGGCGATAAAAATCTTGCTGCTAACGTGAAAAAAGTGACGGCTGGTCATTCAGTGGCCAGAAAATGCACATTAATTGGCCTGACAGCTGTTTTTGCACGCTTCGCGGGAAAAATTAACTACAGAAAGCCCACGAAGCACCCAAAAAAAATAATTACTACTTTGAAAGTAACATGTAGCTACCTGGAACCCGTACTGCAGGGGACAACAACCCCCCTAGCCCCTGTGACAGCCAGGAGGACCAGAAAGAGACCATGGGGAAGAGAAAGAGGAAAACCAGGTTCAGCCAGCAGGAAAATGAGTTCCTTATTGCCGAGGTGACAGACAAACAACACCAGCTATTTGTCAGCTCCACGGTGTCATTAGGGGCCAAAAATGCAATATGGCAGTCTATCGTAGCCAAGGTGAATGCAGTAGCAGAGGTCAAGAGGACAGTGAACTACTGCAAGAAGCGCTGGCACAATGTTAAGCGTAAGACCAAACAGAAACTGTCAAACAATCGGCAGACAGCACTGCAGACCGGAGGTGGGAGTCCAGTGCCACAGGAGGAGCTGGATGCCTTCGAGGAACAGGTGTCCGGAGTCATCTGGGAGGAGTCGGTGGTTGGAATCCAGGGAGAGGATAGTGCTGAACTTGATCAGCTACATCAGCAACTGGGTAAGTAACAACCAGGCAAAACCAAAGGGGATGATGGACGGAGTGTTGAACATTGCAAGCACTCACCCCAGTCAACTGATCTGGGTTTAATCCATCATCATTATTTAGCCCACTCTGCCACCCCAGTTCAGACATGGCCATATGCAAATCAGTCTGACCCGGTGCCTCATGGGAACAGTCCAGCCCGAACTGCCAAGCCATGCCTTCCCTGGACCGGAAACAAGCTTCCTAGGACCGGTTTCTGGCATTTCAGCCGTCTTCAGCCAGGCTTGTTTGAATCCAGTGGCAAAGTGAGCAAGGGACTCACTTCTGAGCATACCCTGCCAACTTATGGCGAACAAAGCAAAACCAAAGGGGATGATGGACAGAGTGTTGAACATTGGAAGCACTCACCCCCAGTCAACTGATCTGGGTTTAATCCATCATCATTCTTTAGCCCACTCTTCCACCCCAGTTTAGACATGGCCATACGCAAATCAGTCTGACCCTGTGCCTCATGGGAACAGTCCAGCCCGAGCTGCCAAGCCATGCCTTCCCTGGACCGGAAACAAGCTTCCTAGGACCGGTTTCTGGCATTTCAGCCGTCTTCAGCCAAGCTTGCTTGAATCCAGTGGCAAAGTGAGCAAGGGACTCACGTCTGAGCATACCCTGCCAACTTATGGCGAACAATCAAAACCAAAGGAGATGATGGACGGAGTGTTGAACATTGCAAGCACTCACCCCCAGTCAACTGATCTGGGTTTAATCCATCATCATTCTTTAGCCCACTCTGCCACCACCAGGGACTGGGGGAGGGAGTGGTGTGGACTATTCTCCTTTCCAACCAAAATTCATCAGTGCACACCCACAATGTTTGTAGTCCACCTTTCAGATCCATAGGTACCGGTCGGCATATATACATGTCACTTCAGCTGTTGAATACATATAAAGACACATAATGGTGGTGTCAGTGACTTGGGCTACAGCAACTCTAAATATCAAAATATATAGAAGATTTACCATTCATGAGTCTACAAACTATGCCCTACATTGACTAGCAAAGGGGCATATTGACTGAAGAGGCCAGCAGGGCTGCATCACTTTGACAACAATATGATGCAGGCCACCACCGAAGCAGGCAAACGTGCACCCTTGTGCAAGGGTGTCTGAGTTGAGTCGAAGATTGTACATGTGCAGAAAGGGGTACCTCACTGCACATGCACTATCTTCCATACAACACAGGCACCCCTGCATTATGGTGTGTGTGTGCCTGCATCGGCGGTAATCTGCTAACTGTCGACCCCGAGCAGGGTGGTTCAAAGAGCTGCATCATATTGTTGTCAAAGTGATGCAGCCCTGTGTTCCAAATTTGGCTGAGTGTGGCTTTGAGCCAAGGAGGCCGATGCAACACTCTGTCACCTGTCCAGTCAATATGCCCCTTTGTGTGTTTGTGAGATGCAGCCATGTGTCCACAAAGAGACAAAGCATGTTGTAAGTCCGCGTGGCATAAACACATGCATCACCACTCAATAGCAAACATGCACCATTGTGTCTAAAAGGTGCACATTCCATATTTTCAAAAATTGAACATACAGGAGGGCAAATGTGATGTTCAATATTGAGCAAAAGGGCAATGCATCCAAAAGTATAGTCTAAGGACTCTACATATTATGAATGTTTCCCCCCCAAACATGTATGTTCTGTCTGACATGCTCACAGAACCACACAGTCCCTGTCAGGTGCATGCCAAGCGAAGCATGACAATGATCAAGATTTACAAAGTTGCACCAATGCATGTCACGTTCATACATGTCACCTTCACCCGATACATCAAAATGCAGTCATCCACATCAAAGTATCTACATGTGTCGTACAGTTACCAGTATTGTATTTTTATCACGTTAATGGTTTGGAATGTCCAAGACACATTGACATGCATAGAAAGCGGTCCTTAGGTAAAGTCATGCATGGAAAGCGGTCCTTAGGTAAAGTCAACAGTGCCAGTGAATGAATGCATATGCAGACATGTCTGTAAACATACTTAAACAAACAAAGGCATTAAAGTACCTGGAGCAGAACTGCATGTATCATCCATGTGTCCATCTGAGGGGCATATTCACAAACCCCCATCACCATGTCAATGTCACTATCTGTGAATATGCGATGGCGATAGGGGCTTTGCACCACTTACAAGCCAGCTTAAAGGCCTGCCTTGTAATCAAGGGTCACTTACACACTTCACTTGGCATGAAAGGGAAGTGCAATGGGTGTTGTGTGTCCCCCTGCAACACCCATAGCAAAACACGCTGGCCCATGTTCACAAGGGTGAAGGCAATAGGAAGCTATCACAAAATTTAAGGCCAGAAAATACATGGTGGCATATGTTCAAGGACGTGGCGGAGTAAGGCGTTAGCCGTCATGGATTAACGCCTCTCTCCGCTACTTCAAAAATGCAAGGCTGCACCATTTTTACTACAATATGGTGTAGCCTTTTGTTTCCCCCTGCGCTGGGGCTACACTCAGCAGTGTAGCGTCAACGCAGACACCCTTGCACCATAGTGCAAGGGTGTCTGCATGTAGGGGAAATATTGTTTATGTACAGGAAAGTCCCCCTTCCTGTACATACACAATCTTTAAATGCAATTTTGTCACTTCAATGTTAGCTTCTTAATGCAGCACACATGTAAGTCACAAAATGGCATTTTCAAAATTAGATTGTTTATGTACATGGGTACCTCCCTGCACATAAACATTACTCCTCTGAATCCAGACACACTTGCACTATCTTGCAAAGGTACCTGTGTTTGCGCCACACTGACAAGTTAAGTGTCAGTGCAGGCTGAAACACAGGGCTGCAACTCAAACTTGTAACGATGGTGCAGGCCTGTGTCACTGAAGTGGAGGAGCGTGGTGTTAATTTCGTAAGGAGAAGGCTTCACTCTGTCACTTCATTGTAACTATGCCCCCCGTGAGAAAAGAAAAACGTCTGCTGTACAACAATGTACAAGTTCATAAGCTTGACTAAGAGTAATATGTCCTCTGGATTGCAACATATCACCATTGACAGTGCACCAAAGTACAAAGGGTTGAAGGAAGTGACCTGATTAGGGTCACCCGGGTCACTCTCGACCTCCTCTAGCCTTCCAAGAATGAAGAGTTGATGACGCGGTAGAGAATACAAGCAAACTAGTTTATTCACAGAATACACTGCAGTGGAGTCCAATCAGACCAGCATCCTATGATGGCTGACGAGGGACTGACGTTTACAAGCATAAAGTTACATTATGTATGTTGTGGAGTCCACAAAGACCCGCCTAACATGGAAAAACACTAGTTGGTGTCGTAATACAATGGGGGTACAGAACAGAAGTCTCGATTCTACAGCCTGGTACAAGCTATCTACATTTCAAGGTTGTCTGGCCTATCCTCCTATCTAGACAGGTGGGAGAAGGCCTTGATCTAAGAGGAAAGGCATGGGCTAACGAGCTAACATGGGCATTGAAGAAACAAAACTTACTAAAGACCAGTTCTTGTAAATGAGCGAGATTCAGTTTTGAGTATGCAAGTAGCAGATTCGATTGCATCAGAACATGGCGTCCTCTCTCACTAAAATGGCGACACAGATGTCAAACTAACTGGAGTGACATCTGTATCAACTCATTACATCTTACACACAATACACATTATAATGTATTAACCACATAAATGCTAACATAATATGAAGTGAAACAGGTGTAAAAAGTAAAATTACGTTTCAATTCTATCAGACCTTCCTTTTAGCACTTATTAGCTAAATCATCTTTATTTGTGCTATCAGGTAAGGGTCTTTACAATTCTAATAACTAAGAGAAACTTTATTGGATAAACAATAATGTGGTCAAATATTAGTACATATAGTAATGAAGCCCACTGAAAAAGAGTTGCGGTATTAATCATCAGCAACACGAGTAACATCAGAAACAGAATCGGCAAGGGAAGAACTTGATCTAAAAACTCCCTCATCTACCTGCATGAGGGTGTCAAGTTCTTGTTGAAGCATTATTTTAGAATTGGTATCATGAATCAAACTTCTTTTGGGTGTCAGATAGGTGGCACAATATGAGCAACATAAAGGAAGACACTGTATCAAGGCACAGCAGCAAATTAGAATACCAACAAAATATATCGTTTTTCTCTAAGCTCCAGCCCCAACCACCAAACAAGGACCAACTCCAATTGCTCCTCTCCATGCCCTTAACGTTCTCCAAAATGTCTAAAATATGTTGGGTAATTTTTTTCCATATTCATGATGCCGACCACACACTGATCTCCTGTGACCATGCATGCTCCACCGTTCTTAGCTAGAATAAAATCAACAGCATACCTTTTTTGTTCGGAGTATGTGCGCATACTTTCTGAGTGGTGATATCCCGCAAAGCTGCCACTGTCGAATTGGATAAAATCTGTAATTTTCACCCAAAATAATCTCTAGCACGTTCACTTCTGGCCATAGCAGTACCATCAAATGTGATAATGGAAGAAAGGATATACCCAAAAGTAATACCATTGCTAAAATTAATAACTTCCAAATCTGTAACTCCTTCGAGAATTCCTTGGTCAATGTTCTTTTTACCCATCTTACATTTGGTTTGCTATGCCTGCAAGGTACCCCAAGAGGTAACACCATTGCCAAAGCTACGTCCTCTGTACCATTGTACATAGTAGAATATGTGCCATTGGTTAAATAATAGAAACTGCGTGTGCATAGAGTGGACCTTGGTAATCCAATGGAGCATATCTGGTGCTCATTCCTTTCATACTAGGGTCATCCTTTTTTCCTAAACATAGGACATTTTTGTATACTATTTCTCCAGAACAGTTAAGATACAAATAAGTATCAGTACTATTTAATTCAGGACAACACGCAGGATATATTCCTGCCTCTTGAGTGACAGTCAGATCTTGGTAATGCCATATTGTCAGTGTGATATTCCATTTGCTGAAATATAGATCACCACAATACATTTTGGGCATTCATCCCGGATATCCTGTACCTTTTGGTTTTCTATAATATAGGCAAGGTCCGGGGTATCCCAAACCAAATTCACCTTTTACAGCTACAAAGGTGTGGGGCCGAACATATGTGTAATTTACTAGTGATAGGGGATAAGCTGTCCGTAAACTTATAACAGAATCAGTAGGATAACAAGCTGTGTTATCCCCAAAGAATTTTCAGTGGGTATCCAGGAAAACATTACTGTGCATAGTGCACTTTTGATGATCTGAGGGAACCGCTTGATACAAGACACATGACGATGTAACCCCAGAGCACTCCATTACCCAGAAGAGTCCCTCTCCCCCCAATAGGAACAGTAACATAACTACAACCCAAAAGATCTTCTTCATGAGCAACCATTTAAAACCAACCCACCCTGGCCGTAGAACAACAAGTCCTTGGTCATCTGCTGCAAGAGGGCTACCAAAAAGATAAATTGTTTCTATAATTCCACAGATTAAAGCGTAAAAGAACAAAATGAATTAAGAAGGAGCCAATGATGGGGAAAGGGCACAAAAACATAAAAATTAGGAAAAGAGACTCCAAAAGAAAAAGGGTCAAGAATCAGGGTCTGTTCTACTTCTAAGCCTCCCTGGCAGGCTTCTATCGTACAATGTTCGGTGGTGCTATTGAGCACACAGCGGTACAGCCACACCCTTGCAGCTCGTCGACAATTGTTCACTGTTCTCAGGATAGGGCACTCTCCCTCCTTGGAAGATACCCTCAACTTATCCTGTCCTGCATCACAGGCAGTGCACCAATCCTCTGATCCCTAATCTAGCAGGAAGATGCAAAATCAAGGGACCTTTTTACTTGTCTTATGCAATGAAGTCCATCCCTAACTACACTCACTTTTCTTTTGGCATGCTACCTTTCCGTTGAGGGCGCAAATTATACTTGTCCTTTCCAGACACTGGCTCATCTTGAAGTAGAATCTGAAATTCAGGAGACATTGAGGACTGGAACTCAGGTTCCAGGGGATCAGAAAAGGTGGAACCCTGGGCAGCCCTTATTTCATCATTTTCTGGCTCTTTTTGTTTCCAAACCAATTGAGCATCCGAGAACGGAAGGAATTACGGAATTTTTTCAGTTTTGTGTTCTCCAATGCCCTCTCTCACCTAGGCGTCGTAGGGCAGGGGCAGAGGCACTCTCTTACAGTGAGAGGCATGCACCCATTTCTTCCGACCTTCCATTCTCACAGCTGTCCTTGTGGCAATGAGGACCAAGTAAGGGCCCTTCCATCTTGGCTCTAAGCCGTCCTTTCTTTGAAAGCTTCGAATCAGTGTATAGTCACCAGGCTGAATCGTGTGCCCAGGCCCCTCAGGTGCTGGAGGTAGCGTCCCATGTATCTGTTGGTGAATAGAACGCAAGCTTTTAGTAAGTTCATACAAATAGTCAACCAACAAAGGCTACGCAATATCCAAAAATCTCTTTGGTCTAGGGACACCCCACACATTCGCTGGACGACCGAAAACTACCTCATAAGGAGATAATCTGGTCCTGGAATGGGCAGTCATTCTAGTGGACAGCAAAGCAAGGGGTAATGCATCTGGCCATTGCAACCCAGTACTCTCCTTCACCTTTGCCAACTTTAACTTGAGTGTACCATTATACTTCTCGACTAAACCTGCTAACTGAGGGTTATTAGCTGCATGAAACGTTTGCCGAATATGCAAACCATCGCATATCAGCTGGACCAATTTGGCGTTGAAGTGACTTCCATTGTCACTCTAGTTCAAGCGGGGCAAGCCGTAATTGGGGAAAACTCCTTAATGAGGGCCTTTGCTGTTGCCATGGCGGTGTTTTTATTGTGGGGTAAGCCTCAATCCACTTGCTAATAGCGCAAACTACCACTAGCACGTATTTCAAATTGTTAATCCGTGGCAATTCTATATAGTCTATTTGGTGTACCTCAAAAGGGAAGGAGGGAGGTGCAAAATTACCAGAAAGTGTAGGGGTACCCTTCCCAGGATTGTGTCTAAGACAGAACATACAGTATTTCACCAAGTGGGTAGCAACCTTTGGTATATTGTCATTGTTCCACACAGGATCTAGCAGTTTGCCAATACCCTTAGCGCTAATATGAGCTGGACCATGTGCCATAATAACCACCGGAAGTAAATATGCATTTGGTAACATTCACCTCTGTTTCTCGGACAAATCAGTCCAACATCCCTCGTCATCTAGACACGCTGTTTTCTCCTGCCACACTGCCAGCTCCTCCACTGTTGCTTCACTCTGAATCTCGTTGACATTTGGCTAGTGTGTCCTCAAACATCCCATTCTTGGGCACCCACCTAGATGGGCCCGCCACAAATATCTTTTTCATCTTTGATCTGGCTGTCTCCTTAGCTATCTGCTCTGCAAATGCATTTCCTTTTCCAACATCATCAGTAATTGTGTAATTGTTTTATGGGCACTGCATTTTACTATTGCCAATCGTTTGGGAAGAGTCAAAGCTGTCAGAAGCCTCTCTATCAACAGACCATGTTGAATTTTGGTCCAGTGCGATGTCAAGAATCCTCTCCCTGCCCAGAGGTGTCCAAAATTATGGGCCACCCAAAGGCATACTGGCTGTCAGTATAAATATTGTCAGTCAGTCCTTCGCATAACTCACATGCTCGCAAAAGGGCCACCAGCTCCGCTGCCTGTGCTGATTGATAATGAACACATGAAGTCTACTATGCGCAGCGTGGTAATATCATACGCCGCTGTAGTAGTGCCATCTGACAATTTAAAACAAGAGCCATCGACATATAGTTCCCCTTGTGGATCAGATAAGGGAAGATCAGTCAGATCTACCCATCCCTTAATTTCTTCGTCTGTGCGAAACAAACAATCATGGACGTCCGTGTCCACTTCTTCCGAGGGGAGGGGTAGTAACGTGGCTGGATTCAGTGTGGCACATCTTTTGATAGTAATATGAGGTGCAAACAAGGTCAGCTCATATCCAGTCAGACGAGTACTGGTAAGGTGATGTGTCTTCGTTTTATTCAAAAGTACATCCAAAGCATGCAGTACCATTACTGTGAGATCATGACTGAGAATAAGTCCTGCCGATTGTCAGATAGAGACCACCGCAGCCACGGTGGCTCTTAAACAGCTCGGGAGGGCTCTGGCGACAGGGTCAAGTGAAGCAGAAAAATAAGCACATGGCCTCTGCTTACCTCCAAAGATTTGTGTTAACACAGAGAGTGCACATCCAGCCGCTTCATGTACGTACAGCAAGAAGGGCTTCTTGTAATCCAGTGTGCCAAGCACAAGTGTAGACCAAAGCGCAACTTTTAATTGTTCAAAAGCATGCTGACACTCATGCGTCCAGGGCAAGGGTTCATGCACATCTTTAGTGGTTAGGTAAAGCAAAGGCTGTATCAGTAAAGAGGAAGCAGGTATCCAGTGCTGACAATACGAGGTGATGCCAATGAACGCACGCACATCCTTTTGAATCTCAGGGACGGGCATCTTAACAATGGCATCAACTCGTTCATATGTTAGCCTCCAACCCTTCTTCGACAGCAGGTGACCTAAATAGGTGACCTGCTGTTGACAATATTGGAATTTTGAAAGGGGCACTTTATGTCAATTTTTTGCCAAATGTATTAATAATTTTACTGTGGCATCCCAACAACACTCTTCGGTGTCGGAAGCTATCAAAATGTCATCCACACATTGCAATAATATATTACCTGCGGGAAGAGAGAGGGAGAGTCCAATTGACCTTTCAAAGCCTGAATATAAATACTAGGACTTTCTGTATACTGTTGAGAAACTTTACAGAATTGGAAGCTTTTTCCAGCTAAAGCAAACCGAATAGATATCGGCTATCAGGGTGGACAGGAATGCCAAAGAAAGCATTCTTCAAAACGATCACGGAAAAATATTTTGCCGAAGAAGGGATCATTGTGAGAAGGACTGTTATATCAGGAACCACAGAAAACTGGGGAATAACTATTTTATTAACTTCCCGTAAATCAATTACGAACCGATAAACATCAGAGTGTGCATCAGAAGAATCTACGGTAGCCTTTTTAAGGATAGTAAGAATGGGGCTATTACACACATTCGCTACTGTCTCCTCCACCACCCCCAACTTAATCAAATCCTCTGTAATCCACATCAGAGCCTGTTCCCCAGCTTATGATATTTTGTATTGAGGAATACGAGGAAGCACAGCATTATCCTTGATCTTAATAGAAACTGGGGGTATCTGTAACAACCCAACATCAGTGCCCCCTGTCGCCCACAAAGAAGATGGGACATCCTGAAACTCAACAGGAAGTAGAGCATCCTTTAAAAAACACTGTCTTGCACCATCCACATTAGGTCCAAAAGTCATATAAACAACATCTGGGGAGCAATAAATAGTAGCACTTAACTTCTTTAACAAATCCAATCCTAATAAATTTTCACCACAATTCGATGTCAACAAAAACAGAGAATCTACCGTAAAAGGACCAACTGTCAAAGCTAAAGGTTTGGAGATGGGGCACACAACCGGTACGCTTGAAAACCCTACCTAGACATTATTGCGGCCAGACAGGGTGGCCCCAGGGACCAGTGAATGAGAAACAGAGCTATTCATTGCACCTGTATTCACCAACAATTTGTGCATCGAAAGACATAGGTCTGGTGTGACATAAGGACCACGCTGATCTACAGGAATCTGGACTGGTCCCTGTCCCTTGCTGTTCTAGCTATAGGACATCCCAGTAACTTCATCAATATCATAATCATCATGGTAATACTGTCTTCCTCGGGGATCATCAAAATTATTCTGATCAGACCGACCCTCTGAGGATGCATCCCCTTGAGCCTCATCTCGGCTACCTGCACCACGACCCCTTTCATTCCCACCCCTTCCTCTCTGTGCTGCAACCTTCTATAACAATTCTGGGCACTCACTTCACCAATGTCCCTCCTTTTTACAATATGCACACTGATTCAGCCCCAAGGCCACACCCCCTCTACCAGCACCTCGTGACCTCTGAGCCGGACCAGTACCCCGCCCCCTTCCAGATCCCCTTGCAACTTGCTATAACAACACCTTCAACTTTAAATCCTTACTCTTTTTCTCCACTTTATCCTTCTACTTGTTTTCTCGATTTTCATAATATTGGGCCATGCTCAATATCACTGAAGGGGAGGAAGTGGTCAATGTTCTCTCAGAGGCTTGCAGCCGAGCTGCAATCTCAGGAAGTACATTTGTAACAAACCTGTTAACAAACAAACCCCACCTTCCACTGACAAATCCTGTCCAGGAAAATCCCCAAACATCCCTTCAAACCGAGTAAAAAAATCTGACACACTCGCTTCTTTCTTCTGGCAACATGACGTCAACTTATCCTAATCTACTCGCCTGGCTAGAATAAGAGAATGCATGTAAGTAATAATACGATTTGGTAAAGCCAATATTTTAACCCTAGGTTTGTCGCCAGGCTTCCGTTCCTTATCCCACACCTTAATCTCGTCCCATGTACCACCCAATTCCACTCTGTGATCCTGTGTATACACCTGTCTCCATATATCTACCGGCACTAACAACCAAAAAAATATATCAATATCTGCTTGCGTCATAACAGACAAGGAGGCAGCCTCTGTTAATTCTTCATAGTATGCAGTAGGATTTTTCCTGGGATCCGGTAATTGACTCTTAAGAGCAAGTACCTCAGTTCTCTTCCACGGGGTATAAACCCACTGCTCCTGGAAGCGAGCCTCTACTCACTACTGAGTAACAACATTTGCTGCATTACGCTGCTCTAGAATTTCAGGGTGGTAAATGGGATGCACTTCTCTCATTGGGAACTGGGATATTGGAATCGGAGTGCTATGATATAATTTTGCCCGATAACTGAGTAATGTCCCAAAGTTACTGTGAACTTCCACAGGAGCCATACCAGCAGAATATACACGATATCGAATATCATAAACTATTTGCAGAGCTTTACCTCCAATACACTGTTCCCACAGACCAATCAATGTATTTGACATGTGAAGGGCTTGTTGTTGCACAAAAAGATCAAGATCCTTCATCACACTCCATATATCCTCCAAACCATAAATAACATTCCGAGCCCACTGTGCTGCCTGAATTGCAACCATACTTTTCTCTTTTTCACCCACATCAGATCGAATCTTTGCCCGCTCTAATCGCTCCCATGCCTCTGCCCAATTTCCTCCATCCGACCCTCACACTGGTGTCTAAACTCTACTCAATACCGTGGGTGACATGGTCAGGGGGAAAGCAACAGATGCCGATGCAGGTGAAAGTGTCAACAATGGCTGTGTGGTAGGTGTAAGAGAAGGAAGAGAAAAAGAAACAGAAGCAGCTGACACTATGGGGGTGCCCACAGTCACTGTACTCATAATTTGCAAAACCGAGGGAAAAACTGATACGGCCGGAGCCGAAGCTATTGAGGCTG